>NC_135018.1:627500-1255000 GCF_051020955.1 Megalopta genalis
TTGTATCTTATCGTCTCTTTCTCCTCTTCGCTTTCGGAAGGTGAATGCGATTTGCGACGTCTATGTCCGAAGCGAATCTATCGTGTTTTTAAATGTTATTTGGAACGTTTTTTTTTTCGAGGGACACATAACTTCTTTATGATCGCTGAATTTTTCGTCGACTTCGCGGCAGCGCCCAAGTTAAATTTTAAGTTTATAATTTACAGTCTGTGCTACTAAATTTTCAGCAGCTTACGCCTTTGAGAGGATTACACCTTTTGATTCTCGACGCGAGAGTGTTCGCGAAATAATTTGTAACGAGAAACAATGACGGTATTACGCATACCGATATTACGTGTACCAATAACAAGAGGATAAGATAATAAGGCGACGCGTGCGTTAATTCCAATAGATTGCCTCTAATTGATATACAAGAAATTGACGCAGCATCAATTTGCGTAGAACGATACGAGGAAATCGTGACCCTTTTCTGAGCGATTCTTAAAAACGAACTTTTGCGTCAATATGAAATCCAGTGTATCTCTGATCAGGATCTGCAAAGTGTAACAAGGTCGAAACGGTACATGTATCTTGACTCATCGATTCTGATTCGATAATCAAGCTCGATATCACGGAATTTTTGAAGTTACTCAGCTGGCCCTCGAGGTGTTAACAATAGTCTACGAAAGCAATCCAAGTGCGTCGATGTACGCCGCGTACGCAGCAGCTAATTGAACCACGAAGAAAGAACAAAGAGATTAAAATGTCCTGGCAATTACTCCCACTTGCCAAGTACTGCGTCTTCCAATAGCAATTACCAGAGGGCGACTCCTTTTTTTATCGCGACGATAACCTTGGCAGATCGGAGCCGATAAGAACAGGTACAGAATCTTGCATTCGAATTTAACTAGCGCGGTTAATTTCGTGGCTATAAGGAAAAACGCTGCGAGTCACGATTTCGAACGATTTAGGTTAGTGCGTTGAAGCGTGTATCTATCGGAAGGAAAACATCGTAAAAAGGAATTCTATAGATTTGAAAAAATTATTCTCCCTAATTGACGCTCGGATTGTACACCAAAATGGACGATTTGGGAAAAGGAGATACGATTATCGGTTAGTAAGGCTCCGCTTCTCAAAGTGCCTATTTTTTAGCACAATCTGAGCGCGAATTAGGGAGAAATTACTGTAAAAGCTGAGCGCGAATCAGGGAGAAATTACTGTAAAAGCTGTGCGCGAATCAGGGAGAAATTGCTGTAAAAGCTGAGCGCGAATTAGGGAGAAATTGCCGTAAAAACTGAGCGCGAATCAGGGAGAAATTGTTGTAAAAGCTGAGCGCGAATCAGGGAGAAATTGCTATAAAAACTGAGCGCGAATCTGGGAGAAATTGCTATAAAAGTTGAGCGCGAATTAGGGAGAAATTACTGTAAAAGCTGAGCGCGAATCGGGGAGAAATTACCGTAAAAACTGAGCGCGAATTAGGGAGAAATTGCTGTAAAAACTGAGCGCGAATCAGGGAGAAATTGCTGTAAAAGCTGAGCGCGAATTAGGGAGAATTTACTGTAAAAGCTGAGCGCGAATTAGGGAGAAATTGCTGTAAAAGCTGAGCGCGAATTAGGGAGAATTTACAGTATACGCGACGATATTTCGACGTTCTTCCTCGCAGCTACAGGATTTCCATGGCGTTAGCGGAGAAAAACAGGATCGATGGAGAACAGGAGATCAACGATGGCCGACGTAACGACTGAAATGCTCGGCAAGTGTGTCGAAGGACCTTCGGTTTGATTCACGATAAGCGGCTACGCAAACCGGGAAAATATCTGTGTCAAGATGGAGAAACAGAGGCACGGGATCGGGTCTGTGTTTACGCACCGATACCCAGCGAACGTGAGACACGTTAATAATCGCGTTCAATGTAACGGCGGTCATTGTCGACCGGACTGATGCCTCTCTAACAGCTCGCGGACTCGTAAGTTATTGCCGATCGACGGAATTCCCTTCTCCGACGCGTCGACCTCTATACGGGCCTCGCTATTCTTCGAGGTTGCAGGTGCATTGCCGCTTTATCGTCGCTGCAAGCTGCCGAACCGGAGTGAATCGCTTTTCAGCGTAATCTCGTGACTAATGCCGGCATGACGTTTTTAATTTCGTATGAAATTCATGAGAAATAAGGATAATGCAAATGTGACCCAATTACCGATGCTTCGAAAAGCTGCTGGTATCAGCTTACGATAAGTTACAAATAATTCCAATTTGTTTTTCATTCGTTTTTTAAAATATATTTGTAGTAAATTAACTTTCTGATAATCTAGCCAACTTAATTTAAACTATTAAAGTATATGAAATCTACTTCTATCAGACGGGTCAAAGTGACATGTTTGCGAGGACCATATCATTCGAGAAAAAACACGAGCATTTCTGTCTATTCTCCTGTTTAAATCCGGGAAGATTGAAAACAAGTTTAATACATACACTCCCGAACAAAATGATAGCGCGTGCGTGCTGTATTTAATTTGTCAGAGACAGCTTGGAGTTCTTTTTTATTTTCGAAAAATTATACGTAAACGTTGCGACGCTAAAAAAAGGAATTTGATCTGGAATCGGGTCGCCCCCTTTGAATTTCGCTGTAAACAACAGGTAAATTTCGAGAACGAAACGATCACTGAGAAATTAAATATGGCACGCGTGTGCTATCATTTTGCCCCGGACTGTAAAGTCTTCTTTGCCGAGGGGATAACAGCTTTACGTGTTAATGACCATATCTCTTACAAGCGAAGACGTTTTAGCATTGCCACAAACATGTTCGCTATATGTTTCTCAAACATCGTATCTTTAACGTTACGACGTTAATGTGGTTGCTGTTAGTTTCGTCGCTAGCATAACTTGCAGAGATAACTAGCGTAATTAGATCAGGAGTTACGTGACAACGAATACACCTAAACGAATCTATACAATTTTTTACATGAGATTTATAGGAGTTTCGTACGAGTTCTCGCTAGCTCCAAAACTTGACGAGAATTTTTTGGAATATCATTGAAATAACAGCTTCTACGATAACAGCTAGATAATTAAATCGAACGTCGAAGATATCCGGTTTCTCCGCTGGGTTTGTCGCATCCTCTTCGAATGAACAGTACTATCGGTTGCACCGGTATGAATTTCAAATGCGGCAGAACCGTGGAACCTCGATTATTCAAACTGAGCGTACACGAATCTGTTCATGTTAATAGAACAGTCGGCGATTACAGTGCCAGATTTCATCTTTATTAACCACTTGAGTGGAAATAAGCAGTCTCGCCTGTTTTCTCACGCGAGTCTCAAACGTTTCCTGTGCCAAACTCGAATTTGACAGGCGACGCCCGCCCCATATTTCAATGTCTGAGAACAATATAAATTCCTGCTAGCTGTTAACAAAATTATATATATATATAATTTTATATATTGTATATATATATATATAAATATCGTAATAATTTTTGTTAACAGCTAGCAGAAATTTATATTGTTCTCAGACATTGAAATATATATATTCGTGTTATTACAGTTGAACAAGTACAGTAATGTCTCTCGATACCAGCCAAATTGCATATTTATCAGAAGATATCTATTTCGAAACGTTTAGCATATTATTGTGTATATTAAATGAAAACAGAAATATTTTAGTATTATTTTGCGATAACTCCTCCGATGTATCGCAAGGTAAGGGGTTAATTTCCACAGCGAATCGCTTCGCATACGGATCGGCTTAGATCGAGTCGATCGCATGTGAAAAATATTTGCACAATAGGTAATTCCGGTGTTGCAAGACCCGTATAATCGAGGGGCTCCACCGTATTACATTTTCCTCTCGTGCATCCGAGAAGCATAAAATCCTGGTCCCCGTTTCGTCCAACCGAGCACCGGCGCTGACGTCGCTACCAAGACCGCCAACAAAGTCCAGGGAGCATCCGACCACTGGCAAACTTTCCTATGACATCTTGTTGGGCTCGGTTAAAGCCAGTCGCTTCCGCCGAATTGCGTCGGCCTTTGTAACGCTCGCGCACAAGCGCCCGCAGTCCATCGTCGCGTCCATTGTCTTATCGTCATCGGGCGCGATAACGCCGCAAGGGAATTACCCGCGCGGCGTGTCGGATAGCCGATTAATCGAGCGGAGTCCTCGGGCAATGTCGCCTGGTTTCTCGTATTTATAGGAACACGTCATTATCTAAAATCGGAAGGCTGCCGCGAGCCTTCGATATCACCGCGGCGTTATTTCGCCGGTTTTAAAGCGGTGATTTCATCGTGTTCCGCGGGCATTCCGGGCATCGAATCGTTGGATCGCGGTATTCGCGCCGGTCACTGTAGCCGAGGTTGCATTAAATCCGGATTGAGAGAGTTCGGGCCGCGAAAAAGAGCCGAGCTCCCCGCGCAGCGGCTGCACGGAGAGACCGGCGAAAAATAAAGAGAAAAACACGTCGTTCGATTTCCAAGTTAAATCGCCGTCGAGACGACGCGCATACGAGCCGGACACCGACACGCGCGTTCGCGCAGCATGTGGAAGGTGCTCAAATAAATCCGTACGAATCGATCTACGGTGTCAATGGCCGATACAACGACGGCTCGAGCGGCCAAGAAACCGCGCGTCCTATAGCGAGGCTCGAAGAAATTGCCCGGTTGCTGGGAGCGCCGCGCCGTCCGAGCGACCCTCGCTGTTTCATCTACAGGTTGATTCAACTGTTAGGGGTCTGGATTCTTTGGGATCCGGTCGTGTGCGAAGCGTGATCGAGGCGAAGCCTGTCCGGCGCTATCAGTTTCCCGGTAATGGAGTCCGATAAAGCAACCCTTCGCGGACCCACTCATTTATTTCAGAACTCGCCACGTCGTTATTACCGCGTGTAAAGACTGGTTCGGACACGTCCGGTAATTTAGTCGAGTAGAGCTACTTGCTGTACTTGCCACGAACGGTGGGAACACTTTTATTTGGGACGAGATAAATAAACTAAACAACGTGTCTGATTCTAGTTTGAAACGTTCGAACCATATCGGTTCTTTTGCTGGAAGAATACAGTAATGTCTCCCTAATTGACGCTCAGATTGTCCACAAAAATGGACAATTTGGGAAGTGGAGCCTTACGACTCGTTTTTATAGTTAGCGATTGTTGAAATTTTAGCCTCGAACAAAAATTAATCTATAGTTTACTTAGTAAGATATCTTCAGTTAAGATATCGTTTTACATTTCGCCGGCTCCGTCAGCGGGCAGCGACGGTGACGTAATCTATATATATTAGATGCCGCGATACATCATCGCCGGTACCTTTTGATGTACTTCGTGCCCTAACCGTCACGTATACAATGTAAGACGCGACAAATAAAACGTCTCTGATTGGTGGACACGACGAACCCAAAAAGAGTATAAAAGAAGCGTTTCTTCTTACCGGACACTCAGTAGAGTTTGATCGCTCGATCGGTTTCGCTCATATACCTTCTCTCATTAAAGAGAATAAATAAAGTCCTTTTAAGCAAAGTATTAGAATCATATTCATTTTCATTCCATAATCCCAACAGCGATTTTCGATAATCATATAAACGAGCTGCGAGGCTCGAATAATCGTATCCCCTCTTCCCAAATTGTCCATTTTTGTGGACAATCCGAGCGTCAATTAAGGAGATATTACCGTATATAGCGTCGATGAGTTTATTCTACGACTGCTACATTTGTTAAATTTATTATTCTTGCTGTGTTATATAGCAACAATCGCTATGTAAATAAAAAGTGGGCTGCAGACTACAAAAGAACAACCGAAACAATGGATCGTCGCATTCATTGTTCGCGCGCGAGCGATTTGTTCTGCGACGGATATTGCAGCAGAAATAAATTGAAACAATGATATACGAATGAATGTTGGGACAGTTAGAAGACAGCTGCGACATTTTCAATTAGCAGCACAAAGAAGGCCACGTATGAAAGCAACGACCGATTAGCAAAAATCGAATAATAAGTCTCGCATCGAGAGAAAATAATACAGTAATGTCTCTCTAATTGACGCTCATATTGCCCACAGAAATAGACAATTTGGGAAGAGGAGATACAATTATTCGAGCCTCGCGACTCGTTTTTATAGTTGTTGAGAATCGGTAATTATAAAAATGAGCCGCAAGGCTCGAATAATCGTATCTCCTCTTCCCAAAATGGTCCACTTTTGTGCACAATCTGAGCGTCAGTTAGGGAGACATTAACTGTATCGCCGAACGAACCGTAGTTCGATCGCATCTCTTCCGATGGATTGCAATAAGCGAAACGTCGCGTTACAGTAGATTTAACCGAGTAAATTTTTACCGATTTCTTTCTTTCTCTTCGTCTTTCTGTATCGGATAAAAGACCATGGGACTCGATTTTTCTCGAAAACTGTATCACGCTTCTTCTCTGTTTCTGCTCGAAACATCGGCCCCACCCTGTATGTAACCGCGCAAAGAGACACCTGTTATTTCCATCGCTCCAGAATGTTGGGTATACATTAATCGTCGCTAGTTCCGATGCTAATAAAAGATACGATATCATTAATTTATTCTGCTCGAAGCGAGCCGTAGCTTCTGCTGAAGCGGGCCGACCCAGTTTCTGGAATCGCCCTGTACGCAACCGTGTTTCCAGTCTATTCTCGATCGCTCGCAAGTGTTTATGACCGACCGTGCCGCCGCCAGTCCCGCGAATGTCACTCGTTGCTCTCGTTCGTTCCTCGGCATCCGAACGAACAACTCGAATGCGTGTTAACCGTCGCCTCCGCCGACAATAGAAGCGACGAATATGAATGCGACCAGGCTCGTGCCGCGATTCCTTGAAAAACTATGCTCCCCCGTGATACGTACGGGCCGATAACAATCGAGATCGGTAGCGCACCATTGTTCAAATATATGCGGCTTGCTTGCTCTGTCACGGTGACGATCTCGATTTTATTACGCGCATTCCCCGCGCGTAATAACGTGGCGTAATAGGCGATAATGAAGTTACACTCGCGGGACAATTACCCGCTCGGTGATTTCCTACACCGGTATCCTCGAGCGTGCATTCGATCCACAGATCGATTACTAGCACGTGGCCGAACACGCCAGCCACGTTAGCGCACACAGCGCCGGCCATAAATACGCGTAAGGACTTCGGTTAATTCGTTCCTTGTTCGTTTCTGTTCCGTAGAGCGCGGCTATGAAAATTACGTTCAACCTATTGTCGTCCGAATTATCCGACTGGACTCCGCGACGAAAGCGCAACCGCGTGGGCATGCAACCTTTGCAGCAACATATTGTATTCGTTTTTCGCGACTATAGGGTTTACACGTTGCAATAAGCTCGCTGCAAAATAAGGTTTCTGTCCGCGGTTGTTACGCATGTGGCGTCAGCTGTTCGTGGATTAAATTAATACAATTTGAACTATTCGTTTCTCCAGTTATGAACTTCGTTTCGACGTACCGTTGATATCGAGCTTTACCTCGAGCCAGTGTACGAAAAAGGAGAAATTATCCTGAACACGTGTCGACTGTTGGAAACTGGAACGTAATGTGTAATACGAAAACTGTTGCTATTCGAGCATATTCATGAAAAACAAAATTTCAAAGCGTGCTGTTTTTGTCACTGAATCTAGAAACGATCTAAACCAGGGGTATCAAACTCGCGGCCCGAGATGAACATTTTTGATGTCAATTATCAGGTCGTAAACAATAATTTAACTTTATACATGTTTATTACAATGTAATGGTCAAAATAAAAATATTTGTTTCTATGAACATTGACTTTTTTTTCGGCCCACCTAAAGTTAAGCATTGTTTATTTATTATTACGGTCCAAGTTAGCTTTTGAGTTTGACACCCCTGATCTAAACGCTTCGACATTTAAGCCCTAAATGTCTATTCTGACTTATGGAGCCCTAAAGGGTGATCAATCTCCGTTCGCGGCCTAGTTTAAAAATTCCTTTAATTTCGAATAAAAAATTCGTCCGTTATCCTCGCATTTTATTTTCGAAGCATCACGTTGTTGTCGCGGACAGCCGAACCGACATTTGTAAAATCGGCTTAGACGTTTACTTCTCAAAAAAAAAACCGCCGACGTTAATGAATTCGTGTCGCGCGTGACCGCTCCATTACACGGAATTATTCCCGACCGATAATTACCGGCACGTGCATCGGATATTACGGAAAACCTTTTATATTCATGCACGGGGAGTATGAATAAGTACCGTACGAAAAGAATAACAACGAATGTTGTTGAATTAATCATAAGTGAAGCGTAGAGATCGTAAGCAATCGTGAGTACTCACCTCTCGTATTTCACCTGCATCGAATGAGCGGAGTTGTCCTCCCAATAATTCTGTGTCTCCATCATCTTGACGCATAGAATCACTTCCAACACGCGGCACGATCACTTCCGATTTTCTGTCGTTTGGGTATCTTCTCTGAGGACCCGTCGGATCTTCCGTCGACACGACTAAGTTTTCGGCACTACAATTGTTCTTCGAACTCACGCCCGTCGGAACTGGATCGCCTTGCGATGTACGCGAGCGGGAAGATTACGAACGTGTATCACTGTTCTTTGGATCACGCGTGCATAGTACAGAGAGTAAGAGAGAGTCGGATCCTCTTTAAAACCGATTACTCCTTGATCGATAGTACGCACTCGACGAATGGATTAGGTTCGCCTCCGCATACTCACTGACACACGCCTAACGACCCGACGGTCCAAGAGGCCGGTACTTGGGAATCGCCCACGTCTTTCCGTCCAGTCACACTCGCCGATATATATCTGGTACTGGCGCCCTCTTCTTTTCTTCTTTCTCTTCCTTCCTGTTTCCCGTCGCGATTACTTTCTTTTTCTTTTATTTCACCGTAGCTTATCGTTCTGCAAACTATCCAGTAATTTGTAATCCGATTCCACGGCCGATTGACTCCGATGAAAATGGAAACGCGCGCGCGCGCGCGATATCGAAGGAGAAAAAAGAAGTACAGTTCGATCCCGATACCTAAAACGCTCCGCGATAAGGCCGTTGACTCGCCGACCGTGAAATTCCACGATATACTAACCGGCAGGGGCGTAAAAATTGAACGTGCCGCCGCGCATTCACTCGCGCATCATCGTGTGCCCGTTACTCGCGTTGCCCACGGCAGAGTGCGTCAACGTACTTTGAAAATTTCACGCGGTAAAATTCAGCGGCGCTCAAATTCAGCGTGATCAGCCGCGATCAGCGATCGCGCATCGGCCGCAGGAAAGCTCGATCGATCGCAAGCGCGTCCCCCTGTCTCCTCCCTCTCCGTCTTTCCCGTTTATTTCGATCGACGGTTCTCTATGGATTCGCGGGATGGATTGTGCCGTACGGTAAAAATAAAATGGATGCGATTCGAAAACACGGTTCGTGTCGCGACGTGTTTAAGAGTCCGTCGTTCCCTTGGCAGGTTACACTACGCGTATAATACGCGGTCTTGTTCAATTCTCGCGATGGGCCGCGGTGTGGCATGCGGTCCGCTGGTGGGAGCAATCCGCAGGCGTCTCAGGTGCGGAGCAATCGATCCTGGAGCCACCGAACCCGAAGGCCCTGCCCCGACGGTTATCTCGCTTCGTCGCCCGTCGATATCGTCGTTGCGGCACCATCGTCGAAGTTCAGACTTTCGTCTCCGCCGAAACAACCGACCGCGACCGAAGTCGCCATGTTGTTTCGACCGATCGACGGAATTTTTGAACGACGCTCTGCCACCACGGTGTAAGTTGAACAGAGCGCGATAAGACGCCCCCCGTTCCCGGGGGAAATTATATTATTATCATCTGAAATATTATTATCGGTATGATAATATTATTATCTGAAATATTATTATCTGTACGATAATATTATTATCTGAAATATTATTTCAGATAATATTACGCGCAGATAGCGATCTCGAAACAAGCGGGAAACGAAAACAATAACAAAGAACATCCGTTTTTTATCGGGTTATATTAATCGACGTTGGTGTTTCGCTTCGCGATCGACCAGGGACGCGTGTTCGCGCGCACCCCCGACCGAAAATGAATTTTATCGTCGGTACGGGAACGCTGCGATTAAAAAGTAACGCGGCGATGAAAATTCTATAATCGGCGACGATGCGCGATTAAGCGTCGGGCCGGCGACGCAGTATATACATGTAATAGATTACATAAAAACACAGTGTCGCTCGATTCATTCATGTAAACAGACGCGCCGCTTACGATCTAAATACACGTACACAGTATATAGTATATATCGTTTCAGAATGTCAGGAATCCAAAGACGAACGGTTACGGTGGTCGGTTACGGCGAAGACAACGCCGCCGGATACGAGAGCCCCGATTTTCGCAGTTATCGAGCGCGATGTCTCGGTTGCATTTACACGGTGTGCCGACGGGTACGAGCCGACCACGCTTTCACCCTTGCATTTCTCCGGTGCCCGGTACGATCCGACGACGGCGACGGTGTGCTCAGGTGAAACCAGCGACGATTTTTTTTCCTTCCTCGACTAGGAGGATCGCCGCCGCCGTCGCTGCGGCCGGGTCACGTAACGATTCCGCATGGTGATGCAAATCCGGTGGCCGCGACGAAACCGTCGGCCCGACGGCGAGACGCGACCGGAGGGGCCGGGAGGATAGAAAAATGGTGACTTTCCAGGTGAAAGTCTGGGACGAGGGGGGTGATGCGGGGTCTTGAGACGTTACTGACCAGAACGCGGAGTGGTGAACGCTTGGAGGGGCACGGAAGGTGAGGAACGTTCGTTCGTTGGATACGCAAGCTCCGGGAGGAGTGGAACAGGCAGCTACCACGCTATGTGACACGTGCGCGTGACGTCACGGGGCCGGTCACGCGAGCACCGTGTGCTCCCGGTCACGTGTCCTGTCACGCGCTCGGCTCCGACTTTCCTCTCTCCTCTCCGCTCCGCTCTTCTCCTCTCCTCTCTTCGCCAATCTTCTCTTCTACTCTCCGCTTCTCCGCCCCGCGCAGCTCCAAACCGCTCGGCCCCGCGTCGCGCCGACTGCGCCCCTGCCATCGGAGACTACCGACCGTCTCTGTCTGCCTTTTATTTTCCTCCGTTTTGTCTCGACCATTCTCGATCACGGGTCCTATGCAACGCGCCACTTCTCTTTATCTTCCTCCTCGGCTCTATCCGAACGGAATAAGGTAAATGTCCCAGTGATTGGACGATTGAGGAAAGAATTTCTGCTGTAAGTCGCTTACGAGATTGGTAAGACTTACGTTTATGCGTATGGATAGGTTTATCCGGAAAGGTAGATCGTCTATTTTTGAAAAATGCATGTCAATTATATTTCATAATTTCATGAAATTATTTGAAACCGAACGGAAGCACCGAACTCAAAGGCAAGTGTCCAAAAACTGCAGCCTCGATATCGTATGTCCCATCGCTGGAACAAGTATTCAGGCTTCGCCGTGACACAGGCACTCGAAAGAATAGTCCCCGCCCTGTTTCTTCGGCGAACGATGAGTCCGTAACTGCGCGCGGTGACAACGGGGCCCATGTCGTCGTTCGCGCGCGGATGGGACCAGAGTGTATCTCTTCATGGGAACGTATGAAATTTTTTAACACGTTCGCGGACGCGAATGCTATAGCACTTGTTTTCATTGTGACGCAAAGTGACACGAATGCTGTATAGATTCACTTTAACCTTTTAGGCACGACGCGCCACTATAGTGGCTTTCGCGGATGTAATTTCTCTGGACGACGCGCCACTATAGTGGCTTGCTCTAGTAGCTCAATCGCTCATCGTTTGAACCAAATAATCGTCTTCGTATGCATTGTTTCGCACTTCTTTTGTCTTCACATCGATTTACAACAGTCTACAGGGTGTCCCAAAAATGTCTCGCAATCCGGAAATGGCGGGTTCCTCGGATCATTTGAAGCAACTTCTTCCTTTACAAAAATGTTCTCCGAGGCACCGTTAACGAGTTATTAACGAAAAACAGTGACCAATAAGAATCGAGTACGGCTGACGCGAGGCGGCCCAGCCAAACAGCGCACGAAGCCCGGTTCCGCTCATTGGCTCGATCGCCTCGCGCCAGCCGAGCTCGCCTCTCATTGGTCACTGTTTTTCGTTAATAACTCGTTAACGGTGCCTCGGAGAATATTTTTGTAAAGGAAAAAGTTGCTTCAAATGGCCTGAGGAACCCGCCACTTTCTGATTGCGAGACATTTTTGGGGCACCCTGTATATACAGTATCAGACTCTGTACAGTACACATCAGACTCTGCCGTCCAGAGAAATAGCCTCGCGCAGAATTCAGCCGTACCTAAAAGGTTAATTATTAAATTAAAGCCATTAGGCTAACCGATTCGTTGAGTATCTTCATTTGATTTTGCCTTCTTCCTGTGTATATGACCGATCAAAATTTGGATATCATGATTAGGAACAAATCGCACATCCGTCTATTTTTCCAGCTTATTCAAATGTTTACTGTACGCAAACGTGTTACAAATTAGTCGGCACCAAAAACAGCGGCGGCGACGCTCTTCCAACGAATTCTAGGGCTAGCTTGCGCGATGGGAATTAGGTTATCGGAGCGTGCTTGTTGAAACTTGTGTCCTCTGGTCCGATGTAGGTCGCGGGTTTCTACCGTTCGTTTCTACGTTTGTTTGGAGTTGCTTCTGATTCAGGAAGGTTCCCCTATTCGAACGTTGTTGATTCGATAAGGATGATCAACATAACTGCGCGTTGGACGGGGTGTGTTCCAATCGTATATTTTATGAACGGTGATAGTCCTTCTGGGAACAACGTTATACGAAGCGATATGTTTGTATATTTTATAAAAGGACTCATTCGCAAGCTTCGCAACTGACCTTCTCCACAGGTATGGTTAGCTCTGGTAGATAGAAAGGGTGAAATTACAGTAATGTCTCCCATATTGACGCTCAGATTGTTCACAAAAATGGACAATTTGGGAAGAGGAGATACGATTATTCGATCGTATCTCGTGTGGTTTTTATAATTGTTTACAATTCGTAACTGTAAAAATAAACCGCGAGGCTCGAATAATCGTATCTCCTCTTCCCAAATTGTCCATTTTTCTGCACAATCTGAGCGTCAATTAGAAAGACATTACCGTAGTTGGAAAAGATACGGAAAACACAGCGAAGGAAGTAAAAGTTTCTTAAACTTGGCCGGTAATGTGCATCGCTGATCGATAATTTGGCGCTGAAAAAGTTGTGTAAATGTTGATATTTCTTATCGATCGACGATGCTGTAATATAAGCGATCAAAGTGATGTAATATAATGCGATGTGGAATATTATCTCGCAATGTAGCTGCGATAAGTAAATTGAGATGCAAGCGACTTCTATACATGTACACGTGTGTAACACGTAGTTTCGAATTTAAAGTACCCACTATCGCCAAAGAAATTTTGTATGGAAGATGGTAGGATACCATCGACGATTGTTTCGAGGCGATCGAAAGACAATGACGTTTCTCGAACCGTCGGAAGATTTATTTTAATCCTGCGGAAACGGCGGAAAAAGTTTCCACAAGGCGACGTACGTAGTTTTAATCGCAAATCGCGGAAGGTAAAATATTTACCGGCTTTGAAACCGACTTTGTCACTGCTATAGCGATTCGGAATGCTCGCCACTCGACGATAGCTGGCCATTTTAAATAATAGACGCAGCGGCGGCGATTAAAGGAGTGTAAACCTTTGAAAGGTTTAGTAGGTCGTTGCACGACTGCGTTGCAGATGTAGATTATTAATCACGTGGAAGAATAAAAGTGGAGGAGGCGCGTCGCTTCGCCGATCAAATGGCAGAATTAATCGAACGCTGTACTCGTCGTAACACCGGTTCCAGACGATACCGATAGTTTTCGCGGAATTTCGATTTCGTTTCAGTCGCGCACGATCGTGGACGCTGCGCAACCGATTACGTTTAAAGGCCGATTATGCGACCGACTCGGAGCTGAAAAGAAATTATGGTTGTCGTATGGAAAGAATGCAGCTAACGATGCGTTTTTCAGTTGACAGGATTTACCGATTGCGAAACAATTTTATAACGCTGAAATCCGCGGACGGACTAGAAAGTATAAGCGTCGGCGATTATGTAAAAGGTGGTTTGTCAGCGGACAGCTGAATTCTAATTGCGAGAAATTCCAGGTCCGCAAATAGAGCATACTCGTGCAAGATTAATGATAATCCCGAGCGTGTTACAACCTCCGCGATTATATCGCAAATTGGGTATAGATTAATTTGGAATTGTCACGCGATTTATTCGACAAATTCGCGCGAGTTCGATTTCGAACGCAAGGAAACTCGTTTCGTCGAAGAAAATATGAACCAGCGAAGTATCGTAAATACAAAAAGGTATCGAATAAAATTTATTTTCACTTTCGGGCGCAACGCATTGAAAAGGAAAGTACACATTCGGTTGCTGTAAAAGTAACGTTTTTTTTCCAACAACCAGATAGAAAGCTGATCAAAATCGACGCGACGAACCTTCGCGTTAATTTATCGCAATGATAGAACACACAAAAAAAAATGTTTCTACGTAGGAATATGTTACAGAACACATTTTATTTAACTCTTCCATTTATCTCGCAGCGGTAAACGCGTATTCAGAAATCGTATCTCACCGACGCGAACGATTCCAGACCTCGGACTAAATTAAAAGCAAAAAAATGGCGAACATTCTTGGTCGATACGTTTATCGCTATCGCATGGACCAAAATAAGTAATTTAGATTCGAAATTGTCAGAATGCTTCGATAACAAATTCCGAGATTTCACTCTTGTTTGCGGTTATTTAAAAATAAAAGTCTGATAAACACGATACACACGAACACACGGTTCTTCTATTTTCGGGAACTACACAAATAGTAGTGTTTCGCCTATTTTCACCTATTCTCGCCAAACAGAACGCGTTCACAGTTTCAAGCGTGAAAGTATAGGAAACACCGTCGAGGTATTGTCAAAAAAAAAAGAAAAAAGTACAATTCAAGACATTTCTCGACCCGCCGAAGTAGAGAATGGTCTCGCAAACCGACTACGAACTTGACGTATGCGCGAGTACGCGTGCAACGCGACCGATTCGAAAATAGGTGTCTTATTTTCTGCACGGCTCGGGAGAAAATAAACGCGATCTGTGGCAACTCGGAGTTATTCTTGATCTGGTACACCATTACGTGCATCGTGTCGCGTTTAATCGCCTCGTTCGTGTCTCGCTCGGGCCCCGCCTCGAACGAGATTATTAGGGCTAATATTCGTCGATTGAATTACATCGGGACGTCGATATTTCGATGCTTCTTCCGCCGGTCGGAGGCAGCTGGACCCGATAAGGTGTCGCCGTACGACACCGTTCGCTCGTTATCGCGGACGCGGAAAGCTTCAACCTTTGATTCCGTCGCGAGGCAGAGCTATTCGAACTCTTTTCTAGAACATTCCGCGGACTCCTCTTCGAGGATACGAACTCGATTACGCGTTGCCCGAGCGGTGACCATGGTACCTCGAGCCCACGCGACTCGGGTCGAACGGCTGCCGTGGATGGATACACATCGATGACTACGCAGGTTACAGCGACGTTTGCGAGTTTTCGTTTTCGCTCGCGTATTCTTAGACACCGCGATACAAAACAACAAACACTCGATGTATCCGCCGAGTTATCACGAAGAAGCGTTTCGTCCCGAAATACTGCTTTACGCACAAATATTAAATGTGAATCGGCTGGCGTGTCTGATCATGACTTACTCGTTCCACTTCTAAATTCGGACGCACGTGCAGTCGATAAATTCTCACATTCGATTATTTCGGTAACGTAACTCGAATTTAGAAATTTCGACGTTCCCCTCCCGGTCGATTTTACGACCTGTATCTTTGCGTTACCTTTCTCTTTGCACTGAGTAATCTTTTTTCGGATCGCAAATTTTCGTCGAAAGAAACTAAAAACATGGACGCATGGATTTGAACATATTTCTAAAAGAAAGAAAAATCTTTGCTCGACTGTTGTCGCCTCGCAATTGGTGCAGTTAATCGGGTACTTTGCACAAAGATCCGCAGTTCGGCGATAAAAATAAACTCGTTCGGATCATCGAATGAAGCGCGAAAGCTTGTAACGGAGCTTTCGTTCAATTGTTATCGTTCGCTGCCCCTTCGTCGCAGTATTGTCGAAATTTTTCTGCGGGAATCGCGCAACCCGCGTTATGTAAAACCGGCGAACGTTGCGGCGAATTAGCGGAGACGTGACAAAGTGAAATTGATGTGGCCGCCGCGATTTTAGAACATAGAGGAGAGAAAAAAAAAGTTACACAAGGGTCGGGAGAGGGCACGTGAAAGCAATTACGTCATGGTGATTGCATCGCGGCGCATCGAGGTGCTTCCCCTCGATTATCGTCTGAAAATCACGTCTCGCAGAAATGTCCGCTCGTTTGTCCTTGGCGAATTAGAACATTCGCTCGCTCCGAGCATAATTATAGCCGTAACGGTGTGTTCCCTTCTAGCCCTGGACTCGGTTCTCGGATCCCGCGGAGAGAGAAGAGATCCCCGATAGGTCCGCGCGTTCCCAAGAAGCGGCGTACTTGAACCTGAAAATCCCACGAACGGGATTTCTTTCCTTTTCATTGTGCTCGGGCTTGGCCGACTCTGGTTGCGTTACCCTATCGCACGCTCTATTTTCAGTTCCCTTGTTACGAATTACGGCGACGACCAATCTAAACCATCGGAGGAAATACGATCCTGCTCGCGGCATTCGGTCACCGTACGCGACACAATAACAGAAAATGTCTGATCGCTTACGGTCGCTCGCGATCTCGCAAAGAAAAAACTAATACACCGCACTGTGATTTATTATTTCACGACGGCTAGTTCAAAGTCGCCCTTACAGATTTTTTAACGACTGTTGTACCGTTCGATGACCAAAAAAAAACTCATCCGTGCAAATTTCAACCCCGAAACTTATCCGCGAGGATAGTTACACTTTTCCGCCCATTTACCTCCTTGGGTGGCATTTTCAAATTATGAAAGAAATTGAGAAGACATTATGGGCATCGAACTGCATATTACAGAATTCGATAGCAAGCTTTGATCTTTCTTGGACAGATATCGAACGGTACGATAGTCGTTAAATAAATCTCTAAGGGCAATTTCGATTACCTTAACCCTTTCGGTACGGGCGCCGGATATATCCGGCATCCATCTGGTCACCTGTGTGGCCGAGCGCCGGATATATCCGGCATCCATCCGATGACCAATATGGACGAGTGCCGAATACACCTGGCATCCATGCAAGCCATATTTCTGACATATTAGAAACTATTCTAATAACCGTTTGAGTCCCAAGCAGCGCTATCATGCTGTTTGGCATTTTTCGACCGTGTTTTCTGAATAATCCCTGGGACTCAAACGGATAAAGTCTTTTCTTACAAGGATTCCGAAAATACAGCTACATGTATAATTGTCGTTTGGTCTGAATCGATTTAAAAAATTTCAGGTTACATTTTTCTTCGAAACTCGTTCATAGATTTTAACATATTGTAGGCCCTTTACAGAATGTTTACAGAAAACGAAAGATTTAGAAACGGATTAAGCACAGTCATTACTTAACGCTTAAGAAAATCTTCGTACAAAAGTGGACCGACCCTGCGTTATGTGCGTAATTTTCGACGCGGCACTCCGTACAGTGGGAGTGTCACGGCGGACAACGCGCTCGTACCGAAAGGGTTAATCGGCCGGGCCCTTTGCGGAAGAGCAACGTTTATTTGCAACCATGGAAACCCAAGACCCAGAAATACGGACGTTGAAGCCGAAATCACGTTTCCACCAGCCTAATAATAAATTTCAGTTACACGATTAGGCGAGATCTATCCTGCAGTTAGCCGGCGAAGTCTTACATCGACGATTCCCGGGCACACCGCTACAGCGGAAAGGCTGTATTACACAATCCGGGTTGCATTATCTAAACAGAATCGCGTAAAAACGCCGGGATTTTCAAAGCACGATTGCACACCGTGCCGGTAGAAACGCTGGACGTTGTGTCGTTCGCCGTCCGTGATCCGACATCCATAACGGAGCAACGCTCAGGAGAGATGTCATTGCACACCGTGGCGCAAAATAACCAGTTTCTGTTCTGTCCGGCGCGCGGCGGTCGGACACATTGCATGCACGTGTCGGTAAGAGTAAACGCGTGGTCGAGCGCGTGACTCGGCGGCGGCCGAGGCGTGCCCTTCTCTCAATCACGTTGAATGTAACGCGGTGCTGTCTTTCCATCTTTCTTAAACACCCGTGTCCGATCGTCGTCGTCGTTCCTTTCCGTCTGCGTCGGCCGCCGCTCTCCCACCGCGGGCCCCGCCGGTGCACCGGGCGCGTTTCTTCTCTCTAGTTCACGAGAGTCGGAGCTAACTCGTTTTCTCTCTTCGCGTTGGCCGCCACGCAGGTATGCCGGGCCGCTGCCTTCGCCGCGCGTCGCCGTGGCATCCCTTTGCGTGCTGCGTTTCGTCGCGGTAGAAAGAGAACACGAGGGAGGAAAGGGCGAGGACCTGCTCTCGAAGACCTTCCACCGGCACAGCCAGGTGTAACGACGACTCCTCGCGACACCGTACACCGATCCCGCTTCGATCTTCGCTGGCGAGGGTGATCCGGAACGGTCGAGGCTAATCTCGCTTCTTGCTACATTGCAGTCTTTCCTTTCGCAGAGAAATCGAGCATCCGCTTTCTCCGTTTCGGCGCTCGAAATTCGAATTGAAGTACTCGCGTTCTTTCCAGTCCCTGTGTCCGCACGCTGCTGTTCCTCCGGAGCTCGGAGTTGTTCCAACGAAGGTCCGCCGCGTTTTCTGGTAATGTGAAAAATAGTTGTATCAACGCGGTTCGAATAAAACACAGCGTCCACGTTGGTAGTTATAAATCACGGCCGACCACGGGAACGCTCGTTATCGTAAGTTAAAAATATACCGTCCAGAAAATTCTTCCGCCAGCCAGACCATGGATTTTCGTTATCTACGCCTACGTACATGGAAATCGCCATAGCGAGCGACTATTTAAAGCTGTCCCCTACAGGTCCACTTCCGGTCCGAATACGCGTCCCGAGTGCGAGATCCGGTTACCGCGTGACGATTATGAGGTCACCTGCGACAGAGCGTGATTTATGGCAGGCTTTCGAAAGGTGGCGTATATGTTCACCTGAAATCGATAAACTGTGTTTCAATGGAAAATCGAATTGTTCTCCTTGGAACGGTTTAAGCGTTCTCCTCGAAAGCGCCAATTCGCGGCTCCCATTGTCCTTTTTTTCTTTTTTCTTTCATCCTCGATGTGCCTGCGCGCGCTCGAGAACCGTTTTTCCGTCGAGTCCGCACAACATTATAGAATGTCGCGGCATGTCGTAACTGATCGACAAGATCGCCGCCTGTCTTTATAAGGATCTACGAACGTAACAAGGAGAGCCGAGCGCGAGTCGTTCTAATTTGACATCGTCCGTGAAAAATCTTGACAAACAAGGCTAAAATGATACACAACGGTTGTTACTTCTACAAGCAGCATGGAAAGACTGTGCGGTCTACGGCAGTGACAAAAAGTTCGTCACGGCAACTCGCGTTTAATCGAGCATTTTACCAACTTTCAATTTCACTTTGTTCTCTTCGTATCTGTTTGTAACGACGATGGGTTTTTGGGAAACACACGAGTCCTTTCGAAATTTCCGATTTGGAAATACAGTAAATTCTCCCTAATTTTCCTTCGGCTTGTAAATAAAACGTGGACAATTTGGGAAGAACGTGGACAATTTGGCAACTGTAAAAATGAGCTCGAATAATCGTATCTCTTCTTACCAAATTGTCAATTCTTGCTCACAAGCTGAAAAAAAATTGGGGAAAATTTACAGAACTGTATTTCAGCCGTTGTACAATCGAAGATTCGAATAGTGGCCCAATCAGAGGGCATGTCGAATAAAGCGATGCTCTCGTCGATCGATTAACAATTGTAGGCGTTCGAAACATAGCAATCGGGTACCGCAGAAAATAATGAAACGAACACTCGGTTAAAACGAACGAGATATATTCGAAACGTTCGCAACACTTGATGGCCCGCTTTCAACAAAAGACACTCCCCACCAAAAATATTACTGCAAACTTAAACGCTATGTTCTAAAAGTAATATTTTCAGCCGGCGCGTATGTCCGCTGTGTACGTGCCGGTGCCAAATCGTGAACGTAATCTGCTCTTTATCTTCGCATGCTTCTCCGCTCTGGTGTCACGTTTTGCTTAAACGTGATGCATCGGTCAGCCGAGTCCATGCACGCACGCACGTACGTAACGTTGTTTCCCATGAACGGCGGACGGTTCTTGAAAATACGGTCGTCTTCCGATCGGAGATAAGGAACGGATCCAACCGAAGGAAACGCAACTCTTAATCGGTGTTTTTAGGCACGACGCGCCACTATAGTGGCTTCCGCGGATGTCATCTTTCAGAACGACACGCCACTATAGTGGCTTTCGCGGATGTTATCTCTCTGGATGACGCGCCACTATAGTGGCTTGTTCTAGTAGCTCACTCACTCATCGTTTGAACCAAATAATCGTCTTCGTATGCATTGTTTCACACTCCTTTTGTCTTCACATCGATTTACAACAGTCTATAGGGTGTCCCAAAAATGTCTCGCAATCCGGAAATGGCGGGTTCCTCGGATCATTTGAAGCAACTTCTTCCTTTACAAAAATGTTCTCCGAGGCACCGTTAACGAGTTATTAACGAAAAACAGTGACCAATAAGAATCGAGTACGGCTAACGCGAGGCGGCCCAGCTAACCAGCGCACGAAGCCCAGTTCCGCTCATTGGTTCGATCGCCTCTCAATGGTCACTGTTTTTCGTTAATAACTCGTTAACGGTGCCTCGGAGAAAATTTTTGTAAAGGAAAAAGTTGCTTCAAATGGCCTGAGCAACCCGCCACTTTCGGATTGCGAGACATTTTTGGGGCACCCTGTATATACAGTATCAGACTCTGCCGTCCAGAGAAATAGCCTCGCGCAGAATTCAGCCGTACCTAAACGCCGTCCTGCAACGCGGTGTCGCTGGTTTGCCAACAGGTTCGCCGGTCGTTGCTACCCGACGCAACGGTGTCTCATCGTTGCTAAATTCTCTATTAAATCGTCCACTTATCGGACGCATAGGAAACGCAAAGTCCGCTTCTTGTACCGGATATAGCGCGTCGACGTGATCGCGTCTCGACACGAGAGATCGATTTGTTCTACGTGCATGGCACGGATATAAAGCTACTCGCTTTTATGGCACGCCGAAATACCAGCGCTACGCCCTATCGAGATGACCTTTGCTTCAGATAAAGCTGTCTCCTACAAAGAATAAGCCAGATACTGCGGCGTCCCGATCGTAACGAACATGTTTACGGTTCCTGATGCTGAATTAATAAAAGTCACTTATCTTCGGATACGTTTATGAATCGTTATTAACGGACGCTACGTTCCGAGCTCGAACGGGCATAAATAAAACGGTCCGAATCGAAATCGAAATCTGCGAGAAAACTGGTCTCTCGAGGGTATCTCCTCCCTCGTGGTCTGAAAAATATAGCAACACGGTATCCCTCTATCGGAAGTCGAATCCTTTCGTACCGTTTTTCTGTATCTGTTTCGTGGAAGATTCTCGTGCGGACGCGAGAATGAAAAATATCACGTGATGTAAAAAGAATATCGGAGCTTCGCCGACCTTGCCGGAGATACCTATAAGAACGCGCACACCAGCCCGCAGCGCAGCTTTGTTGACGCCACCAAGCGAGCATTCTGGCTGTTATCGCTGTGAAACCGGTTCGCCGTTGGATTTATTCGGTTTCGATATCGACTGCTGCTGGGGGAGTTCAAGAAGGCAGCCGACGATTAGCAATGTCGTCGGACGTCGCGCCGTTCTTAGCCAATTACCAAGACTTTTTTCATTCCGACGCGATTCGCGTACGCGCACGTCATCGTGCGGCCGGCGATAAGGCGCGATGTAGAAAAATAATCGAAAGAAATCCTATTATTCCGAGATATCCGAAATCTAATTAAATTCACTTTCCTTGAGTTTTCTGCCTCGCGCTGGAAATTCAATGGAGTTTCCAGCGTGCTATGTGCACGCGATCGAGTCGTGGTTAATCTAATTAGTCGCGCGTTCCTCGCGCCATTTAATTTCTCTTGCTCGGTCGTGCTCTCTTATCGGATCGAGCGCCAACCGCTCTCGTTCACCGGGTTACTCTTGTGTATCCAATATAATCATTTATTAATTCACTAGATACAAGTACTGTTTCCTCTTTTTTTTCTTTTTAGTTTCGTACCTCTCGCGTGCAAAACAATGTTCGCACACGGCGTGTTCTCTTATTACCGTACGACGGCTGGGTAGGATCGCTCGATTAACGTTCAGTGAATTAGTTTATCATTCGAAATAAGAGAATAACGAACTTTAGTATGACATAATGATGGATACAAATAAAATGTAAGCGTATGTTCAAGTTCGTGATGGACGATAAACTGCGCAATTGGTCGACTTTGATTCCTTAGATGACAGTTCGTTTAAATATGATTAATCGGTCCTCTTGGTGTGATAAAAGTTAATGTTTATCATCGTTTTTTAATCATTTCATCTATCATTATTATTATTTAGCGGTAACCTTGCCGAAGATTTTTGTACACAATGTACAGAAGGTGTATAAAATTGTTCTTTTCTTTCGTTTTGCACCACGCACCGTATAAGTCGATTTAGTAAACAACAATCATCACTCCTCGGTGCATTCTCGGTATCGCAAATATTACGGTGATCGTTGTCTTATATTTATAAACTGACAAGCGATCATCATTATAAATAATTGTCCATTTTACCATCATTCATACCATGGTATCTTCTTCGTACCGGAATATACAGATAAAAGATTTGTTTCCGCGCATGATCGACACAGTTTCGAGAAAATTACATATACATACATATAAATATATATATATATATATATATATATATATATATATATATATATATATATATATATTTATATATATATTATATTATATATTCATATATATATATATACAATACATATTATTATTTATGTATATATGTATATATATGTATTTCTCTGAAGTATTATAAAATAACCGATCGTTATTCCGATCATGAACATAAAACTACATAACACGCGTATGCATACTTTGGCAATTTCATTAAATAATTATTATGTAACATTTTTGTAATCAAGCCAGAGACTTGTATAAAAATTCATTCAATAATGATCGAATAATATGGATTCTTGAAAATCAATCCACACCGTCTAAAGCGCGAGACTTCGCACGATAGAATAACAGAATTGACCGTTCAAGAATTGTGTCGATCATGTAACCACGTTGATATACACTGTACGCGATAATTATATCTGTCATCAAAATGATATATTATAGACAATTTTATTATTTTACTCGGTTATATTCAGTCCCGTTCGCCTCTTTCTTCGGCACGTTCTTCCGCCCTCGCTTTCATTCTAGTAATAAATGCTTGACCTTTGCTTTTTCTAAAATTCTCGTACGGATCGTTTAGATTAATACCGACGCCCTTATACTGATCATTTTTATCTCTAATTTCACCTCCCGAAATAGGAGCTTCGATACCCTGTTCATTGGCACCAAGTCCTGCACCACCCCAACCCATTTTCTTGAGCAACTGATGGCCTTTGTTACTTTCGTCTATGCCAATTTCTTGAGGAGCCTTACTGTAAGTTGATCCACTGAAACAAGGTATTCCAAAATCAATTTCCGGATTCGACTATCGAGCTACGTACTAATTATTAACTTGCGGATTTTATACGTTTATGAGAAAAATTAGTGAATCGAATATGAAACAATTATTAATGATATATTATTGCTTACAGAAAGCTGGGCGGTGTCGGACTCCGATCTTGTCTATCCAACCGTCGATCAGGACTTCTATCTTTGTTGCTATTCCTTCTCCTCCTACTTCTGTTGTTGTGGTTGCTATTCCGACTATTACGCCTGTGATTAGTTGCCGGCGATCTGGATCTGCTTCTACCTCTCGATCTTGACCGCGATCTACTTCTCGATTTACTTCGATATCGTTTCTTTGGTGGACTAGGACTTTTCGATCTCGGCCTCAAAATCGGCGATGGTGATTTCGATTTTTGTCTTATACCGGCTACGACGTCCTCTTCTTTACGCTTCCGTGCGGCATTCTTTGCTTTATAATACTCGTATAAACCTAACTTCTCCCACCCATCGCTGGAACAAATAATACGTATACGATTCGCGAGGCGTTCGTTATATCATCGATGAATTGAAAATTCTATTTAATCGAATTTTACCTGTCGCGCGGTGAATCGTGATTCGGCGGCGCGTAGAATGCTTCTACAGCCGCTACTAATCTTTCGCTTGGTGGAGCAGGCGGTGGCAGTCTAATAGCATCTGGGTCTAATGGTTTGTATTCAGCGTCTTCTAATTTAATCAGAGGTACCATCAAACCAGCAGGAAGTTCGTAGTAAGGCATACTGGGCATTAAATCTTCAACGGATGGTTCATGTATAACAGGCGGCGGACCAAATCCAGGCGGAGGTTTCGAAAAGTCTGGTAGTGGAACGTTTGTGAACGGCGGAGGATCGTTTCCAGGTGGTACACCCCACCCAGGAGGTGGTTGACTGAAATTTACATCTGTGCCTATCGGAGCCGGAGGACCGGAATGACTAGGTGGCATAGACATATTCTGCTGATTCTGTAAAATATCTTTCTTCTGTTAGATCATCCTTGTGGTTTACAAATCAACATTTAATGGAGATTGTCTGCGTACCAGTTGAGGCGGCGGCGGCGGCGGCGGGGCTTTCAATTGCTGATCAATTGCTATCTTTTGTTGCTCAATGTTTTGAATTTGTCGCAACGCATGAGTAACGAACGCTTGATGCTGTGCTTGATAATTATCGAAAGTCTGCTTCGTTGACGTTGTGATTGGTGTAATTGCACTAGCATGTTGTGCCACCAGATTAGCCTGATATTCAGACCAAGATGCACTTGGCTGCTTCAATTTATCTATAATTCCTTCATCAAAGTAATTATTTTTTGATTCCCACAAACTTAGCAGTTTATTTAGTTTATTAAGTTGTTCTTCCGATGCAGCTAGTGAAGTGTTACAGAACATGGGTACAACAACACTTTCCATCGCCTTGCGAAGATCCATAGACTTTTTTCTTGCACTAAAGAAGTTTAACATTAAATACCGAGCACAAACGTTGTCAAACTTTAACAAACTATACATTCTATTGTAATGAAACTGATTGTTTACATTCGTCGCATTACGAGATACGCTTATAATAATGAGTATGTGTATATTTATGGAGCACTCAATTTTTGCAATCATCCAAAGTATGTGTAATCCGCGAATGATTTGTTATTAAGTATCATGGTACTTACCAATGATGCAAAACGTCATTCACCAAATAGATAATATGAAGTTTGTGACTAAAATTTGTTGCTTGAATTACTCTGAAATAAATAATATTTTTTTTAATGGGAATGCTATGTGTAGTCTCGAAATAATCCAACAGAAGTTCTAAGAGTGACATACTTTTTCAGTAAATGATCCGCAACAACTTGATTACTTTGCGGA
The DNA here is from genome assembly GCF_051020955.1 of Megalopta genalis. Classification (NCBI taxonomy): domain Eukaryota; kingdom Metazoa; phylum Arthropoda; class Insecta; order Hymenoptera; family Halictidae; genus Megalopta; species Megalopta genalis. Next base: position 653,052 of record NC_135018.1, read on the forward strand.
GTAATAGAATTCTGTAGTATCCATGCCTTTCCCGCACTTATGCTATCTTTTGTGCAGCTATCGATAATCGGTTGTAACACTGCGTCGAATGCAGCAAGATCTGTGCTTGTGCTTTGTGCACTATTTTGTAAAGCAGTTTCTTGAGCTTGTCTAACAGCATCCTCAACCCTTCCTTGTTGCTGCGCCATCAATGCAGCATGTTGTGCAGCCAGATTTTGTTCCGATTGTCTAACTTGTTCCTGTAGCGTGGTTTGCTGCGATTGCAGATTTGCTAGTTCATTCTGAAGCCATCCGGGGGGTCCGCCAATGTTAACCGGTTGTGTGACTCCAGCAATTGGTGGATTTACACCTCCCATAGCACCAGGGACTGGTCCAATCGGCGGTCCTGCATTTCCTGGTCCTCCAATTTGTCCAGGTACTCCAGGTATAACGGGACCAGCTTGATTTCCCACTGGTCCAATTCCCACTACTGGGTTCAATCCATTGTTTTGAGTATTTAGGCCAGGTGCAAGATTGACGTTATTCAGTGGCTGCGCGACGGTAGCGGCTGTTTGCTGCTGCTGCGAAACGTTTAAACGTGGGTCTGCATTTTGCATTGGATTTATTCCTTTTTGCTTTAAAACTGTAAACGAATGACGGTGGATTATTGTAAGATGTTTGATTCCTTCAATGGATATTGAAAAAGTATACAAATAGTCCAATTTCTGTTGAGTCTTATCTTCTACCAGTGCATAATAAAATTCTTGGCATTTATGAGAGAAGTATATCGTGAAAATTCAATAAGTCTTTTGGGAACACTATATTCTTCCCTGTTTTTTATACATATATATATATATACATACATATACATACATTTTTACTTTTTTTTACAGTACTAGGGTATTACAGGGCGCATAGTTATTGTAGATGGATTATAGTTCCCATATAGATTGAAGCAATATATTGACAATGTAGTCCGTATTAGACAAGCTTCAGTAAGAATCTTAAAACTACATCTTCTTAAAATCACCATTGCCAAGAAATAGAATATGTCTTTAGCTAAAGCATTCTGCTTAATAAATAGCAATCCCAAAATCTTGAAATGAAGTGCTGATATTCGATGAATAATAGTTTTGTACATTCACAATGACGAACTCAGACCCTTTCACCCGTATCTCTTTTTTCAAAGTCATTCCTCGTTTCGTTGAATAAAGCATGGCCATTATGCTTCTCAATTGTTGTAGCTGTTAAGGGGCTGTATCCCACTTACTGGCTTGCTCTGTAGTCACTTTGTATTGATAGTAGTTGAAGTGCTCTCCACCGAACAGGAAACCAAACTTTGGATTGTCCTTCTGCTTGTTTTTTGTCATCTGCTCGAACTCTGGTCCATTGCGAGCCACAAACTGTGCCAGTTTGTCTATGATGTTCCTTAACTCTGTATCTGGGTATTACACCAAAATGCACAGAATTAGTGTGTCGATCGTCTATGCACGTGAGATTACTTAAACAGGTATTACAATAAAAATGGCAATATTTAAATACAGTACTGAAATAGGATCTCTTATTTATAAAGTATGCAGTCCTAAATCAGCCCATCGTAAACCTGAAATATTGAATTTGTTTTGAAGGTTGTCGTTTTGTGAATATTTCTACGAAGATCTGTCTGTAGATAATTTAATTCATCGATCGAATAATTTTATAGTGGTAACCTAATGTGTGTTGCACAGGTTTACATAACCTACTATCGAGAATTTAGCTTTTTTTTTTCTTTTCCGAATATGTTTTGTTACTTGCGTCGTGTCACAACTCACAAATCTTGAATTCTGACTAACTAAAATGCTAAAATGATAATTCACAGACATTACGATTAATAAGAAAAGAAGATTGTTAATATGCTCGCTGAGAGAGGGAATGTGCAAGACCGTGTTTCGTCGAACCGCTAGATCACAACATTCGTTTCTTACCTGCAGGTGCCTGGTCCATTATCACGATTACTCTTTTGCTTTTGCGCTGAATTGGAGTACGTTCCTTTTTAGTTTTATTAACACCTTTTTACACACGATCGAACCTCAACTCCGGGAAACATTATTTTTTTACAATGAACACGACAACGCTAGACGTCGCCATTAATTTCAGAGAATCACGTTTCATAGGATTGCCGCCAGAGCCAAAGCCGCTGGCACGCCAATCATTTATATGTACAGATACGGAGAAAATGAGAGTGTCACGCCCGGCTTTTCGGCGCGCTCCTTGCAGTGCTCCCAACATAACAACATGGAACCACAAGATGGCTCTGATGGCTCACACAGATCGGATCAAAGCAATGTTAGTTGTAGTTTCATGTTGCTGAGATGGCGGTACAATAGCAATCGCACCGAAAATTCGAATGTAGATCCTCTCATTTGTTCTCTTGATATTATGTACGTAGTACAAGAGTTCAGTTCAGTTCGCCATTAGTATCGCCATCGCCATTGCAAATTTTGCACAGATTAGTGTACAAACAAGTAGTGTATTGTCACAAGTCTCGATCTTCCCGTGATTTCTTGAAGTTCCAACTATTTACGGTAACATAATTTCAATGAAATATCACTTTCGTTGCCGATAAATTACGTTTACGTTTTCTTAATCGTGTTTCCGTAAACGTGTTTAATGGTCATCTGTTTGTGGTATACTACGACTGTATTCCACTCCTTCGTTTGTCAATGTTATTTCTATTCAGTATCTTATTCCCATTTTATGAAGTTTTATGTTGTACGTATTATAATCTTGTTCGACAAATTAACATATCGCGTTTGTCATATACATAACACTTGTTTTGTTAATCACCATACATTTCGTGAAAATAGGAAACGATCGGAAGAAGAATTAGAAGAAACGAATTTATTTGACATTAGTTACGTAAACTGCAAGGATGCCGGTAGCAGATGTAAAATCCAGTTGGGCTGATGAAGTTGAAGAAGAAGTAGCAGCATTACCATCACCGTCAGAAATTTATGAAAATGGATTCAAGGTTCTTACCGAGTACAAGTACAACCAAGACAATAAAAAAGTCAAAGTTGTCCGTACGTATAAAATAGAAAAACGTATAGTTTCAAAGACAATTGCTGTACGTAAAAATTGGGCTAAGTTTGGAGATTCTGTGGATGATAGACCCGGACCCAATCCTGCCACTACCGTCGGTGGTGAAGATGTATTTATGCAGTTCATATCTAGCAAGGAAGAAGAAAATAAGGTTGAGGAAGATAATCTTGATAAATTGAAAAACATGGGTGACAAAGGCGTGGTTAAATGCCGTAATTGTAACGGAGACCATTGGACTTCAAAGTGTCCTTATAAAGATACGGTTCTTGCTGGAGGTATGTTCGTTACTATGAATTTAAATATTAAATTAATACTTTAATTAATAATTTAATACTTTAAAATTTACCTTTTTAGGAAAAGTACCGGATGACAAGAAACCGCTTATTAATGCTGGCGCTCCTGGTGCAGTGGCCGAATTGAAGCCTCAAGGTAGCAAATATGTTCCACCTAGTATGCGCGACGGTGGCAATAAACGAGGGGATGCCATGCAAATGCAAAGACGCGATGACATCACTACCATTCGTATCTCCAATTTATCAGAAAGTACTACAGACGCAGATTTGGAAGAGCTTGTTAAACCGTTTGGAACGGTGCTCAAATTTTATCTTCCTAAAGACAAGCAAACCAATCTTTGTAAAGGATTTGCGTACGTCCACTTTAAATATAGAGTGGAAGCTGCAAAAGCTATTGCTACGCTCAATGGTTATGGTTATGACCATCTTATTCTAAATGTAGATTGGTCAAAGCCGCAGACGCAAAATAATTAAATGTGATGAAATAAAAATTTAAAACCGGCTGTTTGGCGTTCGTACTCTTAATTGTAACACCATATGCAAAATACAATCAAGTATTTAATATATTAGGGGGACCGGAAAGTAATGTCGTTTCTGCGCATATTTATCTGTTTGAATTTAATGTAAACAAACGACATAACTTTCCGGTCTACCTAATAAATTCTTAATACCTTATGAAAGAAAGCTAAGGTATATTTGGTCGAATATTGATAGTATTAATATAAATATGTTAATTAGATGTGACCAACTCTTTCTATATAAGTCTTTGGCTTGTGGTGTTACAATTTCTTGTCAGTTTAATTAAAAAATGTACTATTTACTATTTTATAAATATAAAGTGGCAATGTATCTATTACATCAATTTGTATTTCTAGCATTCTTCTGCCTGAAAATAAATCATATGCCGTAAGTTCTTGCATTATTTGCTTAGATCATATAATGTATAAGAGATAAATGTCAAAGAAAATGCGTTTTTCTCGAAGCTGTATTTTCAATATCGGTGACGAGAATATCTCGAAAAGTACTGTATCGATTTGGGCGAAATTTTCGCAGCCTTTTTTGCATACAAAAAATTTGTCCTTAACGAAGGATTTTTTTCCGTTGAGTATTTCGGTTTTTATAGCCTGGAAACCTAGCTATTTTTCATCAAGAATCTAAACTTTTACTTCGAACGTCTGCCATTTTGTCAAAAATCCTCCATTACTTTTGGTACATGATTTGGGATAACCGTGGACCGCAGTTGCGTATACTTACATTCGCATATATTGTGAATTATTTTTAATAACATTATTAGACGAAAAAAAGTGTTATAATTTCATTTATTTTAAATTCTCAATGCGAGTTATATACATAATACCAGATATCTCTCCGATAATACTTATAATACGATTTATTTTAGTATAATGAACTTTTTATAGAAAATTACATTTTAAATAAATATAATAAACAACAAAAATCTTGGTACATGGTTCGTTAACTTTCAAGATTAACGAAGATTCTATAGTAATAAAATTATATGATTTATCGTTGGTTTACATAGCTCGAGTGTTGAATTATAAAAAGAAAATTATTTTCTCGCGTTCAAAGTGAAATGTTTCTCGTTTAAAGGATTACGTTACTTACAAAATTTTCATTTATTATTATTCAACGGATTAGATATACAACAACGAAAATTTCCGCTAAAACACTTCTTCGATCTCTCTTTATATTAAAACTTTATGCTCAACAAGTACGCTAGATACACATTAATCTATTTAAACTTAAGTTAATACAGTATTGCAATAAATAGGAGTATCGCGGTTCTATGCTAAATGTAACCTTGTCGATGGAAAATGGTAACAAAGAAATTACAATTTCCAAATATACCCTTACGAGGTGGAAGATCGCTATAATATACGTAGATGGAAAAAAGCAAAAAAAAAAACGGTATAAAAGTAATCACAGGCGGTTTCTTCGTTGCCTGCGGTGTAATTGTGTTAATTAGAAACTACGAATAATACTACGTCGTCCAAGTACTTAAAAATGGTAACTCTAATCAACAACCTTATACTGCTCAACGGAGCCTAACGAACATTACACAGATAGCAAAAGCACATTGACTTTGTATGTCCATAGAACAATATTATTTGAAAATATAATTAACAGTTATATATGCGTCCTGTAGTTTTTCTTGCGGGTCACCTTAATGGCAAAACCAAAAGACCGTGTCAGTATTTATTGTCAAACTCCCTATAAAATCATCACAGTTTTAACGCGTGTACGTTTTCTCTTTAAGGACTCGAACCCAATTGTACGTTTTCCGATATATATATATATATATATATATATATATATATATATATATATATATATATATATATATATATATATATATGTTATATATTCTGTCCAACGTAATTCTATTAAAAAATTGTCATGGCGTGCCATCTCGGTTACCTTTTTTTTTTCTTCCTAATCTTATATACAATACTCGCGTCGCTCATATATAACTTTCTCTTATAAAAAGGACTTATGTATTAATAAACAAATGTTACAGCGGTGGATGCGTTACCGGTATAGCCAACCATGCGATTCTATAGTTGTTCACGAGGACGAGGATTCCTCCTGAAATAGCACAACTATGCCCTCGAAATTGAATTTCGTCAGTTCCACCAATAAGTACCGTCACTGTTTTTTACCCCCCGTTCAATGGATACTGTGAGGATCGACCGCAATCCGTTAAAATTCACACGAACTTTATGTGTGTAACAGTTTTTTCGATCGGACAAAATTTAGGTCTCCGGTAGGACCAGAAAGATCCCCGTCGGACCATCGATGTCCCAGAAAGCGTCGAAAGACAACGAGCTTAACCAATGGCAGCCGCTTACTGAGCTCTTCCGTCTGGAGGTCCGCTTTTACCAGACCGAGCACTTCTTTTCGGGATTCATCTTCGAGCCAACTGGACAATTGAAGTCCTCCGAGAACTCCTCCATGTTCGAGAGCGGACCTAGCACACGGAATTTACCCGGACTGTGGAACCCGGTGGTGATGCGGAGCTTCATCGCTTCCGGTCTGTACTTGCTGCACCAGGTGTTCGCCGCACTGATCCAGAACAATTGTTCCGGTGTGTACGGAAGCCCTGGTAATCGCGATTCCTTGTGGTTCCGTTCGACCCACTTTTTGTACGCCAAATACGCCTCCTTTATACCACCGTTGTCGGCTATGTTTTCTCCTTGGGTGTTTATACCATTTAACTGGAAGAAGGTCAAAAAAAAAGAAACGTTCAACGATTATTTGCGTCGATCGGATAACTAACGTTCTATCGGTTCTCCGAACTTCCATCTTGGACAATGCGTTAACAAAAAATCTAATATCCCCTAGATAAAAGTATCTTACATTCGTTAAGAAAATAACACTGACGAATTTATGGGTCGTCGTCGTTATTGTTGGATATAAATCGGAAATATATAATCGAATCATTTCGTTCGCGATCTTCAAGGGAATCTAATTCGAAACATTTTTCTATTTTGAATAGCCGCTATTCCATTTCCACCCATTGTCCATCGTACGACCAACAATTGTTCGGGAATTGGTTGAACAATTGTTCGAAAGAAAATGCCACGATCGTCGACAAAATAAAACAAGCCAACTTCCCGAAGCTGACTAGCTCTCTCCGCACACTTCCCTCGTTTATCTAACGTACTATTTAGCAGCGGCGTGCACCCAGTTTGACCTCCTCGGGTAAGTACAAGCCTGCGTCACAAGTGTCGGCCCGATACTTTTTATCATTCAAGACCGCCGACTAGATTCGCGTATACTATTTGCATAACCCGTGCGATAATACGTGCTTAGACAATGTGTTCGCCTAAAAAGCAGCCCGCCGTTCCGGTATTCCGCGTTCGTACACGATTTTTATCGAGCGATCATTCGAAAACGGTTCACGCACGCTAAAATAGGTGCCGGAGGTTGTTTCGCTTACGTTCAGGCCCACGTCTTCGACCGTGTAATTTCCGTATTGATGAATAATGCACTCCGCTCTTTCCAGATAGTTCTCCTTTGTCTCCGGCTCCCACCAATCGACCAGATTCCCCGCCTTGTCGAACTGCCTGCCCTGATCGTCGAATCCGTGCGTTATTTCGTGGCCGATAACGAACCCGATGGCGCCGTAGTTCATATACTTAGGCCGGTCGTTGTTGAAGAAAGCGCCCTGCAGAATGCCGGCGGGAAATTCTGCGGGCAACGCGTTGCGTAATTAAGCTCTATTATTATTATATAGGTTATATAATAATATTATAATTATTATTATATAATTATAATAATATTATTATTATAATATATATTATATTTTATTATTAGGTTATTTAGGCTCTATTATTATTTAGCTCTGTTTAGAAGTACTCACGAATACTGTTCTCGATGGACGAGTAGTACGCGTTCACAACCGCCGGCCTTCCGTGCGTGATCCAATCGGTCTTGTTCACGGGCTTCCTCAGTTTCCCGAACGAGTACTCCAACCCGAACAGCGTCAGGTTCAAGATACCCTCCAAATAATTGTCGGTGGTCAGTTCGAGTTTCTGGTAGAAGTCCTCGAGCTTCTTGTCGTCCAGAAGTTCGTCGGGGTACGCGATGTGGCTGGACATCGACGCCGCCTTGTCCAGCGCGCTCTTCCTCGTCTCATCGTCCATCCAACCGACCTGAAGGATGATCTCGCATATCATCTATTAGCAACGAGTTCGACGTAACAATGCACCGCGAGACAGTTAAACGCACCTTCTTCAGTATCTCTTTGAATTCCTCCCGGATGTCGGCCACCATATCCAAAGCGTTCTTCTTCGCGTCCTCCTTGAAGTACTTTCGAACGTACATGGCGCCGACGCTGATGCCCAAGCTACCGGAAACGGTGTCGATACACTCCTTCCATCTCGGCTCCCTTTCCGTCCTTCCGCTCAACGCCGTGGAATATTGCAGCTGCCTTTTGCGGATCTCCTCGGTAAGATAGCTCACGGACGAGGCGGCAGCCCTCCACATCACATAATTTGCTTGGACCCTCTTAGGCGTGCTGGCCAATAGCTCCTCCAAGCTCGAGATGTAGCTGAGAACGCTGACGATTACGACTTCGTCGTCGTCCACTTGGAGATTTGGCGCCAGAAGGGTGTTGAAGTATTCCTTCCACGGAATGCTGCGGTAACTCTTCGACAAATCCCGCACGGTCATGGGGTTGTAGAGGAGGGTGGCGTTACGGCGTTTCTCGTTCGGCAAAGAAATCTGCGGGTCGACGCTTCCGATGAGTACATTCACGCATTGTCATTTTAATCGATAGCTATCGAAACGTGTCAGTTATTTAACCCCTTGCCATCACGAGCCTGACACGTGATGGAGATTTCTAGTAATAACCTGTTAAATATGAACGCTATTTCGCTCTCTTTAGTACGAATAAAATTCTGATTTCTTTTAATCGGTATTTAAACGTTTAAGTAAATGTAGACACGCGATAAATACAGATTGTCTTTTTTCTTCTTAGAAATTATTACAATCGAAAAACTTCTGATCGTTGTAACTCTGAAAGGGTTAAGGGGTTAATCCATTGTTCTCCGAAGAAAGCGACAGTGTAAGTTCGAAATTGGAATGTTTCTGTTTCTTTCATTGACTTATCCTGATGCTGCATATTCTCAATTTTCTCGTAAGTGAGGGAATCGAATTTATAATTTCGATTCTCTAAAGGAATCGAATAAAAATTGCGTTCAATCGTTACGCGGTATCGCTGTTTTAATCATTTTAAATCTTCATAGCTTTTAGTCTAATTTCAAGCCTTCGTAGTTCTGTATTTTTCCTATTCATTTTCGTAACGAATAAATCTACGATCTAATAATAAATTAGTAGAACACTCGGAACTTGAATCGTTGCTTTTCATACTTACATTAGCAAGCTTCATCTCAAACTCCAGCGATTGCCTTAATTCCGTTTTCGCCGTAGCCTTGTCAACGCCTAGAATTGCCGCGATATCCACCATATAGTTGTAGTACGCTTGCACGATTTTGTCATCGAAACCCTTCGACAAATATTCCCTCGAGAGTCCAAGGGATGCTTGATCGAGCTGTAAAACCATATTCCTAAACAGGGTGTCCTAAAATTATGGTACAAGCGAGAGGTTCCCGAGGTCATTCGAAGTAATTTTTTTTCCTTAGCGAAAATGCCCACCCTGTATACTACGTTTCCATTACAGTATGGACACGTTGGCATTGAAATCGGCGCGGCGTGTACGAACGCTCTTTAAAACCGCACGCTGCAACATTACCGAGACGTTAAGAGTTTCTGTAAACATTGATTTATCCACTTTCCCTCTCTGCACATAAGTCGTTAGCCATTATTGCATTACATAATACCGCTAAGTGTAATGTCTTTCAAAACGCGGGAAAACGTGTAATTTACACCGGTGTTTTATTATTACCCGTGCGCCATACCACTGTACACGCTTGCAACAACACGCCACGCGCAAACTTCGTCGAACAAACTTGGAACAACAAATAGAAATTGTGTTCTTCGAGTTCTTACGTACATCGATTATTCGTTTGGTGCTATTCTTCAGGTCGACGCCGATACTGAAATCGATAAAGTAATCGACCGAGTATCCCATCTGGCGGAACTTGTACACAGATTCCTTCCAATTAAATTCGGTTTCGTTCCAATTGTCGCCTTCCAGCAGCGGCCAACCACCGAGTTTCTTTAAAATGTTTAACAGCGGCTGTAAACCCTGCTGTTCGATCAGTGCTGAAACGAATGTACATTATCAAAGTCCACCCTCGAATTTCGTAGGTTTTTGCAATGAAATATAGAAACGTTGTTTCGGCGAAGGCAGCGAAGTTGAAAAGGGCTGGTTTAAATTAACCAGCAATTTTTAATGCGATACAAGTTGAGCGAATTTTTCAACACATTTTTTGCAACAAACGTCGACACAAGACGTCAATTGAACCATCGGTCACTAGGTTTCTCAAACGATACGCTACTCACTCTTGTTCATGCAAGCTTTGTACAAATTCTTCGCCAGCCTGAACGGTTTCGGCTCGTTCGGCGCGCTTTTTTCCTCGATGCTGGCTCTCAATTGGTTCTGCAACTCGTCGCTGATCTCGGTGAACGTGTTCACGCTGGTTTTATCGTCCGGGATGCTGGTAGTCTCTAAAAAGCCACCGCAAGCGAAGTCGTAGAAGTCGTCGCACGGTTCTATCTGCGTGTCCATGTTCTTCAATATCCTGGATGCTGAAGAAACCCCCCAAACGAACGATCGCAATTAATAAGAATTTCAGCGTATCAAGGTACAATAATATTCACAAGTATATATATAAGTATATATATATAATAATATAATATAATATATATAAGTATATATATAAGTATAGTATAGTTTCGATACGAACCAGTGTGCACGCATTCCGGGGTGTAGCACACGTCTTCGTCGCAGGATGGTACGTTCACCGTTTGAACTTTCGGCTGCTGATATCCGTTCAAGGCGTTGGCTGTGTACGGTAATTCCTCTGATTTAACAGGTGGATCTATCTCGTGCGGGTGCGGATGCGATTGCAAAACAAAATGCAAGACGATGCTGTTAGGGATTGTTAGTAATAGCGTTTGTGTAAGCTGCGGCGATAAACTGTTTGCTTGCTTGCTCTATTAACGCATAATTTTGTTTAGAATGCGCGAAATTCGCGAGTCGCAAGATCGATGAGTGTATTATCCCGGGGGGTTAGCATCCCTTGAAGTGAATTTACGCAAGAAAAAAATTGCGCGATACGATAAAAGTTTCAGAATTTCTGAAATTTCCAGCTTGAGGGAAATACCAGTTGCAATACCAAATTTCAATCGACGTTTAAGTTGTCTACGAATAGATCGATTACAAGATCGAGGGTGTTCGATAAAGATTCGTTTCGTTCCGACGGAAATCTTGGTACGGCGAACAAAGGTATCGTTTGATCGTTGACTAAAAAGCGTTACATAAAAATCTACAAGCCAGCCTCCGTCGACTCCGAGTCCTTAAGAGGCTGTTAAACGTAAGCCGCGAGATTTGCGATCCGCGGTTGTATTTCAGAAGCGCTGCCTCAACGCAGCGATCTATTATTGATCCCCTTAATCGATCGAATCAGCCTCTGCCCGCGCACGCGAGGAGAAAGAGAAACAACTTCAGTGGCGCCCGACGATTGACGATTATCCGGCAAGACATCAATATTTTCCGATGATCTCTAAAACCGTGCCAGTGATTCAGACTCTTTTATGAACTACCCCGGGCGGTCCGCGATCGACACTCGATCAAAATATACAGTCGGAACCACCCCCGGGGTGTTTCCCGTGGCTGTTCTCCGAGAAGGTGTGACCGAAACGAATGATGACCTGGTCCGAATGAGTAATTTTCAAAACAATGATAATTTACACCGATGCGTCAGAGCCGGCACCGCTCGCTGACGTCACCGTGGTGGTTCTTGACGTCGAATTACGCGTTCCGAATTAACCGATTGCCATTTCCTATCTCGGATCGTTGTAACAAAGTCGGCGAGGGAGAAAAGAAACGTAAGCAGCCGCCGGCGTTAGTTGAACGGTCTGTTAAAGCGATCGAGGAAATCGTGGTGCTGCGCGTGCGGTTGCAATTGCCGGACGCTCCGAGCCGAGATGTCGTAAATTCGGGGTGCACGAGAGAGCGAAGGGACAGAGCGAGAAACGTCGACCATGCAAATATAATTGACGTTTATATATAATATAATTGATCTTTGACAAGAAATTTCCAGATTCGTTTGCGACAAAATTGCGAAAAGCACTCCGCCGGGAAAAGGAAACGCGATGGAAGCAAGGAAACAGAAATGTTGCACGTTAGCATGGAACAATTTTTATAAAACGAATATCACAGACTGTCACGGCGATACCGGTTTCCCAGTTTCATTTCGCATAGGCATCTATATTTTAACGACTTTCTAAGGAGGAAAATGGCGAGAGACATAGTTGCAACAAGAGTTTCTTGGTTTCTTGGAAACAACGACGTTGCCTTCTCAGAACAATAATAATAAGATTTGATTTTTCAGTCTGTGCGGGCAAACTCGAGATAATTTTATCAATCAAATTTGTTTATATTTCAAGAGCCGATGAAAGCGTAACAACTGTTTGGCTCGTAATATTCAATTTCACGTACATAAAACACACCGGGTCATATGAAATGAAAAAACCGTAATTTGGCTTCGAGTGCAAAGGGTTGAACGGTACTTTCGGTCCTTCGACACGAACATACGGGTCACTGAAAAACGTCTATGTATAGAACAGCTTCATAAACTCGACCTCCGCGTGTCGAATTCCGCAAAAATCAGCGTGTCACAGTCGAGCGACATTTATTGCAAGCAACAGTTGCAACGAGCGCAATTTCAGATGCACGTAGCCAAGCGTTTTCAGGCGGAGAATGTGTACGAATTAATTGTTTCATCGCTGCACCGGTGGATAGCAGAAGAGATTCTTACCGCTGCTCGACGGCGTGTTGCAAGATGCGGTGTTCGCTGCAACAATTGCGATCGCGACTACCAACGCGATGCACAAAAGGACTCCGGAAACTGCGATTACAGTTAACCCCCGTTCCAGTCCTGACCGCCTCTTCCACCATGTCGGATTCCTAGAAGAAAACGGAATTGCTTCTTCAACGTTTCTGCCGATTTATAATCAACGAGAAGAATGATTTACGATCGACGAGAAAAACGAACGAAACAATTTATGATTTACAAGCAATGATTTGGATGTCGCTGCTGTTGTTTTCCGAACAAGCGCGGCTACTTACCGTACCTCGTTTTTAAACATGATTCAAAAACGAAACATGCAGAATATTTTACACGAATTTCCGTGTTCGCGATGCGGTTAACCCAAACGTCACGTAAACCGGAAACGATCGGACCGAAAATTCGTCGGCGAATAACAATCGAACGCCGCTATTCTGCCCGCTCCGTTCCCGTTTAACGCGGCGATGGGCAAACTTCGCGGTCTTCTTATATTTATCCTTGAACGGTGACGGCGAAACAGTAAAACTCGCAAAGATCGAAGTTGTCTGCGGTCGCGAGCGATAAAATTTAGCGTTTAACGTCGGAGCGTCTATGATGTTTCTAGGTAACGGCGCCGGTAGTCCTTGAATTCTATGGTGAGCGAGACGCGACGAGATCGAGAGCCTCCGGATCGGAATCGACGATACCCAACTGCGCGAGGTTTCCTCTCGAGTAGGCGACGCGACGGCATTTAATCGTGCGAAGCGGAACAATCTCGAGACTTTGTTTGAAAAAAAAAAAGAAAAACGACTCGAAACGGTGCTTAAAGCACAGCGCGTACGAGAATACGCGGGAGAAACGCAAGTCGCGACGCTTCGCAAGTGCGACACTTTGTCGAAGAATAGAAGTATTTTACGATTATGCTGCAGCTTTACGTAAGTTGCAAGATGAAATATGCAAGCAATTACTCGGCGCGAGTCCTCGCATAAATAAGCGCGCGTCCATTATAAGATTACCATACAATTTTGCACCTACAAGGCGGACTGCCGTGGTCGAAATACAAGTCGCGAGCCGGCGGCTCTATTTCGGGATAATATTCGAACGGAAGATTTTTTTTCCAAAAAAGAAAGCCGGCGTTTCCGCCGAAACCGCGGCGCTTGTTTGTTCCAGGCAGCGTAGCTATTTCCGCGAGCGTTGTTACCTCGGAAATAAATGATCATTGTCCAGCGTGTCACAGCGAGCGTCTCATTATGCAATTGAGGCTCAACAGTGACGATGTAACAATTAATTATAGGTGTCCCACCGGTGACCTTCGATCGAATCGATTCGGACGGACTCGTTCTCCGTTTCCGAATGCACCCCGACGCTCGTTTCGAGGATGTCGAGGTTCGTTCCTGTTCGTTTTTCGCGGATCAAAGGGAGCGTTTCGCGAAATCCGTGTCCACGAAGGACGACACGGCAAAGGCGTTTATCGGAAAGCGGGGAAAGAGCCCGTGATTTATCCTTTCACCCTCGGGAAATAATCGGCCGGGGAACGAAAATTTCGCAACCACGCGGCCGGGCACGCTTTTACGGCGGCGTTTGTTGGTAGAAGTAGATTGCCCCTCGATAGCCAGAAGTAGATTACACCGGCCAAGTGCGGCGGCCAAGCGTGAACTAATACGGCTGCCACGGTAGATTGTTCCGCGGTCTCTCGGATGGATACGGCATTTCCAATTGTCCGCGTTCGAACATTTGTCGCGTTCGAAACGCGTTAAATTTCCGCGTCCTCCTTGACACAGTTGCCCCGATGCGCCTAATTGTTTTCTCGGTTTAGCGGCTGCTCTCGCGTCCAGCCTAATGACGGCTTCTTGCCTTTTTTACCTCCGCTGACCCAGCCGATAATTAGGAAAATGGATGCCGCGGAGGCGGAGACATTCCTCCCCGCAATTTAGGGTTTGCGTCTATTGTTAATTACCGGCTCCGTAACGCGAGTCACGAGAGAGAGACTGCAATAAGACTGTTTCACGAGTAGATAATCGGTACATCGGCGAAGTCATTTTTATCCTTAAATCTAAAGAATACTTCTCTTAAACAAACCGCGGCGATATTGGTTGTGACATTACAACGAGGCTCATCAATACGGCAGAGTCCAAGGCCAACTGGATTCAACTTGTTACCTGTCACGCACGGACGCTAGATAGTATTGTCGAGTGGCGAAGCTGAAGTTATCAGTGACAGGTGTATCAGCTAACAATATTGCGGTTGTTCGATGTCAGAGTAGACTTCCAAAGAACTAGGACACCGATCAAAATTCCGGTTGACGCACCCCGGATACATCGGTCGCTGTTCTTTCACCCAGGATTAGAAATTAATTGTCGTACGTTCGAATTAGTCAGGACCTTTCGATCGACGACGAAAGATCTCCGATAATCTCTCCAGTCTCGACGTCGGCGATCGATTCTAATTTGCGCGTGCCTTTTTCAGGACAGCCGTCGCGTCGACGGGAATTAGTAAACCGCGACGGCATTAATTACTCGTTTTCTATCTCGTGGAAACCGCGGTCGTTAAGAAAGCATCCGCGGTAGAAAAATTGCGCAAGCTTTAATACGATTCGAACGACCGTCGAACAAACAGTCTCTCTCTCTCTCTCTCTCTCTCTCTCTCTCTCTCTCCGAGCTTCGTTAAAAGCATACCTTCGTCCCCGGTAAACGATTCAGCAGACATCGCGCCGGAGGCCGGTCGATTTCGTAATCGTACCGACGACCCTAAGGCCGGCCGTATCCCTAGCGTACTCGAGACCTGTGCAACAAGGGCAGCGTAAACAAATTAGGCTCGTTAATGCGGCTTCCCGGGTGCGCGCGGTTTAGCGAACGACGCCGAGCACACGATGAAGTTCGCGGCACGATGTAAAGTCGAGTGTATTGACCTCCTCCAGGGACAGTTTGCATCGGGACGCGTTGCATCGTTCCGCGACGGCCAAGTCAATGGCCTGCACGCGCACGAGAAACCTAATTGCCAGCTTTTCAGATCGGCAAAGGGAAATCGTTCGCCGACGACGCGTCGCGGCACGTCGCCGCGGCGGAAGCCCGCGGTGGGGTGAGACGACGAAGTCTCGTCGAAATCAAAGAGCTTTCGACGGAGAGAAGATAAAGCGGTGATATTTTTTTGTTACGTCGAAGCTGAAATGTTGCGGAATAAGGGAAAATAGAGAGAATTTGAAATATCCCAACGAAATTGTGATTCGTCCGAAGCACCGTGTACAGTTGGATGATTTTTTAATGACACGTTACACATCATTTCCCGTGGATTTTGACGTGCTGATTTCAAATCGCAACGTTCCAGCTTCAACGTGAAGAAGAAAGCTAGCATCGCTCTATCTCGTTTCTGTCAAAAGTTCCTTGATTTTGATACACCTTGGCCGTTTCACCCTGCTGTGCGACGCGTCGCAGCACGACAGCGCGGCGGCGATACGAGACAACAATTTGTCGTTTGCACGCGTCATCGCCGGCTCGCTACTTACGAAAACTCCTAATCCCTCGGAAAGAGCAATCAAATTTCCGTGCCATTAGCCATGCCAGTATGTCGAGCGTGACCGTCTCGCGACGTGAGAACGCGACACCGATCACCCTGACACACTTTGCGCGCCGCGCCAACCCGAATAAAGCGGTGCCGACGAAGGAGCGAAAAGCGAAACAATCGGCGAACAACAGAACCGTGAAAGATCGCGCGGATGCACGGGCATAATCGTGGGATCGATATAATCGAACGCGCGAGAGCTGCGCTCGATGCACATGGCGACGCGGGTTGGAAAATTTCTCGGGCATCCCGGACACGTTTATGGTAGATTCGAATGCACGGTAAATTCTTCCTAATTCGCGCTGTATATTTCTACATGCAAAGTTTTCCATATATAATTTTCCATAACGAAGTAGCACATCGGCAGGTCTACCGGAGACTTCGGTAAAAAGGATTTGTTTGCGTCCCTCTCCATTATCGAAACTATCAAAGTTTCAACACTAATCCTATCGCGTCGATTAAAATGACTGGCTTCGCTTGTCACCCATACGTGGGTGACGGGATTACTGGCGTAGCTTTGAAATTAATTTCCGAGCTGATCTATCGCATCTTTCGAATATGATTAGGATCAACGAGTCGTAAGAATGTCGAGGAAGCAACCGATATCGTGCAACTTAGCCTTTCGATTACGAAATTATATATATTATATATAATTATAATATTATATAATAATATTATAATAATAAATTATAATATATATATAATTATATTATAATAATAAATTATAATATATATATATATATAATTATATATTATATAATTATTATTATTATATATATTATATTATATTAATAATTTAATTTTCTAAAATACTCGAGATTGTCGCAAAGACTCTTTTTCATAGCGCACGATCGATTCGATTTCTCAGGCATACAATATCATCGAAATGGCGACAGATCTGCATAGATTCAGTCTTGTCATCCTTTTAAAGCGAGACAGGCTAGTCTTAGCTAGTCATTAGCTAGTTGTTAATGAGCTTTTTTGTTCGATTGTATACGATTCGGTCGTCTTGGCTGGTGCAGTGTTACAATTCGCGAGAAACGACGGTGCTTCATCCGTAAGAATTTGTTCTTATTAACCCTGGGACGTCGAATCATTTTCACAACTGTACAATTAGCGATCCTCGTGACAATTCTCAGCTTTGTCGGACCTTAATCAGACCTACGGTGAACTTCTTCTTAGATTATGACGTACGACTGAATAAAATTCGAATTTTATTGCTTTTGTTACGGCGTGACACTTCTAGCGATTATATAGTGCTCGCTGATTCTATTTGGAGCGATCATGTAACGGAGTATCGAGGATCAGCATTATGTATTGCAACGGCAAGCGTTTGTTAAAACTGATTAAGAGCAGATGAAATAATGATCTCTAAATATACGGACAATAATAACGAACGGTATGATAATGGTAAAAATAAGCGGGAAGCTTTTTTGCTTCTTTTAACAGCAAAAGCGACTCTTTTAACCGGGGTAAACTAACCCGGACGGTGTCGGCGTAAAAACAAATCATCTCTGAATATTCATTAGTCGATATCTATTCGATAGCACGTGTAACTTGCAAATTTGTAACTCGTTTCTTTTAACGACGCAGATACCGCAGGAGAAAATGTTAGTTTACGTTTCCTGCGTATTTTTTTACAACGTTGCATCGAACAGTCTAAATAACGTTTAAGTCGTTCTCGGAATAAAGCCTAATTAAAAGGTTACGAAACGGTAAATTTTCTTTTTAGACGAATTGGATTCTAGACGGAGCACGAAGCTAAAAAACCGACCGATATTACACAGCGACCATCGGTTTAGTATTATAAATATTTATTTGTAATTGTTGTTATTTGTAGAAAATAATGTCCAATAACAACCGTACCATCGAATAATTAATTGCTGTTTGCGACCAATTAGTTTCGCTGCGAATGAAGCTCGCGATAGAATAAATTAACGTATTAAGAAGTATTCTATTAAATCGTGCCTTTCGATGATAAAATATCGTCGAGGGAACTAATCAAAATTCGCACGAAAATTCGTAGTTTATTGATAATTAAAGTAACTTTTGGACATCCTTTTTTTCAATGCAATTTCATCGTCGCAAAAACGTTGCAAAAATGTCGTGTCCTATCGCGGTATTAGCTAGCATCCGAGCAGAAAGAGGATCCTCCCGTAATTCGTCGACATTTGCCTTCGGGAGGACGGAATTAGGGGACCGATCGATTTCAAATTTGTCGTATCAATGGCTCAGGCAATCACGCAGCGCCGCTAAACATCGTACAAATTGGCGAACAGATATAAACAGCCCCGGCAACGTGTACGTTGATCGTAATGTTCCACGAACACACGTCCAAACTCCGCGCATACTTCATTATAGTTAACGAACGCGGTCCCCATTAATTTCGTAACAATAACGGTTCCTCGAAGAAGCTCTTGTTCGTCTTCTTTTGAACCGAACGATTGGATAATTAATACGAAGATGGTTTCGGTTTAAAACACGAGTTTCATAGTTCCACGTGCCTGAAAATGAAATAATGCAGTGCTTATTGTGCGCCTGATTCGATGATTACGGGTCATTCATGGCTCGATTAGGCCAACTTTTTCCACGTATTCTCAGAGACACCTCTACATAATATTCCTTTCCTACTTCGCTACCTCGCCGCTTCGTCAGTTCGTTGCTTATTCTATATTCCTTGATAACGATCTTCCTGTCCCGGACTTCTTTCAACTGAATTAAACTGCCAATTATCGCGGATTACGCGACAGCCTCATTTCCGCGAATTATGCGATTCGTCTCATTTCAGTTTAAACGCCAAATTGACGATCCTGAAGACCTGATCGCCTTAGACGACGTTTCCTCAATTCCGCAGTTCTGCGCAAAACGGCGAACGACCTATTTGACGCTCGTTAATTCCGAAAATTCTCGTCGATCCGTTTCTGAAAATAGCGCGTTTCAGGTACGCGACATTCTGGAGTTTCGACCAGATGCAACGCAACTTCCGAAGGTGGACCTTGAACGACGGATAACCGACGTTAAGTAATGGTTAACGATAACAAATTTTTATACTGAAATAAATTTTGAACGAGGGAAAAATTCGGGAGAATTTATTGATGGAACTCGGAATTAGATGCTCCCTGCAGGTGAGCGATTAGGTGATCTCAAACCACACGCGATCTCACTTAACGTTTCTTATCACGTTTAACCCGAAGTCACTGTCCAACGCGAACGAGGTTTCCGTGTTTCGCGTATCCGCGACCTCTTAAGGAAATCGGCCAAAAAAAGATGGATCAATGCCAATTACTTAAACGTATTCGGCACGAGAATACTGTTTCCGATGCTCGGAATGTACGTATCACGGTCTCGACCGAAAAGAATGTTAACCGGACTACATATTCGATTGCTTGGCATGTGTTACCTTGCACGATTTTTCACCCACTTACAACTATGTATCTATCAATAGATAGTGATCCATCGATCGAATATCGGGAAAAGCGAAATGCGAAAGATATCGCGAAGCGAAATTCGTTACAATAGAACACGGTTTGCGTTCACTTTTATTCAGCGTTCCATTATTCTCGGCAACGTAATACGATCTAAGTGACATTAAAATACGCACGACAGCGAATATGTAAAAGTATTAGGCACGAGGCGGATGTTGTTCAATTTTAGCGCAGCTTAAATCCCATTAAAGGTATCGGTTTCAACCGGTGTGCGTCGCTTGGAGCAGCCGCTTCCTGTAGAAAGTAACGGACCTTTTGCAGAGAAGCTGAAGAAGTGTGCCCGATATGACAATTATCTGTCGGCGAACGCAACCGGTTATAAGCGGGGAAAAAATGTAAATAAGAACTTTCATTGTGTACACTTGTTTTTAGCAACGTCCGTTGTGTCGAGTGGCGATCGTTTCACGCGGATATTATCGAAACTATTTTCTACCGGCTTGAAACTTTTTGTAGGTGCACCGAGACGACAAGATTGTAGGCGCCGTCGAATGAAATTTGCCGAGAACACGCGATGTTCTAGTTTCAAAAATCGAGTAACATTCGATCCGATCACGGTGAAGAATTTCCGAAAATTTCCGAAAATTTCTGCAAGCTTTTTCGGAATATTCGCGAAAACATCGAAGCCTAGGTTTCGATGGAAATTTTTCGGAACGCGAGAACCTCTCTGGCAAAATTTGTTAGCACTCGACACGAGTTACAATATTGACTCTTCCGTATTGATGCATCGGGACGGCAGACGTTCCCGCGGAATCGTGAAAACCACCAGAAATCTTACGGACGAATCGGACTCGCGTGACGGCGCGTGATCGGGCGAAGTTTAAACAAGATATTTGATTTGTCGTTGTTTGCGTGTTTATATCCGAATGAACGGAATCGATTTCAAAATGAAACGTGTACACGACGCCCGTCGGCGATTGTTTTCAAATATTTGCACGGTCAGCGGCGGCTGTATCTCTGTTTTATAATCCTTCGATACGCAGAAAGTCGCGGAAAAGCGACGCCGGGTTTTGCAACATCGTCCCGCGCCGCTTTCATAATTCATGCGGGCACGAAAAGCTTGGTCTTCGCTTCCCTTTATTTTAAATCGCGAGATTTCTCCCGGACGGTTGTCCCGACGAACCCGGGCAGGTCGCTTTCACTTCTCCTCTTATGAAATTGTTGCAGAAATTTCAGAAAAGAACGCCTCTTTCCTAGATCCGGTCCGCGTTTCATGAATTGCAATCGCTCTCGAGTTGTACGCAATTCGAAACTTAAAACAGCATTTTTAGCCATTTTTAGCGGTAGCAATCGGGAATAAAAAGATGCGCGTCCTCGCGAGTTTAATGCGTCGAATGCGCGCGAATTCGCAGGAAACTGTCGACTAATAATCCAGATAAAAACAGGATTTTGCTTGGAGCTTCGATGGTCGGTCAAGGGCTCGCGTAAAAGACCAGGAATTATTTTCGTAATGAGAAATGTTGTCGCGCGACCGAGCGTTGAAAAATAAATTTCTCGACGATATTGCACGTTCGAAAGCGGAGTTATTGATCGTTAACAGAATTCACGATGGAGGAAGTACAAGTTTGCCCCCGTGCTCTCTTTATTAGATAGAAACGAATTTAATTAAACCGTCGACTATGGAGTTTTCGACGAGCAATGACGCCGCGTCGTCGTCGACGCGACGTTGCTTATGGTCGCGGAATAATGCGCGCCACAGGTATCGTAACAGAATAATATCGTCGTACGGGGTTCCGGCGTAAAAGCATCGGCGGCTTCTAAAGAGCAATATTTCCTGCCACGACCCGATGCAAACACACTTCATTTTCCCAGAAACTCCATCGGATCGCAGAAACGTTCAACATCGAATTAGAACCACGTATTTTTATAGCCAGCTTTCCGCGTAACGAGCACTAATTACAAAATTTACATACAATGTTCGACGTGGCGATTGGTACAGAATAAAGTTCTCGTTCGCTTTCTTCTCGCTTTCTCCCGTTTATCTTTACGATTGTTATTTCTCATGTTCGATTCTACGATCCTTGAGAAATCTACTTGCTATTAATTCGAAATTTCTTTCTTCTTCGAATAGCATCGCGCGCGAATCGCGGTTTAATTGTCGTTAACGGGATGATTAGAATTGCAACGAGATTCCCAAGACACAATAAAATTTCACTAAACATTTACACCGTTGAACTAAATTTCTTCTTCCCTTTAGTTTCTAATTTGTCTCCGATTCGACGCGAATTTCTCGTTCATTCGTTTCCAGTTGGCATCAACCAGAAACCTATAATTATTGTTCGAACGAAAGTTAAACATTTTCAGACGATAGGATTTGCAATGCAAAATAAAGGGGTTCTTGAAGTTATTCGAAGCAACTTTTTCCTCGGCGAAAATGCAATCCGCGGCTTCGTTTGCGAGTTATTAGCGGAAAACGGTGACCAATGCGAGGCGAGATCAGATGGCGCGAGATGGCCGAGCCAATCAGCGGAACCGGGGCTCGTCGACTGGACCGCCTCGCGCCAGTCGAGCTCGCCTCTCATTGGTCAGGGTTTTTCGTTGATAACTCGCAAACGAAGCCGCGGATCGCATTTTCGCTGAGGAAAAAGTTGCTCGAAATGGCCTCGGGAACCCCTCGTTTCCGGATCAGCGAGACGTTTCTCGGACACCCTGTAGATTCATCGATGATCGAGTAGAGTGTCGATCCGTGTACGAGCAAGCACACTAGCGTATCTCGAGATGGAGTATGATATCGTGGAACGTGAAACTAGCTTTGAAGGACTTTCACCGCTACGAGTTTGAGAATCGATCGAGCATACGTTCGTTGCGACTTACAAGCTCGCGCGTACGTTCACCACGCGTTTCCTCTTCTCCAGAATACGTGTCCCGTATACAAACCTCGATCGCAAAACATTTTTGACGCAATCGTCTCTCGCAAAACACCTGCCGACCGTGGACAAAGCCACACGGACGCGCGCGCACATACGATTCGCAATTACGTGCAACGCGATACAGTCGCGTTTCGTTGGAACCGCAAACACCGGCAAAAATTTCGGCGAAATCCTGCCGAAACAAGAAGGAACGAAACGTGTTTGCAGAGAAGGGAAGACGTTTGCTTATGTTTCACCGCGCTTCGGCGGCTTCGCGTTTCGCAAAATTACTCCGATTACCTTTTAAACAGAACTCAGTCGTCGGGTTAATTAACCGAAGACTTTCAAGTTTCTTTCGTAACGGAGAAATTGGAGAATCTCGACGCCCCGCGAATTCTCTCGTTGAAGCCCGCCGCAACGGGAGAATTTAATCGCGCAGGCTTTTCGAAATGCCGCGCGAGTTCTCGCGGAATTCGTTGACGATTCGTATCGATTCGCGCGCGCGAATTTCATTGTTGTCCGCGCGGCAAACTCGGCGCGCGCGTGGAAAAGAAATCGGGCAAGTTTTATAGTTAAAGACCTTCGAGATCTCGCCGGCGGCACTTTTCCTAGCCGCGAAACAGGATCTTTAGCAATGCCGTGTTAATTGGTTCTACAAAGTAGGAAGTGTATTAGAGCCGGAGCGGATTCGATTTTATCGCTGTTTTAACTCTGTCGCTTGCCGAAGGAGGACACGGAAAGATCGCGCGAAGCTTAAGTTCACAGCGAATGAAATACGAAGCATGGCATGTGAAACTGAACGTTCAACATAAATACATTTTCAAACAGAAAATTAACGAAGCAGAAAGTAGCACTTGCACAAACTCTTTCGCTAAAAATAAATAGACGAGATCGCTTTAACCTGAAACCGATTTTACAGAGTGGTAAGAATATGTTCGTGATTTCGACTATGTTTGCAGCGACTGCAGAAATGTTCACCATTGGAAACACAATGCGATGGAACCGCGCGTTTCCACGATAATTATTATCCAACTCGAAAATCAATTTCTACGGCTTCGCAGAATTTTGCCAGCAGAATAATGGCAGAGGTATAGCGTAACATCAACGCCTGGGCGGCGTGCTTATCACCGCGGATGTCGACCTGCATTGAAATCACACGATTTCTCGCCGAAACGTTCACGGAATATTTATTTACAGGAATATTTCTCGTTGGTTACGTCGTCCAGTCCTCGGGCACGTTTTATATTTCACGATCCCAGGGCTGCGTTTTTCGGTATAGTCATTCGTAGCATGCCGCTAGTCTCGCTTCCTTTCTCCGATATGAAAGTGTAACAAATAAGTCGTTTTAATAGTCAGCAGATGAGAGTTCTTGAAATAGGAAAGTCTCGAGTGTTCAAGGGAAAGGAAAATATGAATCGATCTCTTGTTAAATAATTCAATCGTTTCTTTACAAATCCGGGAGCTAGACTCCCGAATTTCATGTTGCCGATTCGACGGCAGTCATCCTTTGCTGGTCAATGCTAGATCGCTTGTTGCAATCCCACCGTTGTCTTTTTACTCCGTCGAGAACAAGAAAGAAAGGACTCGGATCGGTGCGACTTTTAGATCTATTTTTGCGATACTTTCATCGCGTAGCTATGGATATCTGAATAGGATGACATAACGAGCAGTTATTTCCTGGTTATATGGTTCGTAGTATAATACGAGCCACGTTAATAAAATATAGCTCTTCAAATTATTGCACATCTTGGAAATGAAAGTATTTTATTCTCAATTTTCAATATAACCAGATAAATTTAACAGAGTCAATTTATGAAGTAAAAGTTCTTCGTAGCAAGAACTTTTATAAATTATGTAAGCAATTTAGGACACGATCGCTTTATAGTTAAATAATCATTTCCTCGTACACGCGAATAATAAATTATTGCTTGAAATCGATGCATTTTTGAGCCGTACATTTTTAATCGAGAATATCATTGAATAATTACAGCGAATACTGTGCGTAAAATTGTTCGACGAAACTATTTACCTTAAAAAAGGTATGTTTGTATTTTCCAAACACAAGTACCAGAACTTATAATTAAATGAATAACATTTGTAGAATACATCTGCCTCGTGACATTAATTTAGATTCACCCTGTACGACTGGACCGAGGACAGTTGAACAATGACGACAATGATATTTTTAGTGTAAAATCGAGGAAATCGAAAGGGAAGCGTCGTACGGACCACCCCGGCACGATCGATGTTATTGTCCTTGCAGTTCTAGCTCAAAAGCAGTTCCCGCCGACGATCATTATCAGCGTTTCTTCGCGGTAAACAGACAGGCACGTTCTATTTGCAGGGTACACGACCAACGAGATAACGAATCCCTTTTTTCCGTGAAATTATCGCGATTGCAGTGATTACGGGGCCCGTTCGCTGTTGCCACAACGCGATCCGTTATCTCGGTGCCATACGACAATGCATCCGACAGTTTCGGCAAGTTCGGTAGTAGATAGGGAATGATTTCACAAGTAATCGGAATCTTGTATACTAAATCAACGATGCGATAAGCCAGCGCGAAACATTGCCAAACGCGTCGGTGATACTGCGAACACAGGAAACATGGATTTTTAATAATAATAAACACGCGCACACACGCGTATTCGATATTTCCTTGTACCGACCGGTTTATCGTCGCTTTATATCTCCCTTATCCGTGCGCTTTATCGGTCAATGAGACGCGTTCCAAGAGCCGAGAAATAATTGAAAGGTGAACCAGCGTCGTGAAATATTCGCGACGCGTAAAACCCAGCGAAGCACGCCACGAGCATTAGCCACGATTTAGGATGCTTTTTTGTCTTTTCTTTTATTTAGGAACACGCGCCGATCGGCGCTTATTATTCGAGCGGCAGCCGAAACGCGTGAACGTTAAATTTCGCCGACGAAAAATCCAGCGATTCGTCGCGGAGCGAATTACCGTCGACCGCTTGTACTCGCTCGATACGCTCTCGCGTTTACGGAGTCCCGAAGATTCTGTCCATTTTTTCGAGCAACAATCGTGCACGCGAATGGAAACTCACTTAATAACTGTCTGCTTCATGCTGTTTGTCATTCTGGACACTCCTCGGGACTGTTTCTCGTTCACCGGCGCGCGTCTTCTATCTCGGTGGATCTTCCTCCTCCTCGGAACTTGTTCACCGACACATTACCACATGTACACACTTTGTCCTGTGCTTCCGATTAACAATCTTCCGCCACTTCCAGTTTCCTTCTCAGGCCGGCACCGTACCCGCGTTTCCCGGAAACGGCGTTCTCGCTCCGTTTCGGCGTCGCTCGGAACTGGATCCTCGCCTCTTCGTTCCGAGCCTTTCGGGTTTTCGATGTCTCCTTTCCTTTCTCGGGGAGGATTTTCGATCGATATTTTTTGTTTTCGGGAGAGGGCTGGGGACTAGATTTCCTTTTCGCCGGAGTCCGGATGTGGATCGGTTTGGACTGTTAGCGCCGGACTGAAGGAGCACGCGCATCTCTCGTCGTATTTAAACGCCCTCTCCCTACCTCTTTCGCCCTCTCTTTCTCGTTTCCATTCCGTCGCTCCGCGTTTCGGTTATCTACTCTTCCTTTTTCCGTACTCGCGGAGACGTTTTGCTCGATTTGCTGAAAATCTGCGATTTGACCGCGCAACCTACACAACCGTGAAACGACGCGCAACTCGCCCGAAATCGTGGACAAAAGTAGCGTTTCCGTTTCGGGAGCAAGCTAGTTACGGCGAGCTGGATTCAATTGTATTTTAAATGGCGAATAGCAGATATTTATATTATATATTATATTACATTATTTTGGATCTAAAAGACTGTGCTTTTAAAAATAAAGTATTCCTCTCGTTGCAACGAATTTTTAAGATAACACTTCAAGTAGCGTTTCTGAAAATATTTGTGCCATAGTTCGGAATATTTGATCTGTTTCATTTATTATCAACGAATAAAATTACTTTATTTTATTGAATCACAAGAGAACCTTTACTCGCTTAAACGGAAACGAGTAAACCTTTTTACTTCTAAGAAAACAAGTGCAATTGTCACATTTGAAATTTGCCCACGAGTTCATTTGCGTGATCGAAGCTTGTGAATTAACATCGAAATGAATCAACAATGTGCGTTCGACGCGTTCCTCGAGCTGCTTGTGCCCAGAAAAATGACGATAACATCCTAAACCACAAAGATCCGCAAAGACAACGGAGAGTGAGTCTTGTACGGGAAACGGGGAGGCTAAACCGAAAGATGCTACTATTTTATAAATAAACGTAAATTAATCTCGTTTCAATGTAGAGAAAAGAATAGAAAAGTGAGCAAATAATAATATTAAAATAAAATATATAAATATCCTGATATAAATAATATAAAATAATATTATATTTATAATATTATAATAATAATTATAATAATAAATAATATTATAATCCTAAATATAAAATAAAATCCTGATATAAAATTGTGCTACTTTCAAGAGCTTATTACAAGGAAACGGATACATCGAAAATTGTTCGTTTCTATAATATTTGTCAAGAATCGACACGAGCTTTATACATACCGCGTTGACGAGCTGTCGAACGATACGCAAGCTTCTTGATTTTCACCATTGAGTTCTTTTATTCGATGTCTCCGCGAACCACGGGTACGGCGTGCGTCAGTGATTTCCGAAGCATCGAACAAATTGGTTTCTTCCTCTCTATGCCCGACACCGAGATTACTATGCATTGCGGAAGCATTTATTTTGTTCCGATGAACACCGATGCGTGATGTGCGCGCGTTGCACGCCAAAGCTTGGAAAACAATGCGAAACCTGCATCGAGTGGAATCGCTTCAACGGTAATGGTGCGATTAGAATTTTTATACCGTTAGGGTTGTCACTTTTACTTGTGCGTAGCCTTGCCATTTTCGGTAACTCAATTTGCCGTGTCCCTTGTTAAACAATTTGCAAACTTGTACGTGTACATTTCTGTCTTTCAACGATTTTCTGCTAACAAAAATACATATATAAATAAATATATGTATATAAACGTATTTAATAAAAATATAAAATAATATAAAATATATATATAATAATATATATAAAATATATAAAAGGCATTTAAATTAGTAAACCTGAACACGATATTAATTTGCTGTTCAAGTTTCTGCGAATATCTACTTTATTTGCTTGAAATGTTGATCTCTGTGTAATATATCTTAGATTTCTTTAATTTAAGTTTGCTATCTTATCGACGTTAATCGTTATTGATTCACTATTTCGTTCCTTGTCTTCCAGGTTGTTATCTCCAATCAATATCTTCGGGAGATTCAAATACATTTTTTAACGCGTTGTTCGATATTTCCAGGTTTGTTTATAGCATCGTCGTTATACATTGCTTTCTATTCTAATTTCATCGATATTTTTTTGTTTAAACGAATATCAAATAACGAAAGTAAATGTTCTCTTTAAAATTGCGACGCTCTCCATCCATGTGAGTTTTATAATTTAATTTCTAGTCAATTATAGACTTTACAATTACTAATATTATCGAGGCAAT
Source organism: Megalopta genalis (assembly GCF_051020955.1). Classification (NCBI taxonomy): domain Eukaryota; kingdom Metazoa; phylum Arthropoda; class Insecta; order Hymenoptera; family Halictidae; genus Megalopta; species Megalopta genalis. The sequence continues at coordinate 681,321 of NC_135018.1, forward strand.
ACTTTTTAGTACGAATTATGTTGTTCGTTATTAATACGCTGTTTCAGATCTCTCTATGTACAATTCTTTATTCTTAATTCATTGTAATACGTCGGTTCAGGTACATTTTTAGACTCCAACGAAATGTAACTTGCTCCACGAACCCACGAATTTAAAGATTTGGAATAATTCGATAATCTTATCCGCGATCCAGCGAATTATCCAGCGAATAGAAAGTTCTCTCGAAATTATTATATAAAAGAGAATAACCGGGCTTCGGGTAAATAAAGTGTTGAAAACCCGACGAACGGTGGTTCCGATATCGCCGCATTAAATATTGCTCCCGTTCGATCCGATCAGTTTGAAATCCAAGCAGTTCCATCGTCAATTTATTTTTCATCGAGGTGTTAGAAACGAGAACAGTGGAGGAACGACAGCTTCCGGGTGTTACGCTCGAAATATACAGGAGGCTGGGGAAGACCGTCGGTCGACAAAACGGATAAAAGTTGTACATTTGGCAGCGTATATTTACGCCGGATTCCCCGCGGCGAGAGATTCATTTGTTAATGTCTACTGTCCGGATATATGGCGAACGTGATGCGTAAGTTTGGCCGAGTTTCCGAAAGTTATAGAAACCGTCGCTGGATCTTCGAACTCCGTGCTTCAAAACTATCGCGTACACGAACTTTAAAACACCGCTGTCCCAGAAACAACTTCGGAACTCTAGCAGGGCTTCAACCTACATAGGGTGGCCAGAGAGAGAAAGAGAGAGAGAGAGAGTCGCGGGGTCGATTCGTTATAAACATCAATCTGCATTTTAGTCGGCGACCGTGCTATTGGAAAGCTTAATTGACAGTTTGATGTACCTCTTCCATTGAGTCTGAAGGATTTACCAGCGACTTCGTTCCTTCTGAACCCGATGCCGGCGCGAATGCGACCCGAGTAACAAGTGGGAACTCAAAATTGGCTGCATCTTGAGAATTAAATTTTAGCGAATTCTTACATCGACGAACGTGATCGTCGACTGTTCTTCCATGAAATTGCAAGGAGCTACGAGAGTGTTCAAAATTAACCCTTTGCACTCGAAGCCATTTTAACTGTAAATCTAAACTAATTTTTGTGACTTACGGTACTTCCATTTTATACGACAAAGCGCATTTTATGCATATGAAATTTATAGTCTTGCGACTCGTACAACAGTTAGACTTTTAACAATTTTGTACATCTGGACTTTTATAATACAAAAATTATCATGGAGCGTGATGCAACAATTTTAATGGTGCCTCAGAGTCACCACTCGAGTGCAAAGGGTTAATGGGTAAAACTTAATAAATTCAATGAATCGATTAATTTCAAATTCAAAGACGATTCGTCGACAGCTCGCTAAATCTGATCGCTGCGAACTTCAGCTTACGGAAGAACAACGATTTTTTTTCAATCGACGACAAATAGCATTCTTCCGAAGCCTGCACAGTGCATAATATAACTATAATAATTTGAAAATGACATGCCGGTATTATGCAGCTGCGGCAACTTGTTATCCCCGCCTGAGCACAGTTAATCAATTTTTTAATCACGACAAAAGCTAAGATTATCGAACGAAACGTTATAACTATTAACGATTGATCACATTTTTATTCATGAGAAGCTGAGATTCCCAACACTTTGACGTTGGCTCGTTTACGTCATATTAAGGAAAACCAGTTTCGATCGGTTTTCTTGTAAATTTACCGTTTGTTAAAACTGCGGGATCGGCGTATCTAATTTCTCGCCAGGGATCGGCAATCTCCCTTATGTTAGCAATCCCGAGATGCAAAACGGTCGGAACGATACATTTATGGTCGGTTTATCGATTGCCATACGTTGATGCAACTCAAACGGATACCAGACAATCCCGATTTCTTCTCCTTCCTGGCCGGCGTTCTCCGACAAAAGAAAAAAATCTAATCGTTTCTTGGAAACGATTCTCGATGCGTCTCCTATTAATACAACGCCGCATTCTAATGAGCCTCTCTTTGCTGCTTGCACACATTTCTTCCTTCGCGTGCGAGTATTTAGAGAACCTAAATCATCTCTAATTCCTTGACTTGTAACCAACGTGGAATGTACACCGTTTTTATGACTTTCTTGCTACGATAAGATCTGCATTTTTCGTGCAAATTCAGTATTATTTTCGGTCAACGTTATTGAAAAAACGCAAACAGGAAATTAATCCCCAGTTTTATCGCAACTGTTTCTTCGATACCATCTCGGATTAATATACGGAATAATCGAAATTTAATAGCAAAGTCGACCATACTTCGCGAATGCTGTATCAAAGAATCGCTACGATCGCGCTATTATGGTCTTGCGTGGCGTGCGAACAATACAGTAATTTCTTCGCAATTGTTCTTCGGCTTCTAAACAAAAATGAACAATTTGAGAAGAGGAGATACGATTATTCGAGCCTCGCGGCTCGTTTTTATAATCGCAGATCGTCGACAACTATAAAAGCGAGCCGCGAGGCTCGAACAATCGTATCTCGTCTATCCGAATTGTCGATTTTTGTTAACAAGCCGAAGGACGGTGCATCGTAATCGAGTTGCCGATCAACGTTTGCCTCTCGTAGTTTTTAAGTCAATTTTTGTCACAATTACTCGCTTAGTAATTTAATAACGTTCTCAACAAAATAGAAAAAGATGTTTCTGCCCATAATTCCGTGCCCTTCCAGGAGCTCCGCACACGATTCCGCGGGGCTTTACGACCGTTGGTCAATTTGTTTCACGAAATATGCGTGCAACGATAACCAGAACGGCGCGCAAAGACTAAACGCGCGTAGCAGCCGGCTTCCATTGTTCGCACCTATCGCTGTCATGAAAATTGTGTAATGTCAGCGTGCATTGTGCCCGCCGGTAATTCGAGAACACGTCTGTGGCGCGGTGAATCATTTGATTCGCGGATAAAGAGACGAAGAAGCTCGTAATCAAACGGTTGCAATTACACGGCGTAGGAAAAAGAAGTCGTGGGAAAGATGATTGCGCGACATTACCAATAAACGCACGGTATCTGCATCTCGGCAAGACGCACGTAACACGGCGGTGAATTAGCGTCGTCGTGCAGTTACGCGAAACATCTTCATCGGGCCCCGAGAGATAGATCCCCGTCAAGGTAACGAAGATTTCATTCCCACGGCTCTCTAGGCTGCGGAACCGTCCGACCTTCACCTTCTTCGCCGGATTCGTAGAAAATCGTTCTCTATGGCGCGGAACAGACGATGCAACCGAAAGATTACATTGCCCCGCGGCGAAACAACGAAATCATGCTCGAAAGAGCATTACAATGCCCATATTTACGCGAATCGCGTGCGCCACGCGAAACTCTGCGCGCAGCCTTTTTGCAAAGACTCCGGAGATGTGTTTGCGTTCCAAGTAAACCGTTGCGGTATCGCGTCGCTAAAAAATTAATCCTTCTCCATCTTTCTGCGTTAATTTGCCGTTAAGCAAATTAATTTGCCAATTATCTCGGTTTCTCGGGGCGAACACGATCGAACCGTTTAATCGCAACAAAAGACCTCTAACCTGAAGTTTTATTTTCGTAATATCCCGATAGCGAAACATTCCATTATCTAAAACTTGCATTCAAGTTCTCTAGTAGGCGATAACGTATCTAAATAATACAGCGATTAGATAATAGAACGTTTGGACACACAGCGGGATATTGTAAAAATTAATGTACGGATAAAGGAGTCTCTCTACTGTATTTATCTTCCGTTATGTCAACGTTCGTAACCATCGTTTTGCAAACCGAGCTATGTAAATGAGAATCGAACCGAGATTATGAATTGTTCGCACAAGGAAGTGGAACGGGACTTGATTATCATTTTTCGCGCATACTTTAATGGACGTTCTCCCTAACCGACGCTCAGATTTTACAGTAAATTCTCTCCAATTGTCCCTTAGCCTGGAAACAAAAATGGACAATGTGGGAGGAGGAGATACGATTATTCGAGCCACGCGTCTCGTTACTATAGCAACACGGTAGTACATATTATAGTAAATTTCGTGTACAATCCGAGCGACGATTACGGAGAATTTACTGTATTTGTTAGAATCCATGCACGATCTGCAACGATGCGTCCTTCTTTTCGATCTTATTCATTGATCGGCTTATCGATCGCGCTTATCGGTCTACGGTTGCAACAATTGTTAACGCAAACCGGGTATACCGTTATGAATTTCACCTTACGTGTTCCCGTCGAATTACGGGTCCCGCAGTGTTTCTGTGATTCGATATCTCGATATGGGACATCGGTGAACGGTCGGTCCAGCCGGTGTAAGGTCGGTGAACCGCGGCTAAAGAAGTGTGTCGATGGTAATTAAAGAAATATCATCGATGATTGCTTAACACGCCGTGTCGAGCCTACTGCCGACCTGGCCGTGGCAAAAGGAACAGAAAACGCCGGACGTTGCCCGTCGACTATCGAACACACTGGCGAAACCGCACAACAAGTCACGTTTACGATAGATACGGTGTATCACATTCCTGTTGAACTCGATCCCGATCTTCCGTTTATGTATTTCTCTCTCGACGATTTCAATTGCAGCGTCGTGCACGCCCCGAGATTCGAGATTTCGCGAAATTCCGTCGTGCTTTTATCCGCGTTACACCTTCGAGAATGAACCGTACAGACGAAGAACGATGAGAGCTATTTGGAGACACTGTGCGGACAATTATAAGACGCGTTCGGGCAACTGAACTGAAAACGCGTTTTAGCTGTTGCCTTTTTAGCGCTATATCAGTCTCCGCGTTATTTCTTGCAACTATTTAGGATGGATGTCCCAGTTTCCGGGCCTGTACCAATTTTCGTGTCACCGGATTAACCCTTTGCACTCGAAGCTATTTTAACTGTAAATATAAAATTATTTTTCTCGCTTATAGTTTTTTTATTTTATACGATAAAATGCATTCTATGCATATGAAATTGACTCTTGGGACTCACGCAACTGTTACACTCTTAACAATTTTTTAAATCTAAACTTTGTTCATATAAAAATTATCTTAAAGCGTGATGTAACAAATTTTAGTGGTGCCTCTGAGTCGCCACTCGAGTGCAAAGGGTTAATAACGTATAGAAAAAGAGAAGTGTTACATATAAATCGATGCTCTATTTTTTTTTTATATTACGTTCACCTATTAATATGTAAGAATCAGGAAGCGATATTACATTTATCATACGTTAAAGCGTTATAAACATTTTTCAATTATTACGAAAGTTACAATCGTAAGAGGTTAAACGCCGATCAATTTCAAGCGCGCAACGAGCATTATATTGGGTTGGCAACTAAATAATTGCCGATTTGTTCGATGAAATAAAAAAATGTATTTTCCATTTTGTTCGATGACCTTTTACCATCACTCCGACAATTTGAAAATTCCACGCTCGTAGAAAGTCTGATCCTTTTCGGCCAAAAACTGAGTTAAGTGAGATTTTACAGCGTTATCATCATTAAAAGTTTTACCACGAAGGGAGTTGTCCAGGGATCGAAATAAGTGGTAATCCGATGGCGCGAGATCAGGGCTATACGGTGGGTGTAACATCGATTCCCAACCAATATCCATGAATTTTTGCCGAGTGGACAAAGACGTGTGCGGCCTAGCATTGTCCTGGTGGAAAATGACACCTTTACGATTGACCAATTCTGGTCGCTTTTCCTTGACCGCTGCATTTAATTTGCCCGGTTGCTAACATTCACGGATAATAAAAAATAACATAATAATAATAATAATAATTTTATAATATAACATTTATGGATATCATAAAAATGGGAGTGAGAGACATCTATAACTGAAATCGGCAATTATATCTGCTATCGTCGATCCACGGGCGTCACGTCTGACGTGATTTAAGCTCGAAATGGCCTCGAAGAGCCAGCTTATTCTACGTTAACTTCCAACCGCGGCTAATTGTCGTAGCTCGAGAAGCATAAGCTTGTTACGTTCGATCCTATCGCTCCGGTTTGAACAGAGAACTCCACTATCTTCTCATTGGTCGCTTCATTTCTTTTTTTCATTCGGGTCTCCGACGATTAGCCGAAATAACGTATACTCCAAAATATATCTGCGTTTGTACGAGTCTTAAAATAAACTGTTTGTAAACATGCGCGGATCGAGTTATATAACCTTGACAGCTGGAGAGATCTTTCACAAGATCTCCACGGAATCACGAGACTCCAGGAAAGAAAGTAGCATCGAGCATTGGCTTGGACATGCGTTAAATTAGCGGCCTCGTAGTTATGCACGAGCGAGCTACATTTTATTTCTACCAAAACGAAATTATTCTATTCGGGAAATTTTGTAGGAAAGCTCCGAAGAAGAAGCTCCGATTTGAAGCTTTATATTTCTTATTTTTTAACGAATGACTTTGTATAAGAATCGCTGAAATAATTTTTGATTGCGCTCAATTTATTCAATCTTGTGTAAAATCATCGTATTCGATAATAATCGTGCTTTAAATTTTGTAATAAGTAGATCGCGGATGTTTATGCTCGATAAATATGCAGCAAAATATGTAAATACCCCGAATCATTGTTGACAACGTTCGCCGGTAAAAATTAATTTGCAAGCGCATCTATCTTATCGGTGCACATTTAAATTTACTCGGGCAATGTTGTGGCAGATGCATCGGAGTAATTGTGATTTTCGATCGCACTTTACACACTCTTGTCGCATGTTTCGTAATTCTCGTCAACGATGAGATTGGGATTCAGCTTTTTATTAATGAAACTCCGTGTTTCCGAAACTTCGACGTTTTACAAATATTGAAATACGTCGTTGAAACGCGTACAAATAAATCTTGTCAATTTTTACTGCAAAAGATGTAATAGTTCCTTCGAAAACAGATTCCCTAACGAAGTTCAAAACACCCGCGCTTCGCGCCAGAATACTCCCTTAATAAGATACAGTAATGTCTCCCTAATTGACGCTCGGAGTGTGCACAAAAATGGACAATTTGGTAAGAGGAAATACAATTGTATATAGATTCGATATTATATACGATATATTACAGTTATTGACGATCGATATCTATAAAAACAGTAATCGTGTCTCGTCTCCCAAATTGTCCATTTTCGTGGGCAATCCGAGCGTCAATTAGGGAGACTTTACCGTATACTATTATATTAAATATATTAACTATATTATATATTATAATTAATATATTATAATATATATATAATATATATTATAATTAATTATATTAAATATATTATAATATATACTATTATATATATTACATATATTATATATAAAGAGATATTTTTGGAAGTTATAGGATGGTCCGCTGTGCAATTATTATCGTTACGTCTCTCCAGCAGACGAAAGTCCCTCGTAGGAATCTCTTGAAATCGGGTGTTCCATATCGCGAGCCTTCGCACTGCACGGTCGTTGCCGTATATCGGCCGAAGATCGTAGATACCGTTAGCACGACGCTGAAGCCGCCTCGATGCCAGGGAAATTGAAATAGTCGTAGAAGCCATCCGGTGGAAAAGGTGTCGCGAGTGAGATCCACGCGCTATCTATGCGCGGGACACGCCTCCCGCAATTTATGTGGGAAAGCGTGTCCCCACGGTGCTCTTTTGTGCCGGAGAGGAATGCCGAGGAACGTCGATCCGTCGATCTAAACGCGAACAATTTCTAAACGCGGTTCTCCGGTCGCTTTCGAGCCACGAAGGTTCGAGTATCCGCGGAAATCCGCGGTGGTTGCTTCGCGCGGTAATCGCGACGAGGCATCGAGAAGAGCGCGGGCACAGATTTAAATGCGAAAAACCCGAGGAAACCCGAGAATATACAGTTATAACCGTTGCGGGCACGCGAGTGCCTTGCTATGTGGCGCAGGACTCTAGAAAACTGAATATGCCGCGAGCGTCGGGGCCCGCGTAACATAATTAGCTCGAGGATTCGAGACGCTCGGCTACGAAAGCCGGCGATAACAGGAAACGCTCGTTCGCCGATGACTTTTTGCATATCCGCCGCGGACGGCACGCTCGCCTAGACGAGTTAATTGAGCCGGCCAGCCAGCGTTCTACTTTTAACGACAATCCGACGAGCAAGACTCTTCGTAGAAAGCCGAGCCACGGGCTCTTGAATGCGGAGAAACGGTGGGACCGTTCAGGATTACAATGTCTGTCCCGCGGATCCTGCCTCGTATCCGCTGCCGAGGTATTCGTGATTTCGGCCGATTTAGATTCCGCAGAGGATTTCCACGGAAACGGGTTCGAAGCAACCGATCTGACGATTAATTACGGTCATCGGCAACCTGACGAAGACTTCGCGACTCTCTACAACGAATGTCGTCTCGTAAAACCGCTCGATTTGCTGCCGATGTTAATACTCTTGACACCCTTATAATAAGAAGTATAAGAAATAATATTTATAATGCTCTTATTAATACTTTAATAATCGCTTTCAGTAGCCAACCACTCGCGCGACCGTCGCGCTTAAATTTTGTAAAAGAAATCCGACCGATTGCTTCCATTTACATCGCTATCATTTGGGTTTTGGGTCGCATTAAATTCAACGATGCGCGAAGATTCGTCCAGTTCGATCAGTTTTCTGCGCAGGCAAGAATCAAGGCTGTTTCTTAGATATTTTACGATTATCGAGATAGGTTGCTCGCCAATTATGCACCGCGACGGGGCGATAATGAAAGAAACCTATGATTATTATGCGAAGATAGCTAGGCACCATTGAACGTTGTTTTCGCAGCAACGTCAAAACCTGTCTTAAACTGGGATAAATCGAATTGGGTCGATTATGCGAGTGGCTATCGGACGTTTAGCCTACGCATACCGAGATACGTGCGTACGTACGCTTGCGGAGAGGCGGTTGTGGCGTCGGTATTGCTGGGAGTGGCTTCGTAACAACGTGTAACCAAAGTTTATCGAGGTTATCCCGTTAGGTTCGGGTCGCTGCGACCGTTTTGTCGGGGAGATCGGCCCCGCGTGTTCTCAGGTTCAAAAATACATCCCGATTTTCAAACGTCCGTCTGCGCTGACGCCGGCCGCCGCGCGGTCGCACCATTCTGACACGTCGCAATCGTGTTTTGACACCCGTTTCGAATTTTTTTTTGCGATCGATCCTTCGAATCGAATCCTGTCGAGCCGATGAATCACGGAATGCCACCTTTTGGAATTCCAAAACGGCGTACGCTTCGTAGATCCCCGAATGTTATTCTCCATTTATTTGAGCCGTTTATTTTGAAAGTGGCATAAGTCACTTTACCGTAATGAAAAGTGGTGATTTTTTCATGTTTATACGAAATTATTTGTACTGAGATATATCAATATATATTGTATTATCAATAGATATATCAATATATATTTTATTATCAATAGATATATCAATATATATTTTATTATCAATAGATATATCAATATATATTTTATTATCAATAGATATATCAATATATATTGTATTATCAATAGATATATCAATATATATTTTATTATCAATAGATATATCAATATATATTGTATTATCAATAGATATATCAATATATATTGTATTATCAATAGATATATCAATATATATTGTATTATCAATAGATATATCAATATATATTGTATTATCAATAGATATATCAATATATATTGTATTATCAATAGATATATCAATATATATTGTATTATCAATAGATATATCAATATATATTGTATTATCAATAGATATATCAATATATATTTTATTATCAATAGATATATCAATATATATTGTATTATCAATAGATATATCAATATATATATTTTATTATCAATAGATATATCAATATATATTGTATTATCAATAGATATATCAATATATATATTTTATTATCAATAGATATATCAATATATATTTTATTATCAATAGATATATCAATACTTACAGTATTCTGAGATAACAAATACAAGTACATCTTCTCGAAAGTTAGCACCCATATTTTTAAACGTGTTCAAACGCAAACCCTTAAATATATCGACTTAAAAACAAAGTGACTAATGCCACTTTCAAAATAAACGGCTCATTTGATCGCACTTGTTTGAAAATGATATTGTTAATTTAAAGCTTCGGTTTCTGGACGATCGGAAACGTTGGTTAATTTAACAAAGGACGCCGGTATGCAAGTAAAGTATGTACGACCGTTTCCGAATGTGATTAAAATTGCAGCAATTTGCAAGCTGAAAATTCGAGATGCTCGAATATTTTCTCTAGTTCAGCGACTCGCTGTCTCCGCTATTATGTTCGAACAGCTCCGAACGCCGATAACGAATGCGTTCAATTTTCATGCAGATAGAGCCTGGTGAAATTTGTAGGCTACGCGCATTAGCACAGTGGAATTATTTACTGTGAATAGACGAGAGCCTCGTTACGGATAGAAACTCCGTCAACAGAAAAGATTCATTGTTTTTAGTGAAATCTCTGGAAGAGTGTCGGGGTTGCGTGTGCATGTAAAACGTGGTGCTACTTTCGTTATCGCAAAACGATCTTGCCGTTTTAATAACAACTTTTGTAGAAGCTGCTGCGCAATCCTCTGTTGCAATACACGATATATTTTCACCGCTAAATATTTTCGAAACATTTAATTCTGCGAGATTGTTGTAGCATCGAGCGTTCAAAGTGATTTAGCTTACGGCCTTTCTTATGTTTTGGCAGGCTGACAACGCGCTGCTTTTTCTTACGCGCGTGTACAGCCGGTGTAAAAAGTGTTCGTACACCTTTCAAAATGGAATAACTCTTCTCTAATTGGGCCGAGAGATCTAAATTTTGTTGAGATCTCGGAGGGACTAGTTTGCTAGATGATGGCTGGGACGATGAAGAGATTGCAAAATTATGTTTCGTCAACTTTTCTTTTTATCCGAGCCTGTAATGAAAATGAAAAAAATTGCGTTTATTAGATCGCGACGACATAACAGCTCGTAACAGCGTCGACCAATTTCAATGAAATTTTTAGCGCGCATATAATTATGAAGAAATTATTCCGCTTTAAAAGGTGTACGAATACTTTTCACACCGACCGTTATGTGCAACGTAAATTAACGTGCAAAGACAGCGAGTGTAGAAATCACGCGAATCCCTGTATAAAAAAATAACGTTATTAATAATATTTAAATACTTTCGTCCAGTTCGAAAACGTCGCAAACTAATTAACTTTTTGAAGCGTGGAACGTGCGTTTCGATACGAAAGCAAATGCAGTCTCGATTACTTTCCTGGATCCAGCTGCCACCGAAATACCGTAGGAAACACACGTCGAGATGCTTCACAATGTGAAATATGTTACACGTATAACCGTTCATGTCCAAGCGCATTCAATGCGCCTATATAGTGCGTGTCCCGTTATAGAAACGCCGACGGCGATGCTAATGAGGTAAAATCGAGTAAAAAATGAGCCGTAAGAGGTCCGATAACCTTTTGGAAAAAAAATTTCCCTCGCTTCTTTCCTTTTACCGGTCGGAGACGCATACGGGACGACGAATAAATCGAAGATCACGACCTACGTAGACGAAGGATCCATCGACGTTGCGAAATCCTTGCTGCGGAAATCGGATTTCGATAAACTCTTGCTTGTAATTCGTCACCGGCAGCGTACGGACTTTTGATGAGATCCGTATCAGTTCCAATAAAGGATACGCAAGGACGCGAGGTCAGATTGTGAAATAGAATGTAACAACGAGAGATAAAAAATACTGTTATCAAATCAGATGCACCGTTAAGAGTTACCACACGTGCGAAATTTTTATACGTTTGTTACTTCGGAGTTTTACTTTGGTTTTAATTGCTGCGACTTCGGTTTGTTCTCGAGCAATTATTAACCTCACATTTATCGAGCAGGACATACTACATTTTTTATTCACAAATGAACAAATCAAGAGGATATAGAAATTGAATTATTATTCGATAAATGTCAAGTTAATTATGCGCGAAAACGAGCCAAAGGCGCCCTAGTTTAATAAAAAGACTGAAATTCTCCCTAATTTTCCACCAGTTCGTAAACGAAAATGGACAATTTAGCAAGAGGAGAGATACGATTATTCGAGTCTTGCAGCTCGTTTTTGTGATTGTTCATTTATAAAGATCATTTATATCATTTATATTATTGTAAAATTATGTATTAAAATGAGCCGCGAGATTCACGATCCGTTGGAAAATTGGGAAAAATTATTGTACATCGTCTTACAGGAATGCTACTGCGAGGACCATTTTCGCCCTAGATTATTTTTCGTAAATTATGCGAACTTTATTTTTGTTGTAGTATTTGGGTACTGTTACCAAGCATTGCGGAATAAACTAATACGTTGTAACTAAATATGTTGCAAATATGTAATATTTATATTATAATTATATTTATATTATATTATAATTATAATTGTTATAATATAATATAATATAAATATAATTATAATTATTATAATATAATATAATATAAATATAATTATAATATATTATAATATTATTTTATTACAAATAAATCAAAGTAAGTTAACTATAGTAATAGTAAGTTAACGAAGAAGTCCTACCCTTTGATAGTGGTCACTTTATAAATATCGTCGAAGATGTGCTCCCGCGCTGTTTGGACGCCATCCTCTTGCGCGTTCCCGTCCAACTCGAGATTGCGGAGCTGCAACGTCCTCGCGTTCGAGAAGTCGGGCTCTTCGGGGCTCATTGTCCGATTCTCGTGCAAGTCACCTTTCTGTATCGCGAATACGGAAGTCGCCGAGCCGATGGGACGCGACGCGAAACACGTTCGGTCGTACCTAATCCTGCGTTTCGAGGACTCCGATGGTTGAATATGTATTCGATCGACGTATGCGCCTCGATTCGCGCGTGTTATATGTATTACTAAACTCTTGAAAGAGTTTCAGGTGTGGTCGTGCCAAAGGCTCGCTTTGAATTACGTTGCCGAATGTACACACGCCGTTCTCAGTCACGGCGATCCTCAACTTTTTTTAGCGTCGCGTCCGAACGGCCATCTTTATTTTAAGGATTCCTGCGGATACCGATTTTCTGCTGTTACGCAAATGTTCGCGAATTCGTGGCGATCTGTAGCGAATGTATAGCTGTTATAGCGGGATATCGTTGTAAACGGTGACTTGAAGATACCGGAAACAATTCTATTTGTTCGCGTCTATAAAATTACTTATTATTCATCTGTGAGGATCTGTTCGATTACTGGCAATATTTAATTATTTCAATATCTTATTCGATACCATTTTAATTATAATGTTTTCCTAATTATACATAATAATACACAAATAATTTAATACCATTAGGAACTGTTTTATAATTCTTGACAATCGGTAACTATAAAAATGAGCCGCGAGACTCGAACGATCGCATCTCCACTTCCCAAATTGTCCATCTTTGCACAAGTTGATGGAAAATTGGGGAGAATTTGGCGGCCCATTTCAAATGCCCCCCCTGTTATATTAATTTAAAAAGCGGTCCCAATCGGACCAGCGTTGTCCAGGAATTGTTACCACCGTCGAATAGCTTCCGATACTTTCGTTTCGTTGAAATAGTCGCGCGCGTATTAGACGATGCGTTGCTTGTTAATACGTAATTATTCTGCGAATGGTAATTTCAGTGAATTCAGCGGTATCGAACAGCTTCGGTGATTCTATACAATTTTGTAGTTTGCTGTGCTCGTTTAGTGTCGAGGACGTTACAGCTGAGGAGCAGCTCACGTACATCTATCGCATGTGATTTAAATGATCCAACGACGAGCATGTTAAATAGCTCGCCGTTGAATTGTTCGATTCTGTATTCGAACGGCAAGTCGTTTCACCGACCTTCATGATTTTACATATTCAGCCGATGTCGGCAAACTTTTCGCGATTACCAAGACTCGACGCTCTAAACGTACCGAACGCGGTCGGAAGTCGTTTAAAAATTGTACGTCTGTATACGCGTTCGTATCCTCGAAACTTAATTACAATAAAATTCGGACGCAACATCGATGGATTTATTATTACGGGAACTTTATAGTCGCGTCAATTGTTCTTAATTGTTTGACATTCTTATTCTAATTTTGCTGTTCTAGATAAAAATATACGACGCGAGGATATCTTAGTCGATAGTTTGCTATAAAACTTACTAGTTTCGAAGCATTTATATATAAGTCATATAATATATTAATATATATATAATAATAATAATAATAATATATATATATAATATAATAATATAATAATAATAATATATATAATATATTACAATATATTAACTTAATGATAAACTGTTGAATAAATTCGAATCGAATTAATCGTGGCGCCATCGGTGGCGAAATGCTCGAATTTCTAATTAAATAATACCGACGTATAAATAATAAACCACGTGCAAATTTTTAAGCAAGCATTATCACAGACGAGGTGTAAAAATAGACCTGATTCGGCTTTGGAGGACTGTAGGCCTTCTTGACATTTCGAGTCACCGATCAGTTACCGATTGCTCACAAAAAATGAGCACGTTAGCAAGAAGCGAGTATTCTGTATACCTTATTTCTACTGCGTCGACGTTAACAAGCAGGGAAGAAATCGCTTGAAAAATCGCACTGCCTTCTGCACTGATTCATTTTGGTCCCCGTTGATCGGAGACTTCTTCTTTGATCCACAATCGGTATCATCCTCGGTTCAGAATATGTTGCGAATTGGAATGAGTTTTAAATCGAGGGTGTTACCGAGCTAATAGCTGCAATTTATGAATTCTTTTTGATAGTGATATTTTGTTATCATAAACGATATTATCGTGCTACGTCCATTGATAATTAATTTATAAGAATTTAATTGTGTTCCTTATACTTCTTTTAATTCAGTTCGCGACATCGTTGCTTCATCGTTGCAAAAATAAAGCAATGATAGGTGATGTCCGAAATTTGTTCACCTTTTTCGGGAACTGTCTGTATTTCATGAGTACCATTTTCATCGCTTGAATATACGTGCCGTAGGAATTTGTGCCTTCCAAATCATAAAATAAAATAAAATAAAACAAAACTAAAGAATATATTACGAACCAGGTATACAGTATACATATTCGAATCTCGCTAAGAATCTTGAATTTTTTTACGAATGAGATACGCAGTATATATTCGAATCTCGCTAAAAATCTTGAATTTCTTTACGAATGAGATATGCAGTATATATATTCGAATCTCGCTAAGAATCTTGAATTTCTTTACGAATGAGATATACAGTATATATATTCGAATCTCGCTAAGAATCTTAAACTTCTGTTTCGGGTTATAAAAATGTATCGCATGTATCCTATGGTGCATTCGATACCAATGGTGCATTCGTGCTACATTTTCTGCAGAGTCGGTAATTCAGTTTCTGAGACAGAACAAAGCATTGCATGCAAGAGTTGTGCACAGACGCTAAAGTAGAGTAATGTTAAATGTTTACTTCACTGACTAAAACTAAGATTTGTATTCCCATCGTGTTGGAAATTCTTCTTTTACAAATGTTGATTGAACACAAAGTGATCAACGTTTCTGTGACAAAGTTAAATAAATTTATGAAATCGTGAAAGGTGACAGTAAAATTAATATTAGAATCGAATTGAATTCATCTGTATCGTATAAGATTGCGCGACAATCGATTAAATTTCAATGAAATTTTAATCAAATTTCTCTATCGTCTTCGCGTACATATGCACGAGAGACATTCAAAAACGTTGCATACATGATTCAGAGAAGATCATTCTCACGATATACGTACAAATTTGATTTTGCTTCGTCTCCGATAATCGGAATCGACGTCAACTAATATTCGTCGCGAATATTAGCGCGCGGATTTGCTCTTTCCGATGGATTTTACGCTCTCGGAACTAGACGCAGCGTTTCCATGAAATGTGTTGTTTTTTTATCGAGAAACGTCGACGATCGGAAAAGACGCGGGTAGAAAGCCGCGCGTAGTTCCGAAATAACATCCGAATGGTTCCTTAAGAATTCACCGGACGGTAGCCAGGCTGCGTGTACGTGCGAATCTAAAGAGGAAATTTATTGGAGAAAGTTCGGTGAAATACACGGTGCCCGCGGACCGTTCCTTTTTCTTTCTCGTTCGCCGCTGATACGCGACGCCGAATATTTATAACCGGCAATCAATCAAACCGTATCGAACGTTCTGTTGCCCGCAATCCTTCTCCGTCCGCTCGGCAAGGTGATTGTCCAACACGTGAAAGGCACATTTTATCAGTCCGCCGTTGTCGCTTTCGCTTTTCTTCCTTTTCGAGCGATTCGTTCTCTTTCTTCGGCGAATCCCGGAACGACCGGGCGCAAGTGGCGATACGTAATGCGCTCGCATTGAATTTAATGATAGCACGTCGAGGTGAGCGCTCGCTTGATCACCGGTCGCACTTACACGGTTGTGCATCACATAAATTACCGAGGACATCCGTGCCATTTACAAAGCTGAGCCTTGATGAGTCGAATCGCCTGATTACCATATGTTTACCGTGCGCCGAGTTCTATTGCGGCGAGCCCGCAATAATGTGGGATAAATTATAGGCCTGTAATTCATTCTGTCTCCGTTAGGAAAAGGAAACGCTTATGAAGTTTTCACCCGGCCGCAGCCGAGCCGAGCCGCGCCGCGCCACGCCGCGCGGCCGCTGTGCTGGCCGCACGCCTTCCGACTTATTTTAATGAACCTATGTGTTAATTTCGACGCTATTGCGCCGTCACTAAGCTGTTACGCGTGGTATACGACCGCGATTTTCGCGATATCATCGAAACGCGTTCGCGATGCAATGCCGCGGTCGGTCGGCCGGCCGGTCTGCCGTTCCATTCGCAGTACAGGTAATTGACGGTGTCGGCGGACGTCGTTTTCGGCGAGCATAATACACGGTGTGCTACAAGCTCGTTGCAAAATCTCTCGCACCGGCGCCCGGTTCGATCCGATTCGAAGCAGACGTTAAACTCGCGGAGCGCTTTTGTCGAACAATCCGAACGGAATCAGGCTCCGTGTCATAATCGATCGCATTTTTCCTGTTACTAGCGTCGCCCGCGCGACCGGCATGCGGGTGTCGTATAAATGAAGCGCGAACGGCGCGAAACTGGCGTCCGACGCAACCCGGTAAACAATTCGACCGGTTTCGTCTATTAACCCTTTCGGTACCAGCGCCGGATATATCCGGCATCCATCCGATGACCAATATGGACGAGTGCCGAATACACCTGGCATCCATGCAAGCCATATTTCTGACATATTAGAAGCTATTCTAATAACCGTTTGAGTCCCAAGCAGCGCTATCATGCTGTTTGGCATTTTTCGACCGTGTTTTCTGAATAATCCCTGGGACTCAAATGGATAGTCTTCTCTTACAAGGATTCCGAAAAGACAGCTACATGTATAATTGTCGTTTGATCTGAATCGATTTAAAAAATTTCAGGTTACATTTTTCTTCGAAACTTGTTTATAGATTTTAACATATTGTAGGCCCCTTACAGAATGTTTACAGGAAACAAAAGATTTAGAAACGGATTAAGCACAGTCATTACTTAACGCTTAAAAAAATCTTCGTACAAAAGTGGACCGACCCTGCGTTATGTGCGCATTTTCGGCGCGGCACCCCGTACAGTGGGAGTGTCACGGCGGACAACGCGCTCGTACCGAAAGGGTTAACTGTTGCGCATCTACGCGCGCGGGGCCGAATATCCCCGGCGATGCGCGCGGAATCGTCGACCGGTAAGCCGGCGCACAATCGCGTCTTTCTCGCGATAAAATACGCGGCGAATAAAGGCCGATATCGTAAACTGTTAGATCTTATTACAACGTGGTCGCTTTAACGATATCGCGTAACGCCGTTCGTTGTATCGTAAAGTCAAATAGCGCATAACGAAACGTTGCGTCTCCATGAGGGCCCCGGAACGAAAGGCGGCTCGCGGCGCGGCGGCCGAGCACAGCGAATGCATTATTACAAACAATATTCGTGCACGCAATCGTGCGTCCCGATCCCGTGGAACGTTAGAAGCTGTAAATTCTCGCGGCAGTTGTTTACTATATTTATGGGGAAGCAGTGGAAAGCAGTTTCTGTCATTTATTAGCACGAACATATCTCCGACTGTTCGACTTGTTCGTTTCGATTGGAAACGTCGAACACGCCGGCTCGATATAAATTATGATCGCTATCTCTCTCTCCTAGTCACCATCCATACTACTCAGACGCCCGTTCGAAATCCTGCTAATCCCGAGAGCGGCTATCGATAACCCTGGTTATATTTCGCGTGTCAGCTCGTAGTTTCCTTTCGGATCTCTCATTCATCGGTCATTGCGGAACAATGGTCGCGGATAAGTCACGCTGAAAATCGGCTGAATTCGCTGGCCTAGCCTCTGTATTATGCAACGGGATCGGGTGTCGCGGCGACCTCGCAACCCATTAGTCGACAGGGATATCCTCATCCTACGTCAACAGCTTCTTGGTCGCTGTATCCTTAGCATAGTTTCTCGAATTGGCAGTTTCCTATTCTTCCGACGCTTCTTCGTTAGCGTCTTAAGTTAGTGGCTTGCGGCGAAAGATATATACAGTAATGTCTCTCTAATCGACGCTTAGATTGTCCAGAAAAATGGACGATTTGGGAAGAGGAGATACGATTATTCGAGCCTTGTGGCTCGTTTTTTATGGTTATCGATTGTCAATAATTATAGAAACGAATCCCAAGGCTCGAATAATCTTCCCAGATTGTCCATCTTTCAGCAAAATTTGAGCGTCGGTAAGGGAGACATTACTGTATCTCTACATATATTAGAATAATATATTTCCATATTAGAAATAACAGAGAATAGTAATATGCGAATATAGTCTCCTTGGGACTTTGTTTAAATACCAGTAAAAATGTTACTTTGAATTTATAATTATTCACTGTATTATATTTATTTTATTTTGTATATTTTTATTGTTCTATATATTATATTTTACATATTTTATTTTATATTTTATTATATTTATTATTATTATATTATCCTACCATAGGTGGCCTCCTTTAACCGAGCCACCCTATGTATTTAAGAAAAGAACTCGACAAAATATCACATCTCTGTATATTTCTATCTTCAATTATTCCCATTAGAGTAAATATACGAATACGATGTTAAGTATTTTAGTTTAAGTTTCGATATCGGCAGCAATGCGATAGTTGCTTCGAGTCCTATAATTCCGCACACCGTTGCGCCTTGAGCTCGTTCGAACTCCGAAAAGCAAATGGTAGTTCGACGATAATGTGCGAACTCCTTAAAACAGGATTCCGCTCGGGAGGATAAAGCTCGCAGTTATTTTAATGAGATAAAATCTCTGACAGTGGACTCGAGGTATTAGGGATTATGTGAAAGAGAATATGAAACGATCATGGTAACGCAAACATTCGAGCCGGGTTGGGGATTCTCGACTCGTCAACTCGTACTCGAACGGTATTATAGTCGGATAAGATGGTCGAATGTGCCCCCAAACTGAAGATCCTCGTTCGTATACTATTCGATAAGCCTGTCAAAGAAAATCCTCGCGGCTAAGTCTCCAGTCAGTAACCCTGCCGCAAGGGTAGTTACAGAGTGAAATCGGATTAACAGATTAAATTCTATTTCTTTTGTTTCGCTCGACTAAAATTTATGAAAAAAATCGGATATATTCTACGCGAACGTGATCTATCGCGTCGTCCACTTTTTAGAATTATTGCTCGCTAAATCGGTTGATAAAATAATCCAGAAGACGAGCAATGCCGAATTCGTATCGAAGTTATTAAGCGACGGCCTGCGTGCGTTTACTCCGATCTTTTTCGACTACCTTCGACAACATTGGAGTTACAGTGGATTGTTACATTTAGTTTAGATAGTTACACGATAGTTACAGTGGAAACGTACATTTGGTTGTAAAGCAAAATTTGATTTCCAAGTTTTTAATCCTGCCGCTTTCTCTAAAGAGCAGACGATGCGGACTTCTATCTTTTTCCAATAAATTTTCGGCATTAGAACGTAGCTGGCGCGGGAGTAATTAACCTAGAAACCGGCTGGGGAAAATCCGATCTAATTTCGGTACAAAGAATACGGAAAAAAAAGAAGATTATTGACATGTTTATGTAATGAAAGCGGAACAGGCATTCATCTATTCCCGCGAACTGTTAATTCCGCGAAATCGATTCGACGTTATGTAATACGTTTCGAACGAATTTAGGGCAGCACCGTTTATTAGCTCTTCCTTATCTATTGCTGTTCATTCATTTAGATTGGAAATGCTGAATACGCGGGTCGAGTATAAATTACGATCGCTATCTGCTGCCTTGTCGCTATACATACTACTCGGAGACCCGCTCAAGGCTCGGCTACTCTAGTAGCGAACTTTATCACGTGAGAATTTGTTACGCGCCGGCAGATTTACATGTCAGTGTCTTCGTCGTTTTAATTCCGATCCGAACGTTTCATAATTTATCATTTTTCCCAGCAACTTGCAGTCGTCGCTTCTCTTTCCGATTACTTTTTCTCGTCAGCGCGAGATCCACGAGAAGTAATACTCTGTAATATTACAACGCGTTTCAGTGTTGTTAACGCGGAGACGATCATTTTGACCACAGCGTTAACCTTTTAGGTGCGGCTGAATTCTGCGCGAGGCTGTTTCTCTGGACGGCAGAGTCTGATATGTACTGTACAGAGTCTGATACTGTATATTCTGTCTGTATATACAGGGTGTCCCAAAAATGCCTTGCGTCCGAAAGTGGCGGGTTCCTCGGGTCGTTTGAAGCAACTACTTCCTTTACAAAAATTTTCTCCGAGGCACCGTTAACGAGTTATTAATGAAAAACAGTCACCAATGAGAGGCGAGCTCGGCTGGCGCGAGGCGATCGAGCCAATGAGCGGAACTGGGCATCGCGCGCTGGTTGGCTGGGCCGCTTCGCGTCAGCCGTACTCGATTCTTATTGGTCACTGTTTTTCGCTAATAACTCGTTAACGGTGCCTCGGAGAACATTTTTGTAAAGGAAGAAGTTGCTTCAAATGATCCGAGGAACCCGCCATTTCCGGATTGCGAGACATTTTTGGGACACCCTGTAGACTGTTGTAAATCGATGTGAAGACAAAAGAAGTGTGAAACAATGCATATGAAGACGATTATTTGGTTCAAACGATGAGCGAGTAAGCTACTAGATAGATTTCTCAAAGTATAAATCAGGGATATAATTTTCAAGTTTTCCAATCGGTGAATTCTCGCTAATTTTTCTTCAGCTTGCGAACAAAAACGAACAATTTGAGAAGAGAGGAGCCTTGCACCGAATAACGAGACGAAATAAATCGTACAAATAAAAGTAATATTAACGTCGCTAGATCGCTTACATTTTAATTGATTTGTAAGAATGTTACACGAGAGGAACATTCCGTAAATTGATTTCGAGAGTTAGTTAAGCTGCACGTCCGTTTCGTCGAACCGTACGGACAGATCTCTCTCCGTCGATTTCCGACGCCATCTCTTTTTTCGGCCATAATTAATGCGAAACATTAATAACGATAATATTCGGTAACGACAGGAACTATCCGGCAGATTTAATTTTTTGCATCGCACGACGCCGTATCCCCGACATCGACGACCTGAATAATTTATAAAGTCCGCGCCGGGCATCCGTGACACGTTTCGGAAGTTGAAACGATGCCGCTTCGAGCCTCAAGGGCTACGGCCTTTATAATTAGGCAACGAAACGAATTGTGGCTGACGTCCATATCGACTACCTAACTCAAACCTGACTAACGAGCTTTCGTTTCCTTTCTACGGGCGTAGACGCGCGAGCGCGAGCGCGCGCGCGCGCTCACCGTCCGCCGCTAATAAATCTTTTGCCTGTATCTTCGTCATTATCGGTGAACACTAAACTTGAAGGAGATCACGTGGCCGTTGCGTTTTTACCGTCCCGTTCGCGGCTAACGAGAACTTCGTCGAACGCGTTTTTATTTGTATAAATTTTGATCCAAGTACTTGCAAATAAAATCGTAGTCCTTCGGAGATCGAATATTATTTTCGTCTCTTCGTCGAATAATTGGTGACAATAGATATCGCGAATATATCACTGTCCAAAAGCGTTCAAAATACTTTTACTTTTAATTACTGATATAATTACTATAATAATAGTACCATAATATAGCGTAGAGTGTCCAGCTGGGTCATAGAAAGTAATAATTCATAAATTCGTCCGTGGAGGATTAGCAGAACAATTTGTGCGATTAGATTTTTCTAGTAAAATCGAAAAGTGTTCCGGTTACAGGAAGACATAAGTTTTCGATTATGCGGCGAACATATTTAATTGCAATTTGCCACGTACGAATTACCGTCGATAACCGTTCATGAAACGACAAGTTTCAGTTTTCTTTTCGCTAATTGCTCTATTCGTTTACCTAGTTCATAAATACTTAACGCGCGAAATGTTTCAGGTGTCACGCGTACGCGCTCAACAACGTGCTTTCAATTACTGCTCCGTTTTCAATAAATACCCATTCATTACCGCGTCAGAGAAATTAACGTGTTGTTTTAAATACAAAACCGGCTTTTATACGTGCCAAACGCGTCTTAGTGTGTACGCGGAACGCTCAGAAATCCATACGTACATAGTTTATCGCTTTCAATTTCCAATAAATTATACTATGTTCCATTCTTGGCACTTTCGCGTTTACGTAATTTCACAGTACACTAATTTCCAACAGTTATTACATTTCATAACAGCCTTTTATCTACATTCTACGGCTTGCGCAATACAAACATTTTGCTCTGTAGTTTTATCGTCGATTTGGCTCCGCAATAAAATGGCTCGAGATAGGATTAATTAATACTCCGCTAATTGTGTTTCATAATTACTCGGGACCCTAATGGGTCTACGGCGGTACGGGTGTACGAGAAAGTCGCTGATAAATTCATATTTTTTCGTCGCGTATCTGTACGTACATTGAAAAATTTCGCGTACGAATATCAGACGTCTATGCGATTTCATTAATGTCTGCGATCGTTCTCTAAAAGCTTACGTAATTTTAAAGTAAGTGAAAGCTTTCTACCGCGATTGCTGGACATTAAAATAAACTGCGAACTTGTTACAGAGGAAATGGTATTTGTACCAATCTAAAATAATTAAGGTTACAGCAAATGCGTCGTAAATATATTACAACTATAGAGTAAATACATTTATATTCTTTCTGATAAAATTAATAATGCATTAAGCTTTATCGCACAGGTAAATCCGATCCTTCGCAATTGTTCCTAATTATTTCGAGACTAGCGTACGCCGTAAATTGTCCGTAAATTCTTGCAGTCTTCACGAATCCGCCAGGATTGTCTTAGGAGAGAGCGTACGAATATCTCTTATATTATATCTCTAATATGTCTTACCGAGAGCGTAAAGGGTTAAAATTGTTTGAAAATTGTTCGCGAGCAGAACGATCGTTCCTCGTTCGAGCGCGTTCGGGAATCCGAATAGCCGCGACAGCAAATATCTCTGGAACAAGAAGTTGATTTTTGAAAGGCCGATTCGTCGGAACTGGTTCGGCGGGGTTAAGAAAATCCCGTGATTATTGTTTGCAAAAGATGTATAAAGCGGTGGCAAGCGGCGATGCGGGAGAGTTGTTACTGACAGCAAACATGGCCGCTTCCGCGAGGCCCTCGGGCTAGCTTAACAACTTCTCTCTTAACGGCGATGCAGCACCTTTTTGTGAATCGCCCGAGCATTATTAATCGCTTGATGTGGATTTCAAACTTATTACGCCAGCTGACATGACAGACACGGCCTGGGGCTCCTTATCTCTCTGTTCTTCGGCCACGAGCACATCGCGGGCCCGCCTTCCCCTGCTTCTGCTATTCCATTTGATGTCCGAGCCAGGTGCTTGTCTAATTGTATGCCTTCTCGTTTGCTTATTTCGCTTCGAAATTCACCGGTTATTCGGCCCCGGCTCCGGCCACGGCCCCGGCTCCGGCGCTGGCTCGGGTCGTATCGTAACTTTTTTCCCTGAAAATTACTGTTCCGACCGCGGGAAATAACGCGCCGGCCGTTTCCAGAAGGCCGCGCGCGGCGAAGGTGTAAAAGAACACACCTGCGAGGCGCGAGTGAAACACGTTTCCGTACCGCGGCCGCTATCGCGGTAATTAATCGCAATTGATATTCCCGTATGAGTGTTGATTATACCCTGCAACCTGAAATTAATGTTCACACATTGTGTATTTACATCCTTCTTTTCTGGAATCCCTGTCGGCCTGCGCTGACTGAACATCTAGGTCGTTGTTTCCTCGTTCGGTCACGTGATCGAAATTTATCAGTCTCTCGCAGCCGAACGATCCGTCGATCGTAATCGCGCACGCAACATCGTGCTGCAACCCTTTTTTTTAAGATTCGAAGTTCGCGCAGCATTTTTTCGAACACCTTCGGCTTTTACCGACCGCGGTGCAGAAGCTTGGCTCGCCTCGCGGCAGATGGCATCGCCTGTGAAAGAAAATGCTAATGTTACTAACATTTTGCGAGGACGTTTGTGTTAAAGGGGATTGTTCGTTTAACAAAACGGAGAAACGACGATGAAGTTATTTGTATGCGGAATTATAGGACATTTTGGCGCAGATTAGGAAAAAGACTGGGTCGTTTGAAACATTCATTTTCTGTTCTTGAAAATCTTTTTCAACTCGGGAAATTATTATCAATAATACTAGGAAATCCAAAGAAGAAACCCCACCGTTTTGTAAGACATTGCAGTAACTCGAATTAAGTTTTCTGACACAGTGTACTTTTGTCGCCTATTTTCATTGAAATAATTTACTAATTTTTTGCTATCTCAACTGAGAGAATTGGGCATATTAAAATAATACGTCAGTACTCTCCAAAACTGATAAACCACTTTGTAACAATTGTAACACTAAATTTACACATCTTAGCACACCCTAATAATAAATTAGCGAAATTATACAGTAACTTAAGAAGCCTAGATTAAGAAAATAATACAAAAATATAATGCAAAACTATTATGTATATATATATATATATATATATATATATATATTACATAGTTATACTATATAGTTATATTTAGTTATATTATATAATAGTTATATTTTAGTATTATTTTCTTAATCTAGGCTTCTTAAGTTACTGTATAATTTCGCTAACTTAAATTTCTACCAAGTATAACTTTTGCTGTTTGTTTGTACTTGTCCAAACATTCTTTGATGGTATTCGGCATTTTTACCTTTTTTCTGATATTATTAGTTATTTTTATTTATTCGATATCGCATCTGCTTAATAGCAATTAGCGACCACTTATGGGATAACATTTGTAGGATTACATGTTATTATATATATATATATATATATCTATTACATAACATGTAATCCTACAAATATTATCCCACAAATGGTCGCTAATTGCTATTAAGCAGATGCGACATCGAATAAATAAAAACACTAATTTACTTTACTAATTTTGTCCAGCGTCGTGTTTCGATCGTCGCAAAATCTGCGATATTTTTCAATCAAAAGTGCGGTAAATTCGCCGCAACCAGAACCCGCGAATCCGTAAACGATCCTTAAGGCAGTTCTGTGTCGCGTGAATTTTTTACTCGGTCGTTTTTCCTTCGCCCGGGCACAGAGATCGAAAAAACAAAGGCGTCGAGTGAAGTGGGAGAGAGCAGGCCGCCTTGCGTGCCGTAGAACCCGGCTGCTAAGACGCACGGCTTTGCTTGGCGTTGGAAAATTAAGGGAAAATGATTAGACCAAATTGAACACACGACAAGATAAAAGTCGCACGGCTAACTGGAGCTGCCAGGGTCTGACAGGACAAAACAGGATACAGGAGTAGAAGAGTAGGGGACGTCCCAGGAGACGTGTTCGTAGCAAACGCCCACGAACGGTGACAGCCAGCGAAGATTTATGACGCTATAAAATATCATTTGTATTTGATGTCAGAGCGAGGGCTTGATTAATGCACTGCCGGGCGCACAATGAATAACCGACGTGTTGTTATAGTAACATCAATCTGAAAGAAGCGCGGGGTGAGCCGGTACCCTGTTGATAAATTGTGTAGATTGGAGTTGCTGTTGCTGAGATACGATCAGCGTGCCTTCTACGATTCAATCATTAATGCTCTTTCCCTTGATAGAATCGTCCTGCATTTACTAAATTATTCCCGTAGCGGCGGTGGTTCTGTTGCTGTGTTAATCGGAATTATCGAAGTGGTACAGTCATCGTTAAGTTTCCCATCGCGCGCGCATTTCTCATCGGAGAACGCGTTTACCATTCGAAGCGAACCATAACGAAAAATGTGCGATCCTTTCTGAGAGCGTGATGACCTGTTCCTGGTACACGATTTTAGAATCGCAAATCGGATACGTAATGCGCTAGCCGCGGAAAAATCGTACTCTAATTCGACGGATTGCTAAATGAAAAATAGCTTGTTTTAAAAAGCACGATTGCGACAAAATATCGCGGACGAGTTTTTCTCTGGTCGGCGTATAGAGAAGAAAGGGCGTAAAGGGTTAAATTGAATTCAACGTAGAACAAATTTGTCTAATTTCGCGAGGTCGTGCGAAATTAAAAAATTTCGAATGCTTCGATATTTCACTGTGTTCTCTATCGAAGAGGGATCTATTTAATTTTATCACTAATATTAATATATTATAATAATATATAATATTATTACTGACACACTTGTTAGCTTAACATTAACATATACCGCATACACAAAATACTGCCACTTCTCAGCGACGAGTATACTCGTCGAACCCAGCCAACCGTTTAAAAAAGAACCAAAAATTAAATGTTCCCTATTCAAATGCATTCAGCGTTACTTTAACATCGTGGCAAGCAGTGTAGCAATTGAACAGCGTATTATGCAGTTTATTGTATCCCGTCGTCGCAGTTATGCCACTCGTCGCGAGCAGCAGCCCGATTTTGCGGCCGCCCATTGTCCGCGATCCCCGTTTCGACTCTGTTCGTCTCTTCCTACACTCGATGACTGAAAGGTGGCACGACGGGCCCACACCGTCGGCTCTCTCTCTCTCTCTCTCTCTCTCTCTCTCTCTCTCTCTCTCTCTCTCTCTCTCTCTCTGCCGATGATGTAGCAGAATCGGCGCCGTCATTATAACGAGATTGACGAATCGGTATTATTGGAAGGGAAGGTTGTAACTCCGAATGTATCGATCACGGGAACAGCATGGAAGTGTCGCGAAGTTTACAGCATCGTCGAGACAGGGAGCCGCGTTCGGTTTGCCCCCTTATAACACAATCATTAATCACTTACCAACAATGATTTTATTCGCGGCGAGCGATCCCGGTGTAACGTACCGTGACGCACCCCGAACACCGGGGACCATACATCACCGCGATATGTAATATTGCCCTCCCCGGCCCCACAAAGAAAGAGAATAGAGGAGAGGAGAGCAGAAGAGAGCTGTCCTGGTCCGACACATAGCCATCGACCGATCACCCTATCGCCCAGAGCGATGTCAATCGATCTTCCCGCGCGCGCCACTTTCAAACCGTGAAAACGCTCTTGCCATGGAACGCCAACAAGAAACCACGAACCGTGAAGGAAGATTGATTCCTTGCGCGCATTGTATTGCCGTGATTTATACATTTCCCATCCGCGGCGGAGTTGCCGCGTATGTCCCGTGCCAGTAATAACATTTCGAGGAAACGGAAAGTAAAATATTGCCCTAGAAAAACCGGGGGACCAAAGGAGGGATCGCCGGGGGTGAGATATATGTCGGAGGGAGACCGGTGCGCGTGAATCGTTTCCGTGCTTGCGAATCGGCTAACGAGCTTCTGGGAAATGCTTTTCGGTAATAGAAAAGCTAATAGAAAATCAAAATTATTACAGAATATTAAATATTACATTTTTATTAGGCACAGTTGTCGAGGATCGCTATTCAGGCAGATGGCACAATAACTGATCTTCGTAGATCATTGTCGGAGAGCAATTGGCTGCAGAGTCCTTTCCTGTTTCTTCCTTCTAATGTTCAAAGAAGATTTGATATTTGTTTCTACTAAATTTAATATTTTCTATTAAATCTACTATTCTACTAAATTTAATATTTTCTATTAAATCTACTATTCTACTAAATTTAATATTTTCTATTAAATCTACTATTCTACTGAATTTAATAATTCTACTTAATTTAATATTATTTTTAGTCGAGTCCTTAAATGGCTAAAGTTGTTTTTGGTGGCGAAAACTGCCGAAGTCCGTCAACAGGGCACAGCGACCGGCTCTTTTATCCTAAACGGAAAGATTTTCCGCATTCGAAATGCGAAGACAGCAAAAAGATGCTGTCACGCGAAAAGCATAAAGCGTCAGTGATGAGGCGAAAGTAGTTGGACAGGAAACGGGCCTGGAGTAACGGGGGTGGGGGTTGCTTTATTGTATATGGGCTGATTATGCACGTAAATATTTCACCGGGGATGATTCCCGGCGCGGGGTGAACGAGGTTACGTGGAGGGGCCAAGCAAGAGGGGTACGAGTTGGAAGGGAAAATGGCGGTAGGGAGAGGACGGGGATTTACGCGTGCAAGCCTGAACGCCCTTTATACGTCGTCGACGCCGTAATATATGACACCTATAGATCACAATTACGTGTAATGGCGCTCACTCTTGTATTCATGGCGATATTATTTCTGGTTGCCTTTCACGGTCGTCGTCGGCTCCACCTCCCTTTCTCTCTCTCTCTCTCTCTCTCTCTCTCTCTCTCTTCTCTCACTCTTCTCTCTCCTTCTCTCTCCTTTGCCCCTCTCTCCGTCTTGTTCGTACGAGACTTCGGTCCGTATGCTAAGCAGCCGGTAATTCTAGTTTGATTTACTTCCCCGTCCACCCTAAAACTTTGCGGCAAACGGCCTCACCGTACTTTCAACCCCACCGGGAAAGTGATTACGCTGAATCGGGCAATAAGTCTTTTACAGTCTTTGTTCTTTGCGGATCGCACGGTAGCGTACTTGGACACCGCACTTTGGCACGTCTGTACGTCGTTTACATTAAACCAGTTGGCTGTATTTGACAAGTATACTCGTCGCGGAGAAATGGCAGTGGTTTTCGTGTCACGAGAACACTCGTCGCGCGTAAAAAGCAGCGACCATTGGCTACTTAAATTGTAATTTTAGTAAAAGCAAAGACGTATTCTCAAATCTCAGGATGTTTGGAATACTTTTAGGCAAATCCTATAGGAAGGATCCTACATTGTTATAAAAATAAAATTAGCAGCAGCAATTTGAATTTTTAACTTTTACAAGTACAGTAATGTCTCCCTAACTGACGCTCAGATTGTCCACAAAAATGGACAATTTGGGGAGAGGAGCCGCGATTATTCGAGCCTCGCAGCTCGTTTTTTTATAATTACCGAGTCTTAATAACTATAAAAACGAGCTGCAAGGCTCGAATAATCGCGTCTCCTCTTCCCAAATTGTCTATTCTAGTGCGCAATTTGGGCGACAATTAGGAAGACATTACTACATATACTCAATTTTTCCTGCGTTTTTCGTTCGTTATGTATGTAATATATGAGCCGTTCATTTTGAAAGTGGCATAAGTCACTTTGTTTTTAAGTCGATATATTTAAGGGTTTGCGTTTTAACACGTTTAAAAATATGGATGCTAACTTTCGAGAAGATTTACTTGTATTTGTTATCTCAGGATACTGTATGTATTGATATATCTATTGATAATAAAATATATATATTGATATATCTATTGATAATACAATGTATATATTGATATATCTATTGATAATACAATATATATATTGATATATCTATTGATAATAAAATATATATTGATATATCTATTGATAATAAAATATATATTGATATATCTATTGATAATAAAATATATATTGATATATCTATTGATAATAAAATATATATTGATATATCTATTGATAATACAATATACATTGATATATCTATTGATAATACAATATATATTGATATATCTCAGTATAAATAATTTCGTATAAACATTAAAATATCACCACTTTTCATTACGGTAAAGTGACTTATGCCACTTTCAAAATAAACGGTTCATATATTAATGTTAAGCGAATGACTAAATATTAGTAATAAAATTGTTAACTATAATAAGATAAAACCGTCTTCTGGATCCAATAATTCAACAACGACGCTTCCTCCGTGTTCGACGAGTATACTCGTCGTCGCTCGATTCTCGCGGCACAGATGCGCGCTCTTCGAAAACGAGGTGCCACAGCTAACTGGTTAACAACCATTATTTCACCGGATCGAAAGTCCCGTTCCGAACGAGAAGCCCATTTGCGTAGCCTGCGAAGGAAGCTGCGAAGTTCCGCAGTTTTTAGAGAACACGGTTCCGTTTACGCGATACGAGGTTTACAATTCGTGCAGCAATGTAACAAGATCGTTCGTGTCCGATTTGATTAATTGGTTCACAGTACCATGACTCGTGCATGGCTTGGAATGTTTTTAAATAAAAAGATCATAAGACGCGCGTAGTTGAGTGTCCTGAATAAGCACCGGATGCATAATGAATCCGAATGCCGTTTCGGAACCGACGGAATGACACGGTGCTTCTTGTTCCTGGGAAGATCGTTGCTTTCCTGCGAGATGAAACGTGGGTGACCGACTTTCTAATACAGACGGTGACTTAAAATTATGTAATTTCCGGGAAACGAGGAATTCCTGTGATTATCCGAAGTGACTTTTTCCTTGGCGAAAATGTAATCCGCGGCTTCGTTTACGAGTTATTAACGAAAAACGCTGACCGACGAGAGGCGAGATCGGCTGGCTGGTCACCGAGCTCGTTTCTCATTGGTCACCGTTTTTCGTTGATAACCGGTAAACGGAGCCTCCTCGAAAATCGTCCATTTTCGTGTACAAGCCGAGGGACAATCGTGGAGAATACGTGCCGTATAATACGTTCCATTTGTAAAATTCATTCGTCGGCTGGCCGCAACGCGAAGCGAGCAGTATGATTATGATTTATTAAATCGCGCGCAAGTTATTTTACAGGTTACTGACATGTTTCTGTGAAGGAGATGATTTTTATGCATGAAATTCCGTATTGCTCGGGCGGAATAATAGTCCGGCATACCGGATGTGGTATTACACAGTGTGCCTTTATAAATACTTCGTTCGCGTTGCAATTATGTAAAGATATGCGGTTACTCCAGAGCAGAAAATAAATATTTTACAAGACATATCTGACGTGTTGAATCCAAAGAGAACAGATAATAACATACGTCCCGGGGGCTATCGTTTCGTGGAGAATATTAGAGGTATCTTATATATCATGTGGGATCATGAAGCAATTAGTTCGAGCAGTCAGCGGAATGGAATGATAGAATCAAAACTTCGCGAACGCGATTACTTGTTAACGACTCGGCGTTTGCGAGAGAAATATTACCGAACAGTCATTTCAGATTATCGCTGGATATAGTTAACACGACTGGGATTGTGTTCGCGCGACGATGTGTCGCCGAGGACCGCTATTCGTTACGTGAAACGGATTTTCCAAAATTATCACGTCTCTATCCGCAAATAAAAAAATCAGCTGGATTTATCGATAGAACATGCAACACCGAGCACAATGAACCAAATCGTTCGGAATATTTTACCCAATATTCTGTTCGATCTGAAAAGATTTACAAGAAAAATCTAACCGAGATTCTCGATACGATAGAAGTAATTACAATAAAATTTATTACAGCGATAGCTCCTCTGCTTAAATTTAATGGATACACCTTGACGTAACCAATAAAATAGCAGGTTTTATGCTCGATACTATCTGCACCTAAATGGAAGTAAATAAAAAACATATAAATGAGACGAGACGATAGTATAAACATATATGACGATGATGGGAAAAAGATCTGAAGAAAATTTCTCTTGCACGTGATTGCAGTATGTGTGTATTTTGTAATGGTATTGCGACATCGATCAGAACCGACATTTCGGAAGAGAAGAATACGCCAATTGGGATTGTCTTGTCCAATCGTCTTTTGTTCTTTACGCATCGTCTAAATCTCTTTCGAACGTCTCAATTAACTGTCGCTTTAACCTTTTAGGCACGACGCGCCACTATAGTGGCTTTCGCGGATGTCATCTCTCTGAACGACGCGCCACTATAGTGGCTTGCTCTAGTAGCTCACTCGTTCATCGTTTGAACCAAATAATCGTCTTCATATGCATTGTTTCACACTTCTTTTGTCTTCACATCGATTTACAACAGTCTACAGAGTGTCCCAAAAATGTCTTGCAATCCGGAAATAGCGGGTTCCTCGGATCATTTGAAGCAACTTCTTCCTTTACAAAAATGTTCTCCGAGGCACCGTTAACGAGCTATTAACGAAAAACCGTGACCAATAAGAATCGAGTACGGCTGACGCGAGGCGGCCCAGCCAACCAGCGCACGAAGCCCGGTTCCGCTCATTGGCACGATCGCCTCGCGCCAGCTGAGCTCGCCTCTCATTGGTCACTGTTTTTCGTTAATAACTCGTTAACGGTGCCTCGGAGAAAATTTTTGTAAAGGAAAAGGTTGCTTCGAATGGCCTGAGGAACCCGGCACTTTCGGATTGCGAGATATTTTTGGGACACCCTGTATATACAGTATATCAGACTCTGTACAGTACACATCAGACTCTGCCGTTCAGAGAAATAGCCTCGCGCAGAATTCAGCCGTACCTAAAAGGTTAAATATCCACTGCTTGCTAAGACTACGCACTACCCTTTTGTGGTAATTAACGCGTTTTCGACTTTATCTCCAAATCCCCGAAGGGTGCGGAGAAACTGTCTACCCTGTTGCAGTTTCGTGTCGCGGCGATGGGTTAATTAAATAAGAAAACGTAAATCGAGCTTGTAAAGACCGCAATTCTTCGCTGGAAATAAGGCAACGCTTCAGGAATTGCTCTCGCAAAGCCTGTAACTCATACTTTCTTGAAACTTTCAGCGTATAATTAACACACGTGGCCGAAAGTAGAGAACATTTTCCCGCAAAAACCGCACCGAAACGATCGCAAACAGAAAAAGCTATTCTTCCGCGTAAAACTCCGCGGTCCGATTACCGGCGCGTTTCTTGCTTTATCCAGAGGATCTGGCGGTAAAGAAAAATCGAGACAAGCTTCCGTAGAATTCCAGGCGATCGGGAAACGTTTATCGATCCGTATCGATGGAAACGTTCGTAAAAGTGTGACGCGCGTTGCAGACAGACGACTGTTGCAGAACCGAGCCAGCCCCGAGCATTTGCAAAGAATTAGCGGGCCGCGGTCGCTCTGGCTCGCAACGACGCCGCGTTGAATCAATCATTATCCAATCAATATTTGCATCGGCGCGCGGAGTAATTACACCCGTCGCAATTACCGACGGCTTAATTGGTATGATGAATGAGACACGGACGCGGTTTCTAAAGAAAGAAGAAGAAGAAGACGACGAAGAAAAAAAAAGTAGTCCTGTTTAGAAATCAGAGAGAACACGGGCGTAGAAGGGGGGCACGGGGGGGGGGGAGATCGCGTTCCGTCCAAGTTATCGCGGAAGACGACGAGGGGTTCGCCGGTGAATCACAGCGCGAGTGTATTAAACGGCACGTTAATTGAGTGAAGCGCCGCGCGTCGCGGCGCTTCCGCAACGGCTACTCGAAAGCCGCGTCCACGGGGCCGCGTTTCAGGACAGCACCAATGGCGCTACTTGTCGCCGTTGGCGGTGACACGTGTGCGCGTCCGAATAATAACCGCGCACATACACGTTTATATAGCCCGGAGATAGCCATTGTCTCACTCCCGGGGAGTAATGCCCCATTGTGAATTGGTCACAGTGATGTATCGCCTGTCGTCAGGAAAGCGACGGTTAGTTTATTTCATTTCAAACACCCGTTCGCTCTATCCGCACCGACAGGGGCCGCTCAATGAAAAGATCAAAATTGAACGCAGTCCGCGTTAATTCTCCGTTCGAGAGCCGAGCCTGGCTGCTGCTAATCGGGCAAACTTCGGAGTCGGCTCGTTCGCGGACGTTTCTCTGCGTCAGGGGTGGCCAAAGCGACCGGTCGACCGCGCGTAACTGTTGATTATTTATTGAACACACGATCTAATCTACCGGCTTGCTCGCGAGAGCTTAGAGACAACTAGCGTACTCGTAGGCTGCTCACCGACGACTGACTAAAAGCGCGGAAGACCCGCAAACTGTGTGTCGAAAAATCGACACATTTCGATTCGAACACAATTTCGAGTCGAAACGTGCCCTGCAGATGGGCCGCAAGGGCCGTTTTACCGAAAAAACGGACGAGGCCGTAAAACATACATTTTACCCATTTTCAACAGCATTGAAAATGCCAGACATTTACAGTAACTATTCCTACTTTTGTTCGATAAATTGTCAAATAATAGAAGCCTTCTGTAAGCATTTCGATTTTATACATATCAAATAAAACCGATCGTACCAAATGGAAATACGAATAGAAGAATGTCTTCATTTCGAAGTTAAGGTAGTCTCGAGCGCAAAGGGTTCAATCACTGCTTTTCTTACGATCGCTTGACGCATGCGATGCCGGTAGACCGTCGCCTATAATTTCAAAAAACAGATCGCCCATAGCGATCGAAAGTTTGGCCACCCCTGCTCCGCGTGTACACGCCGTGGAAAGAAAGTAATGCGTGGTGGAGACTCGATTAACCGGCTTAATGGACGAACCGACAGCGCGGATAAATCGGGGCTCGCCGGATAATCGAAGAGAGAAGCCAAAAACGTAATTTATGCGCACAATAGTCATTCTATCGAGCCGGAAACGCGTCGCTCTTTACGGCGCAGTGGCGGTCAGGCTCGATCTAACCGTGTCCTAGCTTTGGTCTCGCGTTGAAAATTGTTCGCGTGTACTTTCATTCGAGGTTTCGCCAATATGGAACAGTTTAACGCGAATGCACGGCGACAGACTATACAGGGCGTCCTAAAAATGTCTGGCAATCCGAAAGTGACGGATTCCTCGGGTCATTCGAAGCAACTTTTTCCTTTACAAAAATTTTCTCCGAGGCACCGTTAACGAGTTATTAACGAAAAACAGTGACCAATGCGAGGCGAGCTCGGCTGGCGCGAGGCGACCGAGCCAATGAGCGGAACCGGGCTTCGCGCGCTGGTTGGCTGGGCCGCCTCGCGTCAGCCGTACTCGATTCTTATTGGTCACTGTTTTTCGTTAATAACTCGTTAACGGTGCCTCGGAGAACATTTTTGTAAAGGAAGAAGCTGCTTCAAATGATCCGGGGAACCCGCTATTTCCGGCTTCCGAGACATTTTTGGGACACCCAGTATTTTAAGGAAATACGGATTCAAAGGTGCTCGATCACTTTCTTTCATTCATCATACTTTCGTTCGTTCTTCGTAGAAAGAATTCTGTGTACGATATTTTGCGCGGCGATGTTTCAAACACCGGAGAACGCGATGCAAATCTGACGCGCTTTCTCCTGGAAATTATTTTCATTTCTCGCTGTTCGCGGTTGGCAAACGAGGGTTAAACGGTGGAAATCAACGCCGTAAGAATTTTGCAACCCCCGTTGCGCGAGCTCGAGAGCTCCGGGAAAAATATCGCCGGTCACAGTTTCGCCTTAACGGTAAACGGCCATTAATTGTTGCGTCGGGAATCACAATCTGGCGAACGTCCGACTGCGAGAAAAACCGTGTAACCGTGTTGCTGCCGGTGTGCGCGCGTTACACGCACCCCGGTGGTACGTGCGGGCGCACAAACGAATCACTCACGTTTCCTGTAAATTGCGGATTCATGGTTTATCGGTGCACGGCCGAAACGTTTTACTGGCCGGCGATGCGCGATAACGCCGCGCTGACAGCGGAATGTCCCGGCCAAAATGAATCCAGCGAATACACGCGAGACGCATATGCGGGAAACGTATTCCCCCGTGTTTTGTTTTTTGTAGGCGTGCTTGGAATATCGGACGCAGCCAGCGGCGTAGGACCAAGAAGCGCCGACGGTGCGCAACGGTCCGATATTAAGATTTGCCGGTACAAAATCGACGAACGTAGTAGCCGCGGCAAGAGTACTCCCTAATTCGCGCTCGGCTTCTACAGTAATTTCTCCCTAATTCGCGCTCGGCTTGTACGGTAATTTCTCCCTAATTCGCGCTCAGATTCCGCACAAAAATGTGGACAATTTTTGGAAGCGGAGCCCCACACCTTTTAGTTTTTGCGCTTCGAATTCTTGACTTTTGTTCTATGGATCGAAAATTTTTTATTTATGGATTAATTTTAGTTACGAATAATTAAACTATAGAAACGTACACGCGTATATCAGACTCTTTGTGATATTTGTCGAAGATCGTGGACAATTTTCGAAAGAATTCTATCCCCGTTGGATCTGGGATCGTTGGGTAGATTTAAGATATTGCATTTAATGCGGCGATGCCCATGAATGGATTCGCCTCATTACCTTTCCAAGTAGGCTATTGCCACACACATCGTGGTAAGTATTCTTCCACAACATATAGGCACGGTATCGGTGTTATTCTTGATCACGGAGAAATGACGGTCCCTGATGTTATCGTGATTGAACGTAATGGTTCGAGCGCTTTGTTGGGTGAATGCACGTTTACCTAGACTCAAACTGTTTGTCTCGTCGTGTCTATCAGTTATCTGTTAACATTAGTCACAAAAGCAACTAGTAGCAATTGTAAAATACCAGCGTTTATGTCGCAAGCCCGTGGACGAGGGTTATCTACAACAATGGCCACCGTAAGCATATTGTTTACACAAAGCTCTGTCTATTCATCGAATTGTACCAAAGTCAAAATATTTTTTATAACAATAATTTATAATATAATATAATATAATATAATATAATATAATATAATATAATATAATATAATATAATATAATATAATATAATATAATATAATATAATATAATATAATATAATATAATATAATATAATATAATATAGTATAATATAATATAATATAATATAATATAATATAATATAATATAATATAATATAATGTATAGTATAATATAATATAATATAATTAATAATTCTTGTGTAATCTTATGGTGCTGGATTGATTTTTATTACTGCATCAATATAGTGATATTTAATTTCTCTCGCACAGGAAGTCCGTTTCGATATTTTGAATATTATTCTCATAAAACTATAACTATAAGGTAGCAAAACGACTTTCATCCAGGCCACCCTCGCGATCAATGGAATCGTATAATTACAAACGAAAGTTCCTCCGATATTATTGCATCAAACACGACGTAATACGCTGGCATTCTTATCGCTGTTTGATATTTGACTGTGTTTGCTTGCGCACCACATTACAGCAAGGTAATGTGACATAATGTTTATGTGCTTAACAATTCAAACGTACGTTGGAATCTGTCTGTCAATATCCAACGTTCAACATCCGATTATGTAATTGAGAGAGACGGTGTACATATTACGGAGTCGGGTCATAGATAAAGGAGCCATTGATATAATTTGTAATTTGTACAGGCGATATTTCGTCAAGTTGTGTCAACAATATGCTGCCTAATCGTTCTTTTCCAATATCTAAGCGATCGTGGGGTAAATCTTTATTCAGCGTTTTCGTCGAAGCGTTTTAAATGTTTAAGAATAATAACTTCGGCCATGGACTCGCTTCCTTCGAACAACAAAGGATCTCCGCTGATGTTGGATAAGAAGTGTCAGTCGAATCGGTCACGTTTACGGATAAAAAAATGTTGTTTAATGGAGGACGCGAAACGAACGATTACGACGGCAAAGATCAGAACAATGACAAAACGCATGAAGCGAAATAAACAACTCGACGATTTCGTAAAGTTGTCTTCGAAACAGCTACAAATTCCAACCGGCTGTATAATTAAGCTTTGTTTGACCATGCGTCTACAAACAAAATGTATCTACAAATACGAAGCATAAATTCCTTCCGATAAAAAAATCACGTGGCCGTCATTAGCACGTACACAGGCATACGTACCGGCATGTATATCCGCTTCTTTCCGATGTGCGCAAACGATGCGGTGTTTGATGTCCTTTATCAAGCAACATTATTGTCGCTTGGCAACAGTAAATCATGATTTCCCTTTTAACCGGATTTATATTGTTTTGTTTGATTTGCAGGTATCGCCCATTAATTTAATATCCAATTAAGCGCACGCTGGTTTTATTAAACGGGTAACGTGACCCATTAAGCGTAATTGCCTGATATTTATTCACACGGTATCGATAAACGTCTACGAATTTAGAAAGGGTAATCTTTGGGATAAAGGGTATTATATTATATTAGAGTATATAATAGGGTATATAATACGATAAATAATGCCTACATATATGAGCCGTTTATTTTGAAAGTGGCGTAAGTCACTTTGTTTTTAAGTCGATATATTTAAGGGTTTGCGTTTTAACACGTTTAAAAATATGGATGCTAACTTTCGAGAAGATTTACTTGTATTTGTTATCTCAGGATACTGATATTTTTCTCAGTATAAATAATTTCGTATAAACATTAAAAAAATCACCACTTTTCATTACGGTAAAGTGACTTATGCCACTTTCAAAATAAACGGCTTATATATAATAGGGAATATAATATAAAGGGTATACTCCCTTTCAGAAGGGTGTTATTGTTTTTTCAGCAGTTGAGCTTTTCGTACGTTTCCAAGAGATTGCACAGCTTTTCTGAACAAACTGCACTTTGAATTGATTATATTTCTTGAGTCAGATGACTCGATGATTTCTTTAAATTTATCGAGAATACCCTGCAATCGTTTCGAATAGTCAAAGTTATTCGTATCCCGCAATCGAACGGTCCATTTGGACCGACGATATAAATAACGTTATTCGACTATTCAGTTTCTAATTAATTTAAACTTTGACATGTCTAACTGAAGTTTATGCAAAGCCTAACGTGCCTGAAAGAAGTACATACAAAAAATATACCGTCGAACAGACGTCCGAATAAAATGAAACCGTGCTCCGTTACAATATTTCGAGAAAGGCCCGCGTTACGAGCGTTAACATAACCGATAGCTTTATTACGGCTTACTAAAAGGCAAAGCAGCCTTAATGCACGGACATTTGTTAGCGGTTCGGAGCGTGCGCTTCGTCGCCAGAAAGTTTCATAACATTCTTTGCACGATCGTTCAACACTTATTGCCCGGCCATGAAGGCCGGGATATCGTATCGCGGTTATTCTGAAAATTTATCGGCGTGCACACTTCGCATTAACAAACGCTAATAAACCTTCAGTTTCTTAATAATCATCCCATAAATCAGCGGTGAAAAATTATCGCTTCTCCGTGACAAAGCAGAAAAAAATGGAGGAAAAGAACGGGGCCGGGGGAGAAACGAACGCGCGCGAGCGCGCGCGCGCCTCTAACCGGCGCTGATAATTGCATTGTCGCATTAATACATATCTAACATAATGCTGGTTCGAGCTCGAAGATAAACGATCCAATCTGTTAAGAGTGGTGCGCCACCCCTTGACGTGCCCGCGCGCGCGCGCGCGCGCGAGCTCACGTCACAGTTATATATTTTCCGAGGTCGAAATTTATAATGTACTAAAACACCGGTATTGTTGCAAGAAAGCGGCCGTTGACTAGAAAAAGCTGCTGTTATTAATTCGCATTAGCTTAATAGGTACAAGCGAGAAGGGAACAAAGGCCGGCGCGGGGCGGCGAGGCGGGAGGGGAGCCGTCGAGGGGATCCGAGGAACAGGGAGGAGAGAAAGAGAGAGAGAGCCGTACAGGAGGAGGAGGAGGACCGTAGGGGGGAATAAGGTCACGCCAGAAAGTGAGTAATGAAGGCGGTTTATCTCCGAGGAGTAACTAGCGGTGTTCGTGTAATGGAGGCATTCATCAACGCGATCTCACATCGCCTTTCCGTTCGCGTTTCAGAGTCTCATGACGATTTGCACTACGAACGGACGGTGAGAAACGGAGCTGAAACGATTTCTTTTTGCGCTCGCGCTCGCGCGCGCGCGCGCGCTCCGTCGGCCGCTCGCTAGCTCGCTCGCTCGTTCGCGTCTTGGAAAACCCGTTGCCACTTTGCCACGTAAGATTAATGTCGTCGAAGTCGAGTTTTCGGCGCCATTAATTTTTCTGGCACATTTATTAATTTTCCTTACTCGGCAGTTGTTCGGCGCGCAGTTTAAGATCTCGACGTTAAGCTGACGGTAAACGTCCCGACTCCTTGCGAATTCTTCTTGCGATTCTTTTTCGATATCTTTTTTTTTCCATTCGCACCCCTGCTCGCCGTCACGCTATTCCGTGCATCGAGAAACTATTCTCGCGTTTCCGTTTGCGTCGGCCAGCTTTGCGCGCAGCGAAATACTTATTGCTTGCGACGGCGAACCTTGCGTTCGATACGATATTTTATCGATTATTAATATATTATCGATTATTAACAGATAGAATGGATCGTGTTACAAATTAATTTTTAGATTATCGAATTTGTTTGTACTTAAAAAACGCACCGAGTTGTACGAGATCGAAACCCGACGGACGAACTATTTTGGATTCGCAGCTGAAATGACTAAGGGTGCGAAGGGTTAACGATAAGTAGACTGTGGAAAACTTTGTGCAAAATGCAAATTGACTACCGTAATTGTGGGAAACAGGAGTTGAATAAAAATGTATTTCTTCTTCCAACAATTTTTACAAACAATAACGTACCGATATTTCTAGATTTTTCCAACGTCTGCACAGTTTTGCATGCCCAGTCGCTTCTGGAATAAATGCATAAAATCCACATTTTGTTTATCGATTATAAGAAGCAATAGACTCGAATACAATGAAACTATTAAACAATTTTAACGGTATCGCTGCTTCGTACTTCCTTCATTGCTTTCCATCATAAATGAATAATAAATAAATAATTAATAATAAGTGCAGGGAAGTTCCACCTTGTTAGAAATATTTTGTACATTCGTTTTGGTTTTCAGCTTGCCCCAAGTGTTACTTCGAATCTTCCAGTTTCGCGAGAATTCCTCGTCGAGACGCGTATCAGCGCGCGATTTACAATTTTCGAGCGTGCGCGTAATATAAATCAATTTGTTTAACATGTTAATACTCGGCCGATAAAAACGGGAATACGTTTAACACTTTTTGTTTAGTCACCGCTCGTAAATACCGGTCGATTGTTTCGCCGGCGTGGTGGCCGCGGCGGTTCATAAAACATTTAAGACTCCGCGTCGCTGCGACGGCGGCGAATTTATGAAAATTACCGTTGAACGCTCGCTGGAAAATGGACGACAACGATGTCCGCGACCGGAGCCCCGTCGATGCCGACATGTGTGACATCGACGGGATAGTGGTAACAGTAACAATAGGCGGCAATAACAACAACGGTAATACACGGAGAAGCCGAGCAACGGCCGAGGCGATATACACACGCGGAACACGCAACGAGCACGGCGGGCAGCCATATTATTACCGTCTTTTCGCAGTCCGTGCCTCTGTAATTATGATTTTATTTTTATGGACATAAATTATACAGGTTGCTTAGCTGTGTCATTATATGGCATTTTAATTCAAGGCTATAGACATAATGGTAACCCGCGCCACGGACTCGCTGCTCACCTGCCTGCCCGAGAACGAGGAATGGGGCACGCCAGGGGAAAAGAGGAGAAACCATTCTTGGTGGGGAGATGGCCACTTTGACTCTCGCGTTTCTTTTGCTGCATCCTTTTCCTCCTCTCTCTCTCTCTCACACTGTCTCCCTCTTACTCTCTCTCTCTCTCTCACTCTCTCTCTCTCACTCTCTCCCTCTTACTCTCTCCCTCTTACTCTCTCTCTCTCTCTCTCTCTTGCTATGTCCCTCTTTTTCTCTCACTCTCGGGCTCTCTGTCTCTCTTTTTCTCTCACTCTCGAGCTCTCTGGCTCTCTGTCTCTCTTTTTCTCTCACTCTCTGGCTCTCTCTCTCTTTTTCTCTCACTCTCGGGCTCTCTATTACTCTTTTTCTCTCACTCTCGAGCTCTCGGGCTCTCTGTCTCTCTTTTTCTCTCACTCTCTGGCTTTCTCTCTTCCTCTCTCACTCCCTGTCTCTCTCTCCCTCTCTCCCACTTTCTCTCATTCTCTCACTCTCCGTCTCTCCATCTCTCATTTCCTCGCTCACCGACCTGACAATCAATCTGCATAGCATTCGCCGTATTTGCAACTTGAATTATTGCCCTACGATACGTTCTATTAATTAAAGACATGTCACGCCGAAGTCATTTCCACTAAACGTTGCTCGAGCGCGAAAGTCTCCTTCGAAAGTTTCCTTCGGGTATTAATCGCGACCCGTCTTCTCTATTTTCTTTCGAATTTTCTGCTGCTCCTCGCGCCCCCCCCCCATCCCCTGCAACGCATGGTAATTAGCGGATAAATTACAGTGGGAGAGCGTGCGTGTAATGAGTAAGCACGATTTGTAAACGTTGTTGCGGCTTCAGTCTTTCCACGATCATCAGCCAATGCTTGCTGCACTGAAATGTCAAAATGGTATCTATCGACTGTCAAGTGGCAGATAACCCTATCGAAAGTTCTGTCACTCTGAAAAAGAAACACGCTTCTCGCACAGTGATCCACGTAGTATAAATATAGTATATAGTACAGTATATAGTACAGTATACATATAGTACAGTATAGTACATAGATAGTATAGTAGATCTAGCATTATTTGATCGTCGACGAAAGGGTTCGCGCAGAAATACAGTAGCCTCCCTAATTGACGCTCGGATTGTACACAAAAATGGACAATGCGAGAATAGGAGACACGATTATTCGAGCCTCGCGATTCATTTTTATAGTCACCGATTGCCAACGATTATAAAAACGAAGCGCGAGGCTCGAACAATCGTATTCTTCTCTTCCCAGATTGTCCACTTTCGTACGCAATCAGAGCGCGAATTAGGGAGAAATTATTGTACATTGTAAATATAGAAATTACGGCGCCGATTCAATTTTGCTGGATCAACGAAAAAGCAGCGCGTCGCGTTTGTTGGAAATGATGCCGGTGTTTAATGTTATTTCCCCCGGATTCATCCTGGAAAGAATGGTGGGTACCAAGATGGTGAAAATGCTCGTACCATGTCTTCCAGCGAACATGCGGCTTGCAATTTGTGAGTTCCTTGCACTTCCGTTTTCGCACAATTTTAATGAGCACGTCCACGGACTGATTAAATCGTGTGACGTTTAGTCTCGTTGTAATT
Source organism: Megalopta genalis (assembly GCF_051020955.1). Taxonomy (NCBI): domain Eukaryota; kingdom Metazoa; phylum Arthropoda; class Insecta; order Hymenoptera; family Halictidae; genus Megalopta; species Megalopta genalis. The sequence continues at coordinate 724,425 of NC_135018.1, forward strand.
AAATAAACGTACAAGCGTTCATTAAAGTTAACGTTCATTAATTGTTTCCACTTGAGTCACTGTGGAAACCAACACAGCCCGGCGAAATTATTTACACGGATATTTTTAGTTTATCAGACTCATGCATTTAACATCCTCGTTCCCGTGATTTAGCATCGTTCGTAATTTGCAGGCGCGCGGTTAACTTTGCAATTAGTTACCCTTAAACTTTACAAGTTAATCGACCGGCAGAATTTCTTCGAAGCCCGTGCTTTTTCGATTCAGAAATCCGTAAAAGAACGTTCCGCTCCGACGCATGCGCGGCACGTTATGGCATACGTGACGTAACAATTTTGCAGACTCCGATGTTCAGAGATCGTAATTATAATTCTTCTGTTTACCTGAGATATAAATAAACATAATATCGCGGAGAGAGGCTTGCTGCATGCGCGGATATTAACACTATGCCGTCCGGTGGCACCACGCTGGTGTCATGCAAAAACTATCTGTTGTATGCCAGTGGTATCACTTTGATGCCATTTTAAAAAACTGAAATAACGTTTGAACTATATTTCTTGGGTGTTAAAAGGTACGAAAAGGTACGAAAATTCTTCGATGACTTATCTCAATTTTAGGAATTTATATTTCCGCCATCTTCGAATGTTTCTTTTTAAATCTAAAATTTCCAAGCTATTATGCCGGCGTCAAATAAAAGAATCGTATCTAAGATCTGCGGACGGCATAGCGTTAATATTTGTTTGTTGCTCGATGTTGCGGCGAAAATATGGAACGACACGTGTCGAATAAAACGTGTCGCGTACGCAAAAGGAAGCGACGATCTAATTTTATATTTTATCTTTAATATCGGGGTCGAAATATAAAATTAGATCAACGCTTCCTTTCGCGTACGCGGCACGTTTTATTTTACACGCGTCGTTCCAGCCGCAACAACGAGGCAGCAAACGAATATTAACGTTTGCAATATCCGAACATGCAATAAGCCTCTCTCCGATATTCTGTTTATTATCTCGGGTAAACAGAAAAATTCTAAAAAGCGTTCAAGGACCGAGGTGATTCGAAGATAAAGTCGATCGTTCGAGAACATTATAGTATTCGCTAGAATAAAATGAAATCGTTCGGCAAGATTGCGGTCATATATTAAAATAACTTTCCGCAAAGAAGATAAGCCTGTCACGCGACGATAAAATTAATGTAGCACTGAAATATTCTTTTGTGCAGGTTATTTATACGCATGTAGCAGCTCTTCGAGTGGACTGTCGGACGTTATTATAAACATTTTTCGTTCGAATAAATTCTTTTACTTTTCGAGCGGAAGCAACGAACTCGAGTAATTTTTTTAAAGAATGGTTAATTTCTTAATTCGAAGTGAAACAGATCGCAGCGTATGATTTACCATTCTTTCCGCGTTCGCGCATAAAACCAAGCGGTCTGCGAGAATATTTTTTCAGCAATGTTCCACGTTCCGCTGTTAAATACGTTGCGCCTATTACGGTTTCAGCGATACGTCGAACGTTTGCTCTTATCTGAATGTGCGTTTAGCACGGGACACGTGACTGATATCCGTCAAATGCCATATGACTGTAATTTAAGCGCAATTTTAAAAGGTAGTGCAGCGCTCCGGAGTCTTAGTGATTACGCTGAATAATTATGTACCGACCCGTTGTTAGGTTGTTACGGCCGTCGGAATTATACGCAATTTGTAGTCATAAGTATACCTTACGTTGGTTTACTTTTGACAGTAACCCATACTTTCATGGAACCGCCGCTCCTATTCCGACCGATGACGTCCGCGCGGGAATCGTTATCCCTGTAATTCGTTTTGCACGAAGTCAACGACTGTGTCAAGAAGTTCTGTTCTTCATCGGCGAATTGAAATATTAATTGCAAGCCGCGTCGCGCGCTCAGTTTTCGAAGAAAAGACGATTCGAACTGCAAAATGATTTTTGCGTGAGTTGACCTATTTTCCCCTTGACAACGCATCTTTCGAATGAACGAAGCGTCGTATTTCAACATTTTTAAACGCATCGGTCGTGTTGTAAAATCTAAATGAAATTATAAATATTTCATTGAACAGTGTACAAGAGCAATTGTGTACAACAATTTTCGAAGCATAATAGAATGGAAGATATAATGCTTTGTGGCTATTAGACTGCGGATTTTTACGCAAAATAAAAATAATTTGCGCTAATCGCGAGATACTGGAGCTACGTAGATATTTATTTCGCTTTATAAAATTATTTTTGCAATTTAGTTACTAGTCCGACAATATTTTCAAATTCTTTTCTCACTGTTTCGTATTTGAGCAATTAATTTTTTTGTTATAAACGCATCAAATCCGCAGTCTAGTTATTATGTTAAAATAGAATTAAATATTATATTGTAATAAAATATTATAAAGAATAATATAGAATAATAAAATAATAAAGAATATAATAATAATAAAATAATATAATAATAAAATATAATAATAAAGAATATAATAAAGAAAGAAATAATAAAGAATAATAAAGAATTATTATATTAGAAAAGAAAATGTTATAAAATATACGCCCTTTCAAACTGCATAGGAAAACCAGTTTCAATTGCAGCATTATTTCTATTTTCAAATAAACCACCGCAAAAGACATTTCCATCTTTCCAGAATCGAATTTAAATTAATAAGCGATCCAACCTTGACACAACTCGGACATAAAATTTGCAAAATCTTTGCTTTCTTTTTAAACATTTCGAATCTATTAATTGTACGGACGCTTTTCTACGAAGATTCTGTTTTCCTAGGCATTAGTCGAGTAATCGAGGGGAAAGAGTAATGGCGAGCGATCGTCGGTTTTCTTGAGGACGATCATTGATCCCGTTCGACGCGATAGAACAAAATCGCTGGTTCGTTCACTTTTTTGTCGATGAATGGGACAAGGATCAACACGTACGGTAGCCGGTAATTCTCGATGTTGCGAACGCTCGGCAGAGTGGCAAGCTGTCAGCCCGTCGCCGTGCTGTCAGTTTCCTGTCTGGTTGCTGTCTATCTGTCATTCACTCACTCAACCCACTTATTCGGGCAACCCATCTCCTGGACTTTTTTGGCACTCTCCCACCTCGTTTTTTTTTAATCCCTCTTTTTCGTGACTGATGTTCAAACTCGTTGGCCCCGTTACAACGCCACACGTACGCATCTGCCCTGCGAAAATATTTTTTCGACTCGTGCTCCGCCGATCCATAGAGAGAGAAAGAGAGACGATGCTCTCGCCAGCCCGTGGTGCCTTGCGAAAAATTCGTTCCAGATGCGAGTCGCGACCACGGTGGCCCCGGGATTGTTTTTGATTTCGTAGCAACCGCATATAAGCCTGCTGTTGGTCCTCCGTCGTTGCTGCTAGACTCTGCGGATGTTTTTGCACGCTTAGACCGCTCCCGGGGAAATGGAACTGACGAACCGTTACTCTTGTGCGAGTGCAGTATAAAGTCTCCCTTAATTGACGCAAAAATGAACGGAGACTTTACCGTATTCCCGAAGAATGTCTCAGATGCATTTTTCTGGTATAGTTTATTACAAAAGAATATTATGGAACAGAATTGAATCCTCTCTAATAATTTCTGCGTCATCCTTGTCATAGGTATCGCAATAATTGACGCCCTAATTGACGCAAAAATGAACGGAGACTTTACCGTATTCCCGAAGAATGTCTCAGCTGCATTTTTCTGGTATAGTTTATTACAAAAGAATATTATGGAACAGAATTGAATCCTCTCTAATAATTTCTGCGTCATCCTTGTCATAGGTATCGCAATAATTGACGCCCTAATTGACGCAAAAATGATCGGAGACTTTACCGTATTCCCGAAGAATGTCTCAGATGTATTTTTCTGGTATAGTTTATTACAAAAACATATTATGGAACAGAATTGAAAACTCTCTAATAATTTCTGCGTCATCCTTGTCAAAGGTATCGCAATAATTGACGCCTTAATTGACGCAAAAATGATCGGAGACTTTACCGTATTCCCGAAGAATGTCTCAGATGCATTTTTCTGGTACAGTTTATCACAAAAGAATATTATGGAACAGAATTGAATCCTCTCTAATAACTTCTGCGTCATCCTTGTCAAAGGTATCGCTTGCTAATAAGTGTTACATCGTTCCATTTTCTTAGTTTTGCAACTTGTAATTACTTCGCGGAAAATCTACGGCGTATACTCGTGGGAATGATCTAATCGCCAACGCGTGGCCAACAACCATTACCTTTTTTAATTAATAGAGAAAGTAGTGGTAATATGCGTTTCCGTCATCTTTTATTATGCATTACGAGTTCGTAGTCTAATCGTCGAGAAAGTACAATTTGTACAAAGCTCTTCAAAATTTCAGGTATATTGGATTTTTAAGAGAATTATTAATTTTACTATTCTATTTTACTATTATATTTTATTTCGATGTAGAACATTAATACAAATATAATAAAAAATAGTCGTAGTACTTCCTTTACACGATGACAGATTTATTACAGTGGTTACTTTTGCAACCCTCTTGCACCGTGCAGATCTTAGAAAATCCTGGATCACTCGATAGATCGCAATGAAAAATGATTTTGGAATTCGCCAGAAAGATTGCAAATGTGCGGCAGATTCGTGGAAAAAAACCTAGAGAACATATTTTCACGGCACACAACCCTCCGACGACATTTTTGTTACGTATTTATCAGTTCATTAAATTTAATCTTGATGCGCGTTATCATCTGTTACGTAAACGTAACGTGAAATGGAAACGGCCGCTGTTTAGCGGAAAGAAATATGAAAATCCAACGACGCAGTCAAACGACACAGAATCTCGACCCCTTCACGCTCCTACAGACGGCCGGGGCATAAATCACGCGGATTTACGATCGCAGTTAAAAAGGGTAACGCAATATTTATAGTCATCTCGTACAGTTACATATAACAAATTGAACTTTTATATAAACGCGCTCGCGCCCGAAGGCCCCCACCGGCAGGTACAGATTTTAATTATCGATATCGATTTATTGCCAATACATATTAATGCAGAAGTAAGCTATCTCCCGTACCGGTGTTTATTCATATTGATGGAACCAGATTGAAACATAAACCGGATATGCAAACAACTGCAGGTTTAATCGTTCGACGCTGCACGATAAAAAAAAAGAGAAGCCAATTTTACACACGAGCCAATAACGTTAAACGTGCGATCCCGTTCTTCTCGATTTTTATAAATTCGAGGATCGCGCGTTTCGACGACCGACGCGGCGAAATCTTCGACTGTTACGATATATGGTACTGCGAGAAGCAAAACCGAGTCGACACTTTTAAAACGATGTAACTCGTTTTTGAAACTGGTTCGAACGATTTGAATTTTTTCTGTAAATCTTAAAGAGACCAGTTCACCGATCTACTTTCTTTTTAAATTTTGCCATCACTTGGATAAAAAGAATATAAAAGAAACTCCCGTTTGTTCACTTTTTATTTATCCGAGCTTACGATGAAAATTTAAACGATGCATTCGGCAGAAAAGATCCCTCGATTTTAACCTTTTAGGCACGACGCGCCACTATAGTGGCTTGCTCTAGTAGCTCACTCGCTCATCGTTTGAACCAAATAATCGTCTTCGTATGCATTGTTTCACACTTCTTTTGTCTTCACATCGATTTACAACAGTCTACAGGGTGTCCCAAAAATGTCTCGCAATCCGAAAATGGCGGGTTCCTCGGATCATTTGAAGCAACTTCTTCCTTTACAAAAATGTTCTCCGAGGCACCGTTAAGGAGTTATTAACGAAAAACAGTGACCAATAAGAATCAAGTACGGCTGACGCGAGGCGGCCCAGCCAACCAGCGCACGAAGCCCAGTTCCGCTAATTGGCTCGATCGTCTCGTACCAGGCGAGCTCGCCTCTCATTGGTCACTGTTTTTCGTTAATAACTCGTTAACGGTGACTCGGAGAAAATTTTTGTAAAGGAAAAAGTTGCTTCGAATGGCCTGAGGAACCCGCCACTTTTGAATTGCGAGACATTTTTGGGACATCCTGTATATACAGTATCAGACTCTGTACAGTACATATTAGACTCTGCCGTCCAGAGTCTCGCGCAGAATTCAGCCGTACCTAAAAGGTTAACTATCATCCGGATTCGCTTCGAAAGGAAACGAAAATTAAATCGGACGAAATCTTGCCAATTAAAATCACTCTTACCAACGTTCCCAAGCGATGGTCTTGCGAACAATTTTGAAGAGCAATCGCGTTACGTAAAAAAAAGAAAAAATGAAGAAAAACAACGTACTTTCGTTTGGCATCTTGAATATTAGCGGTTACATAAAGCAGGAAGTCCCGTGCGTGTTAACTAATCCGTTGTTTAATTAACGAACGCGAATGGGCGCGCGAAACAATGAAAACAGTACATCATTTCAACGCGAGAAAAATTATCTAGCGAAACGGAATTATCCTGGATTAGGCACGCGAGAGAGTCATTAAGGCATGATCCGGACGTTGATTGCGCCGAACGCAAAAACTAAATATAAGGTAACGAATCGTGCCGCCGATCTTTCTCGGCTCGCGTTGACGAAGACGTTGCGATAGTTGTTGACAAATACCACGGGAGAAAAAAGAAACGTGGAACCGGAACTCTCGCTGACTAATGACGCCATCTATTTTCTTTTATATCTCGCACGACGTTACAAAGGGCCGGCCATCCGCCTCCCCTTCTGAATCTTTGACGCGTATTCATACTGTAAATGCGTCCACCTCGTCACGCTTCCTCTTCTTTCCGTCCACGTTCCATGTATATCGCTTATGTTCATAATACGCTTTTATGCGTGCCGGCTAGCGTTCGTATCAAATGACCGGGTCTTTCGCAAACGTTACGCCATTTCGAGCAATCAAATTCAAGCTCTATCTCAATTCTCCAGCGATCTTATCTTTCACCCCCTTTCGCGATATCGTTCCATTTTCAAATTATAATAAATTCTCTCCAATCGACGCCCAGATTGCACATAAAAATGGACAATTTGGGAACAGGAGATACAATTAGAGAAATAGATACTAGAAGATACTAAAAGAAATTGTCCATTCCTATATTTTTAGTTTGTTCGATTCGAGTGAATCAAGTTCGAGTCGAAGTAAAATGAAAGCGAAGAGTAATTTCAAGTACATCGTCATCTTTTATCGATCACAGTAATTTTCAGCACGTGCTTATATTAGAGTAACCGTAGAGAACGTGACCCAAATGTTAGGTGTACACGGGGCGACCTTATCTTAATGTTTCCGCGCAATTAGTTTCCGAATGCAGGACCGTTAAAAACAGCGTTTCGGCTGAAATTTAATTCCGTCCGAAGAGAATATTACATAAATTAGTAGCGCTTCTCGTCGATAGCTCGTAAATAAAGGCCGCGGGTCGCGGCTATTTCATGCGCGATTTTCATTTCGCATAAAAATCCGTCGTCCGATAATCCCTGATTTGCTGCAATCGAGACGGCGCGAATCGCAGCCGACGCGGCGCATCCGGCGAAATCAGAATTACGTAAATCCGTCGAATGTCCGCAGTCTAATGGCGGCGAGAGATACGAAGAGGTTTCGGGTCCGTTGAGTAGTTGCAATCAATTTAGTCGCGGATGTAACGAATTCCTCCGAAGTGCCATCAATTCGCCGGTTTCCCGATTGCCGGGGTAGACGGACTCGGGTGAGTAAACCGCGGCGTATCATCGTCTTTGCAGCAGGGCGTGAAAGGGGTTTTACCGAATCTCTGGCAGCATTCCCGGAAAAGTCTGAAAGGAGGAAAAAGGCTCGGCGCGCGGCTAGGACGCGGCGAGGACGCGGCGTAGAGCGGCGCGGCGCGGGTTCGGCGACGGGAGCGAAGCGGACGAACAGAAGCAAAGGAAGGAAGATGACTGCTCGGTTGAGTAATGGATCAATTTATTTGCTGACTGTAGGTACCTACCGGGGGTAGTAGATACGTATATAGGCGGCGTATAACAGGCCAGAGAAATGGCTACGTTGGATCCCCCGAGTGTCGGATAGAAAGATGTGCTGCGGGATACGGGCCGCTAGGAGACGATTTTGCTATCCCCCTCTGACTCGCCGTCCTCGGGATCCGCTTCGTCCGCTCCAACCATCGGCATTCCTTCGTCTTACCCTCCCGTCGCACCGTGGTTCTTCTCCTCCTCATCCTCCTCGTCCTCGTCCTCGTCCTTCTCGTCCTCTTTCTCCGACGGGCTCCACGGCAGCCTCTTTCGCGGAGAAGATCGTATTTATTTCCACGGTGGTGAGAATGGATAGCGTGCCGGTGATCTATGTCCCAGTGCAGACACATCTCATTTACTCCGCCAAGCATAATTCCTTAACACTTTTTTGGGGAAAAGTGCTCGTATATCTTGGTTACGCCACGAAGTCGCGCGAACTCCAACGCCTGGCACGCTCTCTCGTACGAGCAATTCCGACTCCCTCTCTGTATCTTTCCTCGATATTTTATATTCGCCATTTCTCTTTGGCCCGATGGCCCCGATTTGATTTAGACCTCGCGCAGTTCCCGCTTCGAATCACGCCGGCTTTTCGTCGGCACGATCGCGCGCGTGCTAAGCTGGTAAATGTACCCTATCGCGGAACACCGCCGAATTCTGCCCCACCTTGAAACGGCGGTGCAAGCAACGCGATAAAAAATAGACGGAGCATATGAGAGCGGATGTAAAAATTCGACTCGTAGTTTCGAACGGTTCTCTTTGGTGGAATCCAACGATACCGTGGGGGCGGTTTCTCCCGGAAACAGAAGAAGGGCCCAGGCGGGGGCTGGAGTCAGGGCCGTCGCAAGTCGAAGAAAAGAGCACAGTTTTCTTCGTCTTATATACAATTGCACTTATACTTTTTAACTTTTTCGACTTTGAAGTCATTTTCAACGTTCTTTATAAACGACTGGGTCAGCGTGATCAACGGTTATTATTCAATTAAAAACTCAAGCATCGAGCGACCGGTTCACAGAGTTGTTGCCTACACGTTCGAGGCGAAGCGCGAATTTTTCAGCCGCCGCATAGGCGTGTCGATGTGTAAAACAGATACCCCGTATAGGATGCGAACACGTAAAAGTTGATTCACACTCTCCATCTAACTGGCGGCAGGAAATTGTCCGTCAGCCGTCTGTCAAAACATTGTTCAATGGGTTTTGCATTCAGATATTCTCATTATTCGTCACCGTCACATCTGACCACCACACCGTCAGCCGGCGACCAGTACTCTCAATGGGAGTGTTTTGACAGTCTCTGATGGACACTGTGATCAGTCAGTCACATGCTACCTGTCAGCGGAACTCAAGGTATTATATTATATTATTATGGAGTAAAGGATTGGAACGCTATCAGACGTATATCGATAACGGGCGATCCGATGATTCACGAACGAGACGACGCTCGATTGCTCGTACCATATACTTAAAAAAAAAAAAAAAATCGGAAAGGTCCAAGAATTTTTTTAAATAATTTGATTTCCTCTATTTGTTCAAATGGAAGCAACGATTTTTACAGCAAATTCACGCAACCGATTGTACGCAGAGTTGTACGGAATTAGAATTCGATTATCCCTTAAATACGATTCCTTAATTGTAATTACAAAGTAATTCGATTACCACGTAATTCCATCGCATTGTAATTCGTGATTCGGATCTCCGTTCAATTAAATCACAATATGTAACTCGTAATTGCGATTGGAATACAATTAGAAAATACCAAGTGATCGAATCGGATTAATTACGAATTGAACTGAAATTACGAATTACGATAGTAATTGAATTAAGCTGATAAATTAATAGGCAATAATGGAGAAGAAAATAGGCAGAAGTGACAAAAAGAAATGAGTAGACGAAAGGAGAACAGAAAAATATATCGATCCGCGTCTCGATTTTCCATCGTCGGTGATGAAATAGTCGCGAATAGTTTCATTTCATTGGTTCGAGCGGTTTCGAAGTTGCAGCGAACGCGTTCCGGCTAAACGGAGCGGCGTTTCCTTGTTTCTTTGCGGGAAGGATCGGGAAGGATAAAACGGCAAGGAAAATGCAAAACGGCTGGTTTTAACGCTCGGAATGATATCAGGGTCGAAACGTATATAAATTGTTCGATACGGGGCGGCAATCGGACGTCGAATTAGAAGGTTGTCGATTGGCCGACGCCGCAGGTGGGTATTTATGTAACATCGGGAGTACCTGTATCGCGATCATTAATAAATAACGGCATTATGCAAATGCGCAATTTGTCTCCGGGTAGCAGGGCCGCGCGCACGAGCCCTCTCCGATGTAGCCATTTTAAATATAAAACGAAAGTACAAACGTAACGCATGGCAATTTATTTCGGCCCACTGTCACGGCGCGGTAGAGCCGGTGGCTCACATTTATAATGAGAAGACAAATGATGCGTTACGATGTGTCCGCGTGCCTGTAGAACCGTGTATGAGCGCAATGATGACCGGCCATTAATTTATTGCGCGACAAGCGCGATGAGGCTAGGGCCCCCGTCAACGAGTTTTTCGTGTCGATGTCATTTTCGTTGTACTTTCGCGTCCCGGCTGTTTTATTGCAGACCTAAATAGAGACGCGGAGCATCTACTCTTCCTCGTCCGGTGACAAATCAGATCCACCGTAAACCGGAATTTTCTATTTTTCCATCCCCGCCCTCGGGATTCGTATTAATGGACTAGCAATTTCTGCGTGTCTCTCGCCTTGATCCCCGGGAAATTTGCGATGAATCTTATACCTACGTGCGATAGATATCGGAGAATTGCTTTTTTTATTTTCGCGGCGATTTTAGAATACAATGGTCATTGTACTCGGTTGCAAGTTATGTTTCTACGTTCGTAAATGCTATCCATCCGATGCAAATTTGCTGATTTCTTTCAGGAACGAGTTGCAAAAATCATTGGAATTGTGTATATGATTCATCCAGAACGCTTTTGAGCATTTCTCGTCGTTTCCTGTGCTTTAAATTTTAATTTCATTAATTATATTTTACTCGTGTGAATCCCCTTTCTGCCAGAAACGTTCGCATAACTTTGACACTTCGAATATAACGATTCAGTTGCTTAAAAGAACATTTATTTTGTAATAATAACTTTGTTAGAAACTGCCTACAATAATAATAATAATAATAAAAATAAAAGAATAATAATAATAGAGGTAAACGATCTCCACACTTTTCTAAAGAAAAAAGAAATATTTAAAGTATATATGTAAGTGTTGTCCGATTTTCAATGAAGGGAAAATGACGGAAAATTGATCGCAATCGTTTCTGGAACAACATATTCGTATAAAAAAAAAGAAACTCGATAAGCAAAGAAACGATAAAGCAATGTAATATTTTCTTTTTCTTAACAAGTTGATAAGCAAAGATATTTCGTAACGCAACGTTTGCGTTCTTCGTAATTCTTTTTAGTTCGGACAATAGCGTTTGAAAAATGCTTCATAATTGTATAAGAAACGAGTATAAACGCGCGTAATAGGCTCGTACTAATTGACGTATCACTGGTCATTAATTATACTAAATTAATTATCGCATGCATTCTTGCATGGAACAAAAAATAGTAACCAACTAAGTTACTGTGTACGTTATCGTAACGCGATACGCCGGCAATTCTTTGACCTATATTTCTCACGGGAGACTACCATTTTTCATGTTTATGCATGCGTATTGAAAATAAGCAGCCATGCGGCGCACAGTGGTTCAGGAGCGGCCGGAACCCAATTTTCACGATCTTGGAAACGTATGTTATTTAGCGTGATTTTAGACAATCGAATAAACAAATAATACTATTCCGAATAGTTTTGCCGCTCTCTCAAAGATAAAGTAGTGCGTTTTTAATAGCAAAGTCAACTTAACACGAACCAGTCTTTTGCACTTGCAACGAAACGCCGACTTCCATGTTTATTTATACTTTATAAAGAAAACGTAATACAATAAACATTCTTGTTCGCTGTAACTTATCATATTCCCTGCTAAGGAAAATACAATTGTTAAATAATTGTTTATTTGATGAGCTTAAACGAGGGATGTTTGTTAGTTAATGGCTTAATATATAATTACTATTTAAATATAATAGTTAATAGATGTATATAATATACGTAATATATTGTAATATATATAATAGTTTAATATATAACAGTTAGAAAATTATTATTAATATATAAGTTTAATATATAATCTAATTTAATAAAACTTAATATATAATTATTAATATATAATGTATAATAGTTATGCAGTAAATAGTAAAGTATATGCTACAAGTAACGTTCGATATAGTGGACACATGAACACAAATAAAAGGCCAGAAAGCAAAAATAACGTGATATTCGAAAAAAAGAAGCAATAAAGATCTCATCTCCGTAGAACCTGTACCACTATGCGGCGCAGTAAAGTATTTATGCGATTAACATTGTTAAAGTAGATTTACAATCTAAGATTTCCGTTGCGCATAATAGCTCGATTAAACTTGTACGCGTATCTGTTCCACGAAGCATCCTGTATGCAAGCCCCGGCATGCATATTATCCCACATTGCAGATTAGTTGTTACCAGGAGTTTAGCGCTAACTTCATATGTGCGATAATCTCGAGCTTATGGAGGAAACCACGTATGATAGCATTATATTACGGTACCTGCAGAAACATGCGAATTTATATGATTTATAAATCTTTATTTCTAAAGAACGTCGTCGAAAGTACTGCCAGAGTAAATCCACGCGGTTTAATAATGCGCGTATGCTTGGAAAATATAAACCATTGATATATAATATCCAAACGTACAAATTGTAGCGATACCTATGTCGTCGCAAATTAAACAAGTTCCATTATTATTAACTTTTTTTTCTCATTGTCTTGGAGCGTCGAGAACATTCGCGTTGGAGCACCGAACGAAAATCGGGGAGCCATTTAACTCTTATTATTTGTACTTTGTTTCAATTCGATAGCTCGCCGCGATGGTTATTTCGAAATTGAATGAATTACAATGTTTGAAATGTAAACGTTCGATCGCATCGTTTGTTGACGTTTTGTTTGCGAAAGTGCGTACACAAACCAGAAAATGGAGCATGGTCCAGAATAGAAAATAAATATACAAACGCAGATATGAGTACTTTTACACACGAATACTAACGCCCATAAAAGTAGGAAATTTATGAACTATTTATTACTGCTACAAAAGTATCGAACATTTTCTTAGAAAATCGAATCGAATGTTTCTCTCGTTTCGCCAGCTTTTCTCGTTTAACAATCGCCGAGCGTTCTTTAAGATTTGTTGGCATCGCTTCTAAAGATTGAGGGACTGCGTACATTATTTATAGTATAACACATATACATACAACAATAATCTTATAATTATATAATATACTACTCTAAGACAGGGGTGTCAAACTCGTGGCCCAGTCAATATATTCGACGCAAAGTAAAAATAAAATAGAAATAGTCTCGGCCAATAAAATTTCTCCCGAAATAGGGAAGATAGTATCAGAGAAGAGATGTCAAGTATCAGGACGTAAACAATAATTTAGCTTTATATATGTTTATTACAATGTACTAGTCAAAATAAAAATATTTGTTTCTATGAACATTGATTTTTTTATGCGGCCCACTTAAAGTTAAGCATTGTTTATTTGGCCCAAGTTAGCTTTTGAGTTTGACACCCCTGCTCTAAGATAACGAACTATTCCACGAGCAATTACTAGACTGCAAGAGCCAAATAGAAATATTCTTCCTTGATCGTTTCAGTAAGTTGAGAATAATATATGAAGAAATGTTAAATTTTTAAGATTGTTCTGAAGTTTCAAATTTAATCTACCGATGTTCGCAATAAATGCATAAAATCCGCAGTCCACCCACAACAATTTCAAGTTCAGCAATATTGTTACTCCAAGCAGAGACTGTACAACAGTTGAGACGTAACGTAATTCGAGACGCTAAGATTAATGTTAGGATATAAGTTCGGCGATTTTTCTCTTATAGTTAAATCATATTTCATATGTAATTACACTGGCGGGATCAAGTCGGTTGAGGAAGTTAATGATTAATAGTAGTTAATAACTGGTTGTCTGAAAATTTATTCATAATTCCTGCCATGTTTCGCGGTGCAAATGTAGAATGACCTATTTATATATATACATATATATGTATATATGTACACATATGTATCTAGTCTCGGCACAGGAAATAACTAACGCGCCTAATGAAGATTTTTAAGAGGAAAAAATAGGCAACGATGGAAATGAATTATTGCTCTAGTATACGCCGGACAGAAATATCATTATGAATCATGTAATACAAGACAGGCTATCTTTTAAGATTTAATAGAGTGTAAAATATCAGTTGCAACGAGCAAGGTGCAACAATGCGAAATAATAATAATAAACTAATGAGTTGCACGGATACCGGTTTTAGATAAAAAACGAATCCGCGCGGGTCATATGTTACGTCCGCGCGTTTCACGTTCGCGTACAGATAATTAAGATTTCGAATTTGATTTCTGGATATCGAACGTTTTTGCATACTCGAACCGTAACATTCTGTTTATCTCTCGAAAGGATTTCGCGGAAGTATCGAAAGTAGAACGTCCAATTTGCATCGATTATGCCGCATTCTACGCGTTCGATCGAACACGAATGTTAATCGATTCAATAATCTCCGCTGTGCTCTCAATTATTTCTTTGCATATTGAAAGGACACCGGTAATATAATATTTTCGATTCGTGCGTGAAGCAGCCAATACGAAAGATTATTCAATGGAACGAATCGGCGACTTAATCGCATCGACCCTGTTAATACTCCGTTAAAATTACGCTAATTAATCTAATTAGAGGTCCACGATGTTCGAGAATCGAAACACACACACACACACCGATCGAGAACAATTGGATGTGCAGGTACGTAGCGCGCATTAAATTTAACCTAATTTTCACTCATTTAACGTCGCCGATTCAACATCACTTATTAACTTGCAAAATAAACATACAATATTTAATCGCGCTATTTTTCCATAAAAATTCTTTTCTTTCGATCGAAATTGTCTAGACCGGCGAGATTCGATTCGATTTCATTCGCGCATGTTCACAGTGGCATTCCGTGGGTTCGCGTAAAAAAAGCAAAAAACCTTGTCTGCGATGTTAAATAAATACAAGTTACGTTAATTTCGAAGCGCGCCATCTTTTCGTTCGGGAGCGCGGTGAAACTGGTTTACCGGTCGCCAGGTGAAAACAGAATTTGGCGTGAACGCCGTTAACGGGGGACGAGATTTATTCAGCATAAGTTACATGTGTAGAGATTACGCGGGCTTTAAGTGGAAGCTGTTGCCGCCGCGTGACGCTACGGAATCGACGGTGAGTGATTGAAAAGAATTTTTTGCCGACGTCAAACATTTATTTCGTGCGCTCGCTCCGTGCCTGATAATTAATTGCTCTGATCGGAACGCATTAAGAAACTACGCTATCGAACCGCTTATTAAGTATGCATCGTCTGACGTTACCCGCGAAGGAAATGTGGACCCTTGGACGGTAACGATTGCCAATGCTGGAGAACTGCTGGATTGCATGTACCGAAAGGTTACCGGTAATAAAATACTCCGTGTCTAAAGGCTATTAATGTCTCGGTGCTACGCCAACCATCGTTTCCATCGACACTTTATTCCTATGCGTACTCGCGTCAAAGAGCTCGGGCCTTTCTACCGGGGTCTTACGGCAGATACAGTCGGATCAAAATTAAGTGGCCGTTCAAGGTCGCCGGTGTGTTCATGCCTGCCGCGGAGTTTAATTGCCTCGGTGCTTCGCAAGTTGTTTCTTCGACGGAGGGAACAGGGTACAGGGCGCTCCACAGGGGCGTGCGAAATCTGCATGCGAAAGCAACCGCGTCCACCGATCGACGTACAGTAATGCCTCCCTTACTGTATTTCTTCCTTCCTCTCTCTCTTGATATCCCTCTCTCTCTCTCTCGATTTCTCTCTCTCTCTCTCTCTCTCTCTCTCTCGATTTCTCTCTCTCTCTCTCTCTCTCTCTCGATTTCTCTCTCTCTCTCTCTCTCTCTCTCTCTCTTGATATCTCTCTCTCGATTTCTCTCTCTCTCTCTCTTTCTCTCTCTTTCGATTTCTCTCTCTCTCTTTCTCTCTCTTTCTCTCTCTTTCGATTTCTCTCTCTCTCTTTCTCTCTCTCTCTCTCTCTCTCTCTCTCTCTCTCTCTCTCTCGATAACGGATTGTCCACTAAAATGGATAATTTGGGGAGAGGAGATACGATTGTTCGAGCCTTGTGGCTCGTTTTTATAGTTTTAAATTGTCCACAATTATAAAAACGAGCCGCAAGCCTCGAATATCTCCTCTTCCCAAATTGTCCATTTTAGTGGACAATCTGAGCGTCAGTAAGGGAGACATTTCTGTAAAGTAATGTCAAGGTTATGTCAAGGTTATGTCAATTGTGCCCAAAAATGGACAATTTGGGAAGAGAAGATGCAATTTTTAGAGCTTTGCACCTCGTTTGTTATAGTTACCGATTATCGACAGCTAAAAAAGCGAGCCGCAAGCCTCGAATAATCATATCTCCTCTTCCCAAATTATCTTTCTCTGCACAATTTAGGTGACAATTAGGGAGACATTACTGTAACTGGTCTTTCATGATGATCAAACGTGTGTTCATTGGAACGAACAAAGAGGAAGAGAAGTACGTTTTAGCTATAGGCGAAAGCTGATGTAATTTAGAGCGCGCGAAGACGAGGTTCGACACGATAAATAGATTTGAGGCTACATCTGCCGAAAGGGTTGCATTTATTGCTACAAAGTTGCCGAAATTCGAGAAGCATTACTTTTAAAGTAAAGTCTCCCTAATTGACGCTGAGATTGTGCACTGAAGTGGATGATTTAGGGAGAGGAGATACGATTACTCGATCCTTGCACCTCGTTTTTATAATTGTTAACAATTAACTTTAGTTAACTTTAATTAATTAATATATCATTATTATTTAAATATAATAATTAATAGTTGTATATAATATACATAATATATATTGTAATATATATAATAGTTAGGAAATTATTATTAATATACAAATTTAATATATAATCTAATTTGATATAACTTAATATATAATTATTAATATATCATGTATAATAGTTATGCAGTAAATAGTAATGTATATGCTACGTTTTTATAATTGTTAACAATTAACGACTATAACTCTATGATCGCATGCGAAATGCAATTCTATTTCATTTATGCATGTTTGTAGTGGTATTTTGCACATTTGTACAGGAACGAAACCTCGGTTGTAACGTCAAATAAATAAAAATTTGGTTAATTTTAAAATATGCTGTCCGGCATGGTTAATTTAAGAATGCCTGACGCTGTACATGCATTATAATAAAAATGACGCAAGGTCTAAATAAACATAGTCTTTTCGTCGTCATAGAACAACGGACGCGTCAGTTACTTTTAGTATTCGGTGGATTTAGCGTTAAGGCGAGCCTAACTCGTGTAACGTTCAAATGTCGCGTTACATAAAGCCCGCGTGTATGCTCCAGGAAAAATTCATAACAAAAACGATACGGAAATCGAACGCCGCATCCACTTGTTCACATTTGAAAATGTCACGTCGTTCGCTTTCATCGATACGAAATGATGTTGCAGTTATTCCGGCGCTTATTTCCTCGCGAATTAAACCCAAAATTTTCATTCGGCTTCGAGCGGTTCGCGTGAACAGGAAGAGATCAGATTTAATATTAATTGTCGCTTAATTTTTAATATATAATAATATAATATATTAAATAATAATATATAATATATAATATTAAATATTATATTATATATAATATTAAATATTATATTATATATATATAATATAATATTAATATATAATTAATTCGGCTGGTGCCTAGGTTAAAGATCCATTTCTAAACTATTCATCCCGTGCATTCTTTTTTCCTGAAATTATAGCAAACCATGTTATTTCCAAGAACTTTTGTTTCGAGAGGAGACGCTGCGCTGCGCGGGCGCCTCGGAGCCGTCCGTTCGGGTGCAACTAGTGCAAAGGATTTCGGGTAGGTTATCCGCGGTCGAACCGGAAACAAATCATATGCATCGTCGGGTCTTGAAACCAGGTGCTAGCGAGCAGCGAACTCCTTCCTGCGGTCGTGCTAAGCTTTACATGTCGTATAAAGTTCGCGGAGCGATTCATAAAGCCGAATGGACTCTGTTGCGGAGAAAAACAATTTCCGGCAAAACAGGGAATTAAGTACTTATCTTTACGAGCGGCCGTGCAATTTTCTGAAAGAAGATACGCCGACCACCCTCGGCACGGCGCCGCAACCACCGCTACCCACCGGCATCCAGAAAAATATATAGCGGCCTCGATACCGCGTTTCAACTGCATAACGCGTTCGCAGTTTGTTGACTGAAGTTATTCCTGACGGCGGCGACGGCGGCGGCGGGCCGGAGCCGCGAAGGAAACCGGTGGCGCGATAAGGGCGAAGGAAGAAGCATTACTGCCTCGGAGATGTCGTCGTGTCATTCCATCGAACAGGTGCATTTAGATTTCACGGGAACGGCAAATGGAGAGAAACGGACCGCGCCGCCCTGACAAGTGTGTATCGATTCGAACACACAGCGCCGGTTAATTGCAACGCTTTACCCAAATGACTGATATTACCCGTTCGTTTCGTTTATTGATAATGCAATCGCGTTACTCGCGAAGCTTGTCACCAACGTTTAGAAAGTCTGCCGGCTCTGTATCCTGCGGAGGTAAATCAAAGAGAGTTTTCGCATTGTAACGGCCCATCAATTTTCGGGGAAAGCAATGTCCACGTTATTGGGACAATGTATAACGATAACGCGAGGAGCATTTATTCTAATGCTATTATATTATTTATTTATTCTAATGCTATTATATTTCATTCTCTGAATTATTTGAATATAAGAGCGCGTAGAAGAACGCGAGGGATGAGAACATACATTAGCAACATACAAAGGACAGTTGTGCACAGCGTTGAGTCAGCGATACAGAGTTTGTTTGTCATTTGATTGCATTGTTCTACGTCTATCTTTATAAAACGAGACGTTGCGCGTGGGTCCAGAACTGCACGGTAATTTATATTTAACGATTTCGACATCGCGTCAACGTGTCGTATATTTTTATCGATACAATCTTTATAGCATTCGTTCGAAAGCATCGAATCTGCTCTATTTTTTTATCGGGCTTGCGTCTAGTTGTAAATTGTCCCTTTTGCGATTGCGTCGTATAATAAGTCAGGGGTGGCCAAACTTTTGATCGCCGCGGGCGACCTGTTTTTTAAATTATAGACGGCGGCCTATCGACATTGTATGCGTTAAATGATCAAAAGTAATAATTTAAATAAGTTTAAATTTAAGATAAAGATAGATAATATGTTAAGCGGCCGATGCTTTAGCCACCCCTGGTCTAAGTGAACGAAACGTTTAGTATATTAGGATATAATATACTATAATATAAATAGATAGATAGATAATATAATAGATATATAATATATTATATATATATATATTCGACATTACAAGCATTACGAGAATTACACGGATCCAAAAATTATCCACGTTTCCCCAAATAAAATAAGAATAAAATAATTTATATTATATATCTATTATATATCTATATAATAGATATATAATATAAATTATTTTAATGCTTGTAATGTCGACCGCTTTGCATTTTCAGATATCGGTGTGCACCGAAAATGACGCGATATCATGGTAGGTGGCACGGCGCTCTATCTATAACACATCGTTCCGTTTCGTCGACATGCAAAGGAGATACTTTACGCCTATAATTTTACATTAATCCATTAGTCAGTTACAAAGTCGCATGTCAGCAGACGCAACGGCCATTATATCCTATTAATAGGCCATTACATAGACGCACTTGGAGTTCATGAACATGATTAATGGAGAGAAATGAACGCTCGGCTAACCACGCATCGATCCGTGCATGTAATATTCCATGTTATTGCATTAACAAATGCCTATTATTTATTACGTTCCGTGATCAATTAACCATTAGGTACGAGCGATTCCCATTACCACGTATCGCGGGGAAGTACGTTCGATTGTTCCATAAAAGTTCGATAAAAAATTGTTATTCCTATCGACTTACAAATTATATTCGACGCAAGAGGGACAATTGGTACGTTTACGACATCGATAAACGCGATTACAGAATTACACAAGCGTGTCCACACTCGCGATCACCGTTTGCCAATTACTATGTTACCTCTTAACGAAACATTTAGTCTTTTATAGTCTTAGCAATGTTTACTAAAAATCGAGAATTTCGACACCGTTTCTAGCGAAGGCGTCGAAAGGCGCTTATTAATAATTTAAAGGGTTCAAGGATATCTTTTCGCGTTCTCGTTCGTTCCACGTTCTCTATGCGATCGCGTCGCGACGATTGCCACGATCGTTAACGTAGAATCTCGGTGAAAATAATGTCGATTAGGAATCAATATGTTGTACCCCCTAAAATTCCGATATCGATTCGACGCGACACGGGATTGTTCTATCGTCGCGCGTCACGCGGACTGATTCGCGGGCCAGAGGCGAGCTGTCCGTTGTAAATCGAAGTCAAGTGGGGGAAGAAGCACTTGGATTTTCATTGATCGAACACGTAGAAATCGAATCGGGGAGCGGGACGGGACGCCAAAAACGATTAGTTTGACGCGCGGAGCCCGGTTTTGCTCGATACATAAACCTGAAACCGTTCGAGAACAAAAACCGTAGACGTATGTTAGCAGCGACCAAAGCGGATCCCCGATGTGCGCGTTGCACAAACCAGTTGGCCGGAATAAACGTACTGACCATAGGTTGGCGAGCAGCCAGAGCACCTATCCACGTAAGCATTCGTCTTTTCATCGCGACGCGTCGCGACGCGACGGGACGCGACGCGCCACGGCTGAACCGAACAGATTGATGCGCGGCTTAAAACACGCCGGCGAATAATCCGGATGATTTGAATGCCCCTAATGTGCGGCATGATTGAAATTTTCACGACCCAGATCGCTGCCAAACTGCTGCCAGTTGTTGTCTCGGTCGTCGTGTTATCGACGAGTGACACGCGCGGTCAAAAATAATGCACTGACAGTTCGTGACTCGCATCGAATCAATAGAACAGGCTTTAAATGGAAAGGCTGCCGACAAAATGGATAAAACGTTCCAATAACACGCTCTTCCCGCCAACCGCGCCGTTCACAATTCGTTTGCGATATTAAAATTTCTGTTTCTCTTTTCCCTTTTTTTTTTTGCCGCAAACGTTAAACGTAAACCGTGTTTCGTCCAGCCGTTCGCGAGTCCAGTGCGCGAAACTAGCGTCGACATTTTTCGGCACGGTGGAACCGCGTTTGGGCGAACTCGGTGGTGGGTTCGCACGATAGGAGACCTCTGATTATTGTTAACCTTTCGCTCGATTAACCGGAGTTCGGTTGAACGAAGCGCAAGGCTCGAACGATCGCGTATCGAGCCTAAATAAAAGCGTAGAAAATAAGGAGCTGCATGGCGCGACAAAGAAATACGCGATTCCATTTAAAAAAGTGCGTCTTCGCGCGTCGACCTAAAAATATCTTACCGATATCGGATTACGTTCCCCCTAAAAACTATTCAAAATTTATTTCGTACACTTTCAACGGTTTGCAAGATATTTGACCGAGTCGATTTAAACTGGTCACCCCCTATATATAATTGAAGTCGACAGACGAGTTAAAAATTAGCGGCTTTATGAATTCGAACGTGGGCGGCAACGAATTGCTGAAAGACGAATTACATTTACGATGTCTGTCTGTAATCACGGACGACGAATTGCGTGACTACACGCGCGTTTAATAAACTTGCAAATTGGACGCGCAGTCTTCCTCGAACGGAGTGCTCGGAATAAAAGAAACTGGCGTGTAGCTCCGGTGTTAGAGAAGATTTCTAAACCTCGGAGGTAATGTTAGACAGTTAAGCGTCGAATGTTTACCGAGCCGATCCGTTAAATGCTCGCGAATTATCCCCGCCACTTCTTGGTTTACAGCCAACACTTTAAGCTAAATGCTCGGAGCAGCGAATCGACAGTTCAATGTTTGACAAATAAAACGTCTCCGACGTTGACTTTATTCGACGAAGAAAGGTTTCATCGTGTCTGCGAGATTATTTCGACGACCTTTTTGGGGACACGCGAACGAAAATAATCGCAGCAAAGTACAATCATTTCTCCCCAATTCGCGCTCGGATTGCGCACGAAAATGGACAATTTGGGAAGAGGAGGATACGATTATTCGAGCCTAAAACGAGATGAAAATTGTCAATTTTTGTGCGGAATTCGAGGGCGCGAATTAGGGAGAATGTACTATGAAAAATTTAGGTTCGATAAGATCCGTTTCGCGGCGATTCGAGTATCACAGAGCTCGGTGTGCACGTCGCATTATTTCGTCGGGAACGACAGCGACCGTTTACCGATGCAGCCAAGTTTTATATCGCGATAAATAGATTTTCCAAGTAACTACCAGTGGCCTCGACGAAACGTTTTCAGGCACCCCATAAATTCTAATTTAAAATCAGTGTCGCAACAAAAGGCCCTCAAGACCGGCGCACCATTTCTCAGAGTGTTCCTCGCATAGCTCATTCGTTTTATCGTCTCGAACGGCACGAGCGTCACTCTGACACTGTGATAAACAGCCGCTTCTGTCGTAAGTCAAGTCGCCGTAAAATCTTAGACATTACTTGTCGTAGTGTTTACTAAGTCGGGACGACTTGACAAGGTGAATATAGTTGACGCTAGATCTTTGCCGCGACGCCGGTCCGCTTATTTGGCATCCAGCGGGATTCATCATTGTTCCAAGGGCGTGGTTCAAAAGATCGGAGAGTTATAGCACTTGCGTGTCACGGTTAATAAATGTTGCACGCGTGGAACGATTTTGCCGGTGAATGAAAGTACATGTAGAGGGTGTACCGTAATTATGTTAACACCCGGAGAGGGACGATTCCTCAGGTGATTTGAAGCAACTTTTTCCTTAGCGAAAATGCAATCCGCTGCTTCGTTCACGAGTTATTAACGAAAAACGCTGACCAATCGGAGAGCGAGCGCGGCCAGGGCTCCGCCCTTTCGGCCAATGCCGCGGCGCACTGGCCGTCTGACGCAGCAGCAATGGTCACGAGGGCGGGGCGATCACTCATTGACCTCTGTATTTCGTTAATAACTCGTAAACGAAGCAGCGAATTGCATTTTCGCTAAGGAAAAAGTTGCTTCGAATTCAGGAATCGTTCCTTTCCGGTTGTTAACATAATTATGGGACAGCCTGACGTAACGATAACGGTACGTAATATTTTACGTGGTTTTCGAGATCTATAATTTTAAACTATGACGTTTATGCTACGAACAAGTTCGTTTGATGCGTGATGTTTCGTGATCGATTTATAAATGGGTATCCAAAGAGGGAAAAAAGGGAATCACGAGACGGCGTTGCGAAACAGATATACACAGCTAATTATCAGATTACCGTAAATTCCGAGAAAAATGAAGTCTACGAGACACATGTGCGTGCGTCGGCCATCTTCTTATTTCCCACAGAATTCTGATGGGAAACAGATCCTAATCGCGTCTTTTTGTACCACCTTGCATTCGAACCTCGCGAGTCATGGTACGAAATAGACGAATTCCAGAACTTCTCGATTAAACCGCTTTTTAAAATCCATTTAACTTAGCGTTTAAAGAAGTTATCCGCGAACGAATGGAGCCATTATCGTTCGGGTAGTCTCGACAGCGTCGTCGTCGTCGTCGCCGTCGTCATCCAGGAACAACTTAATTGCTCGAACAAACACGTCGGTGATCGTAGAAAATGTCCGTACCTCGGAAGGAGGAAAAAGAGACAAAGGAAAACGGTCTTTCAGCAAAAACGAGGAAGATGGACGGTCACGGAATGTCTTTCCTGCGGTCATTTGTTCCCTGGAGCAACAGAGGAATAGATTAGATATATAGAATGTCAAGATTGAGCTCACGTGCGTGCGCGGAACGTGATGACGAGAATAAAGACGATGCTTACGTACGTAGGACAGTCGTGCTCCACTTGTCGAGAGCAAGGGGGGACGATCCGGACATCATCGCTGTACCTAAAATTCTGTTCTTGCGCTTTATACTTCTGGTAAATCTACTGGACAATTTGCTGGACGATTCGCGTCGTTGTTAAAGCATCGAGTCCAATATAAATCGCACACTCCTCTTTGCCCTGAAAAAAAGAAACAAAAGGCAGTTAGCATTCTTCATAACCCAGAAAAATATGTTCTACGATGGCTAGCATTTTTCAACGAGTAAAAAGACCGTTCCTGAATCAACGGTACGAAACGAAAGTTCGATAAAAATGTATGTACATCTTGATAAAGTAATTTTAACAAGTCTAAGATAATATTCTTCCAATGTTCGTACATTTTTCAACTCGGCTTGCTTACTATTTTTTCCATAAACACGCTCAATTCGCGTCTTTCAAAGCTGTGTCAAAATTTAGCACCGGTTGTTCCAACATCGTTCTCTTTCATCGGAACCGATGGAACGAGGACGATGAGACGACAAAGTCCGCTTCTGCAGCATTCATGAACGCTCGTAATTTGCCATGATAGTTCAAGACGGTTCTCTCTCTCTCTTTCTGTTCGAATAATCTGAAGAACGCGCGGACTACTTTTTGTGCCACCGGAATCGTCGTCTTCGACTACCGCGCTCCATCGCCGCGAATAAATTTCCGTTAATCGGCGGCCGATTATTTCATTCTGTAATACCTCGGGACATCCGGTAGACGCGCGCAGTCCCATAATTGACACCCGATGGCGTATCTATTCGTAAGGAACATTCCAGCAGTCGGATAGCCGAGCTCTCCGGCAACTGGCTTGCCGCTGTAAAGTTCCTGAAACGCATAGCTCCGATGAAACCGCCGGGGCGTTCGTGTATGCTACACTCGGCTAAGGTTAATCCGACGGTAACACCGTGACGGCCGAGCTAATGGTACGCACGACGTCGCCGACATTTTCAGCCAACCAGTCGTCGGGCGTTCGTTGTGTCTAACGACAAGAAGAAGGGAAGGCGCGCGCTGACGCTATCGCGGGCCGCTTGAGTGATGAAGTGAGTGCGGAGTGAGACCTATTTTTGTGCTCACCGACAAACAGCCTCGTAGATCTCGTGACACATCGTTAGAATGCCACGAAAATACCCTCCGCGCGGACGAAAAGTGCTGCGGGGATATCCAGACACCGGCTACCACAATTTATTCCGAGAAATTGCCGGCTGTTCTTCTTCGTGCACGCAATGATACGTTCCCGCTCCACACTCGGAAATGATACTACACGCCTTTTCGTATGTACGGCGTATTTCATACGCCTTATCGAGTGATTGCACCGTTGGAAATACGAAACTCCGTGCACCGTATAGTTAGATAAATAGTCGCCGCCGGTATACAGTGTGAGCTATGCGAAGTGCTACAAGTTGTCCCTCTACACCCCCTATCGGCCCGTCGAAACCGCCACTCGGTATTTACGGTATCGTAGATTCGTTCGACGGACACGTTATTTCACATTTGACGCTTGACGATTCTCGTTCATTTCGTTAAAACAATATATTTTATTCAATCGAATCGGAATTCGGATTCGGCATCGATTACACGTTTTTCTTTACGTCTTAAAAAGCAGGGCAAGCCAAGCATTGTTGCTTCCAGGAGGAGACAATGCCACTTTCTTCCATTAATTTCTCTCGCACCAAACTATGGTTTACTCTACAGGCTGTCCCATAATTTGGTGTCCCATAATTTGTAATAGTATCGCGTCGATTACGCGTTTTTCTTTATGTCTCAAAAACCAGGGCAAGCCAAGACTTTCGCATTGTTACTTCCAGCAGGAGATAATGCCACTTTTTTCCATTAATTTCTCTCAGTTTACTCTACAGCGTGTCCCATAGTTCGGTGTCCCTCGTTTCCCGGAAGTACCATAATTTCTGGACATCGGAATTCGGATGGTAAATTGTATCGCGTCGATTACGCGTTTTTCTTGTGTCTCAAAAAGCAGGGCAAGCCAAGACTTTCGCATTATTTCTTCCAGGAGACAATGCCACTTTTTTCCATTAATTTCTCTCGCACCAAACTATGGTTGACTCTACAGGCTGTCCCATAGTTCGGTGTCCCTCGTCTCCCGGAAGTACCATAACTTCGGGACACCCTGTACGTTTGTAATTTTTAATAGGAAGAAGATGATATCGGCGGTTGCAGCGGAAAATAGTTTGTAATGGTACGCGCGGCTCACCCTGTAGCGAAGAATGTTCCAGTCGGCGCGAAGAAGAGACGTTTGTCAATGGAAATGTTATCATGCAAAGTGGATAATTTCTTATGATTGCTCAGGATATCCTATGATAAGTACAGGTCGGCGCAGCGGCTAAATTATATAACTTCGTATAATGCTGGCGAAGAAAAGCCAAGAATATACCCAAACATTACGAAAATATATGTAGATAACCGCTAATTTTTTGGCATGTTAACCGTACGGTCAGCCGTGCGATTATTTGAAACGTGGAATTACGGTGCACTTACATTGGTTTGCTGTGTCTACGATGATTCGTTCATAGCTGAACAACAGATCTCGTATGCGTTGCTTCTGATTTAAATTGAAAATCTGTGTGTTCGGAAATTGTTTCTCAGAATTTTATTCGAACACTTTTCTTTCTTTCCTTTTTTCTTTTATTACGAAATCCTTTCTCTCTTAAATGCCTCGACTTCCGGCGAAGTATAACGAAAAACTGAGACGAGTATACGCGAACAGGATAGGAAATTATGACTCAATTTTGTTTAAAAGTTCAGCGGAAACATCGATGCGGTAATAAATGATTCACAGTTTATATATGGTACGCGATATGTAATAGTTTCGATCGTTAGCACGTTCGCAGGCATAAAATCAGACGTAAAATCGCGCGAACAATGGCCTTCGCCGCCCCACCATCGTCGTAATCGTGCCCGTTATTGCAGGTGTAAATAGATGGCGACGTTGGCATAAATCGCGGATTCTCAACAAATTTCGCTAACGTTCGGAATAAAATAAAAACTCGCCTTGTACGAAGCGTGCGTGTAAATTAATTGTAATTTATCGGCGATACCGTGGAAACCGAAGAGCATGAATAAATTTTACTACCAGGATGCTTTGATGTCGACTGAATACTAGATTCCGAGTCTAACCATCAACTAGTCACGCGTCGTTACGTACAGCGAATAAAATTAAGTTGACTATGTACTTCGTCGTAAATTCTCCGGGTTATTAACTTTAGGTAGCCGTATTTTATATTCTGGAATTTATTTAGTACTTCAAATACGCCGGAAGATCACGCGTCAGTGGGCCTGGGAAAAGAGAGAAATCGCGACAGAAATTCCACTAAATCAGAAGAACGCGAAACGTGGATATGAAATTTTATTGTCGATCGTTCGCGAACGGTATTATTATCGACAAGATATATCAAGAGGCATCCGTCAAAATGAACACATCTGTCCCTAGCGCCTCTGCACTAATGATAATAAATGTTCCGTTCGCGCGAATTACGTATTTCGAAATATTATTATTTTCATTCTCGAATTTATAACGCAGAAAGGGAATACGCTTTTAGAAAATCGACAGACATGATCGATCGCTTAAGTCGTAAGTCATACTTTCTACGTCATTCAACACCACACGATGTAGAGGCTTTTATGGTAATATTGCTGTTAATGGAACGCGTGGTTCGACAAAGTAGATTCAGATTTCTATTCGATTTGTAATCGAATACGAGCCTTTATCGTAGAATGGATCAATTTTCATTTCCGTCGATTTCCATTGAAATTTTTATTTCGATTCGAAATATAATAATATAATTTAATATATAATATAATATAACAATTTATATAATATATGTAATATAATATAATACTTTATATAATATGTACAATATAATATAATACTTTATAATATGTATAATATAATATAATACTTTATACTATATAATATAATAATATGTAATAATAAAATCGCGATATTTTAAAACGAGCGATATAAACATTTCTATGAATTAAAAATAGAATAGGACGCGAATATGGATTGAATAGTTGTTACGTATATCGCTGTAAAATTAATAACGCGGATAATTTCGCTCGGAAAGTTCTTTGATCAAGATGAAACGATTCTAATATAAATGCAGAATATGTTGACTAACGTAATTTCGTCGACCGCTCGGCACACCCGTGCAATTAAAACCGGTGGGCGTACGAGGGCCAACGTAACTAACGTTCCAAAGCGTTAGAAACATCGGAGGAGATTTTCGGAACAAATCGACGCACGGCCATGCCTTATATATCAGGCTTTCCATCGTCTCCCCTTCTGACAGTTATTACAACGTTTGAAGATACTTATTCGGGGAACTTATGGCGAGCAGCTGCGCGCTTTTTTCGATCATTTAGTTTTCAGTCTGAAAATTATTATGTACCGTGCAGACTTTATACATACGATGTAGGCATAACCTGCCGTCAGAGGAAGCCTTATATATATTTTCCAGAGCTAAGTGGCGGGGAACTAATGATAAACACGACTCTTCGTGGCTATAAGGGGAAATTAATGTTCCGGACGTAACGGTAAATGGAGTAGAAAGAAGACAAGAAACTGTGAGATAAATGGTGCCGGGTCTCCCGTAAGATATCGCTTTTTATGAAGGACTGCCGAACTAGGATTACTGAAAAATCTAAAATTACTCTCTAACTACTTTCCAAGTACGGCTTCATCTATCTTCGTTTCAGAAAGTCCCACCGTATCCCGTTTCACATTGATTAGGCGTACGAATACACTTTCGTCGAGTCGTTGGAAACGTGTAATTCGTACAATTTTGCGGTGCTCTAAATTATTAAAATTTGCGATGCTTCCACCGCGTCGATCTTATAAGAAGAATGAATCCGAAAAATTTAACAAAAAGAATTTGGGACCAAAAGTTACCAGAAAAAATGACACAGTTTCATCCATGCTTCGAGAACAATCGTAAACAATTTTGGCAATAGAAAATAAAAGAATCCCCTACCATAATCGAACAACCGTTGAAACAAGAATAAAGTCGGACGACAATGTTCCTAAAGAAATGGAAAATTACGAATTTACGTCTGGATTTAACGATCTTCGAAATCATTTGAGTGCAGAGCGCGGTTAAATCGCGAAGCAATCGCATCGCGAAACGCAAACTAAATCGGGGAGGAATTGTATCGCAAAATATAACCGAATTGCGAAAGAATTCGCAAGTTTTCGAAAGAAATTGCAATATCCTGAAAGCATAGTGACGATATAATGGGACAGCAACTGCGAGAGAGCGCAGCCAGAAAATTGAAAATGGATGCAACTTCGAAGATGTGCAGCGGAACGAAATTTGGATTGATCGCAGCTCCTCGCCGAGAGTAAACGCGCAAGGAAGTGATTGCGAATGATGGACGATCGGGTGCCGAGGGATGATAAAGTAGTAGCGTGCGGTAGAGAATATCGACGGGAAGCACCCCCATCTATCAGCCCCTTCCTACTTCACGGATAATCACCGGCTGCCAACCAAAGTCAGACTACAAGTAAGATCTTATGGGATGATCTGCCTCCGCAGCGATCGATTTAAAAAGATTACATCGGGTTATATCGGAGGTGTCAGCTTAGAAGAAGATACCGGGATACCTTTTATTTCAATTTATCAACCGCCGCGTGACCGGCGCTAATTTTTATGACCGCCGAGCAACAGATCTTCGCGCGAGAATTTATTATTCATTTATTCTTTAACCGGGATCTACATGCGAATCTATGTTTTCTAACGGCGGCAATAATAATAATAATATCTTTATTACGCCGGAAACGTGGAAACGTACCAAGTGTGATGATTACGGTACAGTAAATTGAGCCGTTCATTTTGAAAGTGGCATAAGTCACTTTGTTTTTATGTCGATATATTTAAGAGTTTACACGTTTAAAAATATGGATGCTAACATTCGAGAAGATTTACTTGTATTTGTTATCTCAGGATACTGATATTTTTCTCGGTATAAATAATTTCGTATAAACATTTAAAAAATCACCACTTTTCATTACGGTAAAGTGACTTATGCCGCTTTCAAAATAAACGGCTCAATTGTCCCTAATTTTCTAATTTGAGCTTCCGCGAGAATTTGCAAGAAAATTCGTAATTAAAAATGTTATTCGTCTTCGAAGTACAATAATAATTTAGTAGAGTGCAATAATAATTTAGTAGAGACGGCAGAGAAACATGCGAAGAGAACAAACGACGAGCGATAACGAGATAAAATAGAATTACATAGTCCGCGTCAATCATTTATGGCTAAAATTAATAAATGCCATTTGACACAATAAAAAGATTGTAATCGAAAGATCGTTATCCAAAGAGCTTATCCAAATGATAAGCATAAAAATTCCTATATTCTCGCAGTTAAAGATTCGCTGCGAGTGGAGAAAGAAAGAGGCGTGCGAGTACAAAATTCTTCGCGTGCAACGCAAGGTTGTTGCCATTTTCAGGTGGACTTCTTTCGCGAATTAGTTCCAGCGTCGCATCGGAATGCAGATCTCGTGGATCCATACGTAAACTTCTCGCGTATGCGGTGAAACGTGCGTTTTTCTAGCCGTTCGTTCGCAACGCACATTGTACATGGCGCAACATTATTGCAATGCGTACAAGCAGTTACATCTGTTACGTCCATCGAACGTCAATATTGACGACGGACAGCGAACGCTATAAAATACCTGTCGCGTTTTACGCGTTCGCATAGGTCTCGCTGTATAAATATCGAAGCGGCGTTCGTTTACAGTGAATTTTAATCGATACCGTGGCAAAGAGTACTGTAACGAGCCGAGTCGGTCAGCCGTCGAACTTTTGCATTAATAGCAGAATAACATTGCGCAAACGCGTTCCAATGAAAACTGAAAAATATCTGCGATTGAAAAACGTTCGCTTCCATCGAATATTTCCAAACGACAATAGAAAATTGCATTCAAATAAAACATTTCGTCGTTTCGTGAATTAACGCTTAGCCAACCGAACGGGGAGATTTCCCCGTTTTAAAATCAGTCGGTTGACGACCGAATGGATGATTAATGAAAAATTAAAAATGATAATATCATTAAGATTTGCAAGAGGTACGAATGCTGAAGAAGTAATCGATGCCATATAAGTTTGCTTCATCATTTTTGTTTAATCGAATGAAACATTTTAATTTTATGAAAATTTTTTGAGGTTCCTAGCGCGGTCGTGGAAGTGTTAGACGTCGAAAGGTCTAAAGCGCATCCAATAATTTTCTCCAATAGCCAAAGACACAGTAACTGGCTACCCGGCAGTAACTGGCTCCGCTACCCTATTAACACGACCAACAGACTTCGCAGATCTTGCGCTTTGAACTTCTTCTATTTTGTGCATCCCGGTATAACGATGTACAATAAATTCTCTCCAATCGTCCGTCAGTTTGCAAACGAAAATGTAGTCGCCAGTTGCCGGCAACAATAAAAACGGGTCGCGATGCTCGAAAATAATCGCGTCTTCTGCTCTCAAATTGTGCATTTTCGTTTACAAGCTGATCGCAGAGAATTTATTGTAGCCCTAAATCATTCTCTCGTCTTCGACACTCCGGGTTGCCATAAATACATAAAACCCAAAGTCTACCGATGATTGAAGACCCCAGCTGCTTCGTTTCGTTCAACCCTCCGCATCGTTTTCGTCCTCGCTGGCCCAGAAATTGGTGGCCGCAACGTCGGGCCCCAAGGCATGTGCCCAACAACGTTTGCTACCGCAGCACCATAATGCCGGCCAACCGACAGGATGAAACGGTCGGTTATCGCGACGACGATTCGTCGAATTCGCAGATAGTTCCTTGGATTCGAGTTCTTAGGCTAGTTACGCGCGCGGAGACGCATTGTTCGGAGATGGAGAGAGAAAGAAGGAGAGAAAGAAAGAGAAAAGAGAGAGAGAAAAAGAGAGAGGGAGAGGAAGAGAAAGAGAGAGAGAGGGAGAGAGAGAAAGAGAGAGAGAGAGAGGCATACGTAGCCGTGTACACGGCGTAGCGGCGCGGCGTTCGTACGTAGAAACGGAGATCAGCATACGTCGCGTATTATTTACAATTGGCGGCGATTTATGTCTCTGTGCCGGATGAGGGCAGGCAAGCAGGCATGGGGAATGCGGAGAGAGAGAAAGAAGGGACGTGGGAAAGAAGGAAGCGAGCAAGGGAGACAGAGGACAGAAGGAGAGAGAACGCGGCCGCCTTGCCAGCCAATTCCCGGCGGCCCGCTATATTTACGAGGCCCATAAAGTAGCGGGCACGGCCGCGTATATTGCCGCGTAAATATCAGCTTATGGAAATATAGAGCTCAATATCTGCCTGCCTGCCTGCCTGCCTGCCTGCCTACCTGCCTACCCAACGCGTTCCGCAGCTTTCCTTCCCTTTCGATTCAAGGACCATCCTGTGTCGGTCTCGGTGTGCCGGTGTCGGGGTAGTTTTCGTTCAGCTCGTTGGTAATCGCATATCTCGCCGGGAAAAATTATTTTCGGTACCTCGGCGGACCTCGTTTCGAACCGAGCTCGGCGCGTTATGGAATTTACTTCTTCTATTCCCATTCTCTATCCTGGAACACAGGTAATTTCTGCTCTCTTAAAGACCTTTGTTACGGTCGACGCTCCGCGATCCGGCGGTTGACGCTTCACGGCGTCTTCGGTAGGGTTGCGCGGACCCGGTTTACCGTGCACGCGTTACCAATCGCTGTGCCTTCGGTATAAGTAACTATAAAGTTAATCGACTGTTGATATTAACTGTAGATATAAATTTATCGAATGAGACTACAATCTTTTTTACTGCAAAATAAACATAATAAAGGAATAAAAGTTCCAGTTCGTGCATCAATCGGGCTGTGGAATATAGGATTCGCGTATTTGTGAGACGAAGAAGTTGTAAAAACGAGTTTGACAGGCTCGAAAAATGAAATTACGAGCAATTAGCGATCGTAACTCTAATCTAGAAACTAATCTCTAAGCTCGAAAGTGAAAACAAGCGACGTGCAGCGTTTTTCCTTGCGACCAGAGAAATATGAAGTTAACTATGTCCGAGAATAAACCAAAAACACGGCAATTGGTCACTCCACAGTAACCGGCTCCACGCTGCCCTGTGTGCTTTCTACGCCGGCTAGCAAAAAAGGAGCTCGGGAGTTTGCGGGTTATATATTATACATGTATGTAGTGCGCGTCCAGGGGTCACCCGGTGACCCCGAGACAAGGTCTTTTGATGCCGCGGATAAAAAATACGCGGCCGACTATCTTTTTATGAGATTCGAATACATACGATAAAAGGAGGGTATGTATATTTATGCATTTATGGCATGGACGAGTTTGCGAGATGCAATTAAACGTTCGCGGTGATGAATGGACGATAAATTATAATTTTGAGCAGCCTAAAATTGCGATATCTATTAATGCGATTGCGATCATTTATTTAATACGCGTACGCGTATTTTCCGAATAATTGATTCGAGATTGTAATAAAGTTGCGAATACGTTAAAATAAAAAATTACAGCTTGTTCATTGTGCTATTGCGTTTACCGGCGAACGAACTGATTTACTTTTCTCGTGTGTAAAATTATTCGCTCATTGCGGCGCAGCCTGCAATTAATCAATGAAACTTCCACGCTGGTATTAGCATTGATTAGCATTAACTGTGATCTAGATCGTGGAATATAAAGACGACTCGCGAGCAGAACATAATCATTAGACGTTAAATCTGATCTTTTTCTCTTCGACGTCTGCGCACGTGCACCGGACTATAAATAAACTGCACATAATTTAGAAACGAGCAAACATCGTGTTAAGCTCTTTCTACGAATCGCGCAGGGTAATTATCGGTGTTAACGCATTCAAGATAGCGTGACCCACCCGTTAGAACATTGAATGGTCCGGTTGTACGGCCACGTGGCCCACAACATTATTTTACGATCAATAAAAATCCGTACCTGAAGCTCGTTATCGTGGATTCAGTCGGTTTGTTATTTAATTTAGATCGTTATCGTATTTTTACAGAAATAATCGACGATAAAATAATTTAGATTGTTATCGTATTTTCGCAGAAATGATCGACAATAAAATATGACTATGCTGCGCGGAATTTGAGTCGCAATGAGCTTATAAAAAGATCTCATTCGTTTCCAAACGCATCTATCACTTCCACGCCGTACCCAAGTTCCTCAAGCTCGGTCAGAAATCTTTAAAAAACAGTTCTCGAACGAAGGATTGTTCTTCCGCTTGAGTATTTTAGTTTTCGTAGCCCAAAAACTAGCTTATTTTTCACCAACAATCAATGCTTTCGCTCGAACGCCTATCATCCTCTCAAAAATCAGTATTCCGAAAAATCCTTCGTTCAAGGACAAATTTAACCTACTAAATTACGACTAAAGAAATATTCTTCGTGCCTGATTTCAGATAACCGTATGGCCGAACGAAGCCGTCCACCGCAAAGTATGCTTTTTCGCCCGCGGGAGACCTGCCATAACCTACACGTTTTGAATACAAAAAAATACAACTAGTAATACAAATTTAGATCTTTCGAATAGAGGAACGTTCGTTGAAAAAGGTATTAAAAATTTTGAGAGAAAAATCCCCGGAGAACAGCATTTTTTTCTAACCCCTAGCACGACCGCTTAAAAAATCCTGGCGCTAAGTACGGCAGATCGATATCCCAAAACAGGCGGTATGTACATACAGCGTCAGACATACAGTCAGATCATTAGAAGCAGCTACTTCCTTTACAAAAATGTTCTCCGAGGCACCGTTAACGAGTTATTAACGAAAAACAGTGACCAATAAGAATCGAGTACGGCTGACGCGAGGCGGTCCAGCCAACCGGCGCACAGAGCCCAGTTCCGCTCATTGGCTCGGTCGCCTCGCGCCAGCCGAGCTCGCCTCTCATTGGTCACTATTTTTCGTTAATAACTCGTTAACGATGCCTCGGAGAAAATTTTTGTAAAAAAAAGGTGCTTCAAACGACCCGAGGAACCCGCCACTTTCGGAAATGCGAGGCATTTTTGGGACACCCCGTAGATATATCGCTCGATGTTCCGTGTAAACTCGGACAGCGGATATGTGGACACCTCGAAACACCTTTACGACGATCACGATCGATTGGCGTGAAGAAAAATGAACGTTACGCGATCCTCCGAGAATTCCGCGAACAGCGCATCCGGATAACAGAGGTTCCACGCGGTATACATTCGAAATGTTCGAGCGGAACGTCAATTTACGGGCTCGGCGGAACGAATCGAGCGAGTTAATCCGTAAAATCCTGTAATCCCACGGAAAGTAGACGGGTGCGCGATATATAAGTGCGGTTTTAATCTAGCGAAACAGCTAGTCAGAAGTCTATAGTCAACGGAGGAGAACGCGACGAGAACGCCTGACGTTGGCTGACACCATTAGCGCAGCCATCCGTCACCATTAACACAGATGTCCGTGTGTTTCCGCGAACATCGCATTAATCACACCTATCCACATAAATTTCCGCCAGTCTGAGCCGAGCAACGAAACCCGAGCGCGTCCTGACACCTTAATGGATGATAAATCAGGAATTCATTAAGGGAGGCGACAGATGCGACGTATTTATTAAATCGGTTTCGACGTCAGCAAATGGCTGTATTTTAATCTGTCCGCCGTTACGAAATGTCCGTTTGCTAAGACGTCGTCGCGACCAAGCTTCCCGTGTCAATTAAATTCGACGGCTGTATGCCCGATCGTTGCCGGTTCGAAATAGACGACGAAAATAATTTTATCATCGATCGTCTCTTCATTTTCCCGCCGAGACACGTCTAAATAGGGCTTCTGCCGTCTAAATATTTTTCAGCCGCGAGTCGGAACGCCGCTGCGACGGGAAAATTGCTCGACGAACTGTTTCCTGTCAAGAGTACACCGCCGGACAAAAGTATTTCTCGCGATTAAGGAGAGACACGTTTTGCTTTTATATTCGCCGAATGAAACGGAATTATGCGGTTTCGATCTTGTAATTTTCTGTTCGTCGAGATTCTCGAAATATTCGAAACGCGTTAACGTCGAGTATTCGTGTGAAGATTTGGTTCAACGAATTTTTCTGTGAGAAGGATATAATTATCGTAGATCCATATAAGATAATTATTATAGAATAGATCTTTAAGTCCTCTTAAATCCAACAGTTAACGGTTAATATCATCTGCGTAGCTCGTCGGTGAAGCTTAGGCCTTCGCAGTGTTATTATCGGACAGCAAAAACAATCGAACAACTTGAAAATATCAAAAAATTTCTAAGTTAACGTCACTTCATTTAACTTTACCTTACTTTGTGTTACTTTGTGTTGCTAAATGCTACTTTACCGCTCGATCCCATTAAGAAAGAAGTGTAATCTAAGCCGAGTTCGAGTCAATTAATTCGGAAAGTAATTGAGAAATACGAAGAAAATTTGTACGTCGCATAAACTCGTTCTCAACGGCAAACAAAAACTATCTGTGCCGATTCTGAGAAGGGAGAGAGAGAGAGAGGGAGAGCCGGCCGAACATCGGTTTCTCCTCTAAACAATTTTAATAAACGACGAATAAACGGTACTCTTAAATTCCTCCGATGTTATCACTGTTTCGTATTCCGCTCATTAATTTCCGTCGCGGACGCATAAAATCCGCAGTCTAGTAATTAACGGTGTACGGTTACTCGAGCAATTAAATGTCCATGAAAAAGTAATTTCGTTGCGCGTGAAAGATCCCGGTGCCAGTAGTTTTTACTTGTTATTGAGTCCGTGTTCTTGCGGAGCTTGCAACGGCGCATCCCGAACGTTTTAATCGGCCATCCGAAGTGTTTACGAGAACCTGTTTGCAATTAATTGGAATTTATGGCACAGTTTTGCGCGCCGCATCAAATGGATTCATACTAAATACTGATGCGAACGGACAAGTTTAGGTCTGGTTAGGACCGGCTGGCGTCCCTGTCACGGTAATAACCACGCTTTTTGTCCGAGACAGCTGCTGAACGTTCGTCGTCTTCATCCGGTGTTCATCGGACGGTAAAAACGACAATTTACACAATTTACGCGATCCATGCGCGCTCTGTCCTTTCTCAATTTCACGTTTCCGCCCTTGATATCTTCTCCGGCATAACTTGCTCCTGTTCGATGTCGCGTGTGTTTTACTCGAAAATGGTGATGGGGGCCGATTCAATGACACGTGTACAACGCCGTTCGAGCCAATATGTATCAACTTTCGAACGTCCATTCTTCTCTGTCAAGGGGCTACCGAAATGACATGTTATTAGCAGCAAGACATGTGCGACGCTGTTTCCGGTAATGCTAATGAAATGCGATTGGTACTCGTGAAACTGTCAACGAGGAGAAAACGGTTTGCAAGGGTAAAAAGTAATACGGTAAATTCTCCCCAATTTTCCTTCACAGCTTGTAAACATAAATGGACAATTTGGGAAGAGGAGATGCGATTATTGGAGTTATAGTTAGACGATTATAGAGTCATAGTTGTCGATTGTCCAAGAACTATAAAAATCTGCTGCGAGGCTCGTAACTCGCCGTATTGTTTCGCGATAATTTTAATTGAATTTTGCGAGATAACGATCGTATCAGCTGTTAAGAATCCGTCGAAACTTTTACACTTATTCGATAAAGTTTGTTGTGTTGTAGTATTTATTATTATATGTATATTATTTACTGTTATATTTATATTATCATATTTATGTATAACACAATATTTATAGTATTTATTATAGCATAGTATTATATTATATGTATATTATTTACTATTATATTTATATTATTATATTTATGTGTAACACAATATTTATAGTATTTATTAGAGCATAATATTATATTATGTGTATATTATTTACTATTATATTTATATTATTATATTTATGTGTAACACAATATTTATAGTATTTATTAGAGCATAATATTATATTATGTGTATATTATTTACTATTATATTTATATTATTATATTTATGTATAACACAATATTTATAGTATTTATTATAGCATAGTATTATATTATATAGTACAGTATATTATATAGTATTACGTTATTTATAAAATTAATAGGGTGCAAGCGATCGAATTGTGCATCACGAAAGTATGCTGCGCGATAATTGGAATCGCTTTGATCGCTAGATAACGACATCCAGAAATCCTTAGGATTACGGGCTCTGATTGAAACTCGGGCATAGGTATATTTCCCAAGTGTGTTGTCGCGTGTACCGTTTTGGCCACCGGTTTACAGAAGGTGTAACAAGCAACCTCCCTCAGCGGCAATCAAGCTTTAACCAAAATTAAACCTCACCGAACTTGAAACCCCAGAAGTTATTATCGCGTTGTAGCTCTTGCACGCTTCTAAAGTAAATCTATCCGATCTCTCCCGAGTTAACAATTGACAATTTAGCGTGCTGCACGTTCGTCGTCGAGCCGGACAAAGATTGAGATTAGATCAATCTGTGGCCCACCGATGGAATTACATTATTTTAACGAGATCCAGGATAGATAGATCGAAATAATCTTAAGTCTAATTCAAAATTATATATTTATATTACATAGAAATGTAAAAATATGCCACGAAAAAGCTTCGCAAAAATTGCACGAGAGCAGAATTTAAAAATACCTAGGCGCAGCTGAGAATTCTCCTAAACGTTTAATCGTGTTAAAATGTCTGGACAAAGAGCAAGGTAACGAGGTTTACGCCCCTTTCAAGGATTCCGACGGTCCCCTTTTTCTTCAAGTACTTCCGCGCCCCCGAAAGTTGCCACTTTCGCAAACGCCCCGCCCAACAATTACAGTCGCCGTTTAATGAATCGTCTTTAAAGCAAGCTGCCGATTCCCCTCGATCGTCTCGAGATTATTTATAATTCTTTGCTCGTTGAACAGAAAATTGTGCATCGGTAGCTACCGGACTGCGGATTGTATGCATTCGCAGCACTTTGGTCTTCCAATTATCGTGCAAGCCGCGCGTCAATTAGCAAGAATTTACTGTAATTTTCTCGAAGAACGGGGAAAAAACGCACGGCGCGAAAAGCTCGACAAACACGAAAACACAAAATCGGAAACCCGTTTAGTTTCGTGCCCGGCCGAGCAATAAAGTATAACGGTATAAACACAGAAATTATGTAATACCAGGCGGGGTCGGTCGGAACAAATGGCGCGGCTCTGTAGTACAGGAATCGGTATAAAACTAGTTGCAGTATAAGCTCGAACATAAATACGCTTACGCGGGGTAGGTGCCGACTGATTATAAAGGTTTGATATTGCTCCTCGGGCATTTGCGGTGAAGTAATGCAAGCCGCCGCGCAAGACGTACGAGCCCGTGCACGAGAAAGGGAGGGCGCGGGTGGAAGCGAGACAGAACCGCCCGGGAATAACAGGGGAAAAAAGAAAGGAGCACGACCAGGTGAGGCGGACAACCGGTGGTAATGGAGCCGAGAGCCGACTGTAAATAATGCGGCTTATTGTTAAATCGCCGCGGTCCCAGCATCATTAACTCTATCGCAGATCTCCGTGGCGCAGCGGGTGTCGCGGTAACTCTTACCTCGAGTGGGTATGCGTGTTGCGAGTACAATGCCGGCTAATGATGCTTCGACGCCGGTATGTGGAGCGAGCCAGCCTGCACAGAAGGGGTTGGATGGAACCGCAAAAAGAGACCGAGCCACCACGGACGAAGACGGATGACGCGCCGAATCAAACGGATCGACGAACCACACGAGAAAACCGAGCAAGACAACGTGTCGCGGGTAACACCACGGCAAAACACGGAAGGTCGACGGTTCGGCCGAGCAAGCTGTCTCGATATTAACCCCCATACTTCGGGTATATTTTTCGACTCGAAGGCAGGCTCCGACTAGAAGGTACGGCAATGTCTCCCGGAAATGCCGAAATTCGGGTTGCTGTGAATTTCCCTCTGCTAGTCCCTGCGCCTATGTCCGGAGGACGACGCAAAATGGCCTGCTTGGATGTGAGTTGGTGTATTAATTTCAACTTAATAACATTGTCAAAGGAAGAAAGAGGATTATATTTGGCTCATGTGGTTTGCAATTGATGCAAACAATTTTTTATTTTGAAGCATCAGCAGTCTGCTCTAAAGAACTAATTAAACCAGATGGAAGTATGGCGTTTATTGATACGCATTCCTTCGATATAGTATAAAAATTGTACTGATAAAAAAGAAAATCAGAGACCAGTCGTTTTGACTGGTTTGGTAGTTCCAGTGTTAATACACTTGCTTTTACTTAATTGAACTTGGGCCTCTTCATTATTAGCTGTCTGTAATCTTCCTAGATGTGGTAGGTGAAAATAAGAGAAATATCACGTGCATTTTAATATGATACACGCGATCTCGAATTACAGGCATTCGAATAATATGTTAGAGCGAGCCACTTCGGTATAGTTATTTGCAAAGCCTAATATCTACGAAAGCAAGTACAAAGGAACGTGTCGTAACAGCTGTCTGAACGCGAGAGCGAATTTAAGCGGATTTTACGTGACACAACACGAGATCGAACGAGGCTGGGATATTGTATGGATACACGATACCGTGTGCATCGAGCACGGTATAGTCGCGCAGGTCACGGGTGCAGGAAAGATCGCCGCAGGGGACAACCCTTCATCACCCGTCAATGATGGTTGTCTTCCCCTTTCTCCTTTTGACCACACGTAACGCCATCGTGCACAGTGACTCACGCTGAGAGTGTACCCGCCGCTAATGAACGTCTCAATACTCATGCTGAGAAGCTTCATCTTTCGAGCCACACACCCTGCAAGCATCAGCCTAGTTTAGTACCGTGTAACATGCGACGGTTAATCATTTTTAGACCCTGTCATCGCTC
The DNA here is from genome assembly GCF_051020955.1 of Megalopta genalis. Classification (NCBI taxonomy): domain Eukaryota; kingdom Metazoa; phylum Arthropoda; class Insecta; order Hymenoptera; family Halictidae; genus Megalopta; species Megalopta genalis. The sequence continues at coordinate 765,283 of NC_135018.1, forward strand.
CCATTTCGTCTTGTTCCCGTTACGGCCCCCCCTCGCACCGACGATCATGTTTCAACGATTACCGATAGAGACGATGTACAATATATGTATATTATACGTATATACATATGAGCCGTTTATTTTTAAAGTGGCATAAGTCACTTTGTTTTTAAGTCGATATATTTAAGGGTTTGCGTTTTAACACATTTAAAAATATGGATGCTAACTTTCGAGAAGATTTACTTGTATTTGTTATCTCAGGATACTGTATTGATATATCTATTGATAATACAATATATATTGATATATCTCAGTACAAATAATTTCGTATAAACATTAAAAAATCACCACTTTTCATTACGGTAAAGTGACTTATGCCACTTTCATAATAAACGGCTCACATGTATTCGATACGATGAAACGTACAATCCTGCGCCCATCGGCTTCGTCTTCGTTCTTCCATTTAATGGCCGTTTTATTAACAGTCGGAAAGCGGACGATCGAATGGTGAAGTCGGAAGGCATCATCGCGTTCGACCCGAGCTAAATTAGCGTAACTCGGACATTGTGGAATCAAATGTAAAAGGTTTTTTTGTCCGAGAGATCGCCGGGCACCGTTCGCGAACCGTTAATCCTTTGCTCCCGAGGTTGCTTCAACTGTAAAACAAAAGTAATTGTACCATCTTACGGTATTTCCATTCTACAGTAATTTCACCGTAATCGACGCTCAGTTTGGAAACGAAAATGGACAATTTGGAAAGACGAGATACGATTATTCGAGCCTCGCGGCTCGTTTTTATAGCAATCGATTTGTCAACAACTGTAAAAACGAGACGCCAGGCTCGAATAACCGTATCTCCTCTTCGGAAATTGTACATTTTTCTGCGCAATCTGAGCGCGAATTAGGGAGAAATCACTGTACATGGCTTTTTATTCGTATGAAATTGTGATTCGTGGCTCGCGCGTACGATTCTTGATATATAAATAAATTTGATAATGTGCAAATTATTTTGGAACGCGATATAGCAATTTTTCTTTTGTTAAGTTTCTATTACCCGCGAATTGTTGAGAATATTAAACTTTGCAGGTCCGTAGAATTTCTTTAGCAGCGTTTATTATTTTTCAGCGAGTCGTAAGTTTCGTAAATTGTCGATCTAAGGACGCTTTTACGCAGCTTTTTCGGTATTTCAAAAGCTATTTCGCTGCAGAGCAAGGGAAATAAGATTCGAAAGGGAAATAAGATCGCGTTCGGAGCTATAATATCGGTCCATGAATAATTTATAACTAGAAGCTGCCGATAGACGTATCTTTAACATCATGTAAGAACAAGAAAGGCGTTAGAAGTATTGTTTTTATAAGTTTAACCATCCACCGTGCGTCTCGAGGGTGCGTTTCTATTGCGATTCCACGTCTAACGGTGTACGTGGCGTTTATTGGCCACGTTTGTTACAATAGCCCCTTCGAGGATTGAAAGTTTTTCGATTTCGCTCGTACATACCATCATACGCGATATTGCTTCTCGGTACGGTACGTTACCGTTGGAAACGTGTGTATACGCTGAATCTTTCGAGGACGAGTCAACTCTGAAACAGATTCGGAGAAAAAAACAAGCTCTCGAACTTCGCCTCTCGCAAAATTAAGTTTTTACGAAAAAAAGTCAAGGTTATGTCAAGGTTATGTCAAGAGATTAACGGGTTTCGTATTTAAATGTTTGAAAATTGAAAATGTTTTCTTTATGCGACTCCATTTTTATTGGAGTCATTTATCATTCGCTTCGGTTTCTATTCATTTTAACGACAAAATAAAACTTAATAAAACTTAAAATTAGTAATAGCTTTGCTGTACTGCAGATTCTACCGTGTCACTTGTCTTTTGACAAAATTGTAGGGTCGACTGTGACAAGAAAATTTAATGAATATTATATATTATAATATTATATATAATATTATATATTATAATATTATATATAATATATATTATTATATATTACTATAGTATCATATATTATTATATATTATTACAATATTATATATTATTATCTATTATCTATTATCTATATTATACATATTGTATAAATAAATGTGTTGGTGTAAAAAAGGCTTGACCAGATGCAAGGAGAGATCGCTATTGCAACGCGGAACAGTGACGGAGAGGGAGACCGAGCGAAGGCTATAAATATATATAATCGTGGAACATCCGTTTTGTATAACAACGGCGGACCTACGGGGAGGATAATTAATTTTCGTTAGACAAGTCTTGACACTAGGTAAAAGGCAATATGTATTGAACGCATCTCCCGCAACGACGACGACGGCACGTTGGAATCCGGCACAGCTGGAAAGACGAATGGATTTATATAGTGCGTATATTATGAGTTATCTCCAAGGAAGAAACAAATATTTATGTTTCATTGCGCATAAGTCAGCCTCCACCATAAATAACGTTGTTTCATTTTGTCTGCTCGTTTATCCGGTCTTTTTTCTTCTCTGTCGAAGAAACGAGACAAAAGAATGATTCTCTGCTGCAGAATAACGGATCGAGTATTGTTTAGCGCACAACTTGTTGCACAACGTATTTATTCGAACATGGAACGAATCGTTGCGACGAGATACAACAATAATAATACGTAACATTATTATAAATCGTGTATATAACAATAATAATATGTATATAATAAATAAATAAATAAATAAATAATAATAAATACAATATATATAACAACAATAATATGTAACATTATTATAAATCGTGTACGATAAATAATATAGTGTATAATAAAATAAGTGTACGATATAGTACAACGAATAGTATATAATATTGTAAATACATGTTCTAATAATATTAGTACTATTTTGGTGAAATGCTGTCAAATTATGAAAGAATTAGGAGCTTCTGAGCTGCCAGAGATTTGGAACACGAGAATAAAACTGGTTTGCCAAGCAGGCGTAGCGAAATGACAGATTCTAGTAAATCTTCGTAACATTGTGAGCAATCTGGTACGGTGATGTTAAATAAACAATGAAAAATTCTATTCAACGTGACACGATCTTAGTCTCGGCTACCGAAATAAAACGAACGACATTGAAGATTTTCATTCCTCCGTAACTCACAGTTTCATAACCGCTGAAATACGTTTTGAAATAATTCCAGATGCCAGTGTCTACGATTTCTGTAATCCGCAGTGTCACACACGAATACGACAATTTGTACTTTCCTTGTTCAGCGCATTACACGAATGCAACAATCAATCAAGACCGCAATGTATACATCGTACAAGCCGACGATCGAGTTATTAGACTGGAAACATTTGTCTTTGCGGGAAATGATGGAAAATCTGTATTCGTGACCCCGGATCGATGTAGGAATAAATCGCGTTGGAAATTTGAAGGTGGAAAGAACACTTGCGAAAGTAACTTTTAAAGGAAAAGTCAAAGATTTAGAAAGCTCGGTCAACATCTGGCGTTGCGACGAGGATATTGAAACCATCTGTGAATGGCTGACCGTCTTCGATCAAAATCTTGTTATTTAATAAAAAGCGGTGCGCACCAAAATGTATTTTCTCTCGTAATGATTAATCGTAAGAAATGGTATATCAAATAATCGATAGAAACGACGCGGGAAATGTTATAATAATTGAGAAAATATAATAAAATAGAATAAATATTAAAATAATTATTTCCAGGGTATCTTAACAAAATACTGTTTCAATTAATACCTGTCTTTATCGCAATGCAAATAATTATTTTCAATGCATGTACTTATATCTCTACGAAGTCGAATAAATCTTGAGATATTATTTCGCGCATTATTATTATTATATTATATTGTTATATCATTATATTATTATATTATTATATTATTTTCATAAACTATTACCAATAGTTTTGCAAATATTTTAACCTAGATCTGGTCATATTTAGAGTAGCCTAGCACTGCAGGACATCTGAAGTATGAATATTCACCAATTACAAGTAACCAGAGTTAGAGAACGTTATCTTTTATTCCATAATTTAATAGAATCGTCAATTTGGATGGCATCGGTCACGGGATAAAGCAAAATCAGCCGATTCCGTCTTCTCCGATCGTTGCAGAGAATTGGGTCTGTCGTGTTACAAAACCCTGCGAACGGGAAGCTTGTTCGATCCCGTTAAGCGAGGAAATAATAACGATTAAAAAGTACACAGCGTTCGTGGCAGGCCTTGCGGATCGTTGGCCAACCCCCGTACAAAGTATAACAAAGTTTTGCAACGTAACAGTCATGGAATCCCGGCGTGGGCGTGGCGCGTTATTAATATTTCGCCCGGAAAACGTCCGCTCAGTCGTTCCAAGAAATTAAACGGATGGCATCATTTGGCAAAAGTTGCACCGTTATGTTTGGCCAGCGTGTGCAAGGTAGTCTGGTGATATTACGCCGACCTATCCGTGCTCTTTCTCCGTTCCACCACCAACTGGCGCCCCCTTTTCGCCAGACGATGTTCTCCGCACACTCCAACACCCTCGAAGAAAAGTGCTTCCACTCCATGTTAGAAAAAGAAAAGGCGAAAGTGCGGGGACCGTGGACGATGTAAAGAGGACACGAAGAGAAAGAGCAACCACAATTTCCCCGCACAATCATGTCTCTCTGCGGACGCGGCGGGGACACGAGGGGGGGAGGTGGGGACCCAGACGTTACGGCGAGGGGGGAACGGAGAGGGAGAAGTTTTTGCGACGGTCAAAGCTGACCGCAGCGCTGGACACAGCAATACCGAGTTCCCAGTTTGGCATTTTACGAAGCCATTCGAACAAGATGGTGCGTGATAATGGCGCCTTATAGGGGAAAAGCAATTTCTGTCTGCAGATCCGTGCTGTACCCGGCTCGCCTCGAGCTCCGTGCTCGATGTACGTTACGACGTGCCGCAGATACGTCGATTCTCACCTCTTAACGGAACGTCTAATATTCCAGCCAGTTGGTCTTTCTCGAATTTTGCGGGCCAGATACCGATTAGCGGCTCTCGATATTTTCACGGAATTTTCTCATGTACACGCGGACCGTTACGCGCCGCCCCGGCGCTCGTTTCGCTTCCGAAAACTCGTTCGGCGGCTTTTAATTTTTATTACAGCGAACGCTTCTCCTGGTTTTTCATCGACGGACTGCGGATCCCGGCGGGTTTCCGGCAAAATTTGGTTTAAAACGCGCGCAAACCTCGACGCTATTTTTACCGTCGAAAGACGACCTTTAAATAATTTCCATTAAAACGCTATTTTTGCCAAAGGGGTTGAAGCGCATCTTTTAATAATTTTTCATAGAAATTTTTTCCCGTCTTCTTTTTCCCTGTTTTCCGTGCACGGATATTACGAAATGTCCGTAAAAATAGGGTGAAAGCAGTTTAAAACGCGATTGTATTTGTTTTAATCTATTAGGCTGATTAAGGGAAGAATGAACGAATTTGTTTTCTGGCATAATTAACTTTATAATTATCGAATAGGACGTATTAAAGTTTTCTATTGAAAAATGAACAAAATAGAGTATGATAAAAATGATTACGCCCGAGAACAAACCTGTATTTAATCTCCGAAGTTATAATTACAGAAACGTGTTCTGAATAAATTGTGTAAGATTTTAATACGAACCGATATACGGAGTATTAAAATTGATCTCTCTGCTTCCTTTAAAAAGAGCTCCGGAATATCGTTCTTCTTATTTATAGTGCGCACGATTTAAGCTAAAATTACATCTTTTTAGGAAATAATTTATTTAGTGATTGCGCGAGCTCGGGAGGAAGTTGCACAATTTCGCGAATCGCGCGAAATCGCTTTGTGGATGCGGCTCGTTCGAGAAAACATAAAAGATCGCGGATTCCGAGGATGCTGTCTAAAAACGACCGAAACGTCGGATTCGTCGGTGGAAACTCAATTAACGTCGGTGTCGCCGAAACCGTCTCCGAGCAGCGACGAAACATAAAATAAGTCTGACATTCTTGAACGGGGAAGAAAGGGCAACGAAGGCTTTTAGCGTGAGTCTAGTTTACGAGTGTCGGCTACGAGCATTTGTTACGTGACAGCTCTCGGCCGTCGTCGCATGGAAAGAGCAATGCGTAATATTTCTCCTGCAGTCGACGGAACGACGCCTACGTTTCGGCTCCAGCCATAAATCCGCCATTTATATCGTGCGGATGATGTGTTTATCTTTTATCGACGATATAAATATTCAGATCCCGCGGACGGAGCTTGCATCATCGACGTTGAAACTAATAGAAGGCTTCCGTTCGCGCAGGAGCGCTCGGAAGGCGAGGGGTAAATTCGCTCGAAAAACTGTAAGACGCGCTCCGCCGCGGGAATAAATCTCGCCGTGAAACGAAATAAATGTCTCTCGATCGCGTATCCGTGTAATCCTTTTACATAATTTATGAGAATCCACGACGAGGATAAACCTGATCTTTACACACTTCTGAGGCACGAACGGCGGCGCTGATTTATCGTTTCCATCAACCGACCCGTATAAAATTAGACGGGTCTCATAACGCCTGTGTTATGGCAGAGACATAAAATTCAGCGGATCTACGAATTTATCAATCGACAAATATACGCGATTATCCGACGACGACGGCGAAAGTATCAATTGGACGTGGTAATCCGCGGTCGATAATACAATTACAATCTGTAAACCGTATCTATAATCTGCGCGCGAGAAAAAAGAAACTGCTTTAACATGGCATCGTCTAACCTAATCGACGACATTTGGCTGCGCAACGATTTTTATTCATGGAACCGCCGATCGTAACAACGCAAAATTTGGCAGCCGCTTTCGAGAGAGCCCGCTAAAGGGTTAAAATATTCGCGCAGAGAAACGAACCCAGCCGAGAAGCGATCCAAAGTTAGCCTAGGGTTAGCCTTGACCCGGTCTATATCGAGTCTGTGCTCAGCCTAGACCCAGAACCTAAAACATCAAATTTATAGGTTCTGCGGTTTCCGGGCGTATTTGCTGCATCGCATGTGTGCGGGTTTACTTATCAGCTTGATGCACGTGCATTCACCGACGAGTGTATGCATTCACGAAACCTTTCGTATTTACTGGGACGCGTCTACGGACACGTTGCAGCCGTGTGCGCGCATCCGTGTGCGTCTGTGAGCATCTGAACGTATCTGTATGCATCTGTGTGTAACCGAGCGTATCTGTGCTCGCGCGCGCGCGCGCGCGCGTGTATATCGTGCGGGGGAAGCGAAAGCAACGACCGTAGAAAGATTTTCGACATAGCCGGACAAATCGGTGGAGCTGAGTAGGTAACACCGTTGGTTGGCCACGAGCACGTGACCAACCACTTCATATCCGATCGTATAAAGCGGGACGCGGACGTACCCTCCGCCGGTCCTCGCCGCTATATAAGGTCCCTCACGAAAACTTTGCCCGACCTCCCCAGCGAGTTGCCTCCACACGTTTATAACCTTTTCCACTCTGCGCGATATGTCTCGGAGCCTCCTCCGGCCGGCTCTCCGATCTCTACGACTCGCGGCCGGGTTCGACGAATGGGACGAAGAAGGTGGCGGCCCCGGCGGAGGGGCGAAGATAGAGGCCGGGAGGGGCGCAGGGTGGCCGAAGGGTGGGAAGGCTACCAGATATAAATTTCCTGATATTCGACCGTTCGTGTCGTTTGAAATGGGGCAGTTTTCTCGGGACCTAATGGTTATTGCCTTTCTCGGTGGACATATTGCGTTCCATCCAGTGCAATGTGTGCGGCCGATATATCAGAGCTCTTCGCTCTCTTGGGTCGAGCTCTCTCGGATAAGGGTGGCTGTTCGCCGGGGAGTGGCGGAGGGGCCGGGGGGAGTGGACACGGAGAGAGAAAGAGAGACAGAGAGCGAGAGAGAGAGAGAGAGAGAGAGAGAGACGCTGGAGGAAGGAAGAAACCGGTGGACAGAGAGGAATAGATCCGGCGATACGGCGAAAGAGGGGAGCGGGGAGTACCGAGGAGGAGAGAGGAGGAGAGCGGCGGAGAGCGGCGGAGAGCGGAGGAGAGAGAGAAGCGAAGAGGAGAGAGGAGGAGAGAAGAGAGGAGGAGAGAGAGGAGGAGAGATGTCGACCGCGCAGTTACCGGAAACCCCTCCGCAACGGAGCAGCAGTCCGCTTGGTGGTCGTGCCCTGCCAGACTGCAGACGGGAAGTGGCCGAGGTGTGGCCGCGGAGTTGAATTATTACAAGCTGCCCCGACATTCATACAGGATGCATGCCCCAGCCCGTGCCCGTAAATCTTCACCGCTACGTCAGTCCTTGACTTTGCACGCCGCCTGCCGCCGGCTGATGTTATTATCGTTGGCTTAAGCGCGAATTGAATAACGCGCCTCGCGTTCGCCTCCTCGCATTGACGAGGGGTTAAGTGATTTTCACCCCATTACTCCAGCTACGATGCCTTATCCCGCGGACAGAAATCGCGCCGCGATAGTCGGGATAGTCCTCGACCGTTATCCAGCAATCCTGCAACATCTACACCGGTAAATGGATCGCGCGGTGGGTCTCGAAACGTTCGATCTATCGCAACTTTTACCGTCTCTCGATGATCTCGACCAGGCAAAAATTTAACCTAACCACGGAACGCTTTTCAGAGTGCAGAAGATAATCGTTGATTTTATTGCTTCATAAAAATGTTGTTGAATATTTTTATCGCTGTTCGACGGGTCGATGTTTCTTGATACAGTAATGTCTCCCTAATTGACGCTCGGATTGTCCACGAAGATGGACAATTTGGGAAGAGGAGATACGATTGTTCGAGCCTTGCGGTTTATTTTTAGACTTATTATTATTAAAAAACGAGCCGCAAGGCTCGAATAATCGCGTCCCCTCTTCCCAAATTACCTATTTTAGTGCACAATTTAGGCGACAATTAGGGAAACATTACCGTATAACCGAACGAACTTCGAAATATTTATTTAATATGAATCGAAATTAATACGAATGAGATGGTAAAGCTGGAACGTGTGTCTATTATGGTACGTTGAAACACTGATATTAGAACAAACATTTTCTTTACAATCGCATGACAGTATTTGCGCGAGCAAATCTATAGAGAACAATGTTCAAAAATATGCTCTACATTCTATCGTATCGTTTGTACTTATCGTTTCACGACGGCGGTGTTTCATAATAGGTACTTTTACTTCAAATCCTTGATTTTCTAATGTACCAAACTTTCGGGACAGTAACACTATTTATTCGAACTTATTTAGAAACGTGTTACTATACAAGTATACTGAAGTCGACTGTCGTCGCTTTTTGCAACGGTTTCGTGACGATTCTCTTTTTTTCAAACTACAGTAAATTCTTCAGCTTGTAAACACAAATGAACAATTCGGGAACAACATGATTATTCGTGTCTTCGCGACTCGTTTTTACAGTTACCGATCGTCAAGAATTATAAAAACTGAAACGTAGAAAGTTTCGGAGAAATGAAACGAATAAAAATATCGGAGACAATTAGGGAGAATTTTTACCGCGCTTCTCAAGGGTTGTGCACTGTTCAACGTCTCGTTGCAAACAATGCGTACGAATATCTATCTAAATGCACGTGCACGTGTGCGCGTACACCTCTATGTCCATTATTTATTTGCCGAGCTGTTAACCGTTTTGTATGCAACTACGGAGAAACTGCCGCCTTGACTACTTTTAATCAGTATTATCGATTATCGAAGCCGATAGCGGCACCAAGTAATAACAGTAACTCAACCGTGCTGTCGTTATCCGTGGCTTAAGCAGGAATTGTATATCGTACAGTTAGGTTACACCGACGAGGGGTTCAGTGATTTTCACCCCATTAACTAGAACGTGTTACTCAACCCAGCAGACGGATCCCGGTAACTATCTAGCCCCTCCCCCCCTACCTCCCCCTCCTAACGCTACACCGTAATATTATCAAGACGTCGCGCGTTTCCTTGATTTAATTGCGGCACTGAATTTTTCATACAAAAGCCGCCTCCGGATTATCCAGTTATGCCTGTGGAAACATGTTCCGCAAATAGACGCGAGCGAAAAATGTTGTTGCGAATGTAAGTGCATCGGAGGTTTACGAGGAAGTTGTAGAAAAATGAGAAATTATAATCGACTGGTTCTTCGCGACGCGACGCAGATATTATGGTGCTAAATTTTCGATTTTTTTTCCAGTCCGGTAAACAAGGATTAACACGTGTTACAAATTAATGCGTTTCGCGAAATTAATGCGTTTCTTCGACGCGCGATCGACAAATTAATGAACGTTATTGCTTGTCGTAAATGCAATCTTTATCGGCACGATATTCTTTTCCTATTCTCGATGTTCGGTGTTCGTACACCTTTTAAAACGCTATAACTATTTTGAAACTGGACCAAGCGACTCGAATTTTTTTTTCTTCTAGAAGCGAAAGGCATTTTTTAAATGTTTATTATATAGGTTTTTCTTATAGCCAGATTCTTATTTAGTTTCTCGTCATCCCAAGTAATAGCAAAATTAAAAGAAAGGCATTTTAGTCATCGTCCGGCAGACCAGTTCCTCTTCTAAAAATAAATTCGAGCGATTTAGTCGAGTTTTAAAAAAGTTATTATATATTGCACGCCACTGTGCGTGTTCTCTTGTGTAATAAAGACAATTGCGCGCGCTGACTAAACGCGGTTCATCCGACATCTCTAATTCGTGTTTCGACAATGTCGACTAAACTTACGAATTATGATACAAATCCCAGTTGACGTGCGGCAAATTAAATGGGTTCTACCATTAACACTTCGCCGGGGTCTAATGAAATATTTATGAAACGGTATTGAAACGTACGACATGTTCACCCGGCAATCTTGGATGTTTTACACGCGGCGTAATGCAGAATGTGGAATGCGAACATTTATTAATCGCGCTATTAATACTTCGAAAGTCTGAAATTCTTATTCGAATGTGTCGAGCGCGCGTTGAGCGGAATTATTCGTCCGGGCAATTTACCTTGCATTAGTCGTTCTAGTCCGTGGCGTCTGAAAAATCGTCAACTATCATAATGTTCGGCCCCGCAGCAAATAAATAACAAGGTGACTGCGCGACAGGCAATTAAATACGTCGACTAGTTCTAATCAATTGCGTGAAATTATTGCCAACCTTAATGATACAGGCTCGCAACCGCATGCGTTTGGCAACCGTACCCATTTCTATAAATCACTCTCGTACGTTTGTTTGCGTAAATCAAGCAACAGTCTTCTCTTGTTCCGCCCGACATCTCGTGACACGTCAAAAGTAACAAACTATGAACGCTTGTGCACAGTTTAATTCTTGCAAGACAAATTCAAGTTGGAAAACGGTTTTCCTCGCCGGCCACGAAATTTCGCAACCGCAAAAATGTCGGTTTCATTCATGAAATGTACATTTGATAACGTCACGATTCTAAGACCACGCAAAAATGTTCAGTTTGTATACAGAAGGGTTGATACAATAATGAGCGAAACGGAAAAACTTTTGAAACAAGGAAGACAGCAAATTATTGTTATAATTTCGTTTCAATTTTACGTTAAATTTTTCTGTATATTTCTGTACGATTATTTAATTTTATCTCTGTTCAATTATTTTCTGTATAATTATTCTATATAATTAGTTTTCTTCTATGTTTCTCTTTTTTAGCGAATAGAAATTCCTTTCTTTTTTTAAATATCATTTCTCGATGCAATCTCAAATATGGCATACTTCATTCGTTACTATATGAAAAAACCTGAGAATGTTTGAGTGGCTGAGATCGTCCATAAATTCATAATCGCCTAATTTTCTGTTTATACCGTTAACAAGTATCTAGCAAAATCGCGGCGCGATATTGAAAATATGACAAGCTTTTTGCTGAACGCGGGGGCCAGATTGTTTGAAGGTACTCATATGCGGCGCGAATGAAAAAACGATCCCGAGGGAAAGTATCAAGGGACGGTAGTATCGGGTTAGGCAGATTCCAGCAATCCAGTAGGAAATACCATACAATTTCGAGTTCTACCATGGAATAGGACTGAAGCGTCGAATCGGGATGCCGAGCACGTATCGACAACCTGGTCACCAACACGCTCAATGGCAATCCCAAATAAAAAGAAAGGAGAAAGACATTGCATTCTCCGTAACCACGACCTGCCGCCGCCTCTACATTTCTTCTCCTTCTGCCTGGTACCGGTACGAGTGCTTTTACAACGGTCAGCGCTCTCTGATGCTTGAACAAATCTAACCGACAACTCCTCGCATGCAGTCCAATTTAACTAAATCCTTTCCGCTTTTCCTCCGCAACGGTGAAGAGAGAGAGAGAGAGAGAGAGAGAGAGAGAGAGAGAGAGAGAGGGAAAGAGAGATGGAGAGAGAAGACCGTTCGTGTGCAAGAGGGCGAGCAAGAGAGGACGTGCGAAAGGGAAGTGTGCAGGACAGGAAAGGACAGGGAGGGAGAAGCCATACGTGAAGATAAGATTGGAAAAGTTGTATGAGGGGCAACTTTAACAGCTATATAACCATTACGGTGCCGATAAAGTGGAATCTAGTGTCTTAACGGTCTGGAACGAAATTCCGGATATAGCATCGTATATTCCAATAGAGTTAAACACGACGTTCAGATACTCGTTTCCGACTCGCCGCCGTGAAGAGTGTACACGCCGCTTTATTGTCCAATAGATCTGAAGGATCGCTATTCTCTGCCGGCGGGACTTCTTCGGACACGTTTATGAATCCGTTTGTTGAATTATCCGATTTATCGGGCATCTCTCTTCGCAACGGAACACGGCGACGTTCGACACGCTACTCCATTGGTCACTGGTTTTCGTTAACGACTCGCGAACGAAGCCGCGGATTGCAGTTTTGCCAAAGAAAAAAGTTACTTCGAACGAAATGAGAAATAAAAATGATCTCTAAAAATACAATCCAGAGCTTCGGTTGAACACAGGATTTTTCATAATGCTATCTTTTAATTTCCTGTAAACCTTAAAAAATAAGCTGTGCTTCGCGAGTTTCGGGACACCTCGTTTCGCAGTGTTTTCGGTAAAGTTGCATCGAAACGGTCGAATTCCATTCACCGTTTCCGATGGCGAAGCGTTTAAAACGCGGACGCAAATAACGCGTATTAATCGATAAAGCGTTGTTTCCAACGCGTTTGAAATAAAACATGTTGTTATCGGTTGACGGACCGAACGCAGGCAAAGTTCGCTAATTTCGCATTATAGCGGGTGTTGTTGGCGTAAATATAAAGAACGGTTGTACAGGGTAATACGTGTTTGTGCTGCAGGCTACGTTTGCCATAACTCACCTATGGGACTGACAGCTTGCATAATACCCGCGAAATTGGTTTTATAAGACGACGCCAAGCACTGCTTCACAACAATGCCATAAACGCTCCGGGTAAATTACGACTCAGTGGCGTAACATCGTCGGGAGGAAAGAACATTCACTCGGTTTAAATTTCGTTTAATTGTGTTAAGGATGGTTCGCGTTCGAATAATTGTCAACTAGGAATCATCTTGAATATCTGTTTCCTGAAAATAGACGATCGAATCGAACGATTGTTGTTCTTGGCGAGAGTAATTTCAACTTCGGTCGATAACACAGTATTAAACCGCATTTTGCTTTTTTCGGATTGTTTTTTGCGACACGTTTCATGCAACTATTTCGACTTAAACTTTCGAAAATAACCGCGTCTATTGTTATTCCTTGAAGTTTAATATTTTATGTGCTCATAATTTCACAACGTGGCCGGACAAAATGTGTCGGGAAGAACGCTATAATCGATAGAGAACATTATAATTTGTTGAAATTATATTTCGCAGTCACGTGGATATAAAGTTATTAATAGAACGAATCCGTCTCTGATTTTTTATATGAAATCTATTTAATACTTTTAAGAAACACAAATGAATAATAACTATCGCTGTATTTTACCTATTTACCCATAATTTTGTAACGAACACTTGTAAATAGGAACGACGCGTTAACAAAAATTATAATTAGTTGGAAACGAAAATCTCGTGCGATAAACTGCATGTGCAACGTATTGGCAGTTGTCACTTTTCGTGCAGCGCATTATTGTACGACTTTGGAAGTACTATTGCATTATCATGCATCGTTTATTGTAGAAACGTCTGATATAATATTGCACGCGATACAGGAAATTGAACACCCTTCATGTGGACAGATATCATTTATGCATGTATGAACTTCGCAGCAGCAATATCTGTTATTGATTCTACGTTTAGCATGTGCATTTACGTGTGACCGCTGTTAACATCTCCGAAGGGGCTGCGTTCGAAGAAAAGTGAAAATTTACAATTGAGAAGTATTGTAAAAACAGGAATCTGGTCGAAAGTAAGAGCATTATTTCTTTAATGCAACGCGAATGAAATTTTTCGTATCAACGTACAAAGGAAATTTAACGATCAACAATTAGAATCGAAGGAAATTTCATTGCAACAATAAGAAAATTGGATATCGAACTAATGGAAACCGTATAAGTTTGAAATGAAAGGTTTTATTCGATTAAAAATCAAAGTCTCGGTGGAAAGTGATTTGACGATATTTAAACGACAACAGGGGCTACGTATAAACATTAATTAATTATCCGAAGAGTGTTCCGGATAAAGAAGAAAATTCTCATACGCTTCGCACCGACCTTGTTTCGGTTTCTGTGGATAGTTCTTTCGACAAACCGAGAGCTTTGGTTTACGACTCATCAGCAGATAACATTGTCATGTTTCAGCAGCGAATCAAAGAGGCATGCCAACAAATGCGAACAACACCTGGCAATTTTCGGAGGGAGCCAGCATGCTTGCATTAATTTTAATACGCTCCGCCGAAGTTACACCCGCATGAAATATTCATTTTTACGAATAATTGGTTAAGCAGATCTCGTGAAATCATGTATAAAATAAGAGATAAGAAATAAATATCGATAACGCGTATTTAGTCGACGCTATCGCTCCTCGTATCCGATTTAATTTCTGACAGAACGACGCGTCTAATAATAAATTGGAATCGACGCTCGATAGATCGAGACAGCGACAATTGTTATTTTAAAACTATTATCTCGCTGCGACGGGGCCGTTGTCTATCTTGGATCCGAAGCCGTCGATAAAATAAACAATCGGTGGACGAACAGCTTTGAAGTTTCTCCGACGCGGGACGATTGCAATTCTTATTGACAAACAGGTGTTATAACTCAGAGCAGGTGAAACGACGCGGCGGCCAGCGGTTCACACACAAAGAATTTCATTACTCACTGAGTTATAATCTCTCATATCATTGTTTTATGGCAGCACCATAAACAATTCAGCCGCGCGGCAGTATTCACTTGCGGGGTAAGCAGATCTGAGCCGTGATTTACCGAAAGTCGTAAATTTTTTAACTTACTGCGGATTAGATAGCGCCATCTGAATGTAAATTCATCCCGACAAAACTGTGCCAGCGCGCTACACAGTTACCAACAAAACTTTATTTTCCGGTTATAATGGAGTTTCAGCCTTTTATGCTTCAGATGCTACGCCAGTGAGCATCATTTACATAAGATAAATACTTTTGGACTGCAGCCCTGCTCTATTTAGCCAGCGGCGGCTTAACCTTATTCACATTGTATATTTTACCCGGGTTAAATAAACTCCTGATTTTCCACTTAAAATACGAACGTTCCGAATTTGTTTGCCTACCGAAGGATACATTATTTATTCATCGTCGATTGCAACGAGTATAATAATCGACTGTTTCGCTACAACGAGAATACAATTTTACGGGGAACGATTTCATTCCGATTTCTAGCAAATATACACGTTTTATTGCGAGAAAATTTAACGCTTTTCGACGGTAGCGAAAAATGTATTATTTTTCTTCGTAGAATATCGACGTAATGAAATTGATATCGATAAAGCGAGCATAGCAAATATACCAGATATTTGTTTTCGAGAACAGAACAGGAGACGAATAATTATTTTGCATATATACATTTGTAATAATTATTTGCATATATTTCGTTTCACCGTCATTATTTTGTTTCAAAATATCATATTAATTTATTGCAGTAATTCGTGTTGACATACCAATCGCAGCATCAAGACAAAAGACGATAACGATGCAATCGCAACGGGCTTTTGTCATTAATCCAGGATTTACGAACGATAACATTTTTGTAACTTTCCGCAACATTACGTAAAAGTTCGACTCGCGTAACATTCCGGAAGAAAGTATGTCATCTCTCGTCGAGCAATTTGTTCACCGCAACGATTAATAATCTTTGATAATCTTTTAGAATAAGATATTACAATAATAATATATTTTTTACAGCCGTTGACAATCGGTAACTATAAAAACGAATCGCAAAGCTCGGACTATCGTGTCTTCTTTTCCCAAATTGTCCATTTTTGTGTACGATCTTAGCGTTAATTAGGGAAAACTAATCTTAATTACAGTAATGTCTCTCTAATTGGCGCTTAGATTGTCCACGAAAACGGACAATTTGGGGAGTGGAGATACGATTATTCGAGGCTCGTTTTTATAGTCGTTGGCAATCTATAACTATAAAAACGAACCGCAGGGCTCGAATAATCGCATCCCCTCTCCCCAAATTGTCCATTTTCGTGTACGATCTCAGCGTCAATTAGGGGAAACCACCCCTGTTTACTTCGATTTTGCGAATCGGCTCGAACTAGGGTGTCGAAATAAAGATTCGGCGTCGCGGACAAAAAAAGTGCCATGAAAAAAAACGTCGCCGGTCTGTAACCTTTCAATCTCGGTAGTTCAGCAAACAGTTACAATTGATCCCGTTTCTGGGCTATTTGGTGCGCGCACGATCGTCATAAAGCTCCGAAAAAGCGGGAACGGGACGGGTCGGCGCGCGTTCAAAAACATGTCCACTTTCACGGGACACGAAAACGGGCTCGAAAACTACCCGGAGATCGGTGTACCGCGCAGTAAGTAGCGGCCATGATCCGGGTGTATGCGCACGGCGTTGTAAGTTCGCTTGCAAACGACCGAATTATTCAAATGTTCGCGGTTGCAAGTGGTTCTGCGTTACCGTGACGACGACAACTGGCGCGTTTGCGGAGTCATCCGCGGATAACGCTGCCGCAACTTTCGAGTAGTATCCTGCGACCGACGATAAATTGGCGCCGATATCGCGGCCAATTTCCTGAATATGTTTAAGATATACCTGCGCTTGCGATCTACTCTGTGCGTGACGTTTTATGAACTTCCCCGCTACAATGTTACCGCGATCCCGCACCGAGTCGGCGGTAAGCTGAATCCCCTCGTATCAATGACCTAAATTTTCGACGACGCTGAATAAGCTGGAATCTTCGTGCCGGGATCGGACCGTGCAATAAGTCTGCCGCGACCGCTGCAGAAAATTTCAGAATTCACAAACGTTGCTAGTTTCATCCTGTGTTTACGTTTATCTTCGTCGCGTAGGGTAAGCGTGTGTGCGTTTTCTATATGTTTAGCATTGATAACTTATGGCATACGAGTAACAGCAATCGCAGTTTTAACTCATTCAGCGACTTTTGATAGTCGGAGGCTTGTGACAACGTTGAGTCTTACGAAATACAGGGTGTCCCAAAAATGTCTCGCAGTCCGAAAGTGGCGGGTTCCTCGGGTCGTTTGAAGCAACTTCTTCCTTTACAAAAATTTTCTCCGAGACACCGTTAACGAGTTATTAACGAAAAACAGTGGCCAATGAGAGGCGAGCTCGGCTTGCGCGAGGCGACCGAGCCAACGAGCGGGACTGGGCTTCGTGCGCTGGTTGGCTGGGCCGCCTCGCGTCAGCCGTACTCGATTCTTATTGGTCACTGTTTTTCGTTAATAACTCGTTAACGGTGCCTCGGAGAACATTTTTGTAAAGGAAAAAGTTGCTTCAAATGATCCGAGGAGCCCATCATTTCCGGATTGCGAGACATTTTTGGGACACCCTGTACAATAATGTCTCCACTACCGACGTTTAGATCGTCCACAAAAATGGACAATTTTGGAAAAGGAGACATGATTATCCGAGCCTTGCGGCTCGTTATAATTGTTGACGATTTATAACTATAAAAACGAACCGAAAGGCTCGAATAATCGCATCTCCTCTTCCCAAATTGTCCATTTCTGTACGCAACCTGAGCGTCGGTAAGGGAGACATTACTGTACTCGTAATAGCGGCTGTAAACGCCGAGTCAACGTTGCAACGATTTAACGTTTAAAATCGAAAAGAGATCCGCTGTTTCATCGCTCGAACTCGTTCGAGTAGGTTTTTCGTTACTTAAGATACGATGTTACGAGCAGGGATCAAGATTTTCTCATATCTCCGAGTAGGTATTGCTGGTTCGGTTTAAATTCATAAGGTGCTATATTAAAATGGACGTTAACGTTGGTCGCCGCGCGATAATAAAACCACGAAGGAGGGACAGGGCTTCATAAAAATGAGGTTAAATATTGCAAACCGGGAGGAAGGCAGTGATTTACCGAGGCACATCGTACGCCACATTACCCTGCAGCCCTTACAACGCCACCCGCCACCTAACTCCGACGGAAAGTTAACGGAGAAACCGACACTTACGGCCACCCACATCGCAATAAACGAGCCAATTAATATTGTTGCCCCCTTGAACTTGTTACTGCCCTTGACGTCATACCGGATCATCCCTGCGCGTGGGTGAATAATTGGCGGAGCGGCTAGTGATTAGACGAAGGATCGCGGTTAGCCTTCGTTACCCGCTATGCAAACTCGGAAATGATTATTTGCCAAATTATCGCGACCGAACGAATACGCGAAACGCTCTAATTTATCTCGAATATATTCCAGATACGTTCCGAACTGTTATTATTATGTAGCGTTTATATTTTTATCAAATGCGCATTTCAATGAATAATGTGCGCGGGTAGCTAATGCATCGAAAGCGCAAAGCTAATTGCACATTTAATTATTTTTTGGTAGACAAAATTGCGCAGAAATGTTCGTGTGAATAATTGAATAATTGTAGAGACGCAAGGTGGTGGAGCCGGTTACTGTGGGGTGACCAATTGCTGTGCCTTTGTGCTAACTTTTTTATTCGTTTATTTCATTTATTTTTGAATAAAAGAACTGATCAACTACCCAGCGTATTTGGGCATTAAACCACGGATAATTAAACTCGCGCAACTCACGGAAATTCGACCGAATCTATGCGATACGTTCGCAAAGCGAATTTCAAAAGACGGCTTCAAACTGCGCGGCTATATTAATTATGTGGGCTACATTAACGCATCGTCGAAATGCGTAAAATACGCAGCGTGCTCGCGGTATTCGAGCGTCATCTTGAAAGTTAATTAAATTCCATAGGAAGGCTGGGAAAAATAAATAAGCGTGGATCGACGACGGTAGGATTCGATCGGGAAACACAATGCATATTACTGACACTCGTCAAATTCTGTATTACGCGATGGCGAAACTGGTAGACACACTAGTGATGTAGCAACCTCCATCACTTGCGGCATTGTTTTAATGCTGTGCGTGATTCTGTGCCGGGCTGCGTGATGAGGCTTCCTAATAACCAGTCGCTCACACGTCTGGTTTTACCTCTCTCATCCTCTCGGAGCCCTCCGACGTCACCCCATACTGCCGACATCACCAACATCAACCGACCCCTTCTCGCGAGCTGCGAAACTGTGGCATGTCGGCTTCGCATCAATCTTGTTAAATTACCCGCCTGGCCAGGAGTCGTTCTCTCGCTTGTGGATTGATAAATTGCCCGATCCCGTCTTCCGCAGACACGTAACGCTCGACGTCGCGACCTCGAACAGAGGAAAATGGTGGGGGGGTTTCCAGCCCCGAAATGCACCGAAGAAAGTCAAATTAAAATATACAGGGTGTCCCGCGATGTATTTACACTATTCCCGCAATTATTTCAGCATTTCGGAGCAGTCGAACGGATTTTGTACACGCGACCAGATTTGCAGATATCTCCAACGATTTGTTGAACATTATTCTTGAACATTATTTTCAACGATTTGTTGAACATTATTCTTGAACATTATTTTCAAATTAAAATATACAGGGTGTCCCGCGATGTATTTACACTATTCCCGCAATTATTTCAGCCTTTCGGAGAAGTCGAATGGATCTTGTACACGCGACCGGATGATCGTTCAACGATTTGTTGAACATTATTTTTTCGGTAATAATTGAGCCGTTTATTTTGAAAGTGGCATAAGTCACTTTTTCAAAAAAATCGAGTTAATGCTAACACTAATTACAACTGAACGGTATCTTTTCATTTAAAAAAAAAAATGTGACTTATGCCACTTTCAAAATAAACGGCTCAATTGCTTATTTTGCTGGTTCACGTAATGTTCATAAATAACGTCACAATTTCGTGATATATACGGTGGCTCGAGAAAGGTATTCGCACAGCTTGCGAAAGAAAATAATCTCTTTAGAATCGAATTAAACGAATTTTTGTATATATTAGAAAATATCAAAATATCAAAATAATATATTAAGTAACACTGATTTAATGTTGCCAATGAACCGAGGCCTGTCTTCTGATCGAAGAAGCTGTCGTTACGTTGAAAATGAAATTCTTCATCGAGCAGTCGATTTAGCAAATTTGCTGTTGCTTTGAAAAGTGTCGCTTCAAACTACTGAAAAAACAGCAAGCTCCGAGACAAAGGAATTGCAAGGAATATCGAGACAAAGGAAGCGCGAGCCGGTTGTTTCGATGGCCAGTAGAGACCGCGGACTATGAATTCGACTGTATCTCTCGAATGAGAGCACGCGGACTCGCGTATTAAAAAACATACCGATGCAATATTACAGACGATATGATTGCATCGGTGGCGAGTCCGCGAACGTTGCTTCCAAGGATTTTTCAGGAAACGGGTGGTCGAACGAACGGTGTTAGCCGAGCCGTATGGACTTCTAAAAAATCCCTGATTCAGGGAATCGCGGGTGAAACGATCGTTCGTAGGTTCGTTTCGAAATTACGAAAGTTCTTCATAACGAATACGAACGGGAGATCGTGGAAAGCATTCGCAATTACTTTGAATCTTCTCTGTTATGCCACCTTAGCTTACCTTGAAAGTAGTCTGCCCACCTATCCCCATTCGGACCTGTCCTATCGCTTTCAACCCACTGCGATGAAGATAACTATCAGCTCGTTACATCTTTCGGGCAGCGCAGTGAGCGTGTTGTAACTACGAGCAAGTACCACCTAGTCGGATCACGGGATGAGATAGAAAGAAAGCCAACTAAGCCAATGCTGATAGCGTCTCTAAGCTTGCGGGCCTGGCTACCCAGTGCGCGCCAGTGGCTAATGGCTGGTCCGCGGCTTTAGCGCGACAACGCGACCATGTTGAGTTGGACCAACGTAATCCTTACATATGACCAGATTCCATGGGATTAGGAAGGCGCGAACCCATTGCGCTTGTTCCGTCTCCTCTGTTGACTATCCTCTCAATATTTAGTATAATCTGTCGGGCGGTTTTACAAAAGAATGCACGGAATATTCACTTTGCCTCCTCTTCGCCGGTCTTCGGTGCATGAATACTTGAAACCGGCCTCGCAGCCTCCAGCTTTATCCATCCGACGCTGCCCCTTTTTACAACGGAAACCGCCGCTCGAATCGCCGCGACACGAAATATAATTTCGTAACTGGAACAAACGTTGCGAACTGGTCTCCTCGATTACCCGGCCTCCTTATTTACATCTAATATACTGTAATATACAAGGTATCCCGAAAATATCTCGCAATCCGAAAGTAGGAGATTCCTGAGGTGATTCGAAGCAACCTTTTCCTTAGCGAAAATGCAATCCGCGGCTTCGTTTACGAGTTATTAACGAAAAACAGTGACCAATCAGAGGCGAGATCATTTGGCGCGAGGCGGCCGAGCCAATGAGCGGAACTGGGCTCCGTGCACTCGTTGGCTGGGCCGCCGCGCGCCAGCCGAGCTCGCCTCTTATTGGTCAGGGTTTTTCGTTAATAACTCGTAAACGAAGCCTCGGAGAAAATTTTCGCAAAGGAAAAAGTTGCTTCGAATGACCTCGGAAACCTCCCATTTCCGGATTACGAGACATTTTCAGAACACCCTGTATATAATAGAAAGCTTATTTTTCGTGTAAAAATCGAACGAACGATCGCCGAGAATCGCAGCATCGAGCATTTTGTCATAAATAATTTGACTAATACCACGTCCGAACTAAAAATAAAGAATTAATTCTCTCAATAACCGAATAGCGAAGTAATTTAAAGCTGTCGCGCGACCGTCGCGCGGGAGAATTATTTCCAAATAACGTTAATTTATATTTCTGCAAGGAAATCGAAAATTATTGAACGCGAGACGCTCGATAGGAGGAATAAACCGATCCATCCTTCCTGTTTAATATTTGAAAGGTTTGCATCCACCGTGACGCAAATTATTTTCGCGTACATTTATATGAATCTGAATTATTTCGACGGTGTTAGAATTTAATCGTCGGACATTATTTTCCGACGAGCGAAGCGCGGCGACTAAGAATATATCGCTGGAAGACGTGGGACTGTCAGCTATGGAATGATAAACGAGCCTCCGCGGACTGTTTAATGAGTCGCTTAGACCGTCTTATAGAAGAACTCAACGTCGTATTTTCCATTGAACGAATCGAGTGCACGCGCCACCCGGCGGAAGGTGCTTAGAAGAGTAGTCGACGTATCATCGTTACGAGTGCTCATTATTCAAACTTACCGCGTTCCATTTATCTCAGTTTTACATCGCGGGAGGATGTGAGCTGCGTGACGATATCGGTGGCTCAAGATCTCTCGGCATGCATTATTCACAGTTTCATATTGAAATTGCACGACGCACCGTTGCCCGTGCAAGAAAATGGAAATGCACTTTATCTATCGCCTCTTTGACAGCCTGTCAAAGATGCGCCGTGCGAAATGCATTGTTCTTCCAGATTCTAAATATATCTACGCCGGTGTACGGACAAATTGCTTTTCTCGCTTTGCTGAAATCCGATTCGAGCGACGGGAGTGTCCCAAAGTTGGCCGAAAACGAGCGAATTCGTCAACGTTTGCGAGCGAACTGATTTGTACGGACTCGCCTAGACATTCCAGGAAACGAATATCTCGTAGCAAGTTCGACCGATGCATGCAAACTATTTATTTATGTAGAAGACATATAATACAATCATCGTCTGGAGGATTTCGTAACTTGGGCTATTGTTGGGTTAATGGCTCTGCAACCGACCTCGCATTTTCTGGCCGAACTTCTCGTCTTGCATCTCGAGCTGTCATCGACTTCTCAATTTTGGCAAGGCGAATTGTTATTTCGATGCTGACACTTATGGGCTTCAAAATTTCACGGTGTTTCATTCGATTTACAATCTATTCTGATTCTTTCTCAATTAATGCTCGCGGTTTCCACTTTGAAGTTCCTAAAATATTTATAAGATTTATAGATATAAAATTATAGATTATAGATATAAAATATATTATAGATATAAAATTATAGAATATAGATATAAAATATATTATAGATATAAAATTATAGATATAAAATTTTATAAGATTTAAGTTCCTTAAAATATTTATAAGATAATTATGACATTCCAGAAAGCAAAAGTAAATTTTATTCGGTTTTGTAATGTAACGTATAATAATAATAATAATAATAAAACTATCGCTACTGTAATTTAAAGCTTCAAATTCTTTTCAACCGACACAATCGCTGATATTCGCTGCAACGTTTCATTAAATTTGAAGGCTCTCGTCGAATGTCCAGCTCAATCTCTATAACGTAAAATAAACGGTCCAATTATTTCGGCTAATACAAGAGCTCTGCAAAGATTCGACCGCGTAAATTCGGATCGCGCGAATTGATATCGCGTAATAATGAACGCCGCGCGCATGGCGTTGCTATTTATCGCGTAATAAAGAGACTCGCGTGAAAAAAAGCGCCGCGTAAATTGCGGGTCGTTTACGAGTGTGCACCACTGCCGGACTGAGAATATTTGCATTAGATTTTGGATCGAAGTGGATTAGAAAGCTGCAACATCGTCGTTTCGTAGTCGAACGGCTCGGGGAAGGGGGGAGGCGGGTGTCGATAGCTCCTCGATCCACCGTGAAATTTGTATTCAGGGTAAAGTGCACGAGGGTCAGCCCTTCCCGAAAGCTTTTCTCACAGTATTGACTTCACGCGCGATTGAGTAACATTATTGACCATTCCTCAGGTAGGATGACGTATGCCCATTAACTGGTCTAGTGTCTCCTAGTGACGTAATGCCAAGGTGCCTCCCCATACCTGTTTCGAATAATGCACACGGCGAACAATGACGTGTGGTGATGTATGTGGGTTACGGGTCGAGCAGCTGTTGCTCTCGACAACTGGTTCCTCACACTCCTGTGGGCGCTCACAATGTCACAATGACGTGCGAGCACTTGTGACAGCATCGTGTGGGTACTACGTACTACATCGGAGTTTGTATTACAAGCGCTTGGCTGCACGCAAGGGTGGCGCGACTCTTGACGCTCCGAAGTACAACGCGCGCCGTACGCGCATTTCCAAAAAATCCCAACGCCGAACCTACCGCGGTAAATTCTCCCTAATTGGTGCTCGGATCGGTGCGCAAAAATCCACGATTCGAGAAGAGGAGATACGATTAATACGAAATACGATTAATGGAACGAGACGCGAGGCTCGAATAACCAAATTGCGCCCATTTTTTGGGAAGGGAGAATTTATTATACAGCTCCTAAACACGGTTTCTTCCATTAACAAATACAGCAGAACCTTCGTTATCAGAATTGACGCGTGAAAAGTGCTGAAAATCGAGCCGAAAATTGTCCACAAAATTTAAATGATAGGATCGATGAAACTGAAATTTAGAAAGTGGAAATTTATTATAGTGAATGGTATTTTAACTCTTTCATATTCTAAACAGCCTAGTAAAATTCATTTTGTCGAATATATTGCAATAAAAACAAATTTTTAAAGCTAACGCGGAATTAGTATTATCCATTTATGGGTGTAGTCGAGGAATTATTGTAGATAATCCTAATGTAACATTGTGGTTGCGCTTCTAAAATCTGCTTTCTTGTATACAAGTGATTATACGGTTGTCTGAACATAAATTACGGTTTTGGGGTAGATGGTGTATACAGAGGGTGAGTTTAGAATGAATTTACGTGGTCGAAGCAACTTCCTAGCCAGTCTATACAATTTTCCCAACGTGTGACAAGACTTTTTGTCTCGTAGAATATAAATCAGAGGTTCTAGAATTAATAAATCTTCAAGCTTAACCATCGTACGAGTAGGTTAGAATCACAGTGGCGTAAATTTATAAAATGCGACGTTCGAACGTTATAGGTTTTAATAAATTAAATATAATAATATAATATATATAAATAAAAACAGTAATATATAATTATATAATACGTAAAAATAATAATATATTAAAATAATAATAATATAATAATAATTGGAACTTACTCGTAGAAACTATTACTGCAAATAGGAATCGCTAACGACGTTAATTATCTAAATTGTACAGTAAATGATGTATCCACTCGATCGCACACTGTCTCCGCGAAAGGCGTCGTAAGAAGACCTTTCAATAATTTCTATTTAACACGATTTTGATGACAAAATTAACGAACGAACGAATTAAGCCAATCGTACAATAGAAAATATCGTCGAAGCCGGCGTTAATATTCTATGGTATCGATCCGCGTTCCGGCGCTAAGTCGAAAGTTAATTATTCAAGGACCAGCGACGCGTATGTTGACGGCATTACGCCGAAGTTTCTAATCCGGAATCCATATTAATCCCGGCGTACGTAGGTCTACGTTGGTTAACGAATGTAGCGAGTAGTTCAATTTCAGAAGATACGTCACGTAAACCTATCTGCGTCAATTTTCAGCGGGCTATGGTTTGTAAAGACTCGGCAGCTTTGCCCTTCTCGACACCATGCGGAAGGCTGCTGCTGCTGCTGCCGCTGCCGCCACTGCTGCAGGGTTGTATTTGCTGGCTATCGAGTCTGGATCACGTCACGTCGTGTCGGATCGCGTTACGCTCTCGACACTGATCGGAGATTAGCACCGGTAACCCCACCTCCTGACAATCCCCTACTTTTCTCCCCCTCCCCCTTTGCTCCCCGGCGACCGTACGGCATCCCTCCGATTGCATTCAAATCACGCACAAAGAGCTCAACTTGAGAGCTTCTCCCGTAACCGCACACTAGAGCCGCGCCTATCTGACAGCCGTATCTAACGGATTTTTAACGACCTTTTGTTAGCCAAAAAATGTATATAAGCTCCCGATAGTCGAGTACTGTCCCAGCGAAGGAGACAGCGCGCGGAAACGATGATCAGATATCGCACGGTCGGTCGGCCGTACCTTTTCGAATGTGTATACATATACATATATATGTGTATTATATCCCGCTTTAAATCGTTGCCCTTTCAAAGAAAGCCCCGGCACCCGCTCGCCCCTCCTTTTGTTTGGCTCTCCGTAAATGCAGATTCGAGAATAAGAGTACTGGAAACCGAAACGATGAGACGCCGGAACGCGCTCGCCGGCCGTCCGGCGCCTTACATAAACCCCGAGCCCCGCAACTTTCTAACTTGTAACCAGTGTCGTTTACATATGCATATTAGGGTCTAACGTCCGCGCCGCGCCAAGAAAGTAATAACGTCGATAACGATCGAATATGCTGACGCGTGGGATAACACGTTCCGTCGTTTCTTTTCAGTCGTTCGCGAAAGTCTTAATAGAATTTTTCGATGCATCTGCAACCGTCGTCGACGGATTTTCGCGTTCCCCTAATTTAACTGTTTGGGGCACAGGGTTTTGGTGCAAGAAAAGGTTGTCGCGACAAAAAGGCTTGCAACAATTGACGGGCCTCCGAACGACTGCATTTGCGCGGTCATCAAAGTGCAACGGTGTCCGCATTTCGTCGGTTCGCTGTTTTTAAACTTTCCGCGATCACAGTATCGATCCTCGCGCGTTCCTCGTTCTCGTAACGGCAAAAATAAATTAGTTGCTAGTCCGTTTCGATGAAATTGGACGAGCAAAGCGAGACGGGACAAGACCGGAGTGAGATTATTATATTTTCTCCGCATTGCCGCCGCTTTCCGACGCGCGAGGGAAGCAATTAAAATTGGAATTAATTTTTAAAAAATTAGAGCAACATCGTCCGAACTTAACATCGAAAGCAGATCCTTCATCTCCGATATCCAACTGCTTGCTTCGTTTCGAAACGGCTAGAAATTGGCACCAAATTAATCCGAAAGAAATTAGGGAAATCATTCGATTTCAACGCGTTGAAAACAGATTCTTTTATCTATTCCCAATATCCAACCGCTCTATTTAGAAACAAAGTACAATTTTTCAATCGCGCAGCTGCGTAGTTATTGTGTTACACTAATAAGAACTGCAATTAATAAGAATTCTATTTATAGATTTTTCGAGACACAGAAATTCCGAAATTCAATTGTTGCCGACAGGTTCCCGCGTTAAGCACGCTAGATGATGAATGATTCCAGCAGCGAACGGTCTCGTTAGCTCCTCGTTTCGAAGTTCCTCATTCGGGCGCAGTTCGTTTAACGTCATGTTGAGTTTTCAAGATGGCGGTCTGAGCACAGGGGAACATTTTGCGAGAGTCGTTAGCACGGTTCGGAGCCACGCCTCCTTCGACGAGGATGCCTCCTTTTCCGTTCAAACACGTTTCATTCCTCAAAGAGCTGAAAGCCACTCCAGACGAAACCAGTCGCGCTCGAGAGATCCAAAAAGCTCGAAATAATCACTCAATTATCGAGAGCTTAACGAAGCTTATTTATATCGGCTTTCGGATTTTCGTAGGTTCACAGCCGATAAACGTATCCGCGGGAACGAATAAATCAGTTAACTTCGCTGAAAATGATACAGAAATATCCTAATGATATACAGGAAGATCGTTATCTCCGGTTTCTGTTCTCGCGCCGTTGAAATTCGCATAAAAATGTTCGACGTATTATCTATATTATCAATATTATCTGTATACTGTAATTTCTCTCTAATTGACACTGAGATTGTGCACAAAAATGGACAATTTGGGAAGTGGAGACACGATTATGTCTCCTCGAGCTCTGCAGCTCGTTTTTGTCGACAATTCGTAACTACAGATCGTTTTATTAACCAATTTCCGTTTCAAAAGTTGGCTTTGGCGGTCGATGCTAATTGTAAGCAAGGTTTCTCTTGCACAGCAACTTTATACAGTAATGTCTCCCTAATTGTCGCCTAAATTGTGCACTAAAATAGACAATTTGGGAAGAGAAGACGCGATTATTCGAGCCGCAAGGCTATTTTTTATAATTACCGAGTGTCAATAACCATAAAAACGAGAACCGCGAGGCTCGAACAATCGTATCTCCTCTCCCCGAATTGTCCATTTCTGTGAACAATCTGAGCGTCAATTAGGGAGACATCACTGTATCTATATATTGGACTTATATCATTAATTTTAGCTCTGTATCTATAGCATCTACATATATTATCAAGCGGTGCTTTTATTCGCGAGATTTCAACGAACGAGGTTATTTTGTATATTTTCGAAAGTACAGACGTCTCTCCGTTTGAAAACCGCGCGGAGGCTAAAAATATTGGTGCCAGACCGTCCTCCATTAATACTAAATGGATCAGGTCTGTGATTGGATATTTAATTGCATTAATACTTACATGCCTGTTACAATCGTAAAATGTGATAAGATGAAACTTCCCTGATGACTTCGTCAATTTCTGCTTAATTAAGAATATGTGCACAAAGCATTTAACGATTTCACAGCGGAACCACGCAGGTTTATTCGCATTCGCGTCTGTCCGTATTTACAATATCCGGTTAGAGAGACCGTACTTACGCGCCAGACAACTTTAACTTACCTTAAACATGTCAAGAAACAAACGTTTCACAAACATAACATTACGTACTGTAAAACTGTAAATATTGGGTTGTCCAGAAAGTTCGTGCCGATTTTCGGTAGGTAGCGTGAGAGACCTGACCGAATATATCACAATTATTGAAAACAAATGACATGTGTACATATTCTAAAAGAGATAACTTCAGCCATATTTGGAAAAAAGCTTGATTACGATTCGTTAATTTTTATCAGTTTTGTACGCCTTAGAATATGGTGGCAAATAAAGTGCATTATAGGCATTTAATGCTTTTCTTTTTCCGAAAGGGCAAAAATGCCACACAAGCGGCAAATAGGATATGCGCTGTTTACGGCGAGGATGCTGTAGCCGAAAGAACTGTGCGGAAATGGTTTGCTCGGTTTAAAGCTGGAAATTTCAACCTTGAAGATCAAGAACGCCCAGGTAGGCCGTCCACCACAGACGAAGATATGATTAGAACAGAAATCGAGAATAACCCACGCTCAACATTACGTCAATTAGCAGGAATGCTAAATAAATCAAAATCAACCATCCACGATCATACTGTGAAGCTTGGCTCCAATATTTAAATGAGCTGCGTTTTAATTTTCCTAAAAAATCGGCATGAACTTTCCGGACAACCCAATATCATAAATGTGTATTTTATGTGGCAGCAGCTATCCCGCCAGATTTAATAACATGTTAACGTTGTTAGATAGTGTGTATATCTTTTTTATTAAGAACATTTAAAGCGTCGCTTACAATCGTTAATTCATTCGCCCGAAAGAATGCTGAAACAAACAAACGCGCGTTAGCCGACAATTGCGTGGATCAACTAACGGAAAAAAGTGATTGAACTTTTAAATTTAATCCATCCAAGTTGAACTTTGTCGATGTTTATCGCTTCCTCTTCGATCATTCCACTCGCGTCTACGCGAAGATAACCCGAATAGCTGAAAAATCATAATAACAAAGTTATGTACGTCGATTTGAATTCCTGACGTCATTTACCCAGCTACTGGACACTCGTGCATATAATTATTATTATATAATTATATAATAATAAATAATATAATAATAATATAAATATAATAATATAAAAATAATAATAATAAATTATTATATAATTCCTCGAGGAACCTCCCTCTTCGGTTTTCTTTCCAAGCCGAGCGTCGATTAGGAAAAATTCGTCGTGATTTCTTCAAATCACAGCGAAACATAGTTAAGCGACTCGCGAAAATCGATCCGGATTCGGCGTCCGTTACAGCCGATAAAAATCGGCGTCGGGAAACGTCGATGGATGAGTAAAAAATTTCGCATAAAAAAAAAAAGAAAGTATCGCGGTCACGAAAGGGTTGATTCACTTATCGTCGCGATAAGGGGCGCGCAATCTCTCTCGGAATCGGGCGTCGCGCATAATTCCGAGTAGCGTGCAATAAAAAAGAAACGAGTTTCAGTCTCGATGGAAGCGGGTCAAGTCGAAATAGATATAGATAGGTTGGTAAGCAAGCGAGCACACAGGAGGATGATAGAATGGGCCTATGCATTCGTCCGGTAAATAGCGTGATTGATCGATATTATATTCATAACAGGCAACGACTTGTCATCAATCATAGCCCGTCGCACATAACTGCGGTTCTCTGTAATATACCTGCCTAGCTGGTATAATACATTACGCTTCCAGTCCGTACACCGGGTGTTCTAAAATCATTTACTCGTAGGCGTCGCGAAAGTTTTTGCTCGGTCAACATTTAATAACGGAAAATCGCTGTAATTACGGGAAACTGCGGGAACGTGTTCTTCGCGGTGAAAATCCTCGCGCCTCGCTGCCCGTGATATTTTCGATCGCCTCCGCGGCGCATTTTATAAACACCGATTATAAACGAAAATTTGAATTTAGCCGACGGAAAGGAAGACCAAAGGGGGGGGGGGGGGGGAACAGCGATATCGAAACGTTTCGATCGTTCGAAAAAATTCGGCCGGACCAATTATCGGTGCCGTTATTAGATAAAAGGTATTCGTGCATGCGCGATTACTATGCTAACCTAATGCCTGCCGTGCAGGCATGGAATCGTAACGTGACATTAGCATTCGTAATACACGTTGACAGTGTATAGGCTCTGTGCAACGCGAACGTTCGGATACACGATAGGGTCGGGTCGTTTATATCAATTTTAAAATTCTTATCGTAGCATTGTAAAGAAGTAGATTTTCAGGTTACAATATCGTGCGGCGCATGCGATATTCTTGTCGAATGATTGAGAGAAAACTCGCCGAAATAAAATGCCGATTTGACGCAACACGCGATTAAACGCGGTTCGGTTAAAACTGATATCCCGGTGATAAGAAACTGAAACACGCGGATTGAGAAATATGATCGATCACGGTTTATTAATAACTCCGCGCGATTATTAATGAGCTGGAAAAAATACCTGAGATAAGCTTCGTCCCATAAATCTGTTAAATTCCGCGATGCTTTTGCCACCAATTGTTCGTCGATACGTGTCGTTACGTATTATGCGTGTATACGTTGTTACATCGCTTACACGTGTCATTCAAATAACTACTTAGCAGTAATTATAGCGAAGATCGTTAACATTTTCTGAACGGTCAGCGATGTTATTTAAGTTTCTTCATTTAATTTTCTCCGATTGAATTCTCGTGTCTAATAAACGCTGCATTCGGTTTTACAATTTTATGTGAAATAAAGCATTGCTTGCAAAGGACTTCGACTAGAAAATATTAGAATTATTAGATTTAGATTAGATTATTGGAAATATTAAATATGTCGTTTCTGTGATTTAGAATTTTGTTAAAAAATATCGATTGCCGCCCTTGCGTCTAGAAAATTGGCGCAAACGAATATGGCTTAGCTTATTAACCCTTGCGTACACAATTTTAACATTGAATTTTAATTTTCAGCACTCGAAGGGTTAAACGCAAAATTTTTCAATGCGATATATGTATATCATACATACGAGCCGTTTATTTTGAAAGTGACCTAAGTCCATTTATTTGAAAATCCAGATATTCAAGGTTTTTACGTTTTAATAAATTTAAAAATATTGCCAATTGATAACATGGTGGTATAATGTTTTTGTGTTCCTAAGGGTCACCGCGTTCTTTCAGCTTCGCTGACATGAAATTATATGTATAACGCGGAAATGTGAATATTAAAACAGCTAGCTCGGTGTTTTTGAAAAATGGCTTAGGCCACTTTCAAAATAAACGGCTCATACGTACGTGTACGTATATATCTGATGCGTGTCTAGTCGCGAGGCCCACTCCTGCAAAGGTTAATAGAAAACGACGGAGATACAATAGGGTTTGAGTGCCTAATTGTAAAATGATTGTCTTCGAATTTCCATTTGTTAGTGCCGGTAGGCAGGCATTCATATGCGGCTCCGCGTGTTGATATTGTAGCCTGATGGGCTGACGCGTGACAGTGAGTTCAGCGCTGACAACGGTAGTCTTCTCTCCCTGCCACTCGAAGGCTCTCAGGTAATGCGATCCCGGCAGCCTAAATAAACAGGTTAGAATAAATAAGAGCTATTCTAAACGTCAGTTCAGTGTTTACGTAGCTGTCAGGGAGGTGAAGGGCACTCTCAGTCTCGAATGGTTATCGAATCGGCCGTTTGCAGCCCTCTTCCTGTACGCGGCACCATCGTCCACACCACTGTCATTCCCGTAATATTTTTATGAATGGAACGTCGCCGCTCGTGATACCGTGCAGCCAGGAACCGAAAAGAGACAAACAGATTGCCCTAAGCTTTATAAACACGATTAGAAAGTCCACGGTCGCTGCGTATAGGGGAGATAGAAATTAACATCTCGTTGGTAATATTTCTTTCCGAGCGAGACGAGAACGATTATTATTTCTGTCAGAATGTTCTGACAAATGTTCCGTCGTAGATGAATTAAAATTTGTGCCAGTGAGAAATTCTGACCGATGTGTCAGCTTGCATTTCAATCGTGGTTTCTTGTGCAAATAAATGTTCTGCGCCAATTGCAAAAATGTTCTATCTGTCTGAACAGCTTTATTTGCAAAACACTGCGAGAACGTTGTTAAATTTGAATCATTTTGTACTATATTTATATTACTGTATTGAATTCGCAATAATCACAGTAAATAAGAATATGCTTGACTTTATTTTGAAAGCTAAAAATAAGAGAAAAGTTGTGCAGAATTAGTTGTGCAGAAGAAAAAGCTCGCCTCTCATTGGCCAGCGATTTTCGTTAATAAAAAAGTTACGGTAATGTCTCTCCAATCGACGCTCAGATTGTCCACGAAAATGGACAATTTAGGAAAAGGAGATGCGATTGTTCGAGCTTCGCGGTTTGTTTTTATAGTTACGAGTCGTCAACGATTATAAAAACGAGAGCTGCGAGGCTCGAATAATCGTGTCTGCTCTTCCCAAATTGTCCATTTCTCAAGCCACAATCCGAGCGTCAGCAAGGGAGACGTTTCACTGACCACAGGAATCATCCCCTTGCGTGCGTTAACATAATTACGGGGCTCCCTGTAGCTGTCGTTACGAACAGATTATTATCCAATAATCTAGCTCGAATCTAGCAACTTTTCCTCCGCACAATTTCGCCCGACAATCGTCGCAACCGCGTTCGTAGAAAATGTTGCATAGCGCGGTTCGTTCGATCGTCGGTTCGCGGAATAACTTTCACGCACAATAACAATATCCGCGAGGTGCCAATTATGACGCAATTGTCAGGAACGTTTATTGTGTCGAAAGCGAGCTGCCTGGCAGCACAATGCGCGGCGGCCGTTGCGTCGCGTTTAAGTTTCGCGTTCTTGAAATATATACGCGCCGTGGCTGAATAAAGAAAACGTGGGCACGACGCGCGACTCGCGACGGGGCACGGTGAAACAGCGGTAACGCCCGAAGTTCCGCGATAATATCGATGGCATATTTAACAGGCATTGTCAAGCGAAATTACAAAAGACAGAAAAACGGAGCAGCCGCCGGGCGAGGCGGATGGCGCAGCGAGGAACAGCGCGGCGAAAGAAGCAAATAAAATTGAAAGTTGACGTCTGGCCGCGCGATCCTCTCTCGCTCGTAGTCTTTCTGTAGTCTGTCAGCATGACACCGAGCGACGCCTTCTTTATTATACATTCAATTATTAGGCGCTGCGCATGACAAGCGCTATTGCATATTTATATCTACCATCCGAGGCGAGTTCAGCCGGATAAGGGGGTTCCTGACAACCCGTCACGAACATACGTTAACATTCTTAATAACGCACTCCTCTATATGCGCGTGCGCTCGCGCGCGCAGCCACCGCGTCTACACGGGGCCACGCATATGTAGAAATCGCACGCGGAGGGATGCGCGCGCGCGCAAACGCGTACACACGCACGCGTGTGCGAGCCGAGCGCGTCGCATACGCGGTGATATAAAACACACGTTTACATAGTGGCAATGTACGTGCAGAAACCGTACCGCTGCAGTATAATTTCAATACACGAGGAAGCTATCAGCCTTTATAACCTGTTTATTACGATAATACCGTAAATTTGCATCGCGTGTTCCCCGTAATCGCTTGCCGTGGCGGATGTCATATTACGTTAACTACAGTAGTTAAATAGGCATCCCGGGAATAGGCCCAAACTGGTATACCGAGGAATTTGCGTTCGTCCTATGTGGCTGCACACACGCGTAAGGGTATCGATTTCAGAACAGTTTAATGAATTTTCTGCGTTTTAGAGGCTCCGTCGTCGTCCTCGTCGTCCCACGGTAAATAATTATCGCGAAGTCTGGCATTACCCGTTTCGGTTCCCCTCCTACCCCCCGTTAAACCTTATTGTACTTTTATCGGGCAACGCGTGTCCGATCAATTTTCTTATTTACTTTAATCGTGTAGCCTGCCGACGGGAAGCTCGCGTTTACTTTTACTTAAAAATGTCGCGCTCGATACAAAATTGCCCGCAGAATTGACGAGTTCCTTCTCATTTCGCGACGCTTGCAATCTATTTGCGCACATCCTCGATAAACTGGGGCTGTTAATTGTACGTTTGTTAGTAGAGAAACGCGCGAACTCTATTTTATAGCGTATCGTATATTTTATAGCGACAGAGAAGGAAAGCGATACGAGTTTTATTAAACTTTCTCGTTTCATCGAATGACTCGAAATTTATTTATTATGTGTAAAAGGAAATGAACGAGTTAGAATAGAATATTCGAAGATCTTTTAAAACGGAAAAATATTTTTCAGCACGATAACGGGGTTGAAAAGATGCTATTTTTTAATTTCTTTCGTCATCCCGATCAATTGCAATTTAAACGAAACAATGTTTAGATCGTTTTATTAACCAATTTCCGTTTCAAAAAGCGGCTTTGGCGACCGATGCTAATTGTAAACACGGTTTCCCTTGCGCAGCAACTTTATACAATAATTTCTCCCTAATTGTCGCCTAAATCGTGCACTAAAATAGACAATTTGGGAAGAAGAAACGCGATTATTCGAGCCGCAAGGCTATTTTTATAATTACCGAGTGTCAATAACTATAAAAACGAGCCGCAAGGCTCGAACAATCGTGTCTCCTCTTCCCAAATTGTCCATTTTTGCGCAGAATCCGAGCGTCAGTTAGGGAGACATTACTGTACATCGCTTCGAATCGCTAAATAAGTTGGTCTACACGTGACGTCTACACGTGTTCCGCGGATTCTAAACGGCGCGCAGCCCGGTTCTGCAAAATAACGTAATATTTATGTTTTTCGTATTCAAAGTAGAAAAATCCGAGCCAAGGTAGTAGCTTTTTCGTCAACAAAATGCTGAACTCCGATCGTATATCAGACACCGCCCACGGCGACCGTGGCTCCGTAAAAAGAACAAAAACTTTCTTATTTTCCCGTGGCCATGGCCGCCTGCTTTGATATACGATACGTTTGTACCGTGTCGGCCAAAGCCTTCGAAAGCCGACCATCTACCGTAACAGCATTTTTATGCTAAACTGGACGGTGCAACTGACAAGAATTGACAGAGTTCGAAAAACAGCTGACAGTCCGCCATGGGACCACTCCTCTATCCGACAGCGGTAAATTTTGAACTGTCTCTCGGCCATCTCTTTTTTTTCCGTACGCTGCCTTTGCAAAATAAATGCTCGCCCCGGCTCTCCACCATTACACGCACGCGTTTCCCTATTGCAAGTCTATTAATACGATAACCGGACCGAATAAATTCAGAATTATTCCGCTGTTCGATCGGCTGCCGTTGTTAGAGCAATCGCTGCGCTCCTATAAATACGCTTAGGCTCGTTTCGCGTGTAGAAACGTAAGCGGTTTCTTTTTTATAAAGAGCACCGGCGCGTCGAACAACCTAATAACAAAGCAAACAAATTCCTTCGCAAGTCGGATCGTCGATGAAACAATTTTTTCGATATAATTCGCACGTATTAGCACTTTCTCTGTGCAACTAATTCTCGAGAGTTAAATAGCACACAGGATATATCAGTCACGTGCAGCAAAGAGCACGTCGACGTAATAATAATCGCCGTGCCCACGTAATCGATGCCTCCGCAAAGAATTTCCTTCTTGCTAAAGGTAATAGAAAAACGAGCGGCAATTCTAATCGCGACGAACGATTCCTTGGAATCGCCGCATAGAATCGGCTGAACGTTCGACCGTAACAGTTAAGCACGAATTTACGTTTGACACAAGAGTGATTCATGGATGACTCGGCGCAATCGACAAAAAGTAATTTCCGTTAATCACGCTATTACATGTCAGCGAACAATTTGCCACGCCTAAAAGGTAGCGCAAGAAAGATGTAATCGCGATATTAGCGCCGATATGTTCGCCAACTGTTAAATCGGTGTTACATCGCAAAGAAGCTTATGTTCTCCGGGTAACACGCCGGTAGCCGTGTAACGTAACCTTAGTTAAGCTTACCGACGCAACTCATTGTCAGTTCGAGTTCCGAACCGAAGGGGGAAAAAAAGACAAAGCTGTAAAGCCGATTCGTATCCGTACAGTCGTGGAAATAGACGAAATTTATTCTTCCCGTTTTATATTCCATGTTAGACGCGCCGTGCAACGGCGTCCATCCCCGAAGATATTTCCGACGCGTTTTACACAAACTCGTCCGCTTAACGTATTCATTTATTCGTCGCTCTAAGAGCAAATTAGCCGATGTCACCGGCCGATCTCTACAACGATGTGTATTATTTGCGCGTTGCCAACAAATGTGTTTTCACTGTGACGGCACGTAACGCAAAATTATATTGTATTTAGTGCAAACATTTTTCACATTAATCGCCATCGACGTGTTTCGATTTGTGTCGCACAATTTTTACATCGGCGATGCAGAAACTGTCGAATCAGTTGCCAAAAAACGTATTATATTACAATATTATATTACAATATTATATATTACAATATTATATTTTAATATTATATTACAATATTATATTACAATATTATATTACAATATTATATATTACAATATTATATTTTAATATTATATTACAATATTATATTACAATATTATATTACAATATTATATTACAATATTATATTAGAATATTGTATTAGAATATTATATTACAATATTTTTTTTTTATATTAGAATATTATATTAGAATTTATCATAGATTAATATAATTATAATAAATAAAAGACGACTGCAACATCATATAGATATAAATTACATAAATTTAGCAATTCAACGATTTTCCAGTCGACGTTTAGCGTTGCAAAAGGAATCACCAGGAGAATAAAAAATTATTGAAAAATTGACACGTTTTATTTCATCGAATATCCGGGGGCCTCGTAAGCGCTCCTTCGAAACCAATTTCCCGTACGCTGAAATAAATGAGATTCTCTGTAATTACGGTAACACCCCTTCACCGCCGCTCGACCGAACGTTTCAGACGGGCTACAACAAAGTTTGAACGAGCGGTGCGCGCTCTGTACGTGCACGCGTTTTTCATATAACCGAGGGGTTTGCACCTTTTGAAGTCGGATACCATGCCGTCGCTGTCGTCACTGCCAAACTAAGGTCGGCCTTCATTGTACGCGGCTATAGAGGAGTACAGGACAGGGGGGACGCACGAATATCAATGTAAAGTGAGACGGGTCCTGAACTGGGAGCAATCTCGACAGTGCATCGGCCAACGGATGACAGGTATCGACCTGGATCAACATCGTTTTCCTGTAAAGTGCCACCAGCCTTGTCCCATCCTCTCGCTTGCGCACTCGGTCTCCCTCTCTCTCTCTCCCTCTCTCTCTCGCTCTCACTCTCTCTCTCTCTCTCTCTCTCTCTCTGCCCCTTCTCCCTTTCCTCTCTGTATAGTGCTCCTTCCTGTCTGTTCACCGCACGTCTCTTCCTAGTCTATAACCCAGGGCGTGTGTGTACACGCTTCCACGGACAGAGAGAGAATTATTATCCGGCCACTCTACTCCGCTACCTACCGTGTTTCTTGATTACTATCGGCGCAGCTGCGCCCACAATTTGTGTTTCCCGTCAACCGAGCGTAAGAGAGCCGTCCGTCAACGTCGTGCCCATAACGATGCCAGCACCCTCCGCTAAGACGCCGCTGATAGTTTGATATAGACGCGTATCCATCATAACTTCTGTAGGATCCTTTTGCGTACGGATTCGCCATTTCCATTCGCCTGTACGCTTCTCTCTCTTCTTTTGTTCACGAGCTTTGCAACTTCGCGTTAGTTCGACGGGATTCGTCGCGTTTATGGCGAATACTCGCCGTTTTGCGCTT
Organism: Megalopta genalis; assembly: GCF_051020955.1. Taxonomy (NCBI): domain Eukaryota; kingdom Metazoa; phylum Arthropoda; class Insecta; order Hymenoptera; family Halictidae; genus Megalopta; species Megalopta genalis. Next base: position 803,803 of record NC_135018.1, read on the forward strand.
CCACGACTTGTCCTTGGATTCTCGAATCTGGGAAATTAAAGCACGTTATCGTTACGTATGTTATCGGTTAGGCCGCGGATTTCTGTGCGAAATAAAAATTGTTCGAGTCGATTGCAAGACGATAGAAACTATCCGGTTGGCAACTAAGTAACTGCCGATTTCAGTTATAGATGTCTCTCACTCCCATTTTTATGATATCCGTAAATGTTATATTATAAAATTATTATTATTATTATTATTATGTTATTTTTTATTATCCGTGAACGTTAGCAACTGGACAAATTGAATGCAGCGGTCGAGGAAAAGCGACCAGAATTGGTCGATCGTAAAGGTGTTATTTTCCAGCAGGACAATGCTACGCCGCACACGTCTTTGTCCACTGGACAAAAATTGATGGATATTGGTTGGGAATTGATGTTACACCCACCGTATAGCCCTGATCTCGCGCCATCGGATTACCACTTATTTCGATCCCTGGACAACTCCCTTCGTGGTAAAACTTTGAATGACGATGACGCTGTAAAATCTCACTTAACTCAGTTTTTGGCCGAAAAGGATCAGACTTTCTACGAACGTGGAATTTTCAAGTTGTCGGAGAGATGGCAAAAGGTCATCGAACAAAATGGAAAATACATTACACATTAAACTTCGTTCCAAGTAAAAAAATTTTTTATTTCATCGAACAAATCGGCAATTACTTAGTTGCCAACCCAATAAATAGCAAATTTATTCGCTCTTCGGTCATTCGAATAAATTAGAAATAGTACACTGACGTTCTTCAACTGTTTTTATTTATCTGCTATCTTCGATTGCAACTACCAAATTTTGCCATAAACCTATAAAGTCCGCGCAGTTCGGTTATCACCGTCGATGCTTGTCAATTGTTTATTGCGTTCGGTTTATGGTAAAAGGCTCTCCGAACGTTCAAAATTACGTGTAGGGAAAGCATGGAAAGTTCGATTGTACGCGCAAGTTTTTATTTTATTGGCAACTGTTTCTATAAATCCGTGGGAAAAATAAATGTACAAATATGTTTCGGCTTAATTTGAACGTTACATGCGCAATAAATTCTCCTGCGACATAATATTTAGTTTAACGAACGAATACTTTTTTCTACTGTGTATCAAGCTGCCTCGTTTTTATTATGAATCCGTAATGTCCAGCATAAATAATGTTTTGCCTTTAATTTAATGATATAAACATTCGTCCATAATTGCTACGCTACTGTAAAATTTCGCGCATTTGGTCTATGATCATATTGTTTTTATAATCGTTGACGATCGGCAACTATAAAAACGAGCCGCGAGGACTCGAATTATTATTCGAATTATTATTAATATTTCTTGTTCCTAAATTGTCCATTTCTGCTTACAAGCTAAAGTAAATTGGGAAGAATTTCCTGTAGTTTGAAAACAAAAATCGTCACGAAACCGTTGCAAGAAGCGACGACAGTCGTCTTCCGGCAGTTGTCGAAGATGGTCGTTGTGCTCGTGTGAAGACGCGTTTCTAAATAGGTTCAAATAAATAGCGTTACGATCCCGAAGATTTGGTGCATTGGAAAATCAAGGATTTAGAGAGAAGTACCCATTGCGATACAACGATTTAAGGAGAGTTTACCGCATCCAGGAATGTAGATATCAATTTTCTTTCACGTGACTCAAGAAATACGTGCTGCTTTAGCTGCTATTAAAGAATGCAGAGAATGAGATATCAAGTTAACGGATGCAATTTACATAGTTGCATCGGTGGAAACGCTTACAGCGCTGCTCGAAATAATCATACGTTATACATTGCGAAGTTAACACACGGAACCTTTTTTACGGATCGCACCCTGTATCAGATGATTCCGATCACTCTGCAGCTGGCGAACTATGGCAAATATGAAACGATATTAACACTCGCGCGTTCGTTGTAATGTTTCTTTTTGCTTATAGTTCGTGGATTTCATAATTTCGCACATGCATCAGGAAAAATGATAGGTTGCGCCGCTGCTCCTTGTTCCTGACTAACTCTTCTTTTGCATAATGATAGGTTATTCGTTCATTCTTCCAGCAGTAAATTATTTATACATTTATGTAACGCGAGCATTTTGATTTACGAAGACCTGTATCGCGCCGGCGTTTTTATTAAGCGACGTGATTCAATTAATTCCGCGGCAATTGTTTTGCTCGCGTTGTTTGGACTAGATTTGAAAGCCAATTGAATGTTCGAATCATCGCGCGCTGCATTTATGAATTCTTTTCGCGCGAATTAAAACGGTATTAGAGACCGAGCAAAGGGGTATCGAAGAAACGTGTGCAGGATTGTAAAATATTCTTGTAACATCATCGAAAATACACGGCGTGTTCCATCAGGGAAATGAGAGTCTCCGAGAGGAATTTGTGTCTAAATGTAGAAGGTGAAAAAAATAACGATAGCGTGGGCGTTGATATACATATCTTTTTGTTCGTGTTCACAGTCGCATAAATTTCTCTATAAATTATTACGTTCTACAAACGTAATCGAGGCGTTCGCGACTCTTTATGAACCACATTATCGTGCAATCTATGTAGCATTTAATTTGTTAAATTATCACGCACTCTAATGCACCGAGTATATTAATTTTCATATACTTGAAGAAAATATGGCTATTAAAACGTGACGCCCCGAGCACACGGACGATATTTGACCAATCAGAATTCAATATTTTCCAGCAACCGTGGCGTCCAACGTCGACGCGACAAAAATTCCCGTCGACTATTAATCTCGATAGTTAAGCCGGCCCCCGTATAAATGCATGAGAGATAAGATACTTTTTAATCCCGTCAGAAGATTTGAATAGGACGTGAAGGTTCAATGAATAATGTGACAAACTTCTGAGACCACCCGGAAGTAATTTGACAACTTATTATACGAAGTACAATTCATTCAACGTGCTCCATGTCTTCCTCTTATATTTCATGTATTATTCAGCGCGCCACAACCAAAAACCTATGTACTAGTTCACCTCATTTCCATGAATATCATTTTCGTCGGAAAGAAGGAACTGTCAGCCTATGCAAACGAAACGGCACTCAAAACGAAATGCTTATTATAAACATTACAAAAGCCGGCGAACCGTAGGAAATTAATCCGGAGGGGAGGGGCATTACGGCCCCGGGTTTCGACAGCCTGGCAAATAATAAAACTGGTAACTGGCCGATAGCGGTTTCCGGGATCGGTGGTCGCGGGGCGGGGACGAAGGGGGGAGCAAGGGAGGCACGAGATGCAGCAGTAGCATGCAGGGATTAGAATGTAAATTAACTTCGAGTCCCGTCACAATGCGACCTAATCTCGTTATGTTTACGAAATATGATGCTGATGGAGTGCTTGTCAGTCACTTTCGGTGATAGCAGGCGGCACCCATTGGTTAGGGAGCGGCAGCTGAATGCGGACCAGGGGAGATATCGTTATTTATGCTGTAAGTGTCCCCGGAACTCTCCTTCGGGCCCGCACAAAAGCCCCGGTTCCGTGAATCATGCCGGGCTATTCTAATCCGGAATATTAATAAAGCGTCGTCACGAAGATTTGTCGATAATGTTCTCTCGGTATTGAAAGAGTCAATTTCATAGTCCGTGCGTGCACACACATCGTTGCGCGGACGGTCGCGTAGATCGGACAGGAACCGATTCGAGGGAAGAGAGAAAAGATCGGCTTCACCTCGTCGGAATGGAACGCTCGAAATAGACCACCCAAATTTGTTTCCCGCATCCCGTTCGAACGATACGAGGAACGAAATCTTAACGCGTTTAGAAGACATTCGATTCTCGCTGTCAACCGCCGGGCAAGAGTACCGACCATAAAAATCGCCGCCTTAATTTCCGTCGATGTTATTAAGCCTCGGGGAAAGCCGACCGAATAATTCAACGTTAACCCTTCGCACTCGAAGCTATATTTCAATTGTAAATCTAAAATCATTTTTCTGACTTATAGTGTTCTTATTTTGCACGACAAAGTGCATTTTATGCACGTATGAAATTGACTCTTGCGACTCGGACAACGGTTACGCTCTCAACGATCTTTTTAAATCTAAACTTTGCTGATGTAAAAATTATTTTAGAACGTGACATAAATTTTAACGGTGCCTCAGAGTCACCACTCGAGTGCAAAGGGGTTAATTCTCCCTAATTTTGCCAGCTTGCGAATAAAAATATCTGTAATAATCGTATCTCCTTTTCCCAAATTGTCCATTTTTGTTCATAAGCCGAAGGAAAATTAGGGAGAATCGAGGTCGAATTAATCGGCCGGCTTTCCCGGGGGCTTAATAACGTCGACGGAAATTAAGGCGGCGATTTTAAGTGGCCCACCCTCGGCACAAAGAGCCGTTGTTTGTTCTCGGTAAGCGTTGTTTCTAAGAAGGTGCCGCCTCGGTCCCGGAAGATTCGTTTTCCAGGCGAAGTAGCTAATGTCCGTCCACCTCTCCATCCGCCTTAATTGCTTGACGGAGCGTGTGAGAGGAACCGACACGGCGGACAGGGCGACCATGATTCGTGACCACCTGTCCATGACGAACTTCCCTTCAGAAGCGCGGCCGTGTAGTGGTGCCGTGTACGGCGTGTACCCTGTGGGTAGTACGCTATTTGTTAATGCTGGTATGATCATCGTGTGGCCTCTGTACAAACATGTCAAGTTGTCGCGGCGTAGCGACTCTATTCGTTGGCCAGGAACAGTTGGCCGGGGCCGGTCAGCGTTGCGTGTCACGGCGCTGTCGCTATTTAACCTTCTATCAGATGCGTCTTTCCCGCCATTCATGCGATACGCGCATTAATGGCACCTGCTGAAGCCTAGTTTCAGCGGCTGTTTCGGTCGCATATTCGTTACGTAATGGCGATTTACTTTAACGCTGCCGCGCCGCGCCGCGGAACAACAAGCAGTTACACGGCCCGACCAATCCTAAATATTCCGCCCTTTTGAAACAATCTGCTGGCTATACTTTTTATCTGGCCATTATCGCATCGGTGGACGTAAAAAGGTTGCTGGTATGCGCGTAAATAACGGGCCCGCGTTCCGCTAGAAAAAAATGTTCCCCGTTAATTGGGACCAATAGACCGTGAGTTATCGACGACGCTTACGTTCCGAACACGAGGAACAGACGCTTCACTAATTTATTCATTCAATAAGCCGTCTGCTCGAAGTCGAAGTATACTTCCAATTTAATTGTAATACGGTTGAATATTTCTCGAACGCAATTCATTCGATTTTATGCTCTATTTCGCAGAATACAATTTTCTTACACGCTTGCAATAAAATGGCGTACGATGTACGGTTACCGAATTACGTGAAATAAAAACGAGTTTTACGAATGCAATAGCGTTTCTCTTCTTTTTAGAAAGCATCAGTTTTGTATTCTCCTCATTTCGATCTGCAATGCGTCTCTCAAGTGTTTTTAACGAGACTTCAAAAACACGAAGAACACCTATTTAACACGTTGAATGCCGCGGAGGTCACCGGTGACCGGCACCTAACTTGGCGGTGACGCCATGGGGGCCACCGGTGACCGGCGTGCCCAAAATTGATAGGAATGTGGCGGCTACCTCCAGACCTGCCAGCAGAGGGCTCCTCTTCCCGCTAGTAGCCGATCCGTTCCGATCCCTATATATACATCGAGACTTCGTCCTATCCTTACGTCTAAGGCAAGGGCCCGCTAGAATAGCCTTACCGATGAGTCCTCTAGCGGGCCCCGGACGAAACGTCTCCCCACTCCTTTCCATTTCCACGACCTTCGAACCGCCGCCAAAGGAATGTGTATATAATTTAAAACAAATGTCAATATCTAAAATTTTGTATTATTATTATATTTGTATTATTATTATAACTTATCTATTGCAGATAATATTTCAACGTTATATGTATCACATAAAAGAAAATTCATCGTGGCGCCACGGACAATTTCCGTAAAACCGGCGTGGCATTCAACGTGTTAACGAGACTTTAAAATCACGAAGAACCTATTTAAAAACGTATCTCGAATCCAACAACGTCGTCTTCGGATTGCAAGTAAAATCATTGTTGCGGCACGGTAATAGACGGCGCTTACCCTTAACCGGGTTAACGAGACATTTTATAATAACAATTCGATGTTTCTTGGCAGCGACGCGGCCGTAAATTTTGCCGATCATCCGTCCGGAAGAAACGGTACCGAATGTCTCGTGCGATACAGTTCTCGCGCGTTCTCCACGTTCTACGGCGGCAGCGTAGCCGAAGCGAAGAGAAACGGGGCGTACACGCTATTTCGGTATTCGAGTAGAAATCCCGCTTCGGGGGAGAATATAATTTCTCTTTATTGGTCATAGTACGTCGTTTCCCTAGTGGATAAAAGCGCGGAGATAAAGCCAAAATTCTTTAGACATCGGGGGATACGTTCCGGGAGGGAGGGAAGAAAGAAAGGTGAGGGACAAAGGGGTATGTCTTTCGTCGAAACGGTTCCTCACCCTTATCTCGAACTACCGAGCGGAGCTGTATTAGCCGACGGCATCTTGATATCATCCGTGGAACTTGCCAACTCCTTTATACAGACATTTATTTCCTGGCGTATCTGTTACGGCCAAGTGGCAGTCCCGCAGATTGTACTACTTTGCTTTGCGTCAACCTACGTTCTTTGCCTCCAACTGCTCCATTTCTTCTTCCTCCTCCCCCTGTCGGAGGAGCCCGAACGACCGAACGAAAACATAATCGTGAGTCATCCGTTACTGCCTCCCCCCCGACGACCGGTAATTACTTTATAGATGAAACTTCGGGAAAATTATGGCTCCTTTGTCTCGCCGCGACGCCTTACGTAATAGTTACGCAAATATCGGTGGCCCGCTGCTTCCGATGCTTTATCGATTAAACATTCTGTTCGCAACTACAATAATGTTGAACGAAACGCGACTGAAATATTGTCCGCGCACGCTTGAACCTATAAACGAGAGATCCCACGCGTACTTACACGTTGGCCGGTAGAAATTGATACGTACGCCCTAATTATTACGTGACGTCCTAATTGTTATAATCGTAGAATTCAGATAGTATAGTAATGTCTCCCTAATTGACGCTTAGATTGTGAAGAAAAATGGACAATTTGGGAAGAGGAGATACGATTGTTCCAGCCTTGTGGTTCGTTTGTTATGGTTATCGATTGTCAACAAATATAAAAAAGAGCTGCAAGGCTCGAATAATCGTGTCTCCTTTTCCCGAATTGTCTATTTTTGTCAATTAGGGAGACATTACTGTAGAACGCTGACTACAGTAAATTTTCCCTAATTTTCCATCGGCTTGAAAACAAAAATAGACCATTTGGGAAGAGGAGATTCGATTGTTCGAGTCTTGCGCCTTATTTTTACAATTATTGACAACCGGCAGCTATAAAAATGAGCCGCGAGGCTCGAATAATCGTGTCTCCTTTTCCCGAATTGTCTATTTTTGTCAATTAGGGAGACATTACTGTAGAACGCTGACCACAGTAAATTTTCTCTAATTTTCCATCGGCTTGAAAACAAAAATAGACAATTTGGGAAGAGGAGATTCGATTGTTCGAGTCTTGCGCCTTATTTTTACAATTGTCAACGACCGGCAGCTATAAAAATGAGCCGCGAGGCTCGAATAATCGTGTCTCCTTTTCCCGGATTGTCTATTTTTGTCAATTAGGGAGACATTACTGTAGAACGCTGACTACAGTAAATTTTCCCTAATTTTCCATCGGCTTGAAAACAAAAATAGACCATTTGGGAAGAGGAGATTCGATTGTTCGAGTCTTGCGCCTTATTTTTACAATTGTCAACGACCGGCAGCTATAAAAATGAGCCGCGAGGCTCGAATAATCGTGTCTCCTTTTCCCGAATTGTCTATTTTTGTCAATTAGGGAGACATTACTGTAGAACGCTGACCACAGTAAATTTTCTCTAATTTTCCATCGGCTTGAAAACAAAAATAGACAATTTGGGAAGAGGAGATTCGATTGTTCGAGTCTTGCGCCTTATTTTTACAATTGTCAACGACCGGCAGCTATAAAAATGAGCCGCGAGGCTCGAATAATCGTGTCTCCTTTTCCCGGATTGTCTATTTTTGTCAATTAGGGAGACATTACTGTAGAACGCTGACTACAGTAAATTTTCCCTAATTTTCCATCGGCTTGAAAACAAAAATAGACCATTTGGGAAGAGGAGATTCGATTGTTCGAGTCTTGCGCCTTATTTTTACAATTGTCAACGACCGGCAGCTATAAAAATGAGCCGCGAGGCTCGAATAATCGTGTCTCCTTTTCCCGAATTGTCTATTTTTGTCAATTAGGGAGACATTACTGTAGAACGCTGACTACAGTAAATTTTCCCTAATTTTCCATCGGCTTGAAAACAAAAATAGACCATTTGGGAAGAGGAGATTCGATTGTTCGAGTCTTGCGCCTTATTTTTACAATTGTCAACGACCGGCAGCTATAAAAATGAGCCGCGAGGCTCGAATAATCGTGTCTCCTTTTCCCGAATTGTCTATTTTTGTCAATTAGGGAGACATTACTGTAGAACGCTGACCACAGTAAATTTTCTCTAATTTTCCATCGGCTTGAAAACAAAAATAGACAATTTGGGAAGAGGAGATTCGATTGTTCGAGTCTTGCGCCTTATTTTTACAATTGTCAACGACCGGCAGCTATAAAAATGAGCCGCGAGGCTCGAATAATCGTGTCTCCTTTTCCCGAATTGTCCATTTTTGTCAGTTAGGGAGACATTACTGTAGAACGCTGACTACAGTAAATTTTCTCTAATTTTCCATCGGCTTGAAAAGAAAAATAGACAATTTGGATGAGGAGATTCGATTATTCGAGTCTTGCACCTTATTTATACAATCGTTGACGACCGGCAGCTATAAAAATGAGCCGCGAGGCTCGAATAATCGTGTCTCCTTTTCCCGAATTGTCTATTTTTGTCAATTAGGGAGACATTACTGTAGAACGCTGACTACAGTAAATTTTCTCTAATTTTCCATCGGCTTGAAAAGAAAAATAGACAATTTGGGAAGAGGAGATTCGATTGTTCGAGTCTTGCGCCTTATTTTTACAATTATTGACGACCGGCAGCTATAAAAATGAGCCGCGAGGCTCGAATAATCGTGTCTCCTCTTCCCGAATTGTCCATCTTAGTGCACAATTTAGGCGACAATTAGGGAGACACTACTGTATTTAATTTATTCCGGAAATAATTTAGCGTCAGCAGCGTATTTCGCGTTAACGTACGCGCAGCAAAGAACTCCCGGACGATTCGGCGGAGCTTGGAAATTACAATTCGATATTGAAACGATGAAATACGGGATAATGACGGTGCAGTTTTGAAAAATTCATTCGACGTATACGGTCGGACGTGGAGCAGAAACGTGTTATATTATAGGTACTACCTGTCTCAGACGTTCCATGAAAAACGTCGGCCGCAACGGCGGCGTACAATAAAAGTCATCAAGAACCGGTAGAATACATTACAATTTGCAGGAGAAAAATTTATGACCTGTCCGAGCAGCCCGCCCAGTAATCATCAACAAGGAGTACCGTCAGCCCCGGCACCTTTTGGTCGTTTTCGACCAATGACAAAGGCCAAGGAGGGACATTAGCGGATTCGCTCTGGAAGACGGCCGCGAAAGACGGAGCGCGCGGACGCAAAAAGGAAAGCAATTTTAATTTCATTTTATTAAGAGAGCGAGTTATGCGATCGTATCGACAAAATGTTAATTAACGCCGAGGAAAAAAAAAATAGAAGTGTTTCATTCGATGCGCGAAACAGCGTTCATTAATTAAATGGAAATTGAGAAAGGTGGGCCGCGCTACAAATGAGAGAAATTCAATTCGTCGAAGTTATTAATGTCCTTCGTTCTTCGCGGAGAAAGTAATGTAATAGGGCGAATGTTTTGCGGTTATCTTGTAACGTGTGCAGCAACGTGTTCCAACATTTTGATTTCGAGTAAATCGAAAACGAGGATACGCTCGCTTTATCAAATGAATTTTCAATTAAGCGACGATTATTACCGCGACAACGTGAACGAATGCGTTGCATTAAACGCCGAGTACAAATGATCGAGTCGCCGGTAACGTTTCGTGTAATTTTATTTGATTAATTTTCGGAAAATATGCCGTGCACGGTGCGGGGATAGATATTATTTTAATGGAAAGATCGAATTACAGATGTTATAACGAGAAGCCGTAGTTCTCGAATGAATTACAGACATGGAAGCATTAAGAAATCATGCGTTTCGATCAATTATGCTCGATGCTCTTCAATCTGCAGTCGATAATTTTAAGGCTGCCCTAGAAGATTACTCCACTTCCGCTGGCGAACGCTTTCGAAACCCAACTAATTGAACTTCTGAATCCTATTAAACTTCTTGCAATAAAATCTTATTTCTTTCTGACGTCGTTCTTCCCGTTCAGTAGCAATTACGTGGTCCACGCAGACGGGAAATACAATGCGAACCGTTACTATTCAAACGTAGGTTTATCGCGTTGCTAATCGTGTAATATATAGGGTGTCCTAAAAACGTCTCTCTCAGGTCATTCGAAGTAACCTTTTCCTAACGAGAAGCACCGACCGACGAGAGGGTAGCTTTTAAAATGGCATTTATTGCAGTAAAAATTAGGGAAAAGCGTATCGAGAGAAATTTACCATTTATTTGAACGTTCGACAGGAATCGCGTTCGAGAACGTTCTCGGATAACAAAACAGGGATGAGGATAATTCGTGGATGAAAATGGTATATACTTTGTGTATCGTCGTACGGCGCGCTCGCGCAAATTTCGACGCTATTCTTCGGGTGACAAAGTCGGTAAAGGAATTAGTAACGTTATTCAGCTGGCAAAAGCACAAGGGACTGCGAAAGGGGGTAGTAAATCTTATTGTGCCGGTACACTAAGATCATTAGTCATGACCTTTGTGCGAATGAATACGAAGATTAGTTGGTAGGCGTTTCTATAGGCTGGTCGCTGAAGTCTCTTGATACGGGTGAGGAGCACCTGGAGAATCCTTTTCGGCGGAGTTTACGCAGAATTTGCGGAGGCGGGCCCGGCGACGGGTGGAAAAAGTGAAAAACCCCGAGAGGGATCTAAGAGACATCCTGTTGCGGCCTGCTAATGAGAAGCTTCACGGGGCGCGGCTCTTTTATCCTAGGACACGTTGACGCGATCATCCCGTCCTGTCGGAATTGAAGAGGACGAACACAAACGGCCGAACGAACATCTGCCGCGCGTTCTCCGCTTTCCTGTCGCGAACCCGAACGTCGTTGTTTGCAATAACTCGCGCCACCTGTGCTAATTACTCGCCTGTCTTCTGCGCATTTATGCAAATAATCTGATGTCTACATCAAATCACCGAAATTACGGCCGTTAGGTATGCTAATCCGCGGTGGATGAAATTAATCTTTGCATCGCTTCGTCTCAATGAACGCGTTTGCATGGAAGAATTCAATAATGAGGGAGAGGAAGAGAGAGAGAGAGAGAAAAAGTTAAATTTATGTCACGGTCAGATTGGAGTGACTGTACACTCTGTATACACGGTGGCTCAAAAGTTTTGGTACCATTCGTCCGATTAGTTTTTCAATGGAATTTGGATTCTTTGAAAAATAATTTATTATACGATTGTTTGAAATTAATCGTTTATGTTATTTCAATTCTGAGAATTGATTAGACGATTCTACGTTAAGTATTGCTATATATTAGGCCATTGAGAATGAAATGCGTAAATTTTATGGTAAAATTGTAGAGCAAAATATACATTTCGTACCTAATCACCTAATAGAAACGTTAAACAGTGAGTAATAAACGCGATGAAAGTTTAAACACATTTATTTAAAAGCAAATAGAATTATAATGCAGTGTAAATATGCAGAATTAAGTTTTTTCGATAAAACTTAATAATATGATATAAAAATTCGATAACAAATTCAATTTGGACTGAATTTCAATGAAGTCGGCAACGGTTGGAGCGACAAGTTTCTAAAAATGCTAATACCATTCGTTTAATTCGTTCAGCGACAGAATCGCAGCGTATCCAACGCGGTAATATATAGTTTAAAAAAACAACAACAAATGGAATAACGAAAGGTTGCGTATAGAATTTCCACGAAGACAACGATATTTCACGGAACGACGTTTATTTCTCAACATTCAATGGTTCGTATAGAAGCTGTGGGCTTGACGTACCGCCAATATTTTCATCGATATTGAATAACCTATTCAATTTCTTGGTTCATAAAAATCGTGTCCCCTTGTCTCGCAGCTAAATTATGAGAAAGTCGAGCTGCTTTCCTAAAGTAGCCGAACGTATCTCGTGACACGATCGATGTGTGCGTCGTGTAAAAGGTGAAAGAAACATGTACCACTGTCGTTTTATATCATTCAACTTGTTCAGCCTACACGGGAACGTAAAATAAATTGACGCAACTCACCGTAGAACACAAGACGACGATGTGTAACGCGATCGTATCATAAACCGTGAGGTGTCGAGCGATCGACTCTACAAATACGTGTCTCCCGGCTGATCGAAGGGTTTATACATATAAAATTACGGAATTAAATACCCACGCGTACGGCTAACTTGTAAAGTTTGTTGTTTTACACGTCCAGAAATTCCATTTCTTTGCACAATCTTTAATCGAAGTCGAAAATTCGTGGCGCGCGTTCACAAAAAAATCGACGCCTTCGATTACGAAATAACAGAGACGAATGGGACGCGAACGAGTCGCTTTTTATTTCAAAATTAATATTTTCTGGATTATTATATTATTATTATATATAATATTTTCTGGATTATTATGTTATTATTATTATTGGAAATGGGTAGATAAATAAAAGTAAAACGCAGTGAATTAAACTTATCCCTTTTAGTTTATTAATTTGATGTACGAGGAAGGACCGTCTTTACTCTCCTGATTGCTCCAGGAGACTGAAGACTGTTCACAAAGACGAAACCAAAAACGTCACCTAAAGACAAAAAGCACTCTGTTCTATATACATATGAAATCATTGTTTATCTAATGGTACTCTGGCGAGACTCTCGGCGTCGATTCGTTTTTGTAACTTATATGCTAGAAGGAAAAACTTCTGAGTATTCAAAAGAGAGAAAATAATCCAATAATTATATATAATTTTTTCTGGATTATTATATTATTATTATATATAACATTTTATGGATTAGTCGTTCGCGTTACGATTTTTACGCGCAAAGACGAGAGAGATGGCTCGACTAGTCGGCAAATCATTATACCGCAGCCATTTTATTCGACGCTGTGCACATTTGTAAAGAAATAATAATCGTTTCGATCGGCGATATCGTTCGCGGCTGGAGAGATTCGGAAGAGCCGCGAACTCTCTTGGTTCGAAAATTCTTCGAAAACGCTCGAGGGATTCGAAGAAACGCGGAATCGCGAAAACACGAGCTTCGTATTTTCATAAAACTGGCATGAAGCAATAGCGAGTCCGTATCGGCACGGTAAAGAAACCTGATATTCCATTACGTTCTGGTTCCTGCATGCGAGAAACCCGTAACGACAGGAGCCGACGAATGAAACAGAAAACACTCTGACATCGGGAGAACTGTTAGATATTCGGCGCTGCTGAAACGCGTTCGCGTCGACGCCGCGAACTTTTCTGCGAGAACGTAAAACGAGGAGAACATCTTTAGTAAGGCGACACGCGGGTATCGTTGTACATCTGCTGCGAAACGAAGCGAGTCGGACACCATCGGTATTGTCGGCGGGAGATACATACATACATACATACATACATACATACGTATCGCCGGGGCGTCTTTCATTTTTACGCGCCTCCAAATCTCGTTCCAAGATCTTACGCTTCGTGTCGCAGTTTCGAAATATCCGCGCGTTAATGGAAAGTTTCGAATTGGAAAGTTCGTGAAAAAAAAAATTCTTATCAACTGCCGCGCATTCTGTCATATTTTTACGAGCCGAGGATTTAGAACGGCCGCCGGGGAGAACACTTCGCAAAGCGAAATAAATTCGCCGCAGGAAAAACTGTTACGCAAACTCGCAGTCTTAGCGGAAATTTTTTCGCGGTGGCGCGAACAAACGCATAAACCCCGACGAACATTGTACTCGCGAATCTGTCCCCGCGAAATATTCGTTCACGCTGCGAACACACCGCTGAAATTTTGCATCCTCCAACGTGTTCTATAGCTCGCCTAACACACACGGAAAGACTGTAACATTTAGGTTTGGCTCGCGATAAGGATTTTTTCTGCGAAATGAAAAGTTTCCCGGTTACGATTTCTGGGATAATTAACCTTTTCATAGGCACTGGGAATTGGCATTAATAAATGTTGTTGCGAATCACTCCGTTTCTCTCTCGCGTCGTGGCATTTTATTTATTTTTATAAACTGTAATACATCTCGATACAATTATATTTCGGATCTTTCAATTTGAAATGTTGCTCGTTCGACGATCCGATCTCGACTCCTCGATTGTTTATTGGTAACACTCTTCCGTGGCAACCCTTATCTTTCATTATTTTTTTAAAGAGTTGCTCGCAACAGGGCAGTTTCACATTACAGCGACTTGATTTCGACAAATCGCCGTAACAATATTAACCCTTTGCACTCGAAGCTATTTTAACTGTAAATATAAAATCATTTTTTTAATTTATATACGACAAAATGCATTTTATGCATATGAAATTGACTCTTGGGACTCGCACAACAGTTACACACTTAATAATTTTTTAAATCTAAACTTTGTTAATATCAAAATCATCTTAAAAGGTGATATAACAAATTTTAGTGGTGCCTCTGAGTCACCACTCGAGTGCAAAGGGTTAAATATTAAGTTAGTAATGTAACTGTTATAGAACTGCCAGAGAATCGTAACAGTTTCAAAAACCGTAACAAATATTAAAACTGTTTCCGACGGCACCGACGCAACCCTTTCAGATTAAAGCGCCCTCTTGCTCGACTCTGTCGGCAAGACTCGCTCTCGTAGCAATATTCTTTCGAAGTCAAAGATGCGTTTAGAATGTCTTAACCCTTTGCGCTCGAAGCCATTTAACTGTAAATCAAAAATAATTTTTCTGACTTACATTATTTCCATTTTATACGACAAAGTGCATTTTATGCATATGAAATTGAGTTTTACGGTGACTCGTAGGACAGTTACACTTTCCATAATTTTTTAAATCTAAACTTTGTCGATATGAAAATGATCTTGGAACGTGATAGAACAATTTTAGTGGTGCCTCAGAGTCACCACTCGAGTGCAAAGGGTTAAAACCAACGCGGCTTCATCCAGCCGGGGTATTATATAGGTATAATTATAATAATTTTATAATATATAGGTATAATAATAATAATAATTATAATATATAGGTATAATTAAATTATATATCTGGTATATAGGTATAATTAAATTATATATCTGGTATATAGCCAGAAAAGTATTTAATTTTCTCATAGAACGTAGAAAATGGCGAGCAACGTGCAAACTGGGTAACATTGTTTCCCGTGTCCGTCGAATTAGCCCTGTAACCGGTTCAATCCCGGCATCGTCGTCCGCGTAGCTGTCGGAGACGTCCGTCACGGGAAGGTTAATCGAGCTTACGTGTTGCTATTACGGTTATGATCCGACGTCGATCGATGAAGAGTGCGTCCCATCGGCCTTAGAGGCCGACGGAACGTCGACTTAACGCGTATACACGGCGAACAATGAGAGGCCTTCGGTCGCAGGAATTGGTGTGCACGCGTTAGGACAGGACGAAGTAGTTAGCCGGTTCCAGGAATGAATTCTCGCTCGGTTCTCGAACGCGAACTCGGCGACCATATCGAGGCTCCATCTGTGGCTACTGTGCCACGCCGACGGACGTTTCGCCGATCGGCAATCTCTGCCGGATTATTATGCCTGTCCATCGGCTATGATCACCGCGAACACGCCGGTATGCCGACCTCATTAGCTGCTTCGAGTCCGGCTTAAGCCAATGAATAATGGGCCTCGGCGCGGTGCCGCTGTCATGCCTGCTCATATCTTTCTCGAAAGATTTATTGTCTTCCTTTATTGGCTGCTCGCTAAGCACGCCTTACAATCCACGCTGTCGGGCCGTGCATTTTTATCGGGATGTCGCTTTCATTTTCGGTGTCGTGCGCTCTCCTCTCCGCCGTTTCAACTATCCGGCTGTGTTCTCTTTTTTTTCCCCGTTGGTTAATATTATATCAGATCGACTTCGGTCGAATAGGTATCCTAATTAACAAACATATCGCCTCGCTCCGAATTATCAAGAATATCTGATTTATTTTTGCCTCGATGTATGCAACCAAGATCGCGATGGCTTAAGAATATAACCAGAAACGTTGTTACATTATAATAGCAACGTCGGACGTTGCTATAGTCGCGATAAGAGAACGCTCGGATTTTTTTATCCAAGACATATATTATTTTCTGGCACGTTTCTTTATGCGACAAATCGGCTTCTCGATCTATCGTAACGCTAGCAAACTTTTCGCCGTGAGGAGAATCCAAACGTATGGAAATCTCGACGATCCGCGACAATGCGAGAACGGAAAGAAATATTTCAAATTGAAAACGTCGTTGGAAAAAGCGTATCGAGCACAGACAGAGTGGTTCGAGAACGCGCAGACTCTGCGTTTCGTAGCCGCGAACGCTGCGCGGTGCACCAACGCAGAATGTGATGTGCGCGATCTCATTTTAGACCAGGCATGTCCAAACTAAGCTGCGGAGCTTAGGCTTCTTCCGCCGCTCTTTGTCGAAGATAGCCCCGATGCAGATCGCTGCGCGTGAAACGACGCCCCGTCGGACGCGAACGCACCCGTGATAACCGACCGACACTCCAGAATCCATTTCTATGATTAAAGATACGCTTCCTAAACCAGCTGTCGCCACATTACTCAACAGATAGCTTGGAAACATCGGTGGCTTAACCTTTGAACCGATATTCGTCAAGCCCTAATCGTTACCTTAGAATAGATCGCGAGTTACGCAAGACGCTGGCTCTTAAGAGGCCCGTTTAACCCTTCAACCGGCAACCCAAAATTGGCCGCGCAGGGAATTTGATCCATATCGGAACCGTAGAGCGTAGACGATACGCCGAGAACTATGTTGTCGTTTTTATGCCGTCGGAGACGCGGGTAAAAAGTGATCCGGCTTGACTGGATTACGGTCGTTATATTACGATCGTTATTTAGCTGTTGCAGTCTCTTTGAAAACTACTCGACTTGCTGTAATTGTGCTGTATATGTTCGATTAATTTTCTTCACGTTTTCTTTAAACAATGTGAAATAATATAAAAGTATAAGTGTCCTTCTTAATCGGTTAACCGTGTTGAAGAGACACGAAGAAATGGCAACATTTTCTGTTGCGACGAGTATGCTCGTCGAAAACAGCTGACTGGTTAAAAAGCAAAATCGAAACCTTGAATCTTGAACTTATTAGATCGACTTCGGTCGAATAGGTATCCTAATTAACAAACGTCGTCTTGCTTCGAATTATCAAGAATATTTGATTTATTTTTGCCTCGATGCGCAACCAAGATCGCGATGGCTTAAGAATATAACCAGAAACGTTGTTACATTATAATAGCAACGTCGGACTACTCGAGTTGCTGTAATTATGCTGTATGTGTTCGATTAATTTTCTTCACATTTTCTTGAAATAATGTGAAATAATATAAAAGTGTAAGTGTCCTTCTTAATGAAAGATTTATACTTTTATATTACTTACTAAGAAATGGCAACATTCTCTGTTACGACGAGTATGCTCGTCGAAAACAGCCGACTGGTTAAAAAGCAAAATCGAAACCTTGAACCTTGAACTTATTAGAGCCTCTAAAAATATTATAGCGATACGATAAAGAAGTTGTAATTACAAATTGGCTCTTGTCAGAAATAGAAACTCGGTTAGAAAATGTCCACCCGAAAATACGACGGGCCGGAACGGGACTAAACGCGGCCATTTGTGCGATATTCAAAAGTCTTAGTATTTTAAGACCGGAACAGCTGTACGCGGACCTATTTTCATCCAAATTTGTAACAGGTCCATTTAAATCTGTGATTCACGGCGACTCGTTTAATCCTCGAACACCGCGCCTAAGAAGTCCTCGCGCGCATCGCTGATACCGGATCAATTTCCTCGGTATATATAGGTAAACCCGTTCCTCAATTTACGCGGCACTTGTTTACGCGAGCCTCTTTTTTCTCAAGGCGGTAAATTATAGCGCCATTTACGCGGTATTTTTCATACGCGATATCAATTTACGCGGATCTGAATTTACGCAGCCGGTAAATCTTCGCGAGGCTCCTTGAATTGGCCGAAAAATTGCGAAGCGCCGGTATTAGTGCGACGAGAATAAACAGTATAAACAAAGAGGACATAATCGAAATTGTCGGAAGATTTTGTATAGAATAAACTGTCATGCAATTATTCATCCTTTCGAATTTATTTAGTCACTGATCTGACAAAATAAATTAAATTAAAATAAATAAAGTTAAGGCACAGCAATTGGTCACCCCACAGTAACCGGCTCCACTAACCCGATCCACTTCGAGATATTTCGCCAATCCGAGACTTTGGAGCGTCCTATACATATAAATGTGAAGAGAACGTTCGATGAAATTATTGTATCGGTGTTTGTTTCGCGCGACTCAATTTGTATAACGAAACGTTAACACTTTCGTAACTGTAATATTCTGTCACGCGGTCCCCGTCATACTTATTGCATTCTCCGCGCGGACGTGACAATGTCCCGGGTCGCTAATTGTCGAGGAAAGTATACCGGTTACGATGATCACGGTCACGTCGGTATGCAGGCCTCATTAGCTCTGTTGGGAATCGGACTTAAGCCAACGAATAATGGGCTTCGTCCCAATGCCGGTGCCGCGGCCGCTCGTATTTTTCTGCGCGGACTTATTGCGCTGACCCGCCAAGTCGCAATTATTTATACCGCCTCGGCAGGAGGAACACTTTTCTTGCCTTTTGACAGCGAAATAAGTTGCATGCATCAAGGCCAAGGAAATCTTAGATTTCCGTACCGGATTGCCAAGAAAGGAAATTACGTTGCACACGAGAAGCGACCGGCCCGCGCTGTCTCTCCTTTTTGCTTTTCGCGTTGTCCAACTTTGCACAACGTGACGCAACACGATACAACTTCGATACGCGATTCGATGGAACGCGATGAAATACGAAATCGTACGTTTCATGCCCTGCGAACACAAAGTGATAGGAATGTAAGTTGGACTTTATCCAATTTAATCCTTGTCTTGCGATCGTCAAAAATATTATATAATCAGCCACGCGAAGTCGAGGAAAATATTATTGTTATTTAATTTTGATCGTCGCAAGTCATCGAACGTATTGTAAACATGCTTCTTCGCAATAATTAGGTCACGCTAAATTGTCAGAAGGAGAATTGACCCGTTTATTTTAAAAGTGGTATAGGTCACTTTACCGTAATGAAAAGTGGTGATTTTTTAATGTTTATACGAGATTATTTGTACTGAGATATATCAATATATATTGTATTATCAATAGATATATCAATATATATTGTATTATCAATAGATATATCAATATATATTGTATTATCAATAGATATATCAATATATATTTTATTATCAATAGATATATCAATATATATTTTATTATCAATAGATATATCAATATATATTGTATTATCAATAGATATATCAATATATATTGTATTATCAATAGATATATCAATATATATTTTATTATCAATAGATATATCAATATATATTTTATTATCAATAGATATATCAATATATATTGTATTATCAATAGATATATCAATATATATTGTATTATCAATAGATATATCAATAAATACAGTATCCTGAGATAACAAATACAAGTAAATCTTCTCGAAAGTTAGCATCCATATTTTGAAACGTGTTAAAACGCAAACCCTTAAATATATCGACTTAAAAACAAAGTGACCGACTTAAAGACAAAGTGGCTTATGCCACTTTCAAAATAAACGGCTCGATTGAAAGTAATTTGACGAACACGCGTATGCGTATAGGCGTTTCAATTTATTAATTTCGTAAAATCGAGCTCGCGCGCGCGGGCGAACAATAAATTACGCCGCGCGTTGGCATTGTTTGCGAATAACTATGCGAGAGATGTACGATGTACGGAGATCTCGACAGGAATGTAATGGACGTACTAGCAATGTCGCGTAGCAAGCTTTACGGAATAAAGGACGCGAATTTTTCTTGGGCATTGACAAACCGCCCATGCAACATCTGTGAATTACGTTTTCACGGGTAGTCTGTTACGATCTTTCTTTAATATTTCACAGACGTGCGTTCGGATCGCATAAATCGCACTCCGGTGTACTTGAAAGTACATTAGTAAATAAACCGTTCCCGCGATATCTCTCGGCAACAGAATCTAGGTCTAACTCGACGCGCTAAAAATATTTTTTAAGTACGATGACTTTGCAACGGTCATCCGCCGTGACGAACGAAAATTACATTTTCTAACCATTTTATTCTGGTACGCTCGTCGATGACAATTCAACGAGTCGCTGCGACATCCGGGAAGAGAATCTTCGTTTGTACAAATATCTGAAACATTTTGTTGTCGAAATATTAGCGGAAGCTATTGTACCGTAGCAGTTCGTTGCTCCAACGTTAAAAATAATCGTTCTCCGTGAAAAGAGTCTTCGCAAAATTTCGACGATTCTGGAATGAAAAATGCGAGCTAAAGTCGAGCTAAAAACGAGATCTAAGGAAGCCTAGCCCCGGATAACAATGCAAGCGTTGTTCGCGTAATGCAGGGTTAAACGACCTCGAGCACACGCTCTCCTACACGTTGCATCACAGAACGGATCTCGAACCGTTATATATTATCCGTGCGGTCTGCGCGTCAACATTTGCAGTTTGGCAGAGGACTATAGATTTCGTACTTTCAGCAGTCCTTCATCGTCCTAACAATTTAATGGTAGTCGTGAATAAGCCAAAGAGTCTCTTACCACTTCAATGAACGGACATAGCAGTCCCGAGAAATTACTTCTTTCACATTTCACTTCGTGCTCGTTCTTCTGGGTGATGTCCAAGATACCGCCCACGCTACGTCTATAAGAGCCGGCTGATATATCGCCTCGTTAATGTTTCGCTTCATCAGATGTTATGACTGAACATCCTTTACCCTGCCACTGGGTGGTCATTTCTGACTGCTCTTGTTGCGAAACCCACTGTTATAAATTACAAGGGACGTCGGTCCCGTATTCGTAAATCGTCCATTTCGTCTTTCCGGGCACGATAGCGGACGCCTTTTCGTGGCATCGCAATTAGAGTTCAATTT
Organism: Megalopta genalis; assembly: GCF_051020955.1. Taxonomy (NCBI): domain Eukaryota; kingdom Metazoa; phylum Arthropoda; class Insecta; order Hymenoptera; family Halictidae; genus Megalopta; species Megalopta genalis. Next base: position 825,112 of record NC_135018.1, read on the forward strand.
GGTTCCTTTTAACGACTTTGCACCGATCTCTCGATCGTTACGTAACGCGTACCCGTGTCAGCTTTTGGCTAGCTTCGGTCGTTTTACCGCCACCGGTACCCTTCGTGTTTAACCTTTTAGGCACGACGCGCCACTATAGTGGCTTCCGCGGATATCATCTTTTAGAACGACACGCCACTATAGTGGCTTTCGCGGATGTCATCTCTCTGGACGACGCGCCACTATGGTGGCTTGCTCTAGTAGCTCACTCGCTCATCGTTTGAACCAAATAATCGTCTTCGTATGCATTGTTTCACACTTCTTTTGTCTTCACATCGATTTACAACAGTCTACAGGGTGTCACAAAAATGTCTCGCAATCCGGAAATGGCGGGTTCCTCGGATCATTTAAAGCAACTTCTTCCTTTACAAAAATGTTCTCCGAGGCACCGTTAACGAGTTATTAACGAAAAACAGTGACCAATAATAATCGAGCACAGCTGACGCGAGGCGGCCCAGCCAACCAGCGCACGAAGCCCGGTTCCGCTCATTGGCTCGATCGCCTCGCGCCAGCCGAGCTCGCCTCTCATTGGTCACTGTTTTTCGTTAATAACTCGTTAACGGTGCCTCGGAGAAAATTTTTGTAAAGGAAAAAGTTGCTTCAAATGGCCCGAGGAACCCGCCACTTTCGGATTGCGAGACATTTTTGGGACACCCTGTATATACAGACAGAATATACAGTATCAGACTCTGCCGTCCAGAGAAATAGCCTCGCGCAGAATTCAGCCGTACCTAAAAGGTTAAAGGGATCTTCGAGCGATACCTTGAGAGGTATCAAATTGTAACAGTCTAGGATCGTAACATTTTCATTTTGGACCACGATCGCGCAAAAGCTGTCACATTTGCAACAGAAATGTCTGCATCTTTGTGCGAAATAAAAATTGTCTGCAGCAATCTAAGGACATAGAGGGTACTTCTTTTGTTTTGCATTAACTCTGAATTAACATTAACAGAACTTAAAATAAAATAAACATTAATTTGTCATAATATTGTCATAATATCGTATTATTGTCGTAATATTAGCTTAAATTAAGCTTGAGCTTTGATTTAAAATTTGTAAGGAACCTGTGTAATTCCACACGTGTAAGATCCTCCGAATCTTCTGACCGTCTGAAATTATGAACGGTGGCCAGAGAAAGCGTGTCTGTGAATTGGAAATGACTTATTAATCGTCCTGCATTGTGGACCGTGCCGCGTTTCGAAGATGCGACGACGAAGAACGGTTTGACGCGAATTCGCTTCGGTTAAATATTCAACCGAAAGATTCAATAGCGCGTGAACATTTTTCTTTTGAATCGCGACGTATGCGCATCGCCGTTCATTCATTACTATTTCGAAAGTACGCACGTGAAAATAGTTCGTCACGCGAACGTAGTATTTTCTTTTTTCTTCTTTTTTTCGTGCGCAGCCTCATATTGTGTCGAAGTATCGAAGGGCGCAGCGCGCGAATTTGACGCAGCTTTTACGTGGAGAAATTTTGTCTTCCCGACTGCGTATCCTTGGTAATTAATTCGAAGCTAGCACGCTTTGTTTGCAGAACCGTAAAGCTGAAAAACTTCATTATACCGAGAAATGTTCTACGAGTCTGAATTATCGGTTTGCGAAAGAGAAGGCAAAACTTTATAGCCGATAAGATTTTAAGGACAAAATTTATGAGCGGATGGTGACGAAAATGTTTATCTTCAGGACTTCAGCCTGACATACGATACCGGAACGACGACGGGACAGTAAATTTATTGAAATAACAGTCTGACAAAACAATAAATTATGCTTGACTTGTTGAGCTAGTTATATGTATGTATGTATATTTGAAATGGCAACGCGGTGACTCCTACTTATATCTTATCTAACGAGCCTCTAATTGCGAGTGTACTCGCTTTTTCTTGAACGGAACGTATCATTGTCGTGATCGGAACGATCAAATCCATGATTCCGCCATTTCTATAAGTATCCATTTTCCTTACTATATTTTTAGAATTTATTATATTCACCGGCGTATACGTATTTTATTTTACAAAAAATACCCAACCAAAATTCTTCGATAGCATTTACACTCTTTTTTTACTTCCATAAATAATATAGTACAATTGAGCCGTTTATTTTGAAAGTGGCATAAGTCACTTTGTTTTTAAGTCGATATATTTAAGGGTTTGCGTTTTAACACGTTTCAAAATATGGATGCTAACTTTCGAGAAGATTTATTTGTATTTGTTATCTCAGGATACTGATATTTTTCTCAGTATAAATAATTTCGTATAAACATTAAAAAATCATCACTTTTTATTACGGTTAAGTGACTTATGCCACTTCCAAAATAAACGGCTCAATTATGAAACGTTTTATATAATATCTAATAATATTTAATATAATATTTAATAATATTAATAATTAATAATTAATAATATAATAATATAATAATATAATAATATTAATAATATAATAATTAATAATATTGTATATAATATCATTTCGTGAGTTAATAAATTAAATAATCATTGCTCGCCCAGTACGACAATATTTGCACAAATGCGTTAATAAATACAGCCCCGTGGAAAATGCAATTATATTGCAACTTATGCTACAACTTGTAACGATACACAATTCAGATGACAACTGCACTGCCGACGTGTTCGTTTTTGTCACTGAAGAATGCTTTGCGCAGAGTAAACAATTATATTTTTAAATAGTCACAACACGAGCTACGAACAGTGTTGCAAGAGACTCTACACGAATGCAGAGGATGGAACGCGATTATGTTTCTGCTAAGTAAACAAACATGCTTTCAAACAGTTGGCAACAATGATTTGAACATTTTTGCAAGAGAGAACTCCGCGTTAAATACAGAGACGGTTTCCTACGAACGTTGTTTTGTTTCCCCAGGCTATCATCCCCCGCATCCACGGTTCCCTATTCATTTCCTGAACTTGACAGTCGATCTATGAATATTGCGAGACACCGTCGTAGGCGACATATTTGAGGGTGAATGCCTTTTCGCGCGCAAAGTACACAGACGAACACCGTCGCAGACGGGGGACAATGTCTGTACTACACGCACACGGCCGTACGTGCCCGAAGAATAGCGTGGGCCACGATCTCTGTAAAGGCGTCTCCGTTTAGATAATAACGCGCATTTTATCTCCCTCATAAAACCTAATTTATAGCCGTATGGAAGTCTATAGGCGTATACGAACGGCCGTCGGGAATAGGAAGAGCACTGACAGGAACAGTGCCGTAATTTTCGGGGATGCTGCATCTCAACCCTTATCTCTCCGAGAGAAAAAAAAAATATGATTTTTCGTTATGGAAATTTATTCGACTTTCCAATATTGTATTCCGTGGCCTTCGCCGTAGAGCCGTGTCACTGCTGCATAGTCAATTTTATTTTATTCTTTCGCATAGAAATGCCGTAAAAATGCAGACATAAAAGTTGCACCGTATTTTTCGTCCGTTTAATATTTTATTTATAGTTTTAAACGCGAGGGCTCGTTTTTTCGCGCCTTTCGTGATATTTCATCGTATTCTTTCTTTTTTATATTATTGTCAAATAATGGATACGTTAAGTTCGCTTCTTTCAAACTATCAGACACTTCCGTATCTGTTTTATAAAACTTCTGCAAAGTTTCAATTACCTTCCAGTATTCAAATGACTCGAATAATGGAAGTTTGAACTGAATCGTTGAATGCAACTTTTACATTTCAAGGAAATATAGTCGGCTAACGATTACAATTTCGACTGAGAAGTACGAAACAGATTTTAGCAGGTTTACAGGAACTATAAAATGACCGACAATAATTCAAATTAACGATATAAATACCACGATTAAAATGTTACACGATATTTTATAAATTCACGCGCGAATAACACTGGCGTAGATATTTTTCTAAATTAAAAACTGAACGCAATATTATTAGGCTACGTAAACGTCGAGCATCGTTCGAGATTGTTTACAGACGGTAATATAAAAAGTTTACGGTCCTCGGGGAGTTTGTTCTTGGATTTCAACGTTACGGCACTGGACGAAGACGTAAAGGAAGGTTGCATCAGCGAAGGTTGCTGAAAGTGAATAGGCCGGTAATATTATATCGGTGTTGAAACGTCTCCCTTCGGCATTTAGGCGACGAAAAATATGGGCCGTCACGTATGCGTGCGTGCGCGCGCGCGCCTTCACGACGGCTGAATGCAGTTACCAACGATAAACTGCATACGTGTTTACCGTATAATCTCCGAGGAACGGCTATAAATCCGTGATTTACTCTCATTACCGCGTCTTTGAGTGTTACGACTTGTGCTTGCGTTATACAACGCCGGGCCGGATAGTTTAATTTATTCATATTGGCCGCGTGCTTTTCTGCCGACCAATGTTCCACTTTACTGACCGAATAAAAGTTACCCGACGACGTTCCCGCAATAATACCGGGACGTATCGTTCGCCCGTTCCGAACACCTTATTAATTAAACGTCGAACTTTATAAATTCGACCGGTCCGAACCGGCCGTTTAATAGCTGCATCCGTTCGACGATCAACCAAAATTATTTATTAGACGTAACGGCCGCGGCGCGGCACGGCACGGCACGGCACGCCGGCGTAACCGTCTATTTTACACTCCGCTGGACAAACTTTCTTACGACGACTGTTGACACAGGATTTTCCATTCAATTAACACGTTCGAACTACCACTGTAGTCACCGATGACCGGCGTTGATATATTGCGCGAACGTCAGCGAATAAACACTTCTTTATGAAACTTTATACTCCCAACCGAGCTGCGCATTCCTGCCGCAGACTGTATCGGTGTGTATAGCAGCCGGTTCAATCGCGTATTAAATTTCACACAATATATCTTTATACGCATAATCGGAACGACAGATTACACTGCTCGATACGTGTTTAATGTTTTTATTTTTGGTAGGCGGTTATATTCGACGTTTTTATTCGCTACACGCGGATACAGTTAAATTCTCCCTAATTTTCCTGCATTTTCGAGCCTCGCCGCTCATTGTTATAGTTGCCAAATTACGATTGCTATAAAGTATAGTTGCCCTCTCCTCAAATTTTTGTTTACAAGCTGAAAGAAAATTGTGGAGAAATTATAGTAATAAGAAATATACTCTAATTTACTGTAATTCACTGTAAGACGATAGGACAAACGCGAAGGGACAACCGCAATCCGAAAAAGGAGGTACCTGAGATCATTCGAAGTAACTTTTGCCTTTACAAAAATGTTCTCCGAGCCACGGTTAACGAGTTATCAACGAAAAACACTGACCAATAAGAAGCGAGCTCGTCTGGCGCGAGGCGGTCCAATCGACGAGCGCACGGAGCCCAGTTCCGCCATCTGGCGCCAACTGATCTGGCCTCTCATTGGTCGCTGTTTTTCGTTAATAACTAGTGAACAAAGCCGCGGATTGCATTTTCGCAGAGGAAAAAGTTGCTTCGAACGACCTCAGGAGTCTCTCCATTTTCGGATTGCGAGAGATTTTTGGGACACCCTGTATCGCGAGGGTACGTCGAGGAACTGCAATCGTTCGAATGATAGAAGTCGCGTGCAGGAGATATCTATCCTCTTGTGTCGTGTCTGTCGAGAAAGCAATGCAAATACGTAGAACGAATATCATGGCGGCGCGTATCGAGAGTAACGAGACTGCGACGCGGACGCGTTGGACAAGCTGAACCAGGCTATAGACGAGAGAAAGAGAAAACAGCGAGAGGGACAGAGAGGGACAGAGAGAGCGAGAGAGCAAGAGAGAGAGAGAGAGAGAGAAGGATGTCAGGGTGAAACCAATGGTGGAAGGATTGCGAGAGAAGAGGGTATAAGGTAATATACATCACGTTCCCAGTTTATGGTCCGATACGCTCCTAGGAATTGGCACCCGTGCTGAGCTTTCCCGCAAATGCAAAGAACGCGGGGGTACGAGGCAACGAGATACGAGGCGTTATGGCTCTTCCTGGCTCGTAACCTGTGGTCATAAAGCTACTGCACGCTAAAATATTGTCCGCCACCACGTCTCCACGCCTACGCGTCTATCCGTCGATCCATCTTAATGCTATTATCGTAATTTATTAGCGGCATTCCCTGGGAATGAATCGATCCGACGCACTCGCCCCGAAAACGGATCGCGAATAATCCAAGACGATCGGTCGTAATGAGGCTATTAAACGGGCGCGATACGAGCCTGGAATTAGTTTATCCGTTCAGGACGGATGATATATACATATACATACGGGATCTTGATTAAAAAAGAAAAACGTGCCCGCGCCAGAGATATACGGGAGCAACACGAACGAATATTTTATCGTCACTTATCGCGTTACAAAACTAAGCAGTTACGCTGCTCCGCCTAAGATTAAGACGTTATTATTCATGCCGCAATTACACCGCGATAATTAACAGGAACTCCGCGGTGTCCATAAACTGTTTAAGTGTCTAAATTACAGCGCGAGTTATTAAGTGACATCAATGCCGACGGCGCGGCGTCGCCAGCTAAATCATTCGGCCGGCTCGTATTCGGAAGTTTCTTCAATTAAATATCGTGCCCGACGACAACGTTCATTTTTGAACGTTGAATTAACAAACGTTACATCGTTTACTTCGCTTTGGCGGATCTTTCGCAGAGAATTTGAGAGCGAATTTTTTTTACAGATTTTATTTTCACCGATATCGTCTGCATCGAAATACATTGTTCTTGCGATTCATGGGTTAAATATAATAATGTACAATTTGAATATTCTGAACATCGAACAATGCAACTGACAAAAGTAGAGATGATATTTTTTACTGCCACGCCTCGTTGCAGTGTCTAGAAATTATTTGAGGATATGGAAAAATTAATTTTTCGTTTCTGCACCGAATGTAGTTACTGCCGGAAGGGAAAGCATGCAAGATACGAGTTAAGGAAGGGTTAAACAACCATGATCGGTGCATTGAACGATTCTTCGTGTAATATAATATGTAATAATATCTATAAAAATGTTTAACCCCTGGAAATTAAAACGCGATCGATGCGCGAACGAAACGAATAGTCGATATTTCGAATAAAAAATTTCCTTTATCCGCAGAGAAGAGAACTTTTCGAGACTAAAATTCTGTTCATTAATATTTAGTTCATTCTCATCTCGAAGTGCGTTAGAATTACGATTTCTTTCACCCGAGTTTCGCAGTTCGTAGCAAAATCGAACTTCTTTCTCTCTACAACGAGTATGCTCGTCACGACGGTAAGTTGTCGGCATTTCTTCGCGACGAGTATACTCGTCGAAAACGGCTAACTGGTTAATAATCTCGATCTCGATACAGCTGACAGGAAGATCCGCCATAGGGGGAGGGGGGGAGCCGGAAAGTCATTAAAACCGCATAATACGGTATCCTGTCGTTCGCATACTTGTCCCGCGTATAAAAAGTGCTGGAGGGATTGTTTATGGTGTCCTGCGCGAAAAAGAATATAACATAATTGTAATAATGGGTTCCCGGTTGCACAAGGTGTGTATTAACTGGACGCGTACAGGCCGATCTAGGGTCGGCGAGGCGAGGCAGAGCGAGGCAAGGCGAGGCGAAGCGTTCACGAGCGTTCATAGGCGCACACTGACGCGCGAGAGCACGCGCGATATTATTATCTCGTGATTCATAGCGCGCATTCATAAATGTTCCCGAGCCGTATAACGGCGCGGTACACAGCGGCATGTATCGATTAACGTCGCTTCCCGACGGGATTTACAGCCGGCGACTAAATTATTTAAAGTCTTCATTTGTAGCGCGACGGATGGACGGACACGAACTGGCGACCACGAAGCCAGTTCTTCTTCGGACGACCGTGTACGCTCCAGGTACAATCGTCCGCAAAAGTACTGACCCCGGCTGAATGCGTTCGGTCGGGCCGACCGACTCCCCTAACAATTATTCGCACGATATTTTCGTTTCCAACGAAAGCAGCTCGTTGGCTCGGATAACAATTTTCCTGTTCGCGGCATTGTTTCGGAAAAATATCCCAAAATCAAAGAACTAGCGAACTTCGAGGAAAAATGACGCTCGACGCACCCTTAACATTTCGATCGCCGATCCAGTGGTCTCAAAAATTCCATAACGCGAGAGCAATTTGTTAAGTAAAACGGAAATTGATGACGAGTGCTCGATAAACGAGCTGAATAATACGATTGCACCCTCGTCGCTAGAAGTCGACACAAAAATGAACGTGTCTGTTCTCAAATGCTGCGTCGCGAGAAAGTATTTAACTATTTGTAGGCGTCGTGGAATTTTTCCGACATCGACTATCGCGATGTTCTTCGTCCGCGGTATTTAAACAGTTCCGTCGCTTTATTATACTTACTTAATACCTTCCAACAATTTTCGCATTCCGATGTCCGCTACGCATTCGTATATTTTCGTTTCCTTGAAATATCGCCGACCTTCCCTCTTATTTCTTAGTAATACATACACACGTTAATTAACTCTTCAACTGTGTACGCACGGTATTTTATGCCCGGGCCAGAGATCGTACGATTTCGGTTTCTCGGAAACGAGAGCTACATAGAAAACTATTTTCCTCTCCCTGAATAAATTTATTGGACGGAAGAACTTTCGCTTACCGGATCGGATACGTTTAAAAGATGAACCTTTTCTATCTGTCTCTGATATTGTATTAACTACCGGAAAATGTATCCAGTACGAAAGACACGAGCGTTTAGTATGGGAAACGTTTTAGACGTTTCGGAATAACGTGGAAGGGTTAAAGACGTTCCTGAAAATTTTGCTAAATCCTAGATATGGGATACGGTGCAGTAAATTATTAAAATAGAACAGTGAATTCTCCCCAATTGTTCCTTTGGGAAGAGGAGATACGATTATTTTTTATATTGTATTATTGTATTATATATGATATAATATTATTATTATATCTTAATATGTAAAAATAATATAATATTATTACAATATATAATAATATAATAATATTATATAATATATATTTTTATTATTAAATTAATATAATATATATTATTATTATTATTATATAATAATATAATATTATTATTATATCTCAATATGTAAAAATAATACAATATTATTACAATATATAATAATATAATATTATATATATTGTAATAATATAATGTAAAAAATAATCGTATCTCCTCTTCCCAAATTGTCCACGTTTGCTTAGAAGCCGAGGGACAATCGGAGGAGTTTGCTGTAAATTCTATCGCAGAACTCCTGGATAAATACGGAGCGTTTTATTGACCGTAGAAAATTGTAAAATGCTAGTTTCTCGTTTAATATTCGCGCGTATGATTTCCTGAACAATCACGTCCAGTAGTTTGAACGATCACGATCTGCCAAGGGTAGTAGATTATACATGTGATTCGACCGCAACCGACAGCCGTACGCTTTTCTCTCACGCTACACAAGCCGTTTTCTTTGTTTCTTTCGAGCCAGCGCTTTGATCGTCCGATCGAACACGCGAAAGTTTCCGAACTACCGATAGTTTCGCTTAAATTAGAGGTTAAGTCTGTTCGTGCTCTCGTATCGTCGCTGCCGGCTGCGGCATTAAACATTCAACGCGCAAAGACGTATCCCAGTTATCCGGCACCGATGACATATTCATCTATATCGACGTTCGAATCTTTATGCTGACAGTAACCTTTATCGCGTCGCGAGCGCCGCCATTAAGCTTTTAAAATATTAATCGCTGAACTTCGGGGACATTTCGCCATATTTATTTTGAACGCTGCGCCGGTATCTTGAAAAGAAATGCTTGGCTAACCGGAAATTCGATGTTTCAGTATCGTATATGCATATTGTCCTGTATTTAGAACGTGTTACAACGTAACTTATTCTTCTGTGTTTGCAACGATAGAAGCACTAAAGTATTTATTAACATCGTCGGTGAATATTTCGCAGAGAATATCGCTACAGCATGAAAAAATGTCGCCATTCTAATTAAAAGTAAAAGAATATAATAATAAATAGGCAGATAATAATAATAATAGATAATAATAATAGATAATAATAATAAATAGACAGATTTTTGACGATTTCTATTATAATGTCCAATGAGAAACGAAAATATATCGAATAAATTCCAATTTCAATAATCGCAAATAAAAAAATTTGGAACGCGTCAAAACGGAGTGTCGATTGAATCAGTTATTTGTTCTGAGAAAGACGACTTCGTTAGTTCTTCTACATGTCATAAAATATAACAATTTCGTCGAAATATTTCGAGCCTACCACAAAATTTTCAATATTAAAAATCGTTCGCATAACAATATTAATATAATTCGCATATAATCCTCCCTATTTTTCCCTTATTCCAGAACATTTCAGCTGCAACGCAAAAAAAAACTCTAGCACCCCTTGATATCGTTCCTATCGAAAGTTGACAGACCGAATTTCGATGGAACCTCGTCGCGTCGTGTCGCGGGCGTGCCGCGTCGATCATCGCCGACGCCGTTTCCTTTTATTCCGGCGGGTTGATCGTTGAACTTTTGCGGGCGAGTATACGCAACAGAGATCGTCGGATTGTGTGGCGTGCCGCGGCTGCCACCGTCCGCGCCACGAACGTCCAAATGCTTCAGCCAAGGGAGGAAGGGAGGCGGAAAGCGAGGAGAGAAGGCGATCGAACAAGAAAGAGATAAAGACGAAAAGCTAAATAGAAAGAGGCAAGAAAAGAGGAGGAAGAGAGATAGTGTTCCGGGTGCCCGTGGAAGGCACGTCGTGCAGAACGTCGGCGAACTCGTGTGTGTTCCGTGTTCCGAATGCATGGAACAAGCGCTGCTTGTCCGCGGTCACCTGAGTTATGATCGCTCTGTGCCCACCCTGCCTGCTCGGCTGGCTGCCTGGCTGCCTGGCCTGCCTACCTCCTCGCGTCCCTAACTGCCCTCTTCTTCCTTCGCCCTTCTACTTTCACAGCGGCCATCTTGACTCCGGGAACCGGTTGCCTTCACCGACTCTCTCGGTGTATTCCGCACGCAGACTATAGCAGCCCGGGTTTCACGGACACGCGCACACCCTGCCAACGGCCAGGTAAATAGTGTCCGGCGACATCGCTGATCGTAGCACTCTCGGAAGTCCTTTTGAGTCTACTCGACGTTAATGGCCCCTGTGGCGCGAGTTCCTTTGTACTGTTTAATAACGTCGTTATGTTACCGTGCGCGTCGCGGCGCGCCGCGCCGCGCCGCACCGCTCGGCTCGGCTCGGCTCGCCCGGAATTGCTTTTTAAATCTCGCCCGAGCCTTCGTCGATGATCCGAAACACCGATACCAGCTTCGTTGCGTCCATTTTCGATCGGCCGCGTCGCTGCCCCGGTTTTTTTCGGGAAACGATCGAGGACACCCCCTCGTCGCGACTCGTTCGCGAAAATTTGAAACGACCCCTCGGTGAAAAACCGGGCGATATCGTTTTCGCGCGCCGACGCCGAGGATAACGCGCCACCACGAGTCTCTCTACACCTTCGTGCACGTCTCGATGCCCGGATAAGATTTATCTTTCATTAGTACGTCATTTGCATTGAATAGACACGTTATGGGTTAACGGGTTGCCCGTTAATTGTTTGTTCCCGTTCCTTGTCTAACTGCTGACGCCGATACTGCCACGGCTTGACGCTTTGACAAGGTACATGGTAGATATTACAGCGGTTTGTAGTATAGCGTATCAGGCTGCGGTATGCGAAAAGGTGTAAGAGAGCCGACCGCAGCCCACGGCATCGAGGCGTGGTCGCCGCAATTACCTCGATAGAGTTACAAGACTCGTTTTATGCTCTCGCACAAATTTATTAGCCCCATTCGCGTCAGTTTAATTACGAACACGATCCGCCGTGATTCTTTCTCCTTCGCCCTCTCCCCCATCCCCTCCCACCCCCGCCCCTGGCTCTTGTTTATCTCATTTTTCTCGGCCGTTTCTTTTTTCACCGTTTTTTCTTTCGGTCTCGGTGAAAGCACACAGAGGCATCGCCGCCGCGTTTACGAGGATCGGAAATTTCATTTAAGCCTTTGGGTTCCAGCGTGTGTGTGTGTGTGTGTGTGCGCGCGTGGGTCGCCGTATCGCGTACACGTACGCGCCCGCACAAACGTATACGCTCTCGTCTATCGAATTAAACGTAGAGACGCGGGGCTCGCGCGCGTAGCTTGATATCAATCGCGGCCATTTTACACTCGGCGCATTCCTTGAAACTCAAGCGGTAATTAGTTTTACCGCTAAACGCTTAGCGGAACCCGAGAGGCTGCTAACTGCTTTCCGCCTACGCAAGACTGCTCCTCTTCTAACCCTCCTTCTTCTCCCTGTCCCTCGCCTTCCTTCTTCTCGCTCCACCCTGCCTTCGCCAACCCTCTCCTCCCTCTTGCGCCCCCCGACGCTCCCTCGGATTGCTCGCTTTTTCTCCCTCGCGCCCATCCCCGCCGCCACCAAACCGAAACTAGGCATCGCCGCAGCCGCCGCCGGCTCTGCCGCTTCGGTGCTAATTGTGAGCAATTAAGCGGGGTAAAGCCAAGGAATATTATGAAATTAATTATGTCGGGAGATTGAAGTCGGAGTTGGTGTGCAAGGTGTAGATAAGCATTTAAATTGACGCGTTCCTGAAGTAATACCGTGCGAGGCCTATGTATATCACGCACGCGATAAACGTTGTTTTATTGCCTCGCGAACTGCATGTCGGAGACGCGAGTTCTATGCGCGCGCGCGAGCTCACACCGGGGTAAAACCAGCTGTAAAATTTGATTTATCGATCATTTCCAGTTTAGCGATCATCGTTCGGTAATTTTCTTTTACGGCACTCGCGGCTAAGATAGTTCCGTTGCGGTTTCACGCTCGCTTCTGTGTTTTTCGTAGCTTGTCTGATACACGCGACGTACGTAGGAAATGACGCAATGCTTGCGAAGTTTGATCACAATAAGCGTTGTCTTTTTCTTCGAAGAGTGTCTATGCGATGCTGATTAAATGATGCTCGCGATAACGTTCCATTTACAGCGAATTCTCCCTAATTTTCAAGCTTATTTACGGGGGTTGTTCCCTGTTAGCGTACAAATGAATATAAAGATGACGTAAAAATGTATATAGAAAAAAGTAAACGCGTGTATTCTTTAAAAGGGTATAATTTTTAACGAAATGTAGATTCGGGGTCGAAGTAGACTCCAAAAATCTCCGTTTCAGATCGCGAATATTTTTCAAATCATTGTGAGACAACTCTGAAAGATCTGCCATCCAGTCAACAACATTTCTAAAAAAGCATTCCTATATATGTATTTGCTCGCATTTTTGTTTATATATTTTCCTCGTATAATTGTTGGCAATCGGCAACTGCAGAAATGAGCCGCGAGGCTTGAATCGTCGATTTTTCTTAGCAATCCGAGCGCGAATTAGAGAGAAATTACTGTGTTAAGACAAAGGGTTGACCGAGTATATAGATTCTATTCGCGATCGACGAACGCGTGTTCGTTAAGGGACGAAAGAGGCAGATAACGTCGGTGAGCACGGGTCTCGACATCGAATCGCAACCCCTCCGCGGAGGCGAAAGACAAATCGGCCCCGGTGGGTGCAAACGTCGTAATTATCGGAGACGGTAATCTCTCGACGCGGAAGAGAAGGAAGAAGAAGAAGCGCTCAGTGAAAACTGCGTGACAGAGTGGCTCGGCCTGTTCACCCTTGGCGTCCTCCGAGTTGGTGTACCCCTTTTGCCCGGAGTGTCGGCCATACATTACCGCCGTTAGAACCCGCCGCCACTATATTATTCCCTGACACGCCATACCATGGCCAAGTGTAGAACGTTGCGGAATGAGCAGAGGAGACGCGAAAAGAGAAGCAAAGATGCCGCGGAGAAAAAGCGAGAGGATGAAGAAGGGAGAGAGAGAGAGAGAGAGAGAGAGAGAGAGAGAGAGACGGATGGCGATAGAAGGAAAATATAGGTGGCCAAGAATAAGACGGGGATAGAACGAAATCAAGCTATCGTGTGTAGGAAAGCTGAAAGAGTGCGGCGTCAGGAAGCGAGCTGTAACAGAGGCAAAAATGATTAAAGAAGCGAACAAGGACGAAAAAAGGATAGGAAGAAGGCCCGGAGAGAAACTGGTACATTTGGTTGGTGATAAACCACTCCCCGCGTTCTCCTGGCCGGTATAATAAAATTATATCTGACCGGCTGTATCGTGATTCTGGAGGCGAGCGGCGCGGTCTGCACAAAGTTGCCGCCTGCACGCCTACGGCGACTGTGATAAATAACGCTATGCAGGCCGAGAGAAGCGGCGGACCGCATAAGCACGGTTTCTGCTGCTATGTCGCGCCACCTCGAGTCACGGTCGGAGCGCACGAAAGTGGCGTTCTTGATGCATCCTAGATGGATTTTCAGCGGCCGGACGGCTCTCTGACATCCGACGTTGAAAAGAAATCTTCGGAAACGGCTTAACCCCGAGGGGAATCGTCGGTTTTTACTGCGCCGCCGCGATATTAAACGAACGCCGGAACAACCCTCGATCCGCGTCGTTGTAACTTTGGACTTTGATGGAGTTTATTTTATAACTTCGCACAGAATTTTGGACGATCCATTGTCGGCAATTTTTTCTCTCGAATTGGCGAAAGTTTAACGCGAGAAATTCGACGATTGGTAATATTTAACCAGTGAATTTTTAATGTTTTTCCACGTTCCAAGCGATTAGCAAAATTAAAAAAGAAGTATTTTAGTCGTTGCGTAATAAAGCAGTCCCTCTAACATTTGCAACAAATGCAAGTCGTTCGATCTAGTTTTAAAAAATTTACTGCTTTCTCAAAAGATGTTCGAATACCTTTTTTCCAGGGGTTGTATTCGCCCCAAATACGTGACAGTCAATTTTGCTGGCTGTTTTTGTGGATTGGATTATTTCAGCCGATTAATATTTTTTATTATATAAAATAATATATTTTACTATAATATATATTATTATATTATTGTATTAGTCAGACTATGGCCCAGCCAGAGCACAGGATGCCCAAAATACGTAACACTAGCGAGTCAATTTTGCTGGTTATCTTTATGTATTGGATTATTTCAGCCGATTAATATTTTCTATCATATAAGATAATATATTTTACTATAATGTATATTATTATATTATTGTATTAGTCAGACTATGGCCCAGCCAGAGCACAGGAAGCCCAAAATACGTAACACTAGCGAGTCAATTTTGGTGTTTATTTTTATGGATTGAATTATTTCAGCCGATTAATATTTTCTATTGTATAAAATAATATATTTTACTATAATGTATATTATTATATTATTGTACTATTTCGCCTATGGACCAACCAGAGCGCAGGAGGCCCAAAATAGGTAACACTAGCGAGTCAATTTTGCTGGTTATTTTTATGTATTGGATTATTTCAGCCAATTAATATTTTCTATCATATAAAATAATATATTATTGTATTATTCCGACTATGGCCCAGCCACAGAGCACAGGAGGCGCGCTCGGTGTCCTCTCTACGATCTCGACGGAGCAACCCCCCGTTCAAGATTCCTAGGCCGTCGAAACATACGCGGTGTTTAGTCTAGTTTCGTTTTCTATTTTGGCGATGCGCGCGTAGCACGTCGCAGAGAGTCACCCGGCAGGGACTGAAGCGGCATGTACTTATGCGCGCTTCACTCAACCCGTTCGTAAATTATAAGCCTTAGGGACGTGGCTCAACTTGAAATACTGGTACTGACGCGCACAGTGGGACGCGGATGTATAAACGCGCCGACGAACTGGAAAACGACGCGCCGACTTTCGAGCCGGGACGTCCGGAATGTTCGTTCCAGTTAACGCAGAACGTCGTATATGCGACGTGAATGCGACATCGCGTGACAGTCCACTCGTACGCTCCGCTCCGTCGACTTTATCGGACCCGATACTGTAGTTGAGACATTCGACGATGGTATCATCGGGTGCCCGCCGGTTCGGCCAGATGAATTTATTCCTCTGCCGAGCCCGAGTTTCGCGTCCGCGAACATGCAAATTCACCTCAAAAAATCGCTTCGCTCGTCCCGCGATCGAACCCGCGGCCGCAACGTTTCCTTTCAATTAGGCTTCGCGTTTCCACGGCGCCGATAACGTAAACGTTTCGCTAATTATTCAAAATGTTTAGCTGTAACTGTCAACCGTGGAACTAGCGCAGTTAACGTTCGGAGAACGATGAAACTTTCCGCGCGCAAATGGAGGACGTCGTATCGGTGACGCCGGATTTTTTGTACGAGTTAGAATTCCGTTCTCGCGAAATATCGTTCCCGGAAAGGTAGACAGATTTTGTTGCTTCGCGGAACGTCTGAATTGCGGTAAACGGTACTGAGAAACGTTCGCGATATCTTACTCGTAACAACAAAGTCGCCGATCGTAAACCGTTCGAGCAAGATCTAACGATTTTCGGCGATTCTTTGATAACATAAAATCTTGATTTCGAACGTTCGCGCGTCCGCGACGTTGAGTTCGAACGTTGACGAGCTTTTACAGCTTTTCAGCGTGTTCGAAACAGCCTGACAAATGCGGAGGTTCGAAGAAGCGGGTCAGGCGAATCGTTATAGCCGAGACCGTTCGCTGCGTGTGTTTGTTAAGCGATCGCCGCGTTGTACAAACTCGCTTCTCGATGACTAAGAAGAAGACAGTCGGGAATCGGGAATTCCGAATCTAAATTGATACGCTGTCAGAAAATCCCCGAAGAAACCTCCTATCCATCAACGCGCGAGAGTACGTTCAAGATCCATTACCGAACGTGTTCGGCGATTAGCAAATACGTTCCCCGGCCAACGGAAACCAAACAAATCGTAGATTATCCCGGATTACATTCCCCCGAGGGACACTTACCGGCCACGGCAAACCGGGATCGTCTATAACCTAAAGCCCGCTTTCGAATATTATATTCTGCTTGTCACTACCCGCTGTCAAGGTTTACATCGCCTCCTCATTCGACGGTTAAGGACAGCGTTTGTCAAGGTAGCCAGAAAATCTCTTTCTTCTGCTGAGAAGAAAAGAGTCTAGAGCGCTCGCGCTGCGGAACGGGGAACGCAGTAATTTCTCCCTAATTCGCGCCCGGATCGCGCCCGAAAATGGACAACTCGGGAAGAGGAGATACTAAATGATATTAGATGCGATTATGCGAGCATACGGCTCGTTTTCACAGCTTCCGATCGTCGATAATTATAAAAACGAGCCGCGAAACTCGATTAACCGCGTCTTCTCTTTCCAAATGCGCAATCTAAGCGCGAATTGGGGAAAAATCGCTGTAGTCCTTAATTTCAGGGAATCGTTGCCGGTCGCTCGACGCGCGCAACATTTAAAAAACAAACGGAAAACCCGGCAATTTCGACGTGGTTTTCCGTGTTATTTATTGTTCGAAGCGGGATGATCTAATCGAGAAACCCGTAAAGCCGAAATTTATTATCGAATAGAGTTGCGTACGCCGTCGAGGGTGCCATACGGGTACGTTCTGTGAACTTAATTGCCGTGTTATTTGAATACTTGCTTATAAATCGTGGTGCTTCGAGCAGGATCTGAATTTTTACAATCAATTGCGCGGTTTTAATATCGCGGATCGTAATTAAACCTTATAAATAAACATGACGGCTAATGAAAGAGCGGCTAATGATATTCACCCCATTTTCTACCGATTTAACATGTATATATATAAAACGTAATTATGTGTGTTTATAAATAGAATGCAAATCGCGAGGGAATAAGATTTCGAGGTATAATTTACGGTGACGGAAATCGAGCAAACGTTCGTTTCCTGCGCCGGTGACTTTAGTATTCTCGCGATGAATCGAGGGCAACGTAACATTAGAGAATTCGTAGGATCCTTCGATCTAATTATTAATAACTTGAAAATCAACGACACGACGGAATTTTCTTATCTCGGATTTTCTCTCGGCCTGCGAATCGTCCTATGAAATATAATATCTGGCGCGAGTAGATAAACATCCTATATACTTTATGAAATCGCAAATAAGAGAGGAATACACGGTATACCATCTACAGTTATGGTTCCATAACGGTGATCAGCTCAACAGATACGAGTTGCAGTTATATTACAGAATCACGAAAATAGTTCTTCGCCGTCGTCGTCGTCGTCGTCTGCACGCTATAATAGAATCGAGAAACTTTCGCATGTGTGGAGACGTTCCGGTACACACGTTCGGAAGTTTTCCATTTCAATCGCAAGATATTTTTAAACGCGGTAACTAGTTTGCTAAAACGTTTCGAGATTTTTCATTTTATCGTAATTCGCGTCGAATACACGCGAACGCGCGATATCTGTCGCGCGGGTCAATAATCTCGATAATAAATTGTCCGCGGACGTCAACTATTCGATTCGCGAACCGTTCGCGCCGCGGCAGAACATATTTTCATTATCTCAGCGATTCCCGGCGAAATTGGACAAGAGACTTTTTATTTACGCTTTCTCCGGCCGCCGGTGGACCGTCGTTTCGCATTCCGCTTACCTATCCGCGTCGCGTTTGCGTTACATTGAAACTCGCTTAAGACGCAAACTCGTCGGAGTTTCCGAAAGTTTCTGAAAAGTTCTCAGCGGGAAAAAGCGGTTCCCGAAACCGCGCCGCTGTTTCGCTCTTACGTCTGGTTAGCCGCGCGCCGTGACGAGCGGAATTCAGAAATCCCCGGCGACTTTGACATCCAACCGTGGCAGAAACATCCTGCGACTGAGAGCAACGTTATGCATACACGCGGCCAGTTGAAATTAAGTTGAGAAAACGCGCTTAAGTGCGGGGTAGACACCGGGAAAGATCAAAGGGGCCGCGTGAGTGACAGAAACCAGCTGGCGGACGATGTTCCTCGGCCGCCCAGATTTATACACCCATTTTCTTCCTTTCTGATGCATCTCAAAGCACTGTTTTTCTACCCCTGTCCCTGTACCTATTACGGCTTATTTAGCGTCCTCGGGAGTCCGCGCCGCTCCCCAAAGTACATTGTTTACAACATTGATACCCCTGTAGACAAGACAAACAGACCGCCGACATGCATTCTTCACCGTAGCTCCGCGAACACGGAGTGTAAAATGTTTTTAACGAGAGTGAAAAATTGCGTGTCCGCGCGGCTGCGTTGATCGGCATTTCTTCGCTCTTAATAAAATATCCTTGATAGAGCCAGATTTTTTAACGGAAGCATCGAATTGGACTCGTTACAGCGCAAGAAATTCGATTAAAACATTGTTTCTTTAGAAAGAGATAAAGATCCGCTAGTTTTTGTTTTAAACGTGGTCGAGAAACAATGCATATTAGTAAATATTAGTGTCAATGATATAATACATTGAACATATATATTAGTGAAATTGCTTTAAGCAAGCTTTAAGTAAATTACAAATGCAACGAGTAACTATTTAATTTTTAATTTAATTTAATTTTCTATTTCAATTTAATTTTAATTTTATTAAAATATTAATATTATATATTATATATATATAGTATATATATTATAGTATATTAAAATATTAATATTATATATATATAATATAATATTATATAATATTAAAATATTATATTATATTAACAGCCGAAAATGGGAGAACCTAGGGTCACTTGAAGTAACTTTTTCCATAGCGAAAACTGCGCTGCGACCGCTGATTGGTTCGGCCGCGTCAGCATATCTCGCCTCTCATTGGTCACTGTTTTCCGTTAATAACTCGTAAACAAAGCGGCGGATTGCATTTTCGCTAAGGAAAAAGTTGCTCGAAATTATCTCAGGAATCACCCTGTTCCGGGTGTTAACATAATTATGGGACACCCTATGCGTTCTTTCGTGAAAGCAACTTTTTCTTTATCCCAACAGCGTTCCAGATTTGATCGACCAGGTTCGGTGCACTATATGCACATATATTCCTATTTGCTATATTAATAATGATTCGGTTGATCTATAAGCGAGCCAGGTTACGCCACTGGGACTATGGCTACCATATGAAGTGCGTGTATAGACGGTTGTTTAGGATTACAACACATAGAGATAACCACCGGCATGAGATGCATAATGCAGCAGGTATTGTGAACCATACCGCGCCCTCCTGCATACAATACGCTCTACCGATGCATTCTATTGTTGTCTTTCGGAATAAACTCAGTCAGCCACCACCTCCCCGAGGCTCTATATTATCATCATGCGCATAATACATATTGCATTCACGAGCCTCGTTTAGACTGGCTCTTTACCTCGGCACGTTTGACGGAGAAGTTTTCAGAATGACTATGTTAGCCTTTGTCTCGCGCAATTTTTCCAACTTCTTGTTTCGATTGCTTCGATTCACGCACTCGCGATACTAAAGCGATCGCGTACCTTTATTTTTCCGTTCGTTGGAAAAACGTGCCCGATTCGGTATTCGAGCTTCGCGGTTCATTTTTATGGTTGCCGATCGTCGTCGATTACAAGAACGAGGTGCGACGAGGCGTGTGCCCGAACAAAGAAATATATTCAACAATTTCTATATTAATTAACATAATATAATAATATATAATATATTAATAATAATATTAATATAATATAATATAATAATAATAATATTATATATAATATAATAATAATATAATAATAATAATATTAATTAACATAATATAATAATATAATTAATATAATTTCGAGCATCGAAATGTATTTTCATTGCGAGCAATTTTATTGTTCCGCGGTCGCGCATGAAATTGATGGAACGACAGAGAACGTGAGAACGTTACGAAGCTATATTTATTGGTCGCGTTGCGTGTAACTATGTGACGAGGTAAGTTGCATGAAATAGGGAAGAGGCATTTCTATTGGTTCTGTTCGGCAATTGAAAAGGTTTTAGTAACGCGGGCTCGAAGATAAATGACAAACATCGAGCAGAGCTAATGGACACGTTTCGAAATCGGAGGCATGCGACACGCCGCCCGACACTCCCGTGCCTCTTAATTAAGTCTCCTTCCTAGTCCTCAAATATGGAACGTCCGTTGGCAACGTCGCGGAACGCTCCGCGACGCGATGTCGTTGACGTCCAAGAGGACGCAAAACATACCGGACGCAGGCGCGCCATTTGTCATCCCCACAATTAAGGTCGAATTTGTGACATCCACTTAACCGAATAATGCATCAGGACCTGGGACTGGTTTTTGGCTCCACTTAATACATAGTTCGAAGACACTCCCTAGAATGTTGATGCGTAAGGGTCGCTTTTCTGATCGGAACGGGTTTCGGGTCTCACGAATACGTGC
Organism: Megalopta genalis; assembly: GCF_051020955.1. Classification (NCBI taxonomy): domain Eukaryota; kingdom Metazoa; phylum Arthropoda; class Insecta; order Hymenoptera; family Halictidae; genus Megalopta; species Megalopta genalis. The sequence goes on from NC_135018.1 coordinate 846,316, forward strand.
CAAGTAACACGGTTTTTAGGCTTGTTGTACATTTTCTACACGAATATCGATCGAAAATAAATACAGAACAACGAATACGCGGCCCGCGGTTCCACGGATTCCCATGAAATCGAACTTTAGCAATTTTTTACGGCGCGTTCGAAACGTGAGCCATAAATATTGATCGGAAATCAAGGTCGCAATAAGTAGCGAATGATGGGAATGCTTGTTTCGGACGATAAAAAGATATGGTACAAAGTAAACTAGAATTCTTAATAATCGTTGGAAGTACGAACGATTTCTCGCAATTTCTGCAAGAATTTTCTTATTTTCCTAAATAGGTAGATAACTTGAGTAATCGGCGAGATAAGCTATTTTTAATCCTGATCTTTTAAACATAGATTTCGTTACAAAAATTGAGACCTTTAAGTCTCAAAAAACAGTGTAAGGCAAGACTTTTGCATTATTGTTTCCATCGTGTCCATCGCATTATTGTTGCAGAGTGATTCCTCAGGTGATTTGAAGTAACTTTTTCCTTAGCGAAAATGCAATCCGCGGCTTCGTTTACGAGTTATTAACAAAAAACACTGACTTATGAGAGATCGCGTACGCCTGACGCCCCGCCCTCGCTTCCATTGCCGCTGAGTCAGCCGACCGACGCGACGCGGCATTGGCCGAAAGATCGGAGCGCTGACAGCGCTCGCTCATCGATTGGCCAGGGTTTTTCGTTAATAACTCGTAAACGAAGCCGCGGATTGCATTTTCGCAAAGGAAAAAGTTACTCGAAATGGCCTCAGGAATCCGGGTGTTAACATAATTATGAAACTCTCTGTATATATTTTTCGAAACAAGCGACGATAAAAACTTACCTATAACATTATCTATTTCAACGCACTCTGCAGCTGTTTCCTCCAAATCGTTGTAGTACCACGATACATAAAATCCGAGAATCGAAAGAATAATGTTCGAGCTTAGAAACCACTTTGTCAGATTAATCGGGAAACTACACGGTGGACCGCGTGCGAACAACGTTGTAATTAAACGTAGCTCCGGGGTAGCGAAAAATTAGCGAGCGGTAGAGACGGCAAGCCCGACAAGTTGTCGCGGAATGTAATTGTAACACGGTCAATTAGAAGCGACGTACGCAAATAGGATCTACATCTGGGCGATCGAGGGTGCAAGGGGGTGGGCGAACCAGAGAGCCAGAGGGTCGAGCGAGAGAGAGAGAGAGAGAGAGAGAGAGAGAGAGAGTGAGAGTTGCGGCGAGGGTGAGGGTGAGTAGAAACAGATGAGCGTGTAGAACAAGCCGATCAGGGCATAGTGGAGCGGTTCCTAACAGAGAGCTGACGGGAAGGACGATGAAAGCCGACGGAAATTTATGACTGTCAGATCGAAGGCTTGTCCTGTGCAATAGCTAGGCATCGTAACTCCTTACCCCGTGCCCTTCGCCGTCAGCCACCGTGGCACGTCGTAACGAGGTACGAAGGAAGGCAGTCAAGCAGAGTCAGGCAAGGCAGCAGGCGTCACGCCCGCCAGTCATCGAGCTCGTCACTCGCCCACGAACGCTTATAAAGATTCTCGCGGGCAGAATGTAGATACGACCTGTCAACTCGACATGAAGCATGCCGCCGACAGTACACGGACAACCGGGACAGACAGACAGGATAGGCGAATCTGTCTTTCCTTTTTTATCAACGTCTTCTTTACTTCGTTCTTCCTCCTTTCCTCCTCTTCTTATTCTTCCGCCTGACTTTTTTCCACTTTGCCCCCCTCCGCACCTCCCTCGATCGCAGCCTCTCTGTCATTGTTCAGCGCGGAACTTTTCTCTCTCTCTCTCTCCCTTTCTTTCTCTCTTTCTCAACGACGTCCTTCTTTCCTTCTTCCTCCGTCCTCTTTTCTGGCCCCGTGTGTACATCCGACTCGATCGGCCCTTTGACTCCGCGCCTCTTCTCCGTCCAACCCGCGGCACCGCCGTCCTCCGATCCCGGTTCCAGGTTGGTGCGTCTCTTTCCCGACCAACTGAACACGTCATCGTCGATCCTTCTCTCATTGAACGCGCGCCTGTGTCCGTCTACGTGTGTATCCACGTCGGGTCCCCTGCTAATCATTATGCCAGGCGAAGCGGTACGACAAGGCACCGCGCGCGCCTTCTTAACTTTTCATTTGCTTGCTGCGAAAGAACCCGTGAGGGATCAGTGGCTCTCATCCGAGCATCCGAGCCGCACGGGGCACGGCCAACGAGCGTATTCCATGGCCGAGAGAAATTCAATCTCTTCGGTTTAATATGGCGGCGATGTTTGTTTTCCGATAAAACGAGAACCCTCGAAAGCTCCCAAATCGAGGATATTATTTGTTTCGGGTGATCCTCTGTGTCGGGACACGGCATTCTAAATGCAAAATCATAGAATTATGGAATTATAGGTATAGAATTGTAGAATTATAGAATTATAGAATTATAGAATTATAGAATTATAGAATTATAGAATTATAGAATTATAGAATTATAGAATTATAGAATTATAGAATTATAGAATTATAGAATTATAGAATTATAGAATTATAGAATTATAGAATTATAGAATTATAGAATTATAGAATTATAGAATTATAGAATTATAGAATTATAGAATTATAGAATTATAGAATTATAGAATTATAGAATTATAGAGTTATAGAATTATAGAGTTATAGAATTATAGAGTTATAGAGTTATAGAGTTATAGAATTATAGAATTATAGAATTATAGAATTATAAAATTATAAAATTATATAGAATTATAATAGTAAATTTTAAAAATTTTAAACACGTCACAATGACGCGCAAACCAAGTGTTAATAAAAATTTGTAGTCTAATACTTTTCTATTCCATTACACGCGAACACACTTCGCGCGATAGTTGCGTGAGAAAAATCTGCTTGCTACTTAATTAATTCACGTTTTCACGAATGTTCTTGTCTCCGCGACTGGTTTTTTTCCCGACTATTAGAATGTAATTACAATTTACGTCAGTTTGTTTGCTCAATGTACCTAGTCCGCATACTCTCCAACGCATTCGGTACGGATGAATAATCGCTGTTTGATGTGGTGTCAATTTTTTTGCTCGGTCTTAAGTTAAAACTGTCGCATTCATTATTTATGCGATGCCTAAGTTATTAATTTATTCATAAACAATCAAAGGCCAGATGTCTCGATCGACTTTGAAGCTAATAATTATCAGTTCTTCTTTCCGCCACATATATCAGTCTCGCAGTCGATGCGCGAGCTATGCAAATTTCGCTCGACATATAAGATCCGTAATTCATTAACTATTTTAAGCTGCAAATGTTTCCATAGCACAACAACTGTGACGTCTGCCAATAGAAATAAATCACGAGCAGCACAAGGAGACCGATCGTCGATGCACTTTGACCAACGGCAAAATTGTGTCCGCATAATCGCCGATCGGATTTGTATCTTGTCCACGTGTGGTGACATCTTCCATCCGTATTATCGAACGTAATTATTGGATAATCCAGCCGGGGACGGCTCGTTGGTAGATACACGATCGAAATATTGGGTTGGCAACTAAGTAATTGCCGATTTGTTCGATGAAATAAAATTTTTTTTTTACTTGGAACGAAGTTTAATCTGTAATGTATTTTCCATTTTGTTCGATGACCTTTTGCCATCTCTCCGACAACTTGAAAATTCCACGCTCGTAGAAAGTCCGATCCTTTTCGGCCAAAAACTGAGTTAAGTGAGATTTTACAGCGCGTCATCGTCATTAAAAGTTTTACCACGAAGGGAGTTGTCCAGGGATCGAAATAAGTGGTAATCCGATGGCGCGAGATCAGGGCTATACGGTGGGTGTAACATCAATTCCCAACCAATATCCATGAATTTTTGCCGAGTGGACAAATACGTGTGCGGCCTAGCATTGCCTGGTGGAAAATAACACCTTCACGATTGACCAATTCTGGTCGCTTTTCCTCGACCGCTGCATTCAATTTGTCCAGTTGCTAACATTCACTGATAATAAAAAATAACATAATAATAATAATAATAATAATAATAATTTTATAATATAACATTTACGGATATCATAAAAATGGGAGTGAGAGACATCTCTAACTGAAATCGGCAATTACTTAGTTGCCAACCCAATAGTTAGCGTCTTGGAAACGATAAAATCGTCGCCATCGTAGATAAAGCGTTAAGATTTCGAGGGTTCCGCGCGTTCGACTTGGCCCTTCTCATCTTTGATTCGGCGCGCGATAGGGGAAACCAACGGGAAATGTATTTTTCACGGTATTTCGAGCCCGGCAGGGAAATTTGCGGCGGCGTGTACGAGCGCAATGAAAACGGTAGAGTAAGCATTTGATTGTGTGAATTGGCCGGTGAAAAGAATAGCCGCATATAAATGTTCCGTTCCCGGGAATTCCGCAGCGCGGCGAAAAAGGGGGATACGCCAAACTTTTAGTTTGTTTAGCGTATATGAGATAAGCCAAACGCATTTCCATAAACGAACCCGTCGCCTGTGTATTTTTCAAAGTACCGCGGCCGCTGCCGTGCTTACGCCGTGACTTCCACTCCAGGTGCTAAGCATCGCAATGGCACCGTGAAAATGGAGTTATTTTATGTCGAGCTTATGAGGATCGTTTCAAAGAAAGGCTGCTTCCGCAGAAAATGGTTACCGTCACTATACAGACCCCCGGTACACACTCTCAAATTTATACAAGCTGTTACCTTCGTTCTCATCGTCAGCTCTCTTTTCCCTTCCCCGACCGCGCACGTTCCTTCCGTTGCCGACGAGAACGACAATGGCCGGTTTTCGTCAAAACGCCCGGAGAAGCGGCGAGCGGATTCGCACGATAACGCCGTACGCGTTATTAGCTCGTAATTATTTTCGAATCGCTCCCCAGACAATTTGCGGACTCAGGTGTACGTACGCCAGCGCGATAGACGCCGGAACGATTCAGATTTTTATCGTTCGTCATTGTTGTGTAGAACATTTGCAAAACGAAGGAACGTTTTGTTAAAGGTGTGCAGTAAAATCTCTTCGATTGTCCACGCATTGGAGAGATCTTCCGCTCCAATTGTCTCGAATTTGTCCATTTTTGTTTACAAGCTGAGGAATAATTAGGGAGAATTTATACCGCAATGGACAAATAGTGATTATTCGTTTGAATTTTTGTTTTTAGTTTCAGTTATTTTGATATTATAGTTTCTCCGTGGAAAATAGAATTTTTTGAAGCGTGTTGAATATTAAATCTGTATTGTGCACAGTATTCAGGGGGAGGGAGCACAGTAACCGATCTTCGCAGATCATAGGCACATGATAACTAGCTCCAGAAGTTTCTTCTTCTTTCTCCTAATATTGAAAATCGTGTCAGCTAAATTGCTACCCTAATATAATATCTCTCTAATATATAATATAATATCTATTTATATCTATATAATATCTATCTATATCTATATATATATATAGATATTATATATATATATATATATATATATATATATATATATATATATATATAGATATTATATATATATATAATATAATATCTAATATCTAATTATATAATAATCTAATATCATAACAACACCAGTAATATTTCCCGAATATGCCAATTCGCTATTAAAACTGTTGGAATGCATATATATACTAATAAATTATTTCAAAAGCTCCGGTGCAAGCGAGAGTAATGTTGACGCAAGAACAAATTTTTCTGATCTTCTATTTGAACTATAAATTGATATTTGCAGGTCGCCGGTACAATCGAACAGGTTTTCGGGCATTGGGAACAGCGAACAGAACAGCGAAATGGTAAAAGAGATTTTAGAACGGTAAAAAGCGCGGGGTACAGATAAAATTGTCGCACGATCTTCGACGCAAACAAATCCGCGGAGGCCTGTGTTGATAAATGGGAACGACTGACACTGAGAAATCGAACTTCATCGACGATTAGTCGGAGAAATAGCGATCGGTAGTGCGTCAGTCGAACCAGTTCTGTTTCATTTATAAACGAAAGATAAATTGGCGGGATACACATGATCGATTAACGCTGAACCTGTTTTACGCAGATGGATATCAACCGTACGAAACAGAGAACTCGATACGCTGTTAATTATTTAGAACAATTCCGTGCGTCGCCGTGGCCGGCGTACGCGCGCGCGCGCGCGCGTCAAGGAACGGTTTATTATCGTTATCATTACTATTATCATTACCATTACCGGCGTTATTACTCAGAACCGGGGCACACACGTTGTACGCGGCGCAATAATAATCTTGATTGTCTTTGGTCTGCAGCTCACGCCACTTTGCGCGGCTACGTGCAATTATACTCTCATAAGGGAAGCCGTCGGTCGCGTTCGCTGGGAGCAACGGCGTTGCCGGACAAGGGACGTACGAATTGGTATTTTATAGTAATGATCGTGTATTAATGGCCCCTGCCCGCGGCGAGCATTTAATACCGTTACAAGCCCGGCTCGAACGTCGAGAAGAAAAAAAAAGGAAGCCGAGTGACAGAAATTGTACATCATGATTGCGATCGCGCGCGAGTATCTTTAAGCGAAAGGAACATTTCCAAAAATGAGCACGGGCTTATTTATTGACTCGTTCGACGCGGTAGCTTGCGCCCTGTCGCGATATTAGTCCGATAAGCAAAAACTGTCGTCGTGTTTCACGATTAATCTAAAATGTAAAGCTGCATTTGGAATTCTGCGCGTGCCCGGAACGCACTATTTTTCACATTTCGATTATGAGATCGAGTCATTTTATTTCCTGTCCATTTATGCTCATTTATGCGCTCATGCGTGCGCATTTATGCTCATTTATGCTCATTTATGTTCATTTATGTACACTTATGTTCATTTATTTTCATTTAGGGGAGCGAAGTCGATTATCGTGGGGTGAGACCACTTGCTGTGCCTTTGGTTTGTTTTTAGGTACAATTAACTTTACATTTATCGAATTTATATTTACTCTTTATATGTACTTATTCGTTATAAATACACTTATATCTACTTATTTATTAGCTTTATATTCATCGATATTTATGTTTACTAAAAAATAAACGAAGCAAAAGAATAGAAAAATTTGATACGTCTTGTTCGATGAATATAAAATCAATTGTGCCTGAAAAACAAACGAGGGGCACAGCAATTGGTCACCTCACAATAACCGGCTCCTATGTTCATTTATGTCCATTTATGTTCACGTACGTTTATATCGAATAAAAATGTTCCTTCAGATCACAAATCTATATTAATGGAATTTAATTTATAATAGAATTTGCGCTTCAAAATCGTGTTCCCCTGAACCTGGTTCAAATCCTAAACCGAAATCCTCATTCGAAAGCTGCGCAGGCACCGACGCGTTTCTCCCGAAATAGCATCTTCGTCGAGCACATGGTACAAATTTTCCTACGCTTTTGCAGCGCGATTACTTTGCTAGCGTCCGCATCGCGTGCAACGTTGGTTGCACTTTGTCAACGGACATCTCCACCCTGTTACCCTTATTTAACAGTGCTGCTGTTTCGACACTAAAATCTGCCGGCGGCGCGCCGTGCCACGAGCTGCATACCGTGTAATCGAGGTGCACAGCAATGAACATTTATTAATTGTTTCGCGTACACGTAAATAACGGCGGAGCTAAAAATGGCCGCTGCTTTCCGACGGACACAATACATCGCGGGATAGAAGTACGTGTGCACCGTTCGCGATGTACCGTGCGCGCTAGCATATTGCAGAGGTTGTAACGCCGAATTCTTTGAATATTTGATCGCGATGCACAGAATATAGCCTCCGAAGTGCAACCGTGAACCTCCGGCGAAGGCATTAAGCATTTAAACGCGTCCGCGCATCCGAGACGTACTCGTTGAAACGTCGCGCAATGGTCCGATTTCCTGGACAAGATTTAATTATTCGCAGCAACGAATGTATATTTTAAATGAACTGCAACGTCATTAGATAATACTTCAATATATATAGTATAATATAGAAAGTATACGTATTAAAATTAGATATTAAACATAAGTGCATACAAATAAGTAAATAATATATAATAATAAGTAATATAATAATACCTCAATATATACATATAGTATAATATAGAAAGTATACGTATTCAAATTAGATATTAAACATAAGTGCATACAAATAAGTAAATAATATATAATAATAAGTAATATAATAATACCTCAATATATACATATAGTATAATATAGAAAGTATACGTATTCAAATTAGATATTAAACATATAAGTGCATACAAATATATAAATTATATCATCTCTTTGACTATCCGATATTCTCACATTTGTGCTTCTCGCTGATATTTAATATACACTGAAAACAATGTACAGGGTGTCCCAAAAATGTCTCGCAATCCGAAAGTGGCGGGTTCCTCGGATCATTTGAAGCAACTTCTTCCTGTACAAAAATTTTCTCCGAGGCACCGTTAACGAGTTATCAACGAAAAACAGTGACCAATAAGAATCGAGTACGGTTGACGCGAGGCGGCCAGGTAAACCAGCGCACGAAGCCCAGTTCCGCTCATTGGCTCGGTCGCCTCGCGCCAGCCGAGCTCGCCTCTCATTGGTCACTGTTTTTCGTTAATAACTCGTTAACGGTGCCTCGGAGAAAATTTCTGCAAAGGAAGAAGTTGCTTCGAATGACCCGAGGAATTCGCCACTTTCGGATTGCGAGACATTTTTGGGACATCCTGTATACAATTTCGTAACTGAAGACAACCGTCGTCGATAAAATTTTACTAAAAAATTCATTCGTTATCGATTAAGGAGTAGATTAAAAAATAACCGTAACACGAAGCGTTTCAAATCGAATTTTTAACAAGTTCCAAATGTTTTCACTGCTTGTCCAGCTTCCCGCCGTTTCGGGCTACCGTCGCGCCGCGTTTCTCCAACTTACGGAGACGTTTCTGTCGCAATATTTCGTAACGCGCATCTGCCGTTACCCGGGGACACGAGTCTCGCGCCGTTGGAATCGCGCTGCCGTTGTTCAAACGACCATCAACGACCGTAAAAACTGTTGCCGCAATACTTTCGGCATGGAATAAAAGTTAATGGCCGGCGAGGCGAGCCCTTCGATTAGCATCAAACGTGGCGTTTAACGCGCGATCATCGTTTTGAAATTCCACGGCGCCGAGAATACGTAGCGTCCATTACGCGGACGATGTAGTAATTGCCGGCTTATTACCAGCGGAGCCGCGGGTTTATACGAAAATCAAGGAGCAGCTTGTCGTTTCGCGTTGCGAAGGGCCCTCTCTCTCCTCGCGCAGTTTTCTCGCGAGACATTATAACTCGTCGGTGCAGCACGCGGTAATTGCACGTAACGGCCCGAACGCCGAGTAAATGATACGCGAAAGAAACTTTACAGCGCTGCCCGTGGTAGCCGTTCCGTCGGCGGATGCTCGCGTCTCAAGAAGGCGCATAAATTATATCGACGTTGCGGGGCGCGGTCGGCCGTTTAGCGTCGTTTTGGGGCTGTACAGCAACCCGCAGAGCGCCTCCGGCTTCTCGCCCGTACCTCCAATTGGGAAATTAAGCGGGGCGCAAACCACTGCCAGGGGTGGACGAGTCGAATAAATTGCACCCAGGGCCGTCTTCTCCGACGGGCGCCTCGCACCCAGCGCCTCCGGCCTCCAACGAGATTATAGAATCCGTGAAAATGTAAGGTCCGCGAACAAACGCCGCAGCCGGCTGCAAACTTGCACGAGTTCGGTCCACAAGATTTTCTTGTTTCAATGTTTCCGAAACAATAATTGTACCCTCGAAGTAACTTTCATATCTTTAACGATATTTAAACAGAAGCAAGCCATCGCATTTGTATACTTCTATGTTAGAAATGATAGAAAATAGAAATATATACAAATACAGTAAATTCTTCTTAATCGACGCGCAGATTGTGCAGAAAAATGGGCAATTTCGGAAGATGAGACACGATTTTTCGAGTCTCGAGGCACATTTATATAGTTGCCGATTGTCAACGATTATAAAAACGAGGCGCAAGGCTCAAATAATCGCGTCTCTTGTTCCCAAATTGTATAGTTTTTGTGTACAATCTGAGCGTCAATTAGAGAGACATTACTGTACTTTACTTTACAATAATGTCTCCCTTACTGACGCTCAGGTTGTGTACAGAAACGGACAATTTGGGAAGAGGAGACACGATTAATTTGAGTCTTGCGCCTCGTTTTATAGTTACAAATTATCAACAATTATAAAAACGAGCTGCAAGGCTCAATAATCGTATCTTTTCTTCCAAAATTATCCAATTTAATGGACAATCTGAGCGTCAGTAAGGGAGACATTACTGTATACTGTAATTTTGCATCACATTTTTACATTATTTTTACATTTTTGTGGACAATCCGAGCGTCAATTAGAGAGACATTACTGTATATTAATCGACTAAGCGCATTAAATTTCGTTATTCTTAAACAAAATAATTTTAATTATGCCCGAAAGCACACGAGAGGCACAGCAATCGGTCACCCCACAGTAACCGGCTCCCCTAAGAGCGTCGACTCTACATTGCGACGCCTTCCAAAAGGACGAAAGCTTGAAAATGCTCTAAGAGTATTTCTAGATCGCACTGTAAGTTACATGGACCAGATATCGAGGAGAAGTGCACGGAAGGATCATAAAATAGGAAGTAGAAAGGGCGCGGGGAAGTAAACAGATAAGACAGGAGACATCGGGTGACACAGGTAGACGTGAAACAACGAAGAGCGAGGAACGGGGACGTATGTGCCAACTGGGAGGAGAAGGGGATGACGGTTCCTACGAGGTCGACGTCTGGGAACGAGAGAGAAAGAGAGAAAGAGAGAGATAGAGAGAGAGAGAGAGAGAAGAAGGGACGGGGGTTAGCGACTGTCAAATCACGGCCACTGATTACAAGTAACGTAATAAGGATGCTCGGTGTTGGACGTGCGCGATTAGCCGAGCGGATACGAGAAAACCCATTAGCACCGTGCCGGTTGCTCTGTCGGGCAGCGACATATGTAGGTATGTAAAACAAAGTCGTTATGTCAAAGAGGCATCCCCGATCTGACAGAATCCCGGACACGGCACTGACAATCGCCGCATACAGCCGAGCAAAGTGGCAAGGTGTGGGCAGGCGAGAGGGGCCAGCGGCCCGTAGCCACGCCGCGAATAAATAAAGCTATCTCGACTCGCGTTTATCATTCGCTATCCGAGCGGTCCTCGTAAATCTGCCCGGCATCCAGCGAGCCAGCCTTCCTACCAGCCCGCCTGTCTGCCCTCAGTCGATAAGAGTCAGCTACGAGGCAATATGTTGCATTTCACCCCTGCTCCGCGCGCGCGCGCCCGCGCGCGCTTCATAGCACGAGCACAATTATGCTACAACCGCTCTTAACATCTCCGCAAGCCGCAGCTGCAGTTGTCTTCTTCGCGCTCCCGACGCCAAGCCGAAGCCGCTTCTTACCTGGTGCGAGCCGAGACGACGAGGTTGCCGCCTTTTCTCTTCCGAGAGAGGAATAGACGCTCGCTCGTGATCCAGGACGTCCTCCGGACATTCGATCGGCACCGGCCAGATAACGAAACGTACGACCCCGGTTCATAAGCAGGATGCTGCTCTCGCTTAATAGACGCGGATGTCGGTCTATTCTTCCTTCTTCGCGCATTGGAATCGCGTGTTCAATTTCATTCAATTGTATCTCAGTATTTTTCTGGGAGGTTGCTTTTATTTAACCCTTTGCGCTCGAAGCTAATTTAACCCCCGGAAAGAAGACATCTTTTTAGTCCTACGGTGTCCTAATTTTCTCGCGATTCGTCGCATTTTATGCGGACGACGTCGAGCTTATTATTTTATCGAAATAAGAGTACATTTTTAACGATGCTTCGAATATAACAGAATTTAGCAACGTAAAAATTGTACTAAAAAGTGACGCAGAGACGACGTTCGAATACGAAGGGTTTAAATTCGACCAGCGTCGCGAAAGATATTCGAGCAAGTTTAGATTTCCGTGCCGCGAGCGGAGTCGTTCGTCTCCGTGGCTGTTGTTTTCGATCGCGTCGCGTTACGTTTTAGCTGCCGCGGAATAAACTGGTTAATAAAGATCTATTTCGTTCAGGTCGAGCCATTATTATTATTAACCGGCGACCGTTTGAAATTTACGAGCGCGCGCGCGCGCGCAACCGTCTGATGACCTTTGCGCGACGATGAAAACAGGGGGGCGACGGACAGAATGAGTTCCGATTGAGCAAATACACACAGACGCTTTCGAAACGCGCGCGCAGGGAGAAACGTATCGCGCGTCGTAAAATGATTCAAGCGAAAATGTCCCTCCCCGCCCCCCCCCTATAAACGTTATAAATACACGGTCGTTATCGCGCCGCGCGGTAAAATACATTCCGAAAACAATTTCGTCGTAAGTAGCCGCACCTGTGACACATAAAACAGTTGGAAATCGCGCGTGGGCAAAGCGTAAAAGACGGCTCGAAAAGAGAGGCCCGCGCGCGCGCGCGCGCGTAAGTCGAGCGAACCGCGGAAGCCGGAGATTTCGAGGGAGGTTTCTGGGATGAATGCGCGCCGTGCGTTCCTTGCAGAGACACGTGACTCACACGACAAACTATCGACGTGTCGTCCCGGCGTTCTTTGCAACCTCTTTTCCTCTCTTTTCGTCTCTCTGTTTCTCTCTTTTCCTCTCTTTTCTTCTCTCTCTCTCTCTCTCTCTCTCTCTCTTTCTCTATTTTCCTCTCTCTTCCCCTCCTCGCCATCGGGAAAGAGAGACTCCAAGGATTAAAGAAGGAAACAGGAGAAGACGACGGACGATAGACCGAAGAAGACAGGAACGAAGCAGCGTGACAAACCTTCTGCGTCTATTTTTGTTAGTTCCGCTGATCGCCCGTGTATCTCGGCGTGCTCTCTTCGCTTTTACCCTCCTCCGGAGATGTTACGGTCGGATATATACGATCCAGTAAATTCTTTTTACAACACGGTTAAATCAGCGTGAGATGAAAGGCAAGGCGGACCGTGTAGGATCGGTTGGTATTAATGCGGACAGCGCATTAGACACGTCTCCGTGAGATATCTAAGACAGAGGGAACGAAAGACGGAGCTGGAGGAGAAGAGAGAGAGAGAGAGAGAGAGAGAGAGGAGCAGCTCCTGCTAGTCAGCTGACAGACGGAGAGAGCGCCGAACAAGAAGACAACAGAATGGGGAAGAAAGAGACGCAGGGAGTCTCTTTGATCCGCTTAGGCTGGCAGCGCCATCAAAGTAATCCGGCAGTAGATTACTTTCAATACATGCACGGCCGCCTCTATACGTACGCGAGCACGGCTGTCCGGCAGCCAACTCGCGTTAAAATCCCGGCGTGTGGGTGTACCTGTTTGTAGTCGGCCGTGTCTACTCGTACGCAGGACTAACCGCCATATCTACTGTCGATTTATGCGGTCAACATCGCGATATCTCGCTCAAGCCGAGCTCTCGACGACCATCTCGGTGCCCCGGTCGTCGTACGAAAATAGCGACCAGTTGTAACGTAGAAAAATGTTGAAGCGCCAGCGATCTTCGATACGACGCGCGCGCGTGATATTCTTCTATGCCCGCCGGTAGCTGAATTATATCGCGACAACGCGAAATCTAAATGACACGGGGGAGCGTCGCCGAACCGTGACACATTAATCTTTCGGAAATTTATTTACGGGACGGTTCCGCGAAATGTTTCGTACGTTCTCTTTTTCTGGTTACCGAGGACGCGTCGCACGGAGGGTAGCTGAGACGCGATCCTGACGAGATTGGGTGCCAGGGACGCGTCTCTTTAACCCCTTGGAGATAAAAAATAAAATAACCCTTCGGACTTCTACTAGAGTGCAGCTGCGAATCAAGTACGACGGTGAAGAATAATGTTTTTAATAAGTATATGTGTGCGAGATCGTTCATATTATTATTTTTAATACATGTACGCTACTTTCAAAAGATTTTTGATTATTTATTTGAGAAACACGATACTCTTGTTTTACCAGCGAGAGAATAGCAGAGGGCAATCTTCTATTGTCGCCATTTTTGTCAGTGATTAGAGCTGTGCAGTACGTGTACCAGTGCTTTTTGTACAATTAGTAACAAGAACATAGTACTTTGCGATAATAATATGAATTAATTGCATATTATTGAAGCTATATATTTAGATATCTATATTTATATCCATTTATATATCTATATCTATATAACTATATCTATCTATATCTATATCTATAGTATAACTATATCTATCTATATCTATATCTATATAACTATATCTATCTATATCTATATCTACATAACTATAGCTATCTATATCTATATCTATATAACTATAGCTATCTATATCTATATCTACATAACTATATCTATCTATATCTATATCAATATAACTATATATCTATATCTATCTATAACTATATCTACCTATATCTATATCTATCTATAACTATATCTATCTATATCTATATCTATATAACTATATCTATCTATATCTATATCTATATCTATATCTATATCTATATCTATATAACTATATCTATCTATATCTATATCTATATAACTATATCTATCTATATCTATATCTATATAACTATATCTATCTATATCTATATCTATATAACTATATCTATCTATATCTATATCTATATAACTATATCTATCTATATCTATATCCACATATAGAATATATTGTAGCATGCACATGCAAGTAAAAAACAGTGAAATTCCCGGAAATATATTTGGCAAAATATAACACTGAACTAATATTGCAGCCGCTCGTTCTAAATGTTCAACTAAGTAGCACAAAGTATTTTTTGATCGCGTACGACGGTACAAATTCCTCGTATCGCGTCGTTAGTGCGAGATGAATACATGCGAGAAAGAGCACGGAAAGACCGTGAACCTAACTAAGATTATACACGCTTGGGAGCGGTACTTTCCCCAAGTGTAGCCTCGAGTGCGAACATAGAAGACAAATGAAAGTGCTGAATACGCGTTGTTTATGGCAAGTCCAGGTGCACTAACAATAAACTTGCGTACATTTTAATATTTCATGCGAGAGTGCAGCTGCTTGCAGCGAAAGCGAAAGCGTACGGTTAACTGCATACACGTGGATGCACATGTATATCTATTATAATACATATGCATGCTTTTTAATATCATTTTCATAATTCCTTCGTAATTTCTGTGCTCGCGTTTCCAGCCCGGATCGCTTCTCCTTTCGTGTATAAGCTTATAATTGAATGTTACGCTTGTTCCTGTCAGCGTCTCGGCATTTCATTAAAATCAGCGTTATATTGAAAAATTGATGCGCCGATGGAACCGCGGCTCGTAAAACGAGTCCGCAGGAAATGATTTGTTGTATATTCTTCAAGGGAACACCGATCGGATCGTGGGAAACACGCTCGAAACGTTTCAAAATATTCTAAGCATTCTGCTTATTCGTCGAAGATTCGCGAAAATGCTTTCGCAACGGTAAAACCGCAAACCTTTGTCATTGTAGGATGTAACGAAAGCGTTGCTACAAAATCGCGTCGTTGTAACAAATATTTCCTACGGTCGCTCGAAAGTAGAAGTTTGAAATTTCTTCTCCAAGGGTTGAACCGGGATAGCGGCCCTTAATTAAATAAAAAAGAAATGCATTCGCACTTGATTCGCAGCAGCACTCTAGTAGAAGTCCGAAGGGTTATTTTATTTTTTATCTTCAAGGGTTAAAGAGACGCGTCTCTGGCACTCAATCTCGCCAGGGTCGCGTCTTAGCAGCCCTTAATTAAATAAAAAAGAAGATATGGATAGATATAGTTATATAAATATAGACATATAAATGGATATAAATATAGATATCTAAATATATAGCTTCAATAATATGCAATTAATTCATATTATTATCGCAAAGTACTGTGTTCTTGTTACTAATTGTACAAAAAGCACTGGTACACGTACTACACAGCTCTAATCACTGACAAAAATGGCGACAATAGAAGACTGCCCTTTGCTATCCTTTCGCTGGTAAAACAAGTATCGTGTCTCTGAAATAAATAGTCAAAAATCTTTTGAAAGTAGCGTACATGTATTAAAAATAATAATATGAACGATCTCGCACACATATACTTATTAAAAACATTATTCTTTACCGTCGTACCAAGCAACGATTCGTATATCATATCAAGACGACATTTTTCTAATATTAATATCCTAGTCTCTAGCTTAAAAAACAAAATGTTACAGAAACTTTTTGTCGCGTTCGCTCGAACGAACTTTTACGACAATATATGCTTTTACTAGAAATTGGCTCGTAAAATACTGGATACGCGTTAAGAAATCCGGTCGCGTTCACCGACGTTATTCCCGTTAAAAAATGAAGAAAAGAAAAAAAAGAATCGAGATTCCCCGCGATATTTAACGCACAAGCGTTCTTAACATCGTATCACTTTTCCTTTAATTACAAGTACGGGGACGTCATAATTTTGAAAGGGGGCGTAGCCGCCGATTCATTATTACGTTTCAACGTTAATCACTCGCAGTCAATGGTCCTTGTGGTTATCGTAACAAGCCGCAGATTAATTATAGTGTTAAGGTGAAAGACAGAAAATCCGAAGGCTACGCCGGTTCCGGCGGGGACTTTCACGTTCCCAGCTGCAACTGGCAACCCGTCAATTAGCGCCACTGTCACTGCCTTTAAGGCTCGCCGGGGCCCCTCCTTTTCGCTATTATTGCGAAGAATTACCGCGCATATACCTGTCAAGCCGCAAGACTCGTTCCTGTGAAACCTAGTTGCCCGTTGCCCACTCGATTAACGATCAATTAGATTCATTGAACAGTTACAGCGGCTCCGAAAGACAGGAATACGAATTATTTTACGCGCGTTTCTGGGACAGGGGACGTACGATTATTAAAAGATGCGTGCCTCGTCGCGCCGTTCTCCGCGACGCGGCCGTGCTACATGCTCGAATCGTCGAATCCTTGGCTCGAACGCGATCCCAGGGGACGTTGTACAATAATTTCGTTTGCTTATCCGTTGTTTATGAAAGCGCATCGGGAAGTCGTCGTCGTCGCGTCGAACCGCGAGCGAAACTCGTTTGATAAACCAAGGTGCGCCGATTAGGTTTAGAGTGTATAACAACGCCATTAAAACGTGTTCGATCTCGTCCATTCGCGCCATTAGCATTCGCATTATCTTGCACGTTAATTTATAGGCAGAAACGTCGTGCTTGTTGTTTTCTTCGTCTTCTCGTTTACAGTTTTAACGATTGCGCGCGAACAATAAAAATCGGGTTTATTGCAGCGGGACGCCTCGACCAACGTACGCGGGGAAGAAGAAAAAAAAAGATAAAGGAACGAGTAAATTATATGGACAGATTCGAACGAGATAAAAATCGATAATGTAACGTAAAAGCTGGGCTTAACCTAATTATATCTATTAATACGTATCCCCGTATTTACGACCACGTTCGAGATCGTTAACATACATTTGATGCACGATTATAGCGAGAGCGAACTAATATTGTTAAAAACAACGAGAGTTTGATGTACTTGAAATTAAGGTCGAGGCTATCTAGTGGGAAATAATGGACTGCACTGTATACGTCGCATTAAAAGTATTGTTTCTTACTGATTGTAAGAAATATCGTGGTGAATTTCGACGCTGCAAGATGCTGTTTCGAAGAACGAACGAATGAATTTAACACAAGTTAAAAACACCAAAAGATGTAAAAAGCTTTTCGTTAAAAAGAACAACCTGAACGACAGCAATGATGTCTCTCAAGTTACTTCATTCTTGAAACACATCTTATCGCATAGGGTATCCCATTTGAAGTAACTTTCTCCTTAGCGAAAATGCAATCCGCGGCTTCGTTTACGAGTTATTAACAAAAAACACTGACTAACGAGAGATCGCGTACGCCTGACGCTCCGCCCTCGCGTCCACTGCCGCTGAGTCAGTAGGTCGACGCGGCGCGGCATTGGCCGAAAGATCGGAGCGCTGACAGCGCTCGCTCATCGATTGGCCAGGGTTTTTCGTTAATAACTCGTAAACGAAGCCGCGGATTGCATTTTCGCAAAGGAAAAAGTTACTCGAAATGCACTCAGGTATCTTCTCAGGTTATTTCAAATGACCTCGCACCTTTCCGGATGTTAACACGATTATGGGACACCTTAATAAAATTCAAAGAACAATAGCAGCCGTCGCTGATAACCGCTGCCGCGTTGATGCCAAGTTAAGTCTCACAATTAAAAAGGAAAAAAATATCAACAGCATTAAAACAGCCTTATTATTCAGCTTGCTCGACGAAACAGTGGTTGCGATAGGCGCTAGGCCGCGACAGCTCCCACGATAAAAATCCGTCGGACATTCTCGCGGCGTTTAATTCGAATTGAGTCTATCAGCGGAGGCTCGCATCTCGGCGGACCGTGAATGCGATTGGAAACGTGTCTCTATTCGCGTGATTTATGTAATACGCGGGCCTGCGCCGGGCATTTTAGATGTATCGTCTACCGAACGTACCGTGCAATATCTCAGCCTCATCGCGGGGCTATCACGGGCTGTCTAAGATATTTTACGGATCAGCCGTTCGTACGTCAATCCGTGTGTATGTACATTTCTAATATCGTAGAAATACAACATAACATAGTAACGTATACCTGTCAGGCCGTAACTCTCGCTCCCACTAGGGCCCCGCTCGCCTGTTGCTCGTTCGATTAACGGTCGATTAAGCCTGTCGGGCGGTCGTTAAGGAGATACGAGGAAAGAGCCGAAGATATGAAATGCGAGATACTTTATAATTTGAGATAACGTTATGAATGGTAACGAGCTCTGCCCGCCTTCTACGGCAAGTGCGTGCCGGTGTGCGCGTCCGCGCGGCCGCATACTTACACGCGCGGAAACGCGCGTACATTCCCCTCGGCCGACTCGCTTTAATCGAATGGAAACTAATGAAGCTGAGTGTTATACCGCTATCAATATTTTTCTTCTTGCCTCTCTCCTTTCGCTTCTCTTTTTCTTCGTTTCTCGCTTTCCTTTTTCTCTTCTCTTTTCTCTTCTTTTCTTTACTTTTTTCGCGTATCTCCTGTCGGACAATCCGCCTGTTTATCGCGATCACCGAGAAGCGCGCGCGCGCGCGCGGCCAAATCGAAGCAGCCTTTAAATTTTATTGTTATAACTTTATGAATTTCGATAGGGCTATCCGGCGCGCCGAAATTTTATGGGCCCCGCGTAAATTTCAGCGCCGACCGGCCCCCGTAAACGTCCCCCCGTCAACCATGTTGTGTCATTATAATCCATTTCGTTTCGCAGATCCGCAATATTTTCGCGAGCATCCGACTCTGATCGTTCTGGATTAACTGCCGCCGTCCGGGCGCATATTTCGCGATCCAATTACAAGACCGCCGATTCTTGCTGGTTCTCCCCGTGTCTCCGGCACGAACCTGGAAACCGTGTTTCTTTGTCGACGTCAGGTTTTTTGGGGGAATCTTCGCGTTACGCGAATGAGACGACGTCGAACGCGCCGTTTCCTGCGCTGTAGGGTATCCTTTTTATTCTTTTATTTCGCTCGGTTTTCCATAAAAATATGCTCTTGACGAATCGAAGGGATCGGTCGTCCCATTTTGCAAAATTATCGCATAACGTAAATGCATCGCGATGGTACAATTTATATATATATGTTTTTACAACGAAAAAGTAGTTCTTCGTAAACGAAACATCGACAACTGAAATAGCGATCCCGAACGCGACGAGCGTTTTAAGGAAAAAAAGAAAAGGTTTCGGAATAGTAGACGACGATGGGAGAATAAAATTGAATAGCGCGAAAGTGAACAGGTTACCGTTTTACGACTGGAACAGCATAAAGAGAAGGAACGCGAATAAATCTTGGCAGAATTGCTTCCACGCAAACATTCCGCTTTTCCGCGGGAATCGAGATACGGCGCGCGGCAATAATTACGACAAAATATTTTCCTCGGCTCCCCGATCGCTATTATTTATTAACTGATAACAGGCCGCATAAAATTAGTATACCCGCGGCGGAAAGAATGCGGGAGCATTTTCATTCTAACGGTATCTAAACTGACCATCTACGCTTCACGGCAAGGAGTTAATTACGACACGTCGGGATGCGCGGGCTTGAAATACACACTGATGAGACGACGTGGCAACCGTCTGAGCTCTCGCTCTCTCGGCTAAGCACGTCCAAATAACGTCTAATTAACTCGTCAAGATGTGTTCCATTACCCAACACCTTGGCGCGAATGGTTTTAGTACTTGGCCAGGACCGCCGGTATCTATTCCGCGCGCTGAAAGTTGCTAATGATTACGCGCCGAACGCCATACGTTTCGCATAATTATGAACTGAAAATATATATCCGTCTGTGCGCGTTACATTGAAACTAACAAAGGTCTCCTCCGGCGGAGGATATATTTTCGGCGCCGCACCGAACGAAGCGTGCGCGGATTATTTACGACGAGAATATGGTACCGTCGGACAGCAGCTGATTCTACTCGGCAAGATTAATTTTCAAAATAAAACGTCTATACAATTTTTCTGTCGGTCGATCCCTGTCACGTGGCTCCGACATAATTCGGTCGAACATAATTTAGTCGTAGACAAACATATTATACGGCGTATCTTGAAAGTTTAATCAAATTCTGTCGCAGTGGGGTGGCATTCTCGTTGCGATATGCTCCGAGCAAATATTATTATCAACCCTTTGAGGACGAACGCGTCGACGTGTCGAGGACATTGAGACCGGCCGTCTCGTTCCACGGGGTTGCAAGCATGTAATTTGATCGTGTAGATAGCACAAAAAAATCAGGATACAGTAATGTCTCCCTAATTGTACTCTGTGCGCTTAGATTGCGCACAAAAAATAGACAATTTGGGAAGAAGAGATGCGATTATTTGAGCCTTACGCCTCGCTTTTATAATTGTTGACAATTCGTAACTATTAAAACGAGATACAAGGCACGAATAATCGTATCTCCTCTTCCCAAATTGTCCATTTCTGTACACAACCCGAGCGTCAGTAAGGGAGACATTACTGTACAGTAAAGTTCAGTAATGTCTCTCTAATTGACGCTCAGATTGTACGCAAAAAATAGACAATTTCGGAACAAGAGATGCGATTATTTGAGCCTTGCGCCTCGTTTTTATAATTGTCGACAATCGGCAACTATATAAATGTACCTCGAGACTCGAAAAATCGTGTCTCCTCTTCCGAAATTGTCCATTTTTCTGCAGAATCTGAGCATCAGTTAGGGAGACATCGCTTATTCGAGCCTTGTGGTTCGTTTTTTTATGGTTATTGGGAATCGGTAATTATAAAAAACGAGCTGCAAGGCTCGAATAATCGCGTCTCCTCTTCCCAAATTATATATTTTAGTGCACAATTTGGGCGACAATTCGGGAGATATTACTGTATAATAAATAAACGTACGTTGACATAACCTCTGTTATTAATTACTTAGTTACAAATTGTCAAGAAATATAAAACGAGCTACGAGGCTTCGAATAATCGTATCTCCTCTTCCCAAACTGTCCATTTCTGTACACAACCCGAGCGTCAGTAAGGGAGACATTACTGTACAGTAAAGTTCAGTAATGTCTCTCTAATTGACGCTCAGATTGTACGCAAAAAATAGACAATTTCGGAACAAGAGATGCGATTATTTGAGCCTTGCGCCTCGCTTTGATAATTGTCGACAATCTGCAACTACATAAATGTGCTTCGAGACTCGAAAAATCGTGTCTCCTCTTCCGAAATTGTCCATTTTTCTGCAGAATCTGAGCGTCAGTTAGGGAGACATCGCTGTATCTCGTTCGCATTCACCATTACTCAAATCGTCGGCACGTACTCTAGCTTCGGTTAATAGTCTCTGCGCTTTGAAAAATCTTCGCGCGCAAAGGGTTAATTCTATATCGGACGACCTCGTCCGTGTTTACCATTTCTACAATTTGAGAATTTTTCGGAAGCCGGCGAGGCAAAGCGAACCGCACGGCGAACTCGCTGCGAGGCCGTTCTAATTTGAAACGGTTGCAAACCGAAACGTCGCGTCGTTCCGGCCGCGCTATCATCCCTGGACAGGGGGTAGAAGAAACGGGATGTGACGCGACGGGAAGATACGAAACGAGAGGAGACAGGAGGAGACGAGAGGCGACGGGCCGAGACGGGACGAGACGGGACAAGGGTACCGAGGTTCGAGGGTCGGAGGGGAGGAGGCATAGGATAGGTGGAAGTTCGATTCAGGGCGAAAGGGAAGGATTAATGGCGCAGGCGGGACACACCGCGGCCATAAATCGCCACACGGCCAGGAATTACCGGCTCGCAACTTGCGAAATATGACGGTCTCATAAATCCGAGTCCACTAGCCCGCGCGCCTCCATCGACTACGTCGACTAGTCCCGCTTCCAGTCTCGCTCGTGTGCTGCTCGGTCTCGCTCCCGCCTCTAACTTGCAGACCGAACCCCGTCCTCTTTCATCCTGCGGCCAACAGGGAGAGAATACACACGGTGTGCACTCTGTGTATACGTTTCAGCTCGGCGTGCAACGGCCATTTATAACTTGCGCGCCTGGAAAAGCGAGGTCCATAACCTAATACGTTCGTTCCTCTCGCCGAGGGGAGGCGAGAAAGGAGTTAAACAAAGAACGGGACACGACGATTTAGAGGACGGGGATAGATGGATGGAGACACCGGTGTGTCGTAACGATGTGCCACCTCGAGCAATCAATTCACTTACCGCTTACCGCGCGCTTAGATTCATGTGCCGAGCCGCGATTTCGGCTTCGCGTTTCACTATTTCACCGCGCGGCTCTCGTATACGCTTCTTCGCCACCGCCACGCGATAAGAACGATCCATCTGGCTTCGTAATTGCTCCGCAGCTATTCGTTTTATTAGCTGAACCCGAACCCCCTGCCCCCCCACCCCCCGGCGGCTCGGCGCCGCGGCGTTCCTTCGCCAAACTTTCGGCCTATCGTTCATTAATCAACGGACACGCGCCTGATCCGTTCTCGATACCGATTACGGTCGTTTCTCTCGAATTCGCGTCCGGATTCCGCCCGAAAATCGACGGTTTTGGAACAGCATTGTTCGAGCCTCGTTCTTGTAATCGTTGGCGGTCGTCGTTCGTGCGCGTTCGTTATGCAGAAATTCACCCGGAATTTCTAAACCGAACGCGAATTCTGTGTATTTATTCGTGACAAATTTGTTTTCTCGCGCAGGTTTGTCCTAGTCTCAGTTTTCGAAACACTTTTCGAACGCCGAAGAAGGTGCGATCTTCGACCGCTTTCGCGAATTCTCTTTTATGGCTTCGATCGGCGTGAAAACGCCTTCCCCGAAGTGGTAATTTGAGTTTACGAAATCGTTTCGAGATAATTGAACGAGCAAGTTAACGATGCGATTGAATTTTTGGCCAATGTCCCTTGATCGATGTTGTTTGTTCGCAATGCTCGCTTTTCTAATGGTCCTTTTAATAATTATATTATTAAATTATGATTATAATAAATTATATTGTAATTATAACGTCGCTCGTCAATTAATGTTGCTTGATAAAAGCTACAAGACTAAATATTTATAATATAAACTGACAGAAAATTATGAATCTCTTCTAGATATATCCGAGATATTAGTCTAAGATATAAATTATAAGATTTATATTTTCTAGATATAAAGAAAAGTCTATTAACGAACTTCTAATAACGAAAGTGTTAAAAATATTAGACAATATAACTTGTCAAAATGACTGGTTTCTGAATTTTTGGCCAATGTCCCTTGATCGATGTTTGTTCGCAATGCTCGCTTTCCTAATGATCCTTTTAATAATCATATTATTAAATTATGATTATAATAAATTATATTGCAATTATAACGTCGCTCGTCAATTAATGTTGCTCGATAAAAGCTACAAAACTAAATTTATAATATAAACTGACAGAAAATTATGAATCTCTTCTAGATATATCCAAGATCTTAGTCTAAGATATAAATTATAAGATTTATATCTCCTGGATATAAAGAAAAGTCTATTAACAAGTCTAATTATCTATCTAACAAGTCTATTAGACGATATAACTTGTCAAAATGACTGGTTTTTGAATCTTTGCTTCTACAGTTCCCGATGCCATCGAAATATTTCTAGGAGAAATGTTTAAATACACTTCTTTATTTAAACACGCATAAATCAAATCTTGGCATTGTTATAAAACAATATGCATTAGCAGCGTTTAGGGCCCGGTGTTTCTAGCGTGAACAAAGCTTGATACGACAATGATCTACAATCTGCAGTCACGATGGTTGCTCCACAGCGCGACATTTAAAAATGCCTATAATTTCTCTGTTCGATTTAATAACTGCCATACTAACGCCGATAATAACGGCAGGTGGAGTGTTACCTATCAGGACACTGACAGACGAAATATTTGCAAAGTGGTTGAACGAGAAAGGACCGCGGCGGCGGCGGCGGCGGCGGCGGCGCTGGAATTAATTTCTTGATTACGTGATATACAGCTACACGAAACATGCTATGCATATGAAAGAGCAGCTTAAACGGAGCACAATAGTTGAGGCACTTTCCAACCGTGATAACGCGTTCGCTTGAATTATTCTGTAATTTTCATGAAATTGTCTCTGAACATGATTTATGAAGTTATTAAGATTTAGAGAGATTAGAGGCGCGACTACGCCGGGATACACCGTTATTACAAAGAAACAGATTAAATGCTGGCGAGAGCATTCGTAACTCATGCGAGCATACGAACGAACAATGTGTAACGTTATTTGCGTAATATAGTGTTATTACTAGAGGGGTAATTGTGAAATTATCAGTCGCCGCGATTTCAATTACGAATGCGCTAATCTGCGTTTCTGCGGACGATTTTAGAAGGATAAAACTGCGCTATGATTTTATTCTCTAGATATTCCGAGAGAATCGCGAAACCTTATTGGTTCAAATGAAGCTTGTATTTCTACGCGTCCGTCGATTTCAGTGCTCGGTCGTTTGAACGTTGAATCAACGCCTCGATCAACCCCTAAAAATGCGAGACAGAAAATTGCTTCGTTTACGAGTTATTAACGTAAAATGTAGCATGAATGTGTTCTGTGAACACGTGTGCCTTTAAATAAGGCATATTGTAATAAGTCATCTTATTAACCCTTTTAGTGCCGGGCAAAAAAGAGGCGCTTATGCGAATATAATCGGCCGAATTTTACGATTTTACTAGGATTTCGAAAAAGGCTCATAAAAACCAAACGAAAAGCAATATTTACATAATTGAAGAAGCAGTGTATTAAGGACGAAATAGAGAATAAAATGGCGACGCTAATTTTTTCTCTCCCAATGTAATTAGACTATTTGTAACGTATTTATTTATTTATAACGCTACAAGGTGCGGGCCGATATATCGGCTCTGGCACTTTTCGCCAGTGCAGCAAGGGCCGATATATCGGCCTCCGACACTAAAAGCGTTAATACGCTATTATTTGGGAAAGGGGTGAATCCCGAGGCTATTCGAAGCAACTTTTTCCTTAGCGAAAACGCGATCTGCGGCTTCGTTTACGAGTTATTAACGTAAAACATTGACCAATGAGAGGCGAGCTCGCTTAGCGCTAGGCGACCGAGCCAATCGGCGGAACTGGGCTTCTCATTGGTCACCGTATTTCGTTAATAACTCGTAAACGAAGCCGCGGACCGCATTTTCACCGAGGAAAAAGTTGCTTCGAATAGCCTCAGGATTCACCCCTTTCCCAAATAATAGCGTATCAATAAGATGCCTCGTTACGATATGCCTTTTTATGCCTTATTTAAAATAGAACCGTTCACAGACACATTTCATGTTACATTAATTCTAATAATTGTAATAAAAAATCTGAAGTTTCCAACCGTCAACTATTTCCTTGTCCTCGACGAAACATTATAATCTTTATGGAATTTCTGTGAAAACAACGTTCGTTGTATTTTGGAAAAAGCGCGACTAAAAGCGAGTGTTTAAAGGAAAAATTAGCGGGAGATTTAGAAGAGAAACCGATAATGTTTTTCCAAAAAAAAAAAAAATAGATTGAGAATGTAGACGCCGTTTCAGAATCGACGCGCGAAACGGGCGCGGGTTTACAAGTTAACAAAACGCCGGACAAATGCGCCGTTGTACTTTCGCAAAAATATAGTGTAATCGCTTGTTATTTATGTCGCTGTTAATATTCAAAGGCCGATTCCCGTCGTGGGAAAAAAGATTTATGGCGGTATCATATAGAATTTATTCACGGCTGTAGAGAATAACGCTCGGGACGCTCAGTATTATGGAATTTACTCGTGTAAAGGGCGCGCGAATTGACGTTTCACAGCAGGAATATTTCAATTCCGAATTCCGCGTTATAGCGGATTCGCGTAAATGCACTCGCCGGGCACGGTTAACGATACGTTTCTGGCTCCCCTCCCCCCCCTCCGTACTCGACCGGCTAAATAAATAACGGGCTGGACGCAGTTTACCACTTTTCATTTGCCGCCGCAAAATACAACAAATGTTTACAGTTATTAAAATAGTGCCGGTTCGCTGCCGGTAATTACGATGGCTGCCATAATTGAGAGTTGCAAGGCCGGCCCGGTATCAGACTGCCGAAATAAAATATCTCCTCCGGCGCACAGATATCCGCGTTCGGCGCGGCTGAAAAACGAGCTTATTGTTTATCAGCGAGCTATTAAATAATAATTTATGTTTGCGCGGATTCGTTTATTGATTCCGCGCCGTCCGTCAGGCCGGCTCTAATGCGGGCTTGCTGCCGATATTGTTTGTTCGTTATTTACAAACAATGTTTACATCGCCGTATCAAAGTTGCTCCGATAAATTTTACTGAATTATCGCGTCGCGCGTAAACGCGCCCGTTAATGGCCGAATAATGTTCAACAAACTGTGGAACGTTTCGCGAAACGGTCGCCCGAGCATCCTTCTTCGCGTTTGTAATATTATTCGAGGAAACTGGCCAAATTGGACGTAATTAACTAATATCTCGCTGACTCTAAATCAAAGGGTTTCATTAATAATTTCATTAATAATTATATTTCAAATACAATTTCCACGTAATTGTCAATCGAAGCTGAAGCACGAACGCGCGAATAAAAAATCTGTCGTTTGTTGCCGATCGAGTTCTAAAACTGGCATCCGAAAAAAAACAAAATGATATTCCCTCTCCTAAACAGTTCTCGCATGTTGATCGATAAATATTATATCGCGCGTATCAAAAAGTAATTCGCAATATTTAATATCTTCGCTACTAATTCCTTATCAAATTCCGAATCCGTGCACTTAAAAACGTTCAAGATTGTTTTGCTGTATTTTACGGAAGTATAAAAAACAGCTGGCATCCCGCACCATTCAGAAATTTCCAGGCGATCGATCCCGCCCTCTGATCGATAAGCGATCTCCTCGAAATTGCAGATACGAATGTTATCGGATCTTTTACAGATCTTTCACGTTAGACGGTGCTGTCTTGTTTGTTCCGCTCCATCGATTTTATCATCAACGGTGACATAATGTTTGCTTTATTCTCGACACAGGTGATTGAAATTCGTTACGATCGTTTTATTGCCGACTACTGTTCAAAAATATATGTACATATATCGATGCCTATTCGATCACGACGACGATACACGTCGAAACGTGTTTACGTGACTAGCGGTATTCGTCGTCCGATGGAATAGTAAAACGAGCATGATGATCGGATTTCGCATGGCTATCGTTCAATTATTCGGACTTCGGGTTATTACCGTAGACAAGGTATAAGAATAAATCCGACGTTTGTCGTACTTTCGCGGCCAAATTCTCCGGGGCCTCCATTAACATCGCCGTTACCAACAGAATACATACAGGGTGTTCCATAATTATTTTAAAAATTATAATGTTTCATCGAGGACAACGAAATAGTTGATGCTTGGAAACTTCAGATTTTTTATTACAATTATTAGAATTAACGTAACATGAAATGTGTCTGTGAACGGTTCTATTTTAAATAAGGCATAAGAAGGCATATCGTAACGAGGCATCTTATTGATACGCTATTATTTGGGAAAGGGGTGAATCCTGAGGCTATTCGAAGTAACTTTTTCCTCGGTGAAAATGCGGTCCGCGGCTTCGTTTACGAGTTATTAACGAAATACGGTGACCAATGAGAAGCCCAGTTCCGCCGATTGGCTCGGTCGCCTAGCGCTAAGCGAGCTCGCCTCTCATTGGTCAGTGTTTTACGTTAATAACTCGTAAACGAAGCCGCGGATCGCATTTTCGCTAAGGAAAAAGATGCTTCGAATAGCCTCGGGATTCGCCCCTTTCCCAAATAATAGCGTATTAACGCTTTTAGTGTCGGAGGCCGATATATCGGCCCTCGCTGCACTGTCGAAAAGTGCCAGAGCCGATATATTGGCCCGCACCTTGTAGCGTTATAAATAAATAAATACGCTACAAATAGTCTAAGTTCATTGCGAGAGAAAAAATTAGCGTCACCATTTTATTCTCTATTTCGTCCTTAATACACTGCTTTTTCAATTATGTAAATATTGCTTTTCGTTTGGTTTTTATGAGCCTTTTTCGAAATCCTAGTAAAATCGTAAAATTCGGCCGGTTATATTTGCATAAGCGCCTCTTTTTTGCCCGGCACTAAAAGAGTTAATAAGATGCCTTATTACAATATTCCTTATTTAAAGGCACACGTGTTCACAGAATACATTCGTGCTACATTAATTTTAATAACTGTAATAAAAAATCTGAAGTTTTTTTCCAAGCATCAACTACCTCGATGAAACATTATAATTTAGCGGCGATATCTGCTTGCTACGAAAAACTGTATCGGGTGAAAATATATAAAACAATGCCTTACGACTAACATTCTATCGATAGAATCAAAAAGGCCAGATATTTTTGTGCCTGAATCTGGATAAAGAAAACTGTTCCATCACGTACGATAGATATCTTGATTCTTCGGCTTAATGCTAAATCATAAGATTAATGATATATAATACAATAAACTTATCTTAACACGTCGAATGCCGCGAGGGTCACCGATGATCGACGTTATCGGACTGCTCCAAAGTGGACGCCGTACGATGTTATCATACACAAATTTTTCAATGTCCCGATACAGATGTATCGAGGCATAATCGTTACAGTTACGACAGCTCCAAGTTTCATTGTTACAGCTTGAATCGAAGAGAACAATATTTAAATTTAAAACAAAAAATATGATAGGTAGTCGAATGAAAGGAGGGCGAATGTTTTTGTAAAAATTAACGATAAGAACTGAAAATTTTGCAAAGACCACTCCTTTCTTCCTTTTGTTTTCTCGAGACTTCCCCGTTCGCTTATCATCGAACGGCAGCTTTTCTTTATTTCGCTTGCTACAATTTCATTCTTTCGCTTCCCTTTGTTCCCCTTTCGATTCTTTTTATCTTTCTTTCTTTCTTCTTGCGACAAAGAAGTGTTAATCGACGCAGCTGTGAAAGAAATCGCAGCGCGGCGAAAGAATATATAGACATGTTTTGTAAACGCAGGTACGAAAAATGATTCGACTAGACAACAGTCCGTCGCAAAATTGCCGGCTGTGTTCGCTTAAACCCGAATCATATTCTTGAAATGTCAGGAGTTTCGACGATCTCCTGCCACGAGGTGCTTTCAGGGACCCGTTCCGACACGATCCGAACGCTTCCAAAGCCGTCGAAAGCATCGAGTACCCGGGATTTTGGATTTTCCCACTTGTCATCTTTGCGGAGCAAGTCTTCCGTAAAATACTCCGCCGAAGAGAAGCGGCCCGCGAGGTTTATCCGCACCCCTGAGGTGCGAACGCATTAGAAAACAGCTCGGAACGGCCAATATCGCGGCACCGAAACTGATCCCTGGAAGCATGGCTGCCCATCGGACCTAGATCATCCAATAACTGCGTTTCAGAGAAGGCGAAAGGAGCGAGCAATTGTTGGAACTCCGGATTCCTGAAAAGCGGAATCTGCCTTGGGTTTTACCGAGCGAAAGCTAAAGCCGCCGATACGAGGATCGTTCGCCATTATACCTATTTCTATTCGGAAACGACAAACCGTTCAAACTTTTAACAACGCCAGCCCTAATTAAATGTGTATTGTTTCGTGACAATGAAGAGATTGGATTTATTTAAAATTCGTACGATCGCTATAATGTATACTTAAATAAAGAAGTTTGACGAGAAACTTCTTGTGGAACATTTTTCATGTAATATCAGAACTTCTATTAGATGCTAAAAATTGTTCTTTTTAATTTTTCATGACAATGTAAGTCAAAAATCGAAAGTAGAAAGATTTAACTTCACTTTGTAATTATTAACAATGCAAATTATCTGCTTCGAATTTCGCAGACTAATTTTATCCTCTGACCATGGATCGTCTTCTAAACTATACAGGGTATCCCGGAAATGGTGGCTTCATTTGAAGCAACTTTTTCGTTTACAAAAATGTTCTCCGAGGCACCGTTAACGAGTTATTAACGAAAAACAGTGACCAATAAGAATCGAGTACGGCTGACGCGAGGCGGCCCAGCCAACCAGCGCGCGAAGCCCAGTTCCGCTCATTGGCCTGGTCGCCTTGCGCCAGCCGAGCTCGCCTCTCATTGGCCACTGTTTTTCGTTAATAACTCGTTAACGGTGCCTCGGAGAAAATTTTTGTAAACGAAAAAGTTGCTTCAAATGGCCCGAGGAACCCGCCACTTTCGGATTGCGAGACATTTTTGGGGCACCCTGTAGAACGTAACTCGAAAATTCTCGTGAAATAACAATGTCTGCGGAAATGTCACATCGAAGATTTTCGCAATACCTAAGATACGTGACAAATGAACAAAAATCGATTAATCAATCACAACCGATCCGATCGTCGTTTTATTGACGTTGGAATAACATAATCACGTTATAAGAATAATCAATTATCGCGAACGGTATCGGCGGTCTATCTTTTGTCGCTTGAAAATCGTCTCCGAAAATAACAGCCCGGTTGTATCGAGCATCGATATCTGTTCGCCACGATTGCGCCGAACGAATAACGGGAACTTACTTCTTATCCTAATAGGAGATAACGATTTCATTTTGCTCGATGATCTTAACACTATAACGATAAGAAGCCAATCGTCTGATTTATCTGTAACGGCTTGTTAATCACGTTCGCGAAAATTTTCAACAGCTCGAGCACGCCCGACGTGTTCACAACTGTCAAGTGCCAGTTCTTTTTTTCTCAACTGGAATGTAACGGGCGGCGTACAGCGTTCCTTTTTTTTTCTTTGTAAACCAACTAACCTTCGTTAGAAGTGTCAAGATTGTATCGTTGAGAAATCGCTTTTCCGTATTCTCGATAAATGTTTGCATTGCAGCACCACTCGTAGCTGTCTGAAGGATTTTAAACGTGAGATAAAACGTTACACTTGAAAGCTAAACCTTTCCAGATGAGAAACTTATAATGGTATAATACAATGGCGTCATCTTAAATGAGTTAAAATATCCAAAAGATTTGACGAATATTATCCCGCAAAAGTTAAACCTTTCCAGATGAGAAATTTATAGACTATAGTTTAATACAATAGCGTCATCTTAAATGAGTTAAAATATCCAAAAGATTTGATGAATATTATTCCGCAAAAGTTAAACCTTTCCAGATGAGAAACTTATAGACTATAGTATAATACAATGGCGTCACCTTAAATGAGTTAAAATATCCAAAAGATTCGACGAATATTATTCCGCAAAAGTTAAACCTTTCCAGATGAGAAACTTACAGTCTATAGTATAATACAATAGCGTCATCTTAAACGAGTTAAAATATCCAAAAGAATTCATGAACATTATTTCACAAAAGTTAAACCTTACCAGATTGCAAACTCATAGACTATAGCATAATACAATAGCGTCATCTTAAATGAGTTAAAATATCCAAAAGATTTGATGAATATTATTCCACAAAAGTTGATGAGAAACAAGTATCAATTACCCTAACAGCGTTAATTTAACCAACAGCATTTCCTACGATACGATTTCTTAATCCCGACGGATCCCATAATTTTTCATTCATACGCAATCTTTTGACATAACCTTTCAACTGGTTTTAACTCGTTCTAATATTCCTTCGGCAAACGTTATAAAATAGAAATCGCGTCTAAATATCAACCAAGAAAACCACTAAATAAGCAACTGAATTCAATCCTGTGAAATTTTAATTGATCTATACAAATCTCGTTCTTTCACTAATTCCCCGCGCCCAAAACAAAGTAAAAGAAACAGTAATTCGCAAAAATTAATTAATTAGAGAATAACGTTCCTATTAACGAGGCGGCAAACGGATTAAAAATGCGTAAATCGAATATTTTCGATATCATAGCGTCTTTCACGGATCGGCGAGCGTAATACCGCGCGGGTCTGCGCGAGGGAAATTTAAAAGGAGGAAGTCAGGTATGCGTAGAACTGATTAGAAAGGATAGTTATCCGGGACGGATCGGTGACGACTCGCGTCGTTAGAACGGCGAAAGAAAAAGCTCGACGAAATAGTTAATCTAACCGATCATAGAGCGTGGTGTCGGCGTGCTCTTTGTAGGAACGAAGCGAGTGAACGAAGCGCAACGAACGAACGAAACGAACGGAGGAACGAAACGGAACGAAGGAACGAAACGGAACGAAACGGAACGAAGGAACGAAGGAACGAAGGAACGAAGGAACGAAGGAACGAAGGAACGAAGGAACGAAACGAAACGAAACGAAGGAACGAAACGAAACGAAGGAACGAAACGGAACGAAGGAACGAAACGGAACAAAGGAACGAAACGGAACGAAGGAACGAAACGGAACGAAGGAACGAAGGAACGAAGGAACGAAGGAACGAAACGAAACGAAGGAACGAAACGAAGGAACGAAACGAAACGAAGGAACGAAACGGAACGAAGGAACGAAACGGAACGAAGGAACGAAACGGAACGAAGGAACGAAACGGAACGAAGGAACGAAACGAAACGAAGGAACGAAACGAAACGAAGGAACGAAACGAAACGAAGGAACGAAACGAAACGAAGGAACGAACGAACGAACGAACGTACGAACGAAACGAAGCGAAACGAAACGAAACGAAACGAACGAAGGAACGCACGAACGTACCAACGAAACGAAACGAAACGAATGAAACGGATTGAACGAATGTACGAACGAAACGAGACGAACGAACGAAAGAACGAACGAAACGAAACGAAACGAAATGAACGAACGAACGAAACGAAACGAACGAACGAACGAAACGGAACGAACGAACGAACGAACGAAGAGGAGCCGGTTGCACGTCAAGTATGTGCGGAATGAAAACTGTCAGTGGCCTGACACGGCGGACTGGTTGGGGGCGACAGCTCGCTAAATGCACAACCACCCTGGCTGATTCTAGTCAACGTCTGCATACCATCTACCTGCCTCCGCTTCTACCTCTGTCTCTGTCCCTGACTCTGCTCTGCCTCTGCCGCCGCCGTTATCGCCACCATCGCTGCCGCTACCATCGCTCGGAAATACAGGCTCCGATATTGTTGTCCACGCATCAGAACTCACCCCACTCCTTCGGCGAAGCGCAAAAAAGCCACGAGAAATATGTTCGTTTATACATGTACGCGCATATATGTATATACATGCATATATACATAAATATTTCTACGTACATATAAATTGTACATCTGTATTTTATACGTATACGTGTTTATATACGTATTCGTATAAATATGTACGTATGTATATACACATATACGTATACCTGTACCCCGAACAAAAAGGGGATTTGCAGATGCGTGGTATTGACGTGCGGCGACCAACAGTCCATTAACCCCACGCCGGCGACGTAAAGGTACAACGAACTGCCGAAAACCACTTTGACTGCTTACTGCAAAACCGTGAAAGCGATGATTCCATTCGTCGATACGTCGATTTCCGGGTGCCGCCTTAATCCTGCGCCACCCGGGTCAAGAATGCTCGGGTTTCGCGCAACCCATTTTTCAAATTTTACCGAAGCTTACAGGCGCAGCGACCGTGTATTAATGTTTCGACACCTTTCACGGCGGAGGAACATTGTTCAGAAATTCTGGCGAACTGGGGTAGACGTGCCAGTTTCCGTGCCTGTTATCAATTTCCGTGCCCCTGGATTAAAAACGTGTGGAAAAAGAATATATAAGTATTATAGAGAATGTGTAAATATATTATGAGAACAAAATATATACATATTGTATGAATATATCAATTAAATAAATATATCATCGTCAATATATCAAAAAGAATATATAAGTATTATAGAGAATATATAAATATATTATGAGAACAAAATATGTACATATTGTAAGGATATATCAATTAAATAAATATATCATTATCAATATATCAAAAAGAATATATAAGTATTATAGAAAAAATATAAATATATTATGAGAACGAAATATATACATATTGTAAGAATATATCAATTAAATAAATATATCATCGTCAATATATCAAAAAGAATATATAAGTATTATAGAGAATATATAAATATATTATGAGACAAAAATATATACATATTGTAAGAATATATCAATTAAATAAATATATCATGTATAATAAATATATAAAAGAATATACCAAGAATGTATCAATTAATATATACAACTTTTATTTTCCTACAGGTTTTTAACCCTGTCCAGCACGGAAACTGGGACATCTACCCTAATTCAGCTGCTTTCAAGAACCGGAAAGGGTGAGTCAATTGTTACACGTCCCTGGAAATTTTGTACGATTTAGAATTCTTGTAAATTCGCGTCAATTAGTACGCGCCCCTCGAAGTTCTGCCGAATCAGCTGTACCTCGTAAAACATTCGATATTTTTTCATTAAATCAGTTGTTTATACTCTTTAAACCTAGGCGAAAAATATGCGAAACAATTCGATACAGATGCATTTTTTTCCATTGATCTTAAAAGCATATAATACTCCCTCGAGCGTACAATATTAACGATACTCTGAAAAATGAGTGTCTGGAGCAAACATAGGCGTCGCGTCGTCGCAGAAAAATAAAGTTCATTTACTGTTACACTATAACGCAGCTGAACGCATTAGAGAGACAATAGAGAGACTTCATTTCGAAAGCAAAACAATAGCTAGATATTCTGGACAATAAATTCGTGTTTAAAGTCACTCGTTGCGATCGTTCAGGTTTTTCTTGCGGCAGCGAAAGAAAAAGAAATGCTCGAGGCCTATTTCTTCGTCGATACAATAAACACTGTTACACGTAGTATAACGCAACCGTGCGCTGTCGTTGTTTGCATTAGAATGGTAGAGGAAAAAAAAAGGATTTGTTATGGTCAGGTAAGTGTTCCAGTACGCGCGTCGAAATGGCCCGGCATTCGTTGTGCAAGAGTTAATGAAATCGTGATATTATACAGAATGATAGTCTGGCTCGGTGTAATACAAGACAACGTGTTCATTAACATTTTCCTTACACAGTTCGCGGCTGGAACGGAACACGCGGTTTCATAGATTCAAACAGAATTTAATGGTCAATTAAATTGCTTATACGCGGATTTAGAAACAAACGCTGCGCCACGAGAAGGCGTGTGTATCGCGGAAATGACTTTTTCGTTTTTACGCGATTCTGTTTTACACGACTGTCTGCGGTTCGTCGCTGCTTTTTAATTTGATGCGGAAACTGATGCTACTGCGAAATCTGTTCGCGCCGAAAGATGCGCAAATGCGGGAATAAAAAGGGGCCGCTGCGTTGCAGCTGAAATTAATTACTATATTTTAATTTATTAATTGCTATTATTAGATAGCAATATTATTAATTGCTAAATAAATATTATTAATATAAATTAATATATATTATTAAATATTATTAATCGCTATATTTTATTAAATATTATCAATGGCAAATCTCTTGTATTTTCGAACGTTCAGCAGCTCTATAATTCCAATAATATTTATATCGTTAGATATATTGATACAATAATATAGATATCGATACAATAGACATCAATTAGATATTAACACGGTAATAATATCAATAGTTTTATTTATATTATACTGTCACCGCGTCAAACGAAGAGCCATTCTCGCTAGGATTTAATTAGCGCCGCTCAAAAATTGCAGTTTCCTCATAAAATGCATGCTTGGCCCAATTAAAACTTTTGAATGTAGTCGGAGTGTTAAAAAAAAAAAAAAGAAAAAAGATGTTACCGACAAATAATATACAGTCTATAGGAGCTGTTTTTATCGTTCGGTTGTTCCGTCACGCGAGCACGCAATTAAAAACAGCAATTTAAAATAAAAGTGACGCGTACGCCGGAGAGAAACGCGGTGATTAAGGAAACGTCGATGATCTCCGGAGAAAAGGAAACGCTCTTAAACACGATACACGCTCTCGAGCGCCGGTGTGTGTTCACGGACGTTATTTATTACAGCTTTCATTCGGATCTTGCTGAAACTCGCGCGCGCGCGCGCGCAGGCACGGTGACGTGGTTGATATTAGTACAACGTCAAACTTATAATTGGCGTGTCCCGATCGATATTTTAATTTATCTAAGGGGAGCGCTCCAATGATGCTGTCAGTATACTTAACGAGTAAGGACAGCTTGCCGAACCGGTGAGTAGAAAATTGAAATCGTGACACCAGCTATTCAGATGTCACATACCCACATCGCCCGGGCTGTCAGGAAGTAATAAGTAAAAATAGATCTTTCTTCTTCGAGCACCAATTACCACTACGATTATTCAATTTATTGGTGACAGTTTTCGGAGGCCGGAGGTATTTACGAATTTTCAACAACCGCCGAAGATATTCCGGCAAAATTATACAAACGCCGCCCTGTTCTTCCAGCTTCTCTCGCGCGAACGACGAATCCGGGAAACCGAAGAAAAGAGAACGCGAAGCGTCTATCGACGTTTT
Source organism: Megalopta genalis (assembly GCF_051020955.1). NCBI lineage: Eukaryota > Metazoa > Arthropoda > Insecta > Hymenoptera > Halictidae > Megalopta > Megalopta genalis. Next base: position 883,189 of record NC_135018.1, read on the forward strand.
ATATTTGCAACATTCAGCCACGTACGATCTCGAATTAAGAATGCGAATCGAAATAATTGAAAGATCTCGCAGACGTTACCGAGAATATTGTATTTTATAAATCAGATTACACACTATGTATATCGAATATTTCCATCAGCAAGAATACGATCGTTATCAATAAGATATGCGGCCGGGCTAATTTCTGCGCGTCGAATCATTATTTATAGACCTGCCGCGAGAATGATACCGCCGAGAATGATACGAAATTCGAACCACCGACGGGCACGGATGATTCCCGAAAACGCAACCCCTTCCATTTTGTCGTTTTTATCAATTAAAAGGAGAACAAAGCGCGACCCGTCCCGTTCCCGCGTTAAAAATTCAAAGAAGCTGCGCTGCCAGACGAATCGAATGCAATATGCAACGCCGCCGAATCGATTATCGACTTTCAAAATTTTATTTACGACTTTTCTTATCTCGAGCCGCGAGCCGCGCGAGCTGCGAGCTGTCAGAGCAGTCCCGATCGCGTTAATATACACGCTGCCGTGACAAATAATTCAATTCATCGAATCTTCGAGCGGGAATTTGCCATCGACGATGATTATTGCGAAACGTGGAAAATCCAATGACGAAATTGACGCCCTATCGTGCTTCGTTAGCCGCTCATTTGAATCTCCATTATCGAAATCTCGCTAAATAATGTAATAGCAATTACTTAACTAATTCAGGTCGGCAGTTTCGCGCTTTGACAGGCGGACGTTACCGTTCTATTGGTCAGTCGTACTAGAATCGATCAACGGATCCGTTCGGGGACCGATAACGCATCTTGACAGCGTAAGTAGCGATGACGGTCATTCACGCTGTTATTGTTAGACTGTAGATCTTCGCGCGGCATCGGCGTTTCGCGATCAAAGAGCCGACAGAAGTGAAATAGAAAATTCCTATTATTTCTATTAACCTTTCGAGCTCTGAATACTCCTGGCCGAAACGGTTCGTAAGGACGGAGCGCGGCTATCGCTGACCATCGCTAGGGGCGGAATACTCTTTTGCCACACCGAAGCGTCTATCCAAGGCGCAAACAGTAATAAATTATAGTGATTCTTTTGCAGAAGGTTAAATAATTAATCTTCTGATTCAATGTCCGATGATAGCGATTCGCTATATTCTATTTCACTGTCGTCCCTTGTGAAATATTCCTCAAGATTTGACATTTTGTAGGGTGTCACGAATAAAAAGAAAATAATCGAACAAGTTATATTCCGCACTATCGTTGTTGACGCGAGCGAGACCGCGAGGTTCTTACATTCGCAAGACGATACTGCTGACCGAGTCGTTTCGAGTGCTTCGAGTCGCGAAAAGGTGACAGTGCAGGTAATTATTTTGAAATCTAATTGGTTAGAGAGTGGGACATAAAATGGGATTTCCGTTTCGGAAATTCCCGGGGATTTTGATGACCCTAATATTGCCCAACCGCTACCCAAGGAAGGCAAATTACTAACGAGTGCCCCTGTATTAATTTTACACGAAAATAACTGCATATCGATTGAAAAAATCGACAAACGCATATATCCGCCTTTAGTCCAGGCCGATGACTTAGAGAAAACACATAAATGCGGCCTTAGGCTGCACGGACGACTTTCGCCAAACGCATATATGCGTCCATAGAGCTCCAAGGGTTAAATCGTAATTAAATCGCAAGGCTCGTAATATTAGAAAGCAATTTGAACTCTTCAATTTCCGTATTTGCTGCGCGAGCGACTAAAAACTCTCGATTAAGGAACCAAGTGCTCGGCGATTACAATATGCAGTAACGACTCCGTTACTGACGCTTAGATTGTCCGCTAAATTGGACAATTTGGGAATAGGAGATACGATTATTCGAGCCTTGCGACTCGTTTTTATAGTTACCGATTTTCAACAATTATAAAAATAAACCGCAAGGCTCGCAATATTAGAAAGCAATTTGAACTCTTCAGTTTCCGTATTTGCGGCGCGAGCAACTAAAAATTCTCGATTAAAGAACCAATTGCAGATTACAATATACAGTAATGTTTTCCTTACTGACTCATGTCTCCTCTTTGGCTATTTAATTCGGCTGACAATTCAACGAAGAACAATTGCAATCAAATTTTTAGGAAATCTATTTATACTCCTAACATCTTAAAATCATCGGTAAATCATTATCGCCCGATTTCAGAACCGTCGACGAATAAAAATCCGCTCTTTAAATCGTCAGCGGGTACACGAACGTGCCTGCTGCGCAATCTACGCATCCCGACGCATCTAAAATGGCGTGTACAGGTTTATGCATTCGCATTTAATATCCGATTCGCGCGGACATTCGTAACAATTGACATTCACCGTCCCTGACAGCGCGACGTAAAAAGAAAGAAAAAAAAAAAGAAAAACCGAGAAGGGAGTCGAGAAAGCGTTCTCAGAACGGGGTATAAATGCGAGGTAAAGAAAAGAGACGGGCGGGAGCAAGGAGGGCGGGAGGGAGGGAGGGGGGCAGTTGATGCAAAGCCGCCGAGACACGATCGAATCATGCTGGCCCATTGTCCCGCGGTAGATTGGCTGATTTCGTCGGGACGTTTGACGAAGCCCCACCGCTGTTGCGTTCAAGATTGATTGGCAGTGATAGGGCCGATCGACAAGTACGACCGGGACCGACACAGAAGCTCGATGAAGGTAATTAATGGCTCGCCGGGGCCGTAGGTGTTTCGACCGAGGGGAAAGGATCATCGTTCCTAACTCACAAGGAAACGCCGACGAGCGTACGAATTTCAACGAAACTCTGCCAGCTCGCGCTCGTTCTTGCGGCATTGCGCAACGTTCTGTTTGTAGGACGGAGTTGCGTAAAAAATCGAAGAACTTTTGATAGAAATTGGATAAAGCGATGCTATTATTTTTGTACGTTGAAGCCGAAATGTTGCGTTAGGTCGACTCGTAAATAACTTCCGATGCGGATGGGTAGAATCGATTGCTCTATGAGTCACCAGGACGAACGAGTTTTTGCTTTTTACTAAATAGATAAGGGTTCAAGATAAATAAAAGAAAAGAAAAGCAAAAAGATAAATGAAAAGGAAACGGAATAAAATTCGCATAAAATTCGTATAAAATTCGACAGAATAAATTCGTTTTGATTTTTGTACCCTTTTTGAGGGTGGTTTGAAGATGTTTGATATAATTGAAACGATTGTTAACCGTCTGCAGGACCGAATTGTTTCTAGATTATACATATTTCATAATAATTGATACAACTGAAAACTACCGAATATCAACATCCAAACATAAATCAACAACCAATGAAGCAAGATCTGAAAATTGAGATGCAAAATCTTCTTGGTTATAAAAGAAAAGGCTTCAACAGATTCTGCAAAAATACTGGAACGGTCAATATTATATTAAAATTAATATATTATTATAATATATTATGATATATATATAATATATATAAAATAATATATATAATAATATATTATAATACATAAATATTATTTTTAAAGACCGTATCACCGGATAAGCATGTAAAGAAAATTAGGTTCAGCAGCTCGCGCATAAATTCGCGAGAACGAATGGCAAAATCGTGATCGCGTGTCGAAGTTAAAGACAGAAGTCGTACGACCATTTTTCTGCCACTCAACGTTTGTAAATCACGCGAGAGAACACGTGAGCCGTGGCGATTTCTTGACCGTTCGAGTTTTCCACGAGGAAAATCCTCCCGTAAAGCAACACGATAATGCGGCGCGCAGGCCGCGGGAAAGCTGATCGCACGCGTGCTACGCGAGCTGATTAAAACTTAATGATAACGACGGAAACGAATCGATACCGTTCGAAAGTGCGAATATCGGGTATGCTTGAGAACCATAATCGTAGAATCGATTCTCATTAACCCGGTCAAAGGGTAGGTTTGGCCGCGCAACAGGTGCGCGATCCCGAAAATTCTTTGGATGCGTTTCAGGCGAGATTCGTTTTAAGATACATAATGGAAAGTTATATACAAACGAACAAACTGTAACTTTCGTTTGCAACTTTCATACTTTCTCTTCCCATGTAAATGTATGCAGATGGTTGTATCGATCGCTCGTGCAGATACGAAAATAGTTAATAAACGCCGAATTAAAAATATGTACAAGCATAATCGAATTGCTTCGGGGAAACGAAAACAGCTTCTGAATCGCGCACGATGAAAGATAGGTGGCAACCGAAAGCAAATATTCGTCGTTCCAGAGACTATGCTAAAAGGTTTCGGTGTAATGTCTCCCTAACTAAAGCTCAGATTCTGCACAAAAATGGACAATTTGGGAAGAGAAGATGCAATTTTCAGAGCTTTGCATCTCGTTTATTATTATATATTGGGTTGGCAACTAAGTAATTGCCGATTTCAGTTATAGATGTCTCTCACTCCCATTTTTATGATATCCGTAAATGTTATATTATAAAATTATTATTATTATTATTATGTTACTTTTTATTATCCGTAAATGTTCAGTTATAGGTGTCTCTCACTCCCATTTTTATGATATCCGTAAATGTTATATTATAAAATTATTATTATTATTATTATTATTATTATTATTATTATTATGTTATTTTTTATTAACCGTGAATGTTAGCAACTGGACAAATTGAATGCAGCGGTCAAGGAAAAGCGACCAGAATTGGTCAATCGTAACACACTTCTTTGTCCGCTCGGCAAAAATTGATGGATATTGGTTGGGAATTGATGTTACACCCGCCATATAGTCCTGATCTCGCGCCATCGGATTACCACTTATTTCGATTCCTGGACAACTCCCTTCGTGGTAAAACTTTGAATGACGATGACGCTGTAAAATCTCACTTAACTCAGTTTTTGGCCGAAAAGGATCGGACTTTCTACGAGCGTGGAATTTTCAAGTTGTCGGAGAGATGGCAAAAGGCCATCGAACAAAATGGAAAATACATTACAGATTAAACTTCGTTCCAAGTAAAAAAAATTTTTTATTTCATCGAACAAATCGGCAATTACTTAGTTGCCAACCCAATAGTTACCGATTGTCGACGGCTGTAAAAACGAGCCACGAGGCTCGAACAATCGTGTCACCTCTTCCGAAATTGTCCATTTTTCTGCACACAATCTGAGCGTCGATTACGGAGAATTCACCGTACGGCTCGCGATTTCGGCAGCGACCTGTCGGTCGCGACGACTATCGGGACACCCTGTACAGTCCCGGGAACGGTGAATATTTATGGGGAGCGTTTTCAACGCGGTCACATTGATCTATAGGAACATTCGATAATCGCGCGATCTCTCCGGCAAGGTTGCAAAAGTAAATAAGCCTCGCATAATTCAGAGAGCGGGGTGTTTCGGCATAGCGAAGCCGGCGGAGGTAGTCGCGGAGAGTCACGCGAGACCGGACGAAATGCGTGACCAGCTGCAACGTGACGCGGTCCGCGACGACAGGCCGAGGCTAACCGTAAAAATAATAGGGTTTCCAGTGAAATAAATTGAGTTATTAACGTGACAGTATCACAATAAATTATGATGAAGTGGTTCTGGGGGCAAAAAGGTACGGTCGGATGACGGTTGGCGAAAGGTCGGACGGGGCTAACAGCGGTTGATTGCCGGTCGCTCGTTTGTCTCCATGTAGCCTGACAGGAACTATCCTGTCTGGAGTAACGTTAGCCCGCGAGAGAGCCAGACCAACGTGATTCGTTCTGTTGTGCTCTTCTCCGCGCTTCTCTAGCCCACTACTCCGCTCCGCTCAGCTCCGCTCCGCTCGGCTCTGCTCTGCTCGGCTCTGCGTCGCTCGTGGAAACCGACCGGTGAAGAGACCGGGACACGAGCGTTATTCGATGCTGCTCGTAATTATCTCTGTCCATAGATTGAAACAAATGGCACGGGACTCGGTGCCACGGCGCGGCACGACGCGAAACGACGACTCTTTTCTCCTCCTCGCTCTCCCCCGGCGCTTTTACTTAGCGTCGCAGGACAAAGTGGCAGAGGGAACTCCGCGCTTCGTCCTTTCTCACGCGCCCCGCTCCTTCTGACGTCAGTACGGGGGTTCACTGTTCCTCCGATCTTCCGCCTCGTGCTCGTCAACGACCGTACGACCGTTAACGACATTTGCCGTAATATCGATTCGGCGTTAACGAGATGCTTTATTGTCCTCGCGATGACTTTATTCGCAATCTTTCCACCGGCCTGGCCGCGCGCCGCACCGCGTCGCGCCGCGGATGAGTTCATTTAGCGGACGCGCGCGCACGCTTGCCAGTGCTCAATTGTATGCACATACTAATTCGATAAGCAAATGCGCTCGCGGACATTGAAATTGTTGCTTTCGTTAAGCGCTGGCGTATACAGGGTGTGCGGAGAAATCGTTGCTCGAGGGAGGGTTTTCGCGAGCGAAACCGAGAGCCGAAAATGTGGAATAACATTTTGCCTCAGGCGGTACTTCAGTTTCGAGAGGATCGAGATTTAATGAACACCTGGAAATCGTGCATCTCGAAAAAATTGTTTAGCAGGTTGTTGAGATTAAATAATCAAGAATGAATAAAATTCGCCATCTAGCGATCGAGTTTGATATTAAATAGTTTTCGCTGACAAGGGAGTACGGTAATGTCTCTCTAATTGTTTGTTTTTGTAGTTGTAAATTGTCAACAATTGAGCCGTTTATTTTGAAAGTGACATAAGTCACTTTACCGTAATGAAAAGTGGTGATTTTTCAATGTTTATACGAAATTATTTATACTGAGAAAAATATCAGTATCCTGAGATAACAAATACAAGTAAATCTTCTCGAAAGTTAGCATCCATATTTTTAAACGTGTTAAAACGCAAACCCTTAACCTTTTAGGTACGGCTGAATTATGCGCGAGGTTATTTCTCTGGACGGCAGAGTCTGATGTGTACTGTACAGACTCTGATACTGTATATAGAGGGTGTCTCAAAAATGTCTCGCAATCCAAAAGTGGCAGGTTCCTCAGGCCATTCGAAGCAACTTTTTCCTTTACAAAAATTTTCTCCGAGGCACCGTTAACGAGTTATTAACGAAAAACAGTGACCAATAAGAATCGAGCTCGGCTGGCACGAGGCGACCGAGCCAATGAGCGGAACTGGGCTTCGCGCGCTGGTTGGCTGGGCCGCCTCGCGTCAGCCGTACTCGATTCTTATTGGTCACTGTTTTTCGTTAATAACTCGTTAACGGTGCCTCGGAGAAAATTTTTGTAAAGGAAGAAGTTGCTTCAAATGATCCGAGGAACCCGCCATTTCCGGATTGCGAGACATTTTTGGGACACCCTGTAGACTGTTGTAAATCGATGTGAAGACAAAAGAAATGTGAAACAATGCATATGAAGACGATTATTTGGTTCGAACGATGAGCGAGTGAGCTATTAGAGCAAGCCACTGTAGTGGCGCATCGTCCAGGGAGATGACATCCGCGAAAGCCACTATAGTGGCGTGTCGTTCTAAAAGATGATATCCACGGAAACCACTATAGTGGCGTGTCGTGCCTAAAAGGTTAAATATATCGACTTAAAAACAAAGTGACTTATGCCACTTTCAAAATAAACGGCTCAATTATAAAAACGCATTAATCATTTTAGGCTTGTTGAATTTGAGAAGTCTGTTTCGTAGAGAACGATCGAACAAACTTCACAATTTAAAAGCCACGCTGTGATAACAATTTCTTGGGTGAAACTTTTCTTTAGGGGTTTCTAGTTTTTCGACTTTCCAAGGTACGTTCCGACGAATTTCGTCGAGAGAAGGCCAAAAATCGAAGTCTTGTATCTAGGAACGTAATTGAAATAAGTCCTGAATTCATTTGTTAAAAAGTTATGCGCGTTCAAAGTCGACGAATTTTCACATTGCTCGTCTCATTGAATATTCGCTGGGTATTCGATTTTTCTGCAATTTCTGTGTGCGCTTCTCGAGAGAAAATATCGATAACACGACGGTACAATTTAAAATTACATTACAACTTGTCATTAAATGTAACATGGGTTGTTGGAAAGTAAGAACGGTTCGGATAGGTACAAAGTAAGATATTTTCATAAAACGTCATATATATATATATATATATATGACATAAATCTAAATATAGATATAATAATATTAGATATAATAATACAGATATAATAATCTAGATATAAATAATAATATAGACATAAATATAAATATAAATATCATAAATATAAATATATGACATAAAATAAATAAGACATAAATCGTCTCTTAATAAAACTGTGTAACACTTGAGAACGGTATAACAATATCATTCAATTATTCATACGTGTCCACAATTTTTATACATATTTCGACCATACATTTTTGTCATAGACGCATAGAATTCGCAGTCTAATCATAACCTATTACCTAGAAAAGATATTGTTTAAATTTTTGTTATGGACTCGGATAAAAAAGACGAGAGTTTTCTTATCCTTTCGACCATTCCAAGCAATAGTTAAATTAAAGGGAAGCATCATAGTAATCGCACGGTAAGCTAGTCCCTCTAAAAGTCCCTGCAAAATGTTCGAGAGAATTTCGAGAAAATTTGTTACGTTTTAAACGGTGTCCGAGTACATATATTAATGCGAGTCATTGTGCGGGAACGACGGGCGCTGCCTTCCGCGGCTCGCAAAAGAAGTAGCAAGTCCTAGAATTGAATTCGCGGTTGAAGATTGAACACGTAGAGCCGGCGTGTACGTTCGTCGGAACCGCATAAATGAACAACAGAGAATGATAGGCCGAAGCCGTTGAAGATCAGTAAAGCATGCTCGTTAATTTGAAACTTTAATAAGCACTTCATCGTTCCTACTGGCTAATCACTTCATAAACATGGTGTGCCAGATACAACGCAGATACAATGTCCGCATTAATCGTAAGAATTACTGGTTTACGAGCGGCGAGCAGCACGATGTGTCTTTCGTTTCGTTTCGTTTCGTTTCGCTTCTGCCGCGTCTGCATTACATCACGTGGCTAATTAAGCCCTCATTATTCTCCGTGAATTATGGCAGTAATTCAACGACTTTCTCTCACTACGGCAGACTGGCACGCAAACAACGGAGGCTCGCGAGGATCCACCGGTTGAATTTCAAATGAACGTCCATTTCAGGCGATTATAAAGAACCACCTCTTTCTCTCTCTCTCACTCTCTCGCTCTCTCTATCTCTCTCACTCGCTCTCTCACTCTCTCTTTCGCTCGCAGCGATACTTTGCAGCCGCTATAAAATATCACGCGACGCGTAACTGCTAATTTATTCGATTTCGGGAATGTCAGCAAAGCGACATCGTAACAACCTGCCGACATGCACAAATGAATTATAGCTTGCATCATTCTAGACCAGAAATTTGGTTTATCTCGTTCGCCTCGATTATGATAATCGTCCACGAAACCTGGCTGGCGAAAGATGGCGGGGACCGTCGACAAAATGGAGACATTAATTCATAGCTGATCACGCGCAGCTGTTGAAAATCGTGCACCGGAAACCAAAAAAAAAAAGAAAAAGAAAAAAGAAAAGAAACACGAAGAAAAAAGACGGCAGATTTCGTTCGCATATATGGATTCGAACGATACGACCGACGGCCGGAGAATTACGATGCATTTCGACGCGCGGTTTGGAATCTTCGCCGGACATTTATTCGTTAATAGTATCGTAAATATCGAGTGCTAGTACGACGCGATGTAACTTTGGATGAATTGCCGGTCTCTCGGTGTACTTGATCGTCGAATGCATAAAATTTTACGTCTTTACGAGTGAAAGGAGAAAAACGTATTGGGAAATGTAAATATAAGTAAACACACGCGGTACGTGTATGTGGAAACCGAAGCTTGTCGGTCTTCGATCGAATACGCTCGATACCTTTTCGGTTTTCCTTACGATCGTTTCAATTAATACGTTCTGATCTTTTATTTGCAGTAATGTCTCTCTAATTGACGCCCAGATTGTCCACAAAAATGGACAGTTTTAGAAGAGAAGATACAATTGTTCGAGCCTTGCATAACCTTGATATAACCTTGACAATTCGTAACTATAAAAAACGAGCTACAAAGCGCGAACAATCGTATCTTCTCTTCCCGAATTTTCCATTTTTGTGGACAATCCGAGCGTCAATTGGAGAGACATTACGGTACTCTCTTAGCTCTCTTAATTTAACCTTGACAATTCGTAACTATAAAAAACGAGCTACAAGGCTCAAATAATCGTATCTTCTCTTCCCGAATTTTCCATTTTTGTGGACAATCCGAGCGTCAATTAGGGAGACATTACTGTAATTCTAAAGAAAATGGTACGGCAAGGGGTTATACAGAGTGTCCCAAAAATGTCTCGCAATCCGAAAGTAGCGGGTTCCTTAGGTCGTTTGAAGCAACTTCTTCCTTTACAAAAATTTTCTGCGAGGCACCGTTAACGAGTTATTAACGAAAAACAGTGACCAATAAGAATCGAGTTCGGTTGACGCGAGGCGGCCCAGCCAACCAGCGCACGAAGCCCAGTTCCGCTCATTGGCTCGGTCGCCTCGCGCCAGCCGAGCTCGCCTCTCATTGGTCACCGTTTTTCGTTAATAACTCGTTAACGGTGCCTCGGAGAAAATTTTTGTAAAGGAAGAAGTTGCTTCAAACGACCTAAGGAACCCGCTACTTTCGGATTGCGAGACATTTTTGGGACACCCTGTAGACTGCGAAAGTTTACGCACTTACGACACGTAGCTACACGCAAGAATATATAAACTTCAGTGTACTGCAATTATTTTGTACACACGCGTGCACAATATGCAGAATATGCAAGAAATAAAATAAACGAAACGTTCTCTTTATATCCTCCAACGATGAATCACGTTTCGGATAAAGTTTCATTCGTCTAGTTGATCTTTACCAAAATATGCATTCGCATGAACTTCCGCCGGTCTATTTATACCGGTCAATATATTCGAGTAGTTATCACTTTCGCTGTGCGGTTGATACACGAGGTGAAACTTTTGTGAGAGCGGCAGTCACTAAATGATAACGCCGTACCAACTGTCCGAATATTTCACGTTCGAAGTAAATATTGAAATTGAATGCACGCGCCTTTTCCCCACCGCGGCCAGCGTGAATTGCGGGCTCGATAACTTCCATTTAATTATAAATAGTCATTTTTCTTTTTCCCAACCTGGTACCGCTGCCCGGCGTGCGGCATTGTTTATGCTGACCGATCGAAATGAAAATAGGAGGAATCTCTTATTCAGATGTGAACAATTTTTCATCGAGTTGCACCGTGCTGGGGGAGTTGCGCAAATTTTAGCGAAATATACATTCTTCAGTTTCGTATAAACGAGTAATATGTATACATTGTTTTCGCGAACTTTGTGCAGTTGAGTATTGAACTAATTTATTGATACAACGACACTGATTAATATATTACTATATTATATTATTATATTAATACATTATATATTATATTATTATATTAATATATTATATATTATATTATATATTATATTATTATATAACCACGCTGATGCCATGTAAAAACTATCTGTTGTATGCCGGTGGTACCACTTTGCTACCATTTTAAAAAACTGAAATAACATCTTAACTATATTTCTTGGGTGTTAAAAGGCAGCAAACTAACTATAGCATTATGCTTATTTAACTAAGAATTAAGTACGAAAATTCTTGGATGACTTATCTTAATTTTAGGAATTTATATTACCGCCATCTTCGAAATTTTTTTTTTTAATGTAAAATTTCCAAGCTATTATGCCGGCGTCAAATAAAAGAATCGTGTCTAAGATCTGCGGACGGCATAGTGTTAATATAAAATTCTTTTCTCGATTTTTCTAACTGAAACAATTTTGTAGAACACGCAATCCTACAAATGTTATCCAACAAGTGGTCGCTGAATGCCGGTAAACAGATGTAATGTTAAATAAATAAACTTGAAAAAAGACAATTTCGCAAAAGAATCAAAAATCGACCTCAGATTCCGAAGAGTTCAACGACCAGCAACATTCGAGCGCAAACCAACGCAACGCAAACCAAATGATAAATTCTCTTCCATAATATCGTACACTCTACAACCAACGACATCGTTAAAAAAAGCCTCGCCGAAAATGAATTCGTCGAGGAACGAAGCAAGAGAGCGTTCGGAATATTATTAAAATATATTGACGCGTTTAAACATTCCGACATCCGGTCGAAGGAAAGAAAAGCGTCCCATCGACATGAATGTTTGAGGGCGTCAAGGTGGAGATCGGCCGGAGATTCTCCGGCAGACGTACAAATTGGATCCGATAATTGATTCAATAATCTCTTACCAATGGAGTCTTGTAATTCAGTGGGAATCTCTGCGTCTAGATTTCAATTTCTATTTGCGATATCGATCCGGGCGGCGAGCCGGCGTTGTTGCCTGCGGAGAGAGGAGCGACAGCGAGAGAACGAGAGAGAGATAGCGAGAGAGAGAGAGAGAGAGAGAGAGAGAGAGAGAGAGAGAGAGACAGGGAAGGCATTGCGGTTCATTAAGACGAGGTTGTAGCTGATTCTTCCTGATTCGTTGTATTTAGATTGTAAAACGACGCGATAAGGAGCGGCAAAGCCGCCTTCCATCCAAAGGTATATCTACCCTCGGCACGGCCGGATATATACGGGCTCGCGAGGATAACGCCAGGCAAGAGATAGTTCGGGTTTAACCCCCTCGACAACCACTGCTATACCTCCTCTTACTTAGGAACTCCTTGGCTCCTTATCACCAGGCCGGGCTATAACCAACCGAAGTTTCCTCATCAATGTCCCATCCAACCTGGCGTCGCCGACTTCCTGCCTCCTCTCGAGTGCCTCGTTATACGGCTTTTGTCGCTAACATTTTACACGAAAATTACGATACCGCGGCTTAAGCGGGACAAAGACGCGGCGCGCGGTTCACGGCGGTGCCACCGACCCCTCCGTGTAATCTAATTAATCGATATTACCGTGATATTGTTGCCGCGTACCCGAGAAGAATACCGAGCGCATCGCGCGAACACACCAGAGAGTTCGCCAAAATTTCGTTCGGATAAAAGACGGATGAAAGACGAAGTATCGACCGTTCAAATTTTATTCGACTCCGTGGAACACGTGTTCGATGTAAAATCCGGATAAAATTGTATTCGACACCGAGGGATAAAGATTTATCTTCATTTGGAAGAGAGTTCGCGCGCGAATAAGATTTCGTTCGATGGAAGAATTCATTCGAATAAGATTCTATTCGAATAAGAATTTATTCAGGAATTCATGGGATAAATAATCGATTTTTGAATAAGAATGGTATAGAATGTAATGATAGAGAATATTTTTCATAGTTTACCGATTTATGTCTTCTATATTACTTTTTCTAATTAACTATTCTATTATTAGTATAATATTATATACTATTATATTATTAATATAATATTATATACTATCACATTATTAATATAATATTATATACTCTCATATTATTAATATAATATTATATACTATCATATGATTAATATAATATTATATACTATCATATTATTAATATAATATTATATACTATATTATATTATTAATATAATATTATATACTATCATATTATTAATATAATATTATATATTATAATTACTATTAATTAATTAAGTAATGTAGCATCGGAAAGCTTGTTACTTTTTCTCTGAACTTTAATTTAAAGACAGAATATTTCTTCCTATCATCCGACAACCCTTCGAGTCTACAATAACCTTAATATCGCTCTTATCAGATAATTCTCCAATTAAATATAACGTTAAAAAATAAAAATGTTGAAATTGAAGCTCAAAGCATTTGATTTGATTGCACAGCCGAGAGCATTAGAATACTAGCTTCACGACGTTCGATAGTACCTATATTTTAGTTATTTGATTACGGTTCGGGCAGATTTTAATTAATATACAGATAATACAAAGATGATCACAACTTAGACTTTAAGAAGGATTTGTCGAAAAACGATAGAATACGTTAGACACGTCGGATTTGTTTCGCACGAAAGCAAGTTAATTCGGAGGGCTGCCTTTACAGTGTTCACGATTTCACCCAATCCGAGCTCCGTACATGGGCATAACGATTTCAGGTAAAAAGTGAACGAATGACGCGCTATTTAGAGCAACATGACTGCCTGCGAGTAAAATTAACTTGTAATGAATAAAGTAAAATACCGCAATGTGGTCTACATACCGCTGCTCTTTAAAGAAAGAAAATGCAATTATCTTACTGCACGCTGCGCGTACATACAGATTTAGACGGTTCGAGGCTGCGGGCCTGTTCGGAAAAAATAAGCCGATTCGAATAGTTAATCGTTTTGCATATTTTAAACGCGCGAGCGGAATTTGTTTTCTTCGGACGACAGGAGATTACCGAAACGGTATCGTCTGCGTATAAAAACCAGTTTCATCAGTGTAAATTCGTGCTCGTTTACGTTCAACCTGTCCCGTGCATGCAACTAACATGTGTCTTAATTCCAATGTTTCCAGCAACAACGAAACGCATTGCCGGCCGTACGTGTAATTACATCTTACCGGGTATGGATGTACGTATACGCGGACGCGAAAGTGGATCGAACCGTATTAATGAGAAATTAAAAGGGTGTCTGCAACAGCGCTCAAATTATTACAAAATATTCGATCTTCACGGCACATTAATATTATTCGCGAAATACGTTCCCGAGTCTCGTTTGATTTAAGAAGAACCTCGAGATTCGGTGAATAAAGAACATTCGGAAACCGCAGAAATTATCGTTCGAATAATTGCTGTGTTATCGAACAGGTTTTGCAATTTTTCAATTAACGTATTGCAGATATTCACGCGCATCGAGGAACAAATTATTACTCATTTCGCGCGGAAAACAATCCAGATCATTATCGCGGAAACAGAAAGAGTATATTGCATTTAATAATTAATTAAGAAAGATTATATTTCATTTAATAATTGATTAATTAAAATTTTTTTTAATGCACGGAAATTAGAATTAATTTAATAATCATATCAATATCTTTAAGTATATTAAATATACATATATTATACATAGATCGAAGGGAAAAATTCCTTTATGGTGTATAAACTTTTAACTTAATTTTACAAGTACTTTTTCGACTATGTAGGCAACGTTTTTATACTAAATCGAAAGTTTTTCGTATTTTCACATTCATGTACTCTGATATACTGTAAAGTATTGTTCCCCTTCGATGTACATCTATTTAAATATTTAACTATTTACACGCGGAAAAACCATAGCGAAATTACACGATCGCCGAATGCATCGCAGAGCCAGAAAAAAACGCTCGATCCATCGATCTGGAACGTTTCCGAACAATTTCCACAAAATATCCGTGCGAAAATGATTTCCGCGGGCGGCTTGCGCGAGCGAAAAATGTCCAAAAGGATTTCGTTCTCTCGCGCCGCGTCACGGAATCGTTAATTGGCGTTAAGAAATGTCAGCTGGTTGCGCCGTAGAGGGCAACGAAGAAAAAGTGAACGCTTTCAGAAGTACGGTCGGCGGAGAACAGTGTGCGTGAAACGCGGCTGCACGTGCAGCAGAACACGCACACAACGGGGGCCCGCGCGTCGGCCGCGTACAAACGCGAGTGTATGACACATATATAATCAAACGTGAGTAAAGTCTCTTGTCAGTTGGCTCCGTTACACCAATCACAATTAATCTGTCGGCCCCTTTGTAGTCGACTAGATTGAGAGATAACTCCCTCCTTCATGCTCGATCCAATAATTTAAGGTAATTACAAGCGTAGCGTACTGGTAGATAGGCCGCGAACGCGGCGCGGTCGGACTACACATGCTCGAAACCGCGCGCGGTACGTGCGCGCCCTGGCACGGTGTGTCGTAAAACGGTTTTTTGTTTCTCGATTTCTTTCTTTTTTTTCTCCTTTCTTCGGGCAGCGCCGGCTGATCGACTCGGAAATTAATTTGATTTCCAGAGGCGGAATCGCTTTCGCGAAATAAGGCAAAACGAAAGGAAACGGATACAATAATAATAATATCCCCCGCCGCGGCGTTTCGAGCAACTTTCCACCAAATTAATTTAACGATACGTTTGTATAATCAGATCCGGCGTGCCACGGGCACGCTTTGATACGCCACCGAGTACATAATCACCGCGGAGCCGGAACCGCGAAGCAAACGTTTCGCGTTTCGTCGTGACGGCACGCGGGAGCGGCAATAATTTTTATAATTGCTAATTTTCTGGTTAACTGCCGCTCGGTTTTATGAATTTCATCGAGCCACGTGAGCACACAGAATGTCATTTCTAATGAATCGAACGAGCAGTTTCAGAGCTGTTGTTGATTTTAACCTTTTAGGCACGACGCGCCACTATAGTGGCTTTCGCGGATGTCATCTCTCTGGACGACGCGCCACTATAGTGGCTTGCTCTAGTAGCTCATTCGCTCATCGATGGAATCAAATAATCGTCTTCATATGCATTGTTTCGCACTTCTTTTGTCTTCACATCGATTTACAACAGTCTACAGGGTGTCCCAAAAATGTCTCGCAATCCGGAAATGGCGGGTTCCTCGGATCATTTCAAGCAACTTCTTCCTTTACAAAAATTTTCTCCGAGCCACCGTTAACGAGTTATTAACGAAAGACAGTGACCAATCAGAATCGAGTACGGCTGACGCGAGACGGCCCAGCCAACCAGCGCACGAAGCCCGGTTCCGCTCATTGGCTCGATCGCCTCGCGCCAGCCGAGCTCGCCTCTCAATGGTCACTGTTTTTCGTTAATAACTCGTTAACGGTGCCTCGGAGAAAATTTTTGTAAAGGAAAAAGTTGCTTCAAATGGCCTGAGGAATCCGCCACTTTCGGATTCCGAGACATTTTTGGGACACCCTGTATATACAGTATCAGAGTCTGTACAGTACACATCAGACTCTGCCGTCCAGAGAATTAGCCTCGCGCAGAATTCAGCCATACCTAAAAGGTCAAATGCGGCTCGTTCCGTGGAGATGGACGATCGTGTTCCGTTTCCTCGAGAGTTTATGGCCGCGCTCCGGTCAAAAGCCGCGAACAGAAAAAGTGTCATTAGTGTATCAATTTTCTTTTTTATTACACACTTAATGCAATACATTGTAAATAGTAATCCACGCGCGGCGATCTTTTTGCTTCCCTTTCTGGTTTAATGTTTTCACAAAAAGCGACCGCGTTGTTACATATTTACGAGCGAATTGTACATTCTGAATCAACCGCGTCTACGTACGCGGTTTAAGACGTGCCTTTTACTGTGTCAGAGTCACTCGTGACGTATGCAATCCAAACGTAAATGTAGATTTCAAACGGAAAAAGCACGCGCGATCTTTATTCATGTTTGCACCAGCGAATACTGAGGGAATGATAATTTAACCGTGAAATCACTTCGCGGCGGGAGTCAGGAGGCGTAGCTCTCGGTGCTGCCGCGTTGCGTGCGCTCAATTCCGAGCCCTGGGCCAGATCGAGAGTCTTCGAACGTTTGCTCTCGAATGACGACTCGGGGGCACCGCTAAAAATTGCTACATCGCTCTTTACAGTACCTTTTTGCGTTATTAAATTATATATTATATATATTATTATATTATATATATTATATATAAATATTATATTTAAAAATTTACTAAAAATGTAAATATTCTACGGATAAATAAGCACAATTTCACACGCATGCGATGCAAAGACCTAGCAAAATGAAAATACTACACGCCGAAGGAAATATCTTAGTTTCGAAGTCGAATTAGCTTCGGGTGCGAATTCGGGTTGATAAACGGAATAGGAAAAAAATAAATAAAACGCAGCCGATTCCCGGCGAAAGCAACGGAAAAAGATGCTCGGTCGGGGCAGGATAACGTTGATCGCGCACATGTGAATCATGGTCGGCGCATCGACATCGGCGGCCGTTGAAATAAAAGGAAAATTCAAAGGCGTCCATCAATTATCGTTATTCATTATATTCGCGACTATTCATCGGGCGACCGCGGAAGAAGGGGCGTGCAGAAGTTGAGCCGATCGTAGAGGAGGCCGCGTAAAAAATGGCTAATGCTATCCCATTAAGAAGACCAGGATATGCGACTTGTGCAACATTATCAGCCGCGGCGGCAGCGCAACGGTGGTTACCTCTTCCCTAGCCACCGACCCGCGTCGACTCAGCTGATCGCTATGCCGCTGTCGTATTATGTAAATTCTTGACATCAGCACTGACCCCACAATTAGTTATTCCCGTACGTAAAGTTTCGCGGAGATTCTCTGGTGTCTTCCTTATGGAATTCTCGGCGGTCGCATATCGACGGAGCCCGCGAGCTCCTGACGCGCGACGTGGACGCGGAAGTATGTTCGGGATATTCTTGCTGGCGCGTGTAATTCCTCGCGGCATATTATAAGCTATATACGATACATACGTGTGTATATATATGTATATATAAATATAATCCGAGACGCGAATTCATCATCCGCGTGCGCGGTTATAACGTGTTCACGCGGGTCCAGAAATTAGGAAATTGTTAATCTTCCTCTGTAACGTCGCCCCTTGAACTTCGATTTTACTTCGAGAACTATCGAAGGGACGCAAAGACTAGATCTGCCGAAGGAATTTTAACCCTTTGCACTCGAAGCTATTTTAATTATATTTTAAACACATTTTCTGACCGTGTTTCTATTTTATACGATTTATCGCGATTTATGCATGCGAAAGCCTATCGGCAAGTACAAAACTTGCAATTTTAAGAGTCTTTTAGAAATAAACGAGTCTGATGCTATTACAATTATAGTATAGCAATGTTTAGTGGCGCCTCAGAGTCGCCGCTCGAGGCGAAGCAGAACTCCCGAAGCAGAACTCTACAATTTGCTAAGAACTCGACTCGCCTGCTGCTTTTTAAGTTCGTTGTCACTGTTAAACGCATCCTTGAGATCCTTCAAATGTAGATAGAATAATATTTAATATTCTAATAATATCTAATATCCTGTTAAATCACAGAAAACACAGAACATTCGCGGCCGAGTGAAATTTAGCAGACCGATAAACAAGGGTGCGGAGAAAATATCCGCACGGTCGCTAAACTATAGCGATCCTGAGGGACACGCCGCGCACACTGTGTATTTACCGTGACTGGAAAACGCGAGAGAAAACGCGATATACAGCAGAAGCTCGATAGCCGTTCGAAAATGGGGTTGGAAATGCATGCAAACATCGAGGTTCGTATACTTAACGAGGAAACCAATCAGCCTCCTAAGAGCTCTCACTTGCAGCATGTCTCCCGCTGGGCGCACTGTTCATACTCGTTTACTTTCGCTTCGTAGCTATTGTTACGGATCTGTTGTTGTTCTTCTTATGGTGGTTTCCCCATAAGACCACATTTCACGATTCTCTTTCGGTTCCCGGTTTTCTATTTTGTTTGCACGAAACCAAATGATATATCGCCGTCTACCGTGTTTTAATGGAGTGCAACCGATGGAATTTGCTTGTAAGCATCGCCGTTGCGTTCACCGACGCTTTATTCCAAGTACTTTCCATTCTTCCGCGAAAGTATTCAGCGAAGTTCAGGACTTTATGGTATCGGACATTTAGCATTAGGCTGGTAGAAATGGAATCTTGCTAATTAAGTTCGGACGACCGATATAGCTGTTCGAATCGAAGCAATCTCTATTCTATGATTTTGAGATGTAACAATGAAAATTGGCATTGTAGTGAAAGAACAGGTTGACAATTGAATAGACGGTGAAAATATTAATCAGCTGCGAAAATAGACAGCTGATTTATTCTTAAACCATTGCATTAGAGTGCATAACGATTTACAAAAAGTAAAAGCTATATACAGGATGTCCCACAAATGTCTCGCAATCCGAAAGTGGCGGGTTCCTCGGATCATTTGAAGCAACTACTTCCTTTACAAAAATTTTCTCCGAGGCACCGTTAACGAGTTATTAACGAAAAACAGTGACCAATAAGGATCGAGCACGGCTGACGCGAGGCGGCCCAGCCAACCAGCGCGCGAAGCCCAGTTCCGCTCATTGACTCGGTCGCCTCGTGCCAGCCGTGCTCGATCCTTATTGGTCACTGTTTTTCGTTAATAACTCGTTAACGGTGCCTCGGAGAAAATTTTTGTAAAGGAAAAAGTTGCTTCAAACGACTCGAGGAACCCGCCACTTTGGATTGCGAGACATTTTTGGGACACTCTGTATAAAATTGAATGCACGATAACGTGGCTCATAAATTCGAATGCTACAGCATTCGCGTCATTCTCTATCGCAACGAAGACGAATGCTACAATGTTCGCGTCCGCGAACGCGTCAAAATCGTGCAAGAAATTGCTGGTAGAACGTCTTTTCTCAAAATCGTCGTCTGCGAGCTTCTGAAAAATGCAGAAGAACAAATATACGCTGACACAAAAGGAAGAGAACTCCAAGAAAGTCCACAAAGAGATACTTAAAATCGCTCCGCCCTTCAACTGCGCTCGCGCACAGAGCAAACGAAACGAAAACGAAACGCAGCCATGCCGGTAAAAATAATTTAGTCGACGCGTTCTCGACAAAGAAACGACCGACGGAGTTCTCGGCGCGAGTCGCGAACGAGTTGAACGATCACCTTAGCCCGCGCGATAGCGATCCAAAAGCAAATCGATCCTGCGAGAGCATACTTTCGAATTTCCGCGTTGCCCGAGAAAAATCGAACGGCGAACGGTCCAATATTTTCGGAATAAAACCTGTACAAAACCGGGAGCGGATGACGCGCTCGCGCGCGGCCAAGAACCGCGCCGAGATGTATCAAAGTCGCCGGATTAGACTATGCTCGTTCCGCTCGGAAAAATCGAAGTCGAAGGCGTGTAGGTAGACCACTATTTTAGCGGAACCGTCGCGGCAAGGGAGGGTCATCTTTTACGCCGTTTCCAACGACCTGTCCGACGATCCGGAGAAGATGAACGCGCATAGTCGATACGAAGTCAACGTCTAGAAACGTGTGGACGTAGCACGGGCTCGGTTCGACGGAGGAGGACGTGGCTACGCGCGGAAGGAGGACAGCTCGAAAAAGAGAAGGAGAAAGACCGAGATAGAGATGGAAGTGAGGTCGAATAGCAGCGCTCCGATCAACATTAATCACTATCCGAAGCGAGTAGATAGCCGTCGAATGCTCGCTTTCTAAAGCAAGGTGAAGGGGTGGCTGATAGATGGAGGTGATGAATGGCTCCGTGACGCGGAGCGATCCATCATCTCGGGGCCGACATCCCGGGAGCTGCCTACTGCGAGAGCTAGCAGGAGAGATTTCGCGCGAGAGGTCACCTCGGCTAATTCATCATCCGGTCCGTCGCGTTCTATCTCCTTCTCTCTCTCCCTCTCCCCCCCTCTCCCGCCGCCTCTTTCTCTCCTTCTCCCTTTCCCCTTCGCCCCTGCCTCCTGCACACCACCGCGTCTAATACACACTTCACCCCTTTCCCTCGAATCCACCCACTTTTCTCACCTCTTTTCACTCTGCGCCGTAGTTTCCCTGTTTCCAGTGCCGCCGGTTTTCGCGGACCCCTCTCTCGCTCTCTCTCTCTCTCTCTCTCTCTCTCTCTCGCTGACTCTCTGCCCTCTCTATTTCTCTTCCCCGTGATCTCGCAGCCTTGCCTAGTTTCGTTGCTAAAACCGTGGCAGCACGAGCAGCACGCTGGATCGTGGTGTCTCTGTCTCGTGGCCGAGCACTCAAAGGAAACGTCAGCCAGCTGGGCATCGTTAACGCCGTCTCTTTGACGGCACCGTGATCGATGAAACGGTGAGAGCGGTGTGTCCGGAGTTGCCGGTGAACTTGATCCGCGTAAAACTTACTATCGAGCAAATCTTATTGGATCTCAAGCAGCTGTTGATTACGCGCTGCCTCCACGTCGTTATACAGATTGCCTCGGAAAGAACTCGCTGGTTCTTTCGATTTCATTCGACTTCCGGTTCTCGGTTCTCCGTTCGGTCGATTCCTCGCGTCTCGATGGCGCGGCGGTGTTTCTAATACGAGCCGTTTATTTTGAAAGTGGCATAAGTCGCTTTGTTTTTAAGTCGATATATTTAAGGGTTCGCGTTTCAACACGTTTAAAAATATGGATGCCAACTATCGAGAAGATTTACTTGTATTTGTTATCTCAGTATAGATATATCTCAGTATCATTTTTCTCAGTATAAATAATTTCGTATAAACATTAAAAAATCACCACTTTTCATTACGATAAAGTGACTTATACCACTTTCAAAATAAACGGCTCATATCAGGGCGTTCGCGAGAAAAGTGACTAGAAAATAGACTACGAATATGTATGCAAAATGAAAATTGATTGTCTATTGGAGGAGATAAGAGGCGATCGAGACACTTCGTTCGGTCTTTAATCGTTTTGGAAAGTTGAGAGCAGTGTGTCGATATAGTGCAATTGTTTTTATGTCTCCACGTAAGCGTTGAACTAATTAATTTTCGAGTAAAGTGCCAGTCGATATTTTTTGTTTAAATAAAATACAATGCCTAATCGATCGGCGAACAAACAAATATTATTTCCTTCGAAAAGATTGCGACGACCTTATTAAATAAATAGAGTTCTACAATTTTAACGAGAAAATTGCGATGCAGTAACGAAAATACTATTACAGAATATTGTCATGTATTAAATAGAATAAATATGAATAGGAATATTTATACGTACAAAATGTACAGAATATTGAATGCGTTTGCGGCCGAGTCACCTGAAATTCGAGCATAGAACATCTCCGTTTTCTCAACGATAAGAGATAATGGTTTTCTATCTTCCTCAAGTTCAGATTTTCCAAAACAAATAGAATATCGCAATCGAATAAAACACACAGTCCCTTGACACCTCGTCTCAATCATCTTGTATCATCAGAACAAAATATTAACTCGTACGCAATTCTTTTTTCTTAGCTTATCGTTGACCGTTTCAAGGAAATTCCTGAGCGCAACCTTCTCCCTTCGCGACGCGTTCTCGGTGATTACGTCGTATAAATAGCTTTCCGTTGAAAACGAAACTTTTCCCAACCGACAAGGATTTCTACGTAACAGTTCACACGTACGATAAATGTCAAAACATCCACGGCCCGCTTAGAGGCGCGCGCGTTGCGCGCACGATTTATTAAGGAATGCCTTGGCAGCTGTATCGGTGAACGTCTAAATTGATTTGCTACACGATGCCCGAGGAAATCCTTTGGAAAGAGCCGGTCGGAGGTAAGTTGTGTCATCGAAATTAAACGCGCTCGTACGCAAACAGTGGCTCGCATTCATGCTGGGTGTAAATGGAAGTAACAAGGAGGCACAATGCATCACCGTCCTGCGGTTGATTCTTACGTTCGGCGTCGTGCGTGCGATGACGCTGCGGGAGACACCGACATGAAAGCAAAATCGACGGGGTTGTCGCGGGTTGTCTCTGTAATTCCCTGAACGACACAATCGAGCTTGGTCCTTTCGATGTTCCCAGCCGTTACTAATACAGAATTCAAAATTGTATTCTATGTTTTACGCCGCGCGCGTATTTGCAACTAAATAATTCAACGATTATAAATTGCAATCGATGTCGCGGAGAAATGTAGTATGCGAAGAATCGATGTGCTTCTTAGAAGCATGAAAGCAAGCCGGTGAAAGTTCGTATGGTTATTCCTTACTTTGCAAGGAATTACGAGCGTTCGGTAGTTTTATTTGACATTTTTTTTCCAAGTATATGCACGACTCTTTCGTTATTATTCCTTGGAACAATTTTATTCTAACGTTATAATATATATTTTTGACAGTTCAAAACTGAAATTATAAAGATATTGGAAGAATTTGAGAACGTTTTTACATTATGTACAACTTATTAAAATGTTTAAAAGAGGACAGACCTTCTTATCTGACTTACACAGCCCTCCTTGCAATTAGTTAAATTTAAATCATCTAAAAAATGATGCTTTAAGCCAGGAGTGTCAAACTCGCGGCCCGAGGTGAATATTTTTGCGGCCCAATCAAAATATCCGACGCAAAGTAAAAATAAAATAGAAATCTGAATTAGGAATTTTGAAAGTAGTCTCGGCCAATAAAATTTCTCCCGAAACAGGAAAGATAGTATCAGAGAAGAGATGTCAAGAATCAGGACGTAAACAATAATTTAGCTTTATATATGTTTATTACAATGTACTAGTCAAAATAAAAATATTTGTTTCTATGAACATTGATTTCTTTTTTTTTGCGGCCCACCTAAAGTTAAGCATCGTTTATTTGGCCCAAGTTAGCTTTTGAGTTTGACACCTCTGCTTTAAGCTAATAAAATTATTTTGAAGTATGTGAAAACAAAGAAATGTCAAGATATCCACAGAAAAATAGCAAATTGGTAAAGAAGACGTTTTAACCGAGAACAACAATTAGGTAGAATTTTCTGTAAATTTCCAATCGACACGAACGATCTCCATTTTGCATAAACATCCGCAGTTACGAAGGTGCTTTATAAAGTCCCATCCTCGATTTTGCGGCTCATTTCAACCCCTTTCAGTCAACCCCTAAACACGCTATAAAAAAAAAATGCTTGTCGCCACCCCTTGTCGGCGCAATTATGTATCCATTACGTAGAAATAAGGTCAAGCCGGAACTTGCGTTCACGTGGACTCCCGTGTTAGCATAAAGCCGACGTCTAAAGGCGTGATACAGAGTTTAAAGTCGTGTTTCCGCGTTTCAGAGGCCATTTCTTCCGCGGCGCGGCGGAAAGAAAGCTGCCGGGTCAACGATATCTTCCCCCCCCCCCTCGATTGCATCCTCTAAAAATTCAATTTTATGTGTCAGAAGCGCGAACATCGTAAAACCTTCAGCAAGGTTTGCCCTATCGATTTCGTCTTCCACAATTTCTGCCGAGGGGGATCGGCTGTAGCTTATAGATGAATTATAGTTGCTCTTTGCTGTCGCGCATTCAACGGTGATGTATGACTCGACGGGAGATGGCAGGTAGAAAACATCCACGATGTACGGCCTGTTAATAACAGCAAGAATGAACGAACGGCTGCACAGCGCGGTACACAGATGCCGCTGGCGGCTAGACCCCCTTTGTGTTTTATTACAAACGATACGTCAGCCACGATGTATGGGCTGCTTTTATCCACGGCCTGTTATTGATGTGCTAAATTGTCTGCCCTGACTCGTAAGACTGGCCAGGATGGCTGATAGACATCGTTCAGGGACGTGTTCACGGCGACAAAAAGATTCGATCGAGGACAGAACGGACTTTCTTTGATCGGACTTAACGCTGGAACCCCCGGCGACGCGGTACACGGGGTAGTTCGCGCTGCAAATCGCTCGCGTTGACTTCGATCTCTCCTAATTTTCCGCGTGAAATGCGCCGGCTAACAGCACCGAGTACGGTAATTTCTCCCCAATTCGCGCTCAGATTGCGCACAAAAATGGACAATTTATATATAATAGTATATTACTATATATTATATACAGTAATATATATAGTATATATATTTACTATAGTATATTTATAATATACTATACTACTTCCTATATACAAATATACTATACTATACTACTTACCATATACAAATATTACTAAGTATAGTAATACTAGTATAGTATAGTATATTTGTATATAGTATATAGTATAGTAATATTTGTATATAGTAAGTAGTATAGTATAGTATATTTGTATATAGTATAGTAATATTTGTATATAGTAAGTAGTATAGTATAGTAATATTTGTATATAGTAAGTAGTATAGTATAGTATATTTGTATATAGTATTGTATATGTATAGTATGAATAATAGTATCTCCTCTTCCCAAATTGTCCATTTTACTCATTCATAGCTAGAATGTTACAATTAGTATCCTAAAAAAAAACGTACAAAAATCAAGAGAAGAAGAAAACTAAAAACGTATTGGAAAGTGATATCAAATTGTTATTATTATTAACGCGAAGAGGACCCTGCACTAATTTTTCTTATTCGACGAAAGCGTTTCTCGCAGATGAAAATTAACTTTTTACAGTCTTTTTATAGTTCTTACACGAACTATGAACTTAAAGCCGAGACTCGAATCTGCGATTTTCACTACAAAACTGGACTTTGTAAAAATCGGACTCAAGTAAAAATTGCTTACGCTAGCTAACAACTTTTCTCCTGAACCAAATGAAATGATAACATTGATTTTAGTTAACGCACACGTTCTCTCGTATTTTAGAAATGTTCACCAGCCGTAAATTCATCTTTAAAGCTGAAACTAATTCTACGCGTTGTTCGGGCTAACAAGCGTGTTGTATTAAATTGTCTCTCTTGAGAGTAGACTAATTTAGGGAAAAATGCACATTTGGCGAAACAATTAACAATAGTTCGAGATTATCGTCGCTTTTATTTTTAATCTCGGCTGCCCGATCTTTATCAGGCAGCCTAGATTAATAATGTTTCGGGAATAAGAGAAACCCGCATTCCGCGAGCGGGCAGCAGCAATAATAAATCGTTTGTAGCGTTTATATGCGCCTTGTTTGTCGCGGTCCCGTTTTTCCGGTTATCGAGACAGATCCGGGCAGGATGGCGAAAAAGACACGGTGCAAGAGAATAGGTATTAATCGCGCCGCCTACAGCTGACACAATAACGATATACGTATTTACGTGGCAACAGCGAAGCGCGGTGTTTCATTTTTCAGCATTCAACCGAGTAGGTTTGCACGCTCGCGTCGGAGAAAGTTGTAATTTCCGGTGCAACTTTGCCGGCTAAGAAAAAGTGGAAAACCATACTTCTTATTCAGTGTTCGGAGCAACGCATCGCGTGCCATGTATTTTCATTAGTTATTTCTTTCAAGAACGGAAATAAAGGATGAAAGCCGCAACACGTCTGAAACGAGGCTTAAAACATGGAAATTAATTCGCCGTGGAATAAAATTTGCTGTACGAATTTTTTTGAATAATTTCCGCGATTCGTACGATATATGTATACTCTCGTTAGTTTTGAAAAATTTGGTCGCCGTCGTTACATATAAATCTGACGAATTTTGCACCGAACGCAACAACAATGTTTCTACGGTAGCAAAACCGTCTGCGAGATTCTACGGGAAGTGACATAAAACACAATTGACAACGGTTGACCCGAAAATGCTTCGGGTAGATTTATATGGCCGAACAGAACATTAATCCCGAAACTTTATGATCTGAAATTAACGTCAGTTACGATACACCTGTAAATTAAATGCGATTCATAATATATGTATATACATATATATCTCGTGGAACGAAATCAATAACAATAAAATTACAAATTATCGAACGACTAAATTACAGTTAACACCTTGAACCGGATTTGCAAGTCGTGTTACTATTAACGAACATTGGTTAAATTCGAAATTTATAGGGGATTTAACAATAACCGAATCAGAGATACCAGGCTGTTATCGAATTTAGGAAAGGCCGAAGAAAATCGTGAAGATACAATTGGATAAAAATATCAGCGAACATAAATAATAGAAAACAATATCTTCTATCCCTTTATTCAGAAGATAAACTAGAGATTGTTATTAAATGTTCATTGATACCAGGTTGTTATCGAATGTAGAAAAGGCTGAAGAAAATCGTGACGATACAATTGAATAAAAATATCAGCGAATATAAATAATAGAAAACAATATCCCTTTATTCGCAACATAAACTAGAGATTGTTATTAAATATTCGTCGACAGCGAGTCTTGATAATGAATCGCTGATCGATATTATACTCTAAACCACGAAATAAGACGTACACTGTCAACGAACGGAAATAATTTGTACAACGAGAGCGTTTTTGCTCTTTCCTTTCTCGATTCCTGCCAGCACTTTGCTTTACACACACACACACACACACACACACACACACACACACGTACAAAAGCAATCGCGCGTGATCTACGAGAAGACGTCTGTAAACTAATGTCACCGTCATTACTTAAGTTCCGCTTGCGTCGATTATCTTTCGATTAAAGACGCGGCGCAATCCGTTACCGTTGATTGAATCGTTTTTCAGAGCGATGCCGCTGCTAAATTGCTTGCTTCATCGCGTTCGGTATAATAGATGATGTACTTCGTTTCGTGCAACGGGACAGAACGTCCGATAGGCGAGTCATCATGTGACACATCTAGCTGGCACAGCGATCTACATAGGAAGAACATGACGTCCGCGTGAAAGACGATCATCGATGGGCGCCGACGGTAAATGCCCGAAGACAGATTTACACTTTCCCCATTCGACGTTGCCGTGAACACCTTAACACCGCGCGCGTTAACGTCGAGGAAATAGGTTCCTGTTGGAAAGAGACCGCGGCGGACCCAAGAACGCGACGCGCCGCGAACAGCTGTTAGAAATATATTATGCGGAAGATCAATAAAATCACTCTTGGGACTCCGCCGAACTCACGCACCCAACACGAAAATTCTTTCTCGTTCACGGAACGACTCCGTTGAACACCGGGTCCAGGTAGATCGAAATAAACGTCTGTTATGCTTATAAACACGCGCGTTATTTGGAGCCACCGGCAGGGATGTCGTCGAGAATGGACGGATGTAGAACGTCCGATACGTTTCGCATCAAAAAGACAATAATCTATTCTTTATTTAACGGCTTTTAATCTTGGCTTTTAATCCAGAAAAAAATTACATCCGCTGTCTTCGGGAACCTGGAACCCAGTTCTGACGACCGGTAAATCGGAACAACTTGGCTGTATATACGAGTGACGGGTTCTAAATCTTTTCAGCTGCTGAATTATGCAAGCTTATTCGGTGGATTCAATTTTGCATATTTTTTTACGCCTCGTACTTCTCTATTTTCAGAGACCGAGTCAGAAAATAGAAAATTGAGTGTACCTATTGTCGATGAAAAAGAAAAGCAACGAGATAATCTCGAACTATCTTTAATTGTTTCGCCAAATATGTATTTTTCCCTAAATTAGTCTACTCTCAAGAGAATTGCACAGATTTAATACAATTAAATTGCTACAATTTAATACAACGCGTAGAATTAATTTAAGCTTTCAAAGCTCCGATATTGTTGCAAGGATCTTCCAATTTTAATAGGCTAGAATGGAAACTTCTTATAGATCGTGGTTACGAAATACTTACTATAATTTTATAGTAAAAAAAAGCTGCGAATACCGATATTTTATGATATTATTATATATAATTAACTAATATTATATAATATATATATTATATAATACTAGTATTATATTATTATATCTATTAGTAATATATTATTATATATATTACTAAATTACTTATAATATATATTAATAATATTACATGATATTATTATTTATAATTATATTTATAATGCTCGGCAGTAATTCACTGAATTATGCTCCGATCGACGCTTTCAGTGTCACGCCGGACATGTACGAATGACAGAATTTTTTAACCAACTTGAAAATAAACTCTCGTTACAGTCTATTATCGACAAAAGCAATGGCTATAATTCAATTTCGTGTTTCAAGCATTTATGACAAAGACATGCAAAGGAAGTTGAAAGCAGTATAAAGGTTCGAAGAATTGAAGATTACCGATTATGCAGTAAATTCTCTCCAGTTGACCCTCGGCTTGGAAACAAAAGTGGTTTTGTTTCCAAGTGGTTTTGTTTGTTTGTAAGTGGTCAATTTGGGAAAAAGAGGTACGATTGTTCGGGCCTTGCGGTTCGTTTGCATAGTTCTCGACAATCGGTAGCCATAAAGACGAACCGCGCAAGGCTCGAACAATCGTATCCTTCTCTTCCCAAATTGGCCAATTGTCTCAATTTTTGTGTAGAAGCGAGGGTCGATTAGGGAAAATTTACTGCACCGGTACCGCGTCATTTACCTTGACCGATTTACAAAATAAATCGTGTTGCACCAAAGTTACACCTTAGCTCGCATTGTGCGCGAATAATCGGGAATGCGTAAAACGGAGTGAATCTAATTGTCATTAAATCCCCTTGGGCAAAAACGAGATACGTGCTACCGTTCCAGAATTAATATAATAATCTTCCGAGTAAAGGTTGGCTTACATTGTACAAACAATTTGTTTTTCGACCAGCAAATTGTCGATAAAATAAAATTGCGAAAGAATCGCAAGTCACGGGGTTAATTGACAGAACGATTAATACGTTCCGCCTCCTGTTATCGTTTTCCACGAACCGGCAATTCATTAAAAAATGATTATTAGTGCCATTAAGCGATTAGTTCGACCGTTATATCTGCGCGAATAAATGCGAGCCCGTCCGGTGACGAGCCGCTGGTAGCCGCGTATATTTCTCCGTAG
Organism: Megalopta genalis; assembly: GCF_051020955.1. Taxonomy (NCBI): domain Eukaryota; kingdom Metazoa; phylum Arthropoda; class Insecta; order Hymenoptera; family Halictidae; genus Megalopta; species Megalopta genalis. Next base: position 913,375 of record NC_135018.1, read on the forward strand.
ATCCAATCACGGTGATATAACTCACGTGGTTAGATGTATCTACACGTAAATACTCTAGTTAGAGCGGACGAGTCGCTAATTAAGATTCAGCGATGCGCATAATGGTACCGAAATAACATGAATTCCAATCCGCGGAACGAGCCCGGAAGGCGAAATACGAGGAGACTATTCATCCCGACGGTTAAAATCACCGAATATTTCACTTTGCTGAGCCAGCTGAGCCTGCCACCGCCTGTCGTGGCACCCTGGCGATGGAAACGACGTACGCAGAGGGTAAAGCAAGTCTTCCCCCTCTGCACGGCTCTAAAAACCTTCAACCACCCACTCCGTTTCTCCACCCTGCCCTCCCCTCCCCCTCTTCGCCCCGCTCCGCCGCGTTTTTCTCTCGCCCTCCCGGCCGTGTCCCGTCTCACCCTCGCACCCCCACAGACCCCCGGCGTCCATGGTCCTCCACTCCGTCCCCGGAACCCCGGGACCCCCGTCCCGCCACCTCCTTTTCCGCCTTCCGACACTAGGCTGCAGATTTATGCGCCCCGCCTTGCAGCGTTGATATCCGAGAACTCGCGACCTGCTCCGTCCGTAATGAAAGAAATAAATTTACTCTCCTGGGTGCCCCGGGGATTGAGACTCTCGCCGTTCGTGCGCGCACACGGACGCCGCGAGAGCACCCTCCCGGTGGCGCGAATCAAAACTATACGCGGTACGTACGATCGTGCCGCACTTCCGACTCTCGTTCCGAGACCGACGGATCATCCTCGCTTTTTCCTACGCTTTCTATTTGTATCGGCCGCTTGCGAGGCTCAACGGCGAACCTAAACGCCCGGGCGACTCCGATCGACTCCGCGAAGATCAAAGACAGCGTACAAGTGAATTTTCGTTGGAAACCGAGACGTTTCTGAAACCGTGTTACCGCAGCGTCGGGACACCCGTTCGCGAAACGAGCGCGGACGCGACGAGAACCCGACGGCATTTCTTCGAGAAAGCAGTAGTATGAATTAGGCGTGATCCGATCGTGCACAGAAATACTTCTCGATTTTTGAAAACTATGATTCGTTTTTTTGTGCTGTTGCGACAGTACGCCAGATATTCGCGAGGGAAAATGCTATTTGAGCCGTTTATTTTGAAGGTGGCATAAGTCACTTTACCGTAATGAAAAGTGGTGATTTTTTTCATGTTTATACGAAATTATTTATACTGAGATATATCAATATATATTTTATTATCAATAGATATGTCAATATATATTGTATTATCAATAGATATATCAATATATATTTTATTATCAATAGATATATCAATATATATTTTATTATCAATAGATATATCAATATATATTTTATTATCAATAGATATATCAATATATATTTTATTATCAATAGATATATCAATATATATTTTATTATCAATAGATATATCAATATATATTGTATTATCGATAGATATATCAATACATACAGTATTCTGAGATAACAAATACAAGTAAATCTTCTCGAAAGTTAGCATCCATATTTTGAAACGTGTTCAAACGCAAACCCTTAAATACATCGACTTAAAAACAAAGTGACTTATGCCACTTTCAAAATGAACGGCTCATTTGTGCAGGAATCGCGTCGAATGAGGGATCTCGATTGTCGATAATTTGCAGTTAACGCTTCGGGCGTGTGTGTCCTTTCGAATTGCAGATTGCAAGTGGTAATAAAATATTTGAAGCGCGAGGACGTCGAAGCGGCGCGTACTGATAGAGTTCGATCGCTAAAGACATCGAGAAGCATCGATCGATGACTGATTCTTAAAGTTTAATTTACGACTTTCCTTATCTCGAGCTGTCAGAACCGTCACCGAGATGTTAACTGCACAGGTAGAACAGATAGCGGCGTACTGAGAAATGTGATTTTTTTATGCAATTGTCTGTGACAGCGTACAATTTGTCAATTGTGCGTCGGTACTTGATACTTTTCGTAGGACTTCCTGCTAAATAATTCGCTTGCTTTTACCGTCGATAATTAGAATCTGAAAAAAATTAAGAATCGAATGCAACTACAACAAAAATTGATATTAATGGGCCCGCGCTTCTACACACACAAATTTCAATGAATATAAAACACGATTCGTATCAGCATTCGATATATTCTGATCGAGTTTTGATTTCGATAACAAATACGGTTCGGCCAAAATTATGCGAACACTTTCGAACCTATGGACAATTTTATCGTTAATTCGGATCGCGTTCACATGCTCCCGTAGTTTAGGAAAGCCGTAATTGTCGCGAGATCAACGAAATTTCTTCGAAAACAGAGAAAGCGAATTTTACGGCGACCGGGTGACTAGGAAAATATTGGTAAAAAACACATATTTAATGATTCCACAAACATTGTTTTTATTAAAGCGGTATGGAAACTCAACGATATTTACAAGAGATATTTACAGTGCAAATAATATGTATCGTACATTACGGTTCCTTCCATCAGAATACTTTACATGGTAGACACAATGTAATCCGACGAGCACCTGAACGAATTTTGAAAATGCTGAGATATTCCGTTCGCAACGATCGTATTTCCAAAAATCCGAGAATCGATCTGCGCACTTCTTTTTTTTTTTGTTTCGCCCGCGTTCGAACAGATTTCTATCTCCTGTTCCCTCTCCGTTATACAAACGATGCGAATAAGTTAGACGTTAATATTTTGCCGCAGAGATAGGTTTAGATACCATTGTTAATATTATTCCTTATTCTTTCATCGAAAAAATAGCGTAATATCACAGTTATATCATGGACATAGAACATGCACAACCGTCGGGTACGCGCTCGCGAACGCAATTGGCATATACCGGGTGTGGAGAGGACGCGGTTACACAAACGATATCGCGCGCGATTCTCTTCCGAGAACGCGATCGTTGCCGTTTCGAAAATAGCGTGGACGCATCACTTGATGAAACACAATTGGAAAACGCGGTATCGAGCAGCCCGAGAAAACGAAAAGGAGCACAGACGATTTTCCACGGAGCGAGTCAACTTCCTTTTTCACGACCGCGCGAGAAACGTTTACACACGATGATGATGACGATGATGACGATGACGATGATGATGCATGCCGCGTCAAAAAATATTTCTATCGTTCGAAACCAGCCGGAAATGTTCTTTTATCTCTGCGGTGTACATGTTCTTCCCTAGAGTAATAATCAAATGTTGTGAGATACACGTTCGATAATATAGGATTTCTGTAAAGAATGAGTTTTCGCGATGAAACAAACTGTCGAGATATATCTTTATAAATTTTAATCATAATTCTGAATTTATACACACATATGTATAGATATATATTTATATATATTTATATATATATATATTTTTAAATAAATTTATATTACACACGTTTCATTATTTACACAACAGTCTGTCCGCGTCGCAGTTTTCTCGAAGGGTGTCTCTCTCTCTCTCTTCTATTATACACTATACCGTGGGCTGTACACACTGTTCGTTTCAAAAACACCGAGGTATCCTCTTTATGGATGTACAGCAGCACCGATCCGCTGCCCGTAGATCGCGTACGGCGAGTAATAGGGTCCTAACGCGTTGAAAGCGCTGTAAGGCGACGCGGCGAGCGACGCTGGCAAAGGTCCCGTCGGCGGCTTCCCGTACGGATGGTATCTAGCGCTGAGCGGGCTCAAAGATGGCGTCGGATAGGAGCCGCCGCTCGCGCGATGGAGTGCCGCGGATGGCGAGAGCAGGGGATGCGGATGCGGATTGCTGAGAAGCGCGGCGGAGGAAGCGTGGTCGCCGCCGGTCAGGCTGGTGTGGCTGCGGAGATGTTGCAGAAGCTCCTCGGAGGTGGTGAATCTCTTTCCGCAATAGGAGTCGCCGGCGATCCAATTGCAGACGTACGGCCTGCCGCCGGTCAGGGTGGATGGATACGACAGGGACGGCGGTGCCATGGGGCCCAGCGACGACAACGCCATCGCCAGCCCGTACTTTTGATGATCGCACTGCGTGCATCCGCTGGGGCAGGTACCGGTGCCCATCATTAGCTGTGCGCTGTGCATACTGTACTGGCAGCCGGTGCAGTAAGGGTCCTTGCAAACCGGCACCAGCGCCTCGCCGCCGGCCGGAGTCTTGACGCGAGCGTAGCTCAAATACGGATTGCCGCCCGTCGGCGTGGCCGACGGATAGCCCAAAAGAGCCGCCGCGGCGGCGTGGTGATGCGAGAACGGAGACGCGCCGGCGAACGGCGGTCTGAACGCCGGGTTCTCTGCGAGACCGGGCGGACAGCAAAGCGGATTGCCGGAAAATCCGGGCAGGCTGGTCTTGTACGCGGCCAAGTTCGAGTCCTTCGCGTGAGCGCCGGATAGAATCTCCATTCCGGATCTGATGATCGGGCTGGTTCCGCTGTTGTTCCGCGGCGATCCGTCGGTCTTCTCACGGTCCGCCGGCGTTTTCCTGTCGGCCGACGGGGTGCTGGTCGTGGTCGCCGTCGCTTGGCTCGCCGGCGACACGGACTTCCGTCCGACGGGGGTGCGATTGCCGGACGACTTTTTCTCGGAGTGCCCGTTGTCACACACACTCACACTATCCTGACCACTAACACTGTGAACACTGGCCTTGGACGCCGGCCTGCCCTCGTCGGTCGATTTCTTCGACACGACGTTCGTCTCGTACGGCTTGAAAGCCAGCGACTTCCCATCCGACGGGCTGCTGCGGGTATTCCGTTCCAATTTCGCAGCCGGCGGCGATTTCGCATTTGTCCCGGCGCTCATGCCCTTCGGGGTTTTATCCAGCGGAGAGATCAACGGCTTCGTCGGTGAATCAGCCCCGATTTGACTGCATGTCTGCGCCAATAAAGCTAAGGGACTTTTCTTCGCATCCAACTGTAACAGAAAAGCAAACGATCTGTTACGGAAAGGGAAACGAACGCTTGCGTACGATCGAAAAGATCGTTCGAGACGGCCGTGCTCGATTTGTTCGAAGATACGTGCGAACGCGAGCGAGCGTACAGCAACCCGTCGGAGAGCGCGCGCCGTCGGAGAGCGACCAACTGGCGAGATACAGTAGAATGTCTCCCGTATTGACGCTTAAAATGCGCACAAAAATGGACAATTTGGGCAGAGGAGACGACGCGATTGATTCGAGCCTTGCGCCTCGTTTTATAATTACGAATTATCAATAATTATGAGAACGAGCTGCGAGGCTCGAATTAATCGTATCCCCTCTTCCCAAATTGTCCACTTTCGTGCGCAATCTGAGCGTCAATAAGGGAGACATTACTATACTCTGTGCAAATATTGGAGCTGAAATGTTCGAACTACGCTTGCAAATGTAAGTATCGTTTTATTTCGAATAAACACTTTTGGTTGATCTAAAGGAAATCTCAGTGCTCGTCCTCGCGAAACACGCTCGATGGCAAAAATAAAGTTTCCAAAACGGAGCTACGTATGCTTAACGACAACGTGTACTAACCGTGGTTGGAAGCGGAGAAAGGTAATCCGGTTGTAGGTACTGATTATGTCCAGTAGTCAGCATACCGCCTTCCTCAAGGACAACCATTTGGTTTTGCACTTATTTGGCGAATCACTGCACGAAACCACAGATGTATTCTCACAGATCACAAAAAAAAGGGGTTCGTGTAAACCGTGTGTTGCGGGAACGCAGCGAACGTGTGTCGACGGCCACGGTCCTCTCGGTGTGTTGCGTACTGGTGTTCGATCGATCCTTACGTAGCGCGAAGCGATTAAACCGAAACGACGTACACCGAGTGAAATCCAGGAAAATAGTGGTAGCTCTCGGCGGAGCTGTTCGGAGCACGGAGTGGAATGCGACCGCAACGCCGCCTGGCGACACGGCACGCTCTCTTCCCCTCCCTGTTCGACAAGCCGGGGTGTATAACCTGTCCTCTCCTGTCATCCCCACCATTCTCTGGTCGGAGGATTATGGTGGGAGAATTGCGGTGGGGTTTGGCCCTGTGTGGGGTGTGGGAAGGCATTCTAATTCAACACGCCACCCATGATGTTGGCCCGACGATGACAGCTCCCATCCCGGCTTTGATATTTCACCGCTTTTACAGCCGTCCATCCCCTCTCCCTTCCCCACCTCTCCTTCCCTCTCCCTCTCCCCCTCGCTCTCTCTCCCTCTCTCTCCTCTCCCTCTCCCTCTCTCTCTCTCTCTCTTTATCCCTCGCTCGCCTCTCTCTCCCCTTCTAACTCTATCTCTATCTCTTCCCTTCCCTTCTCCTCTTTCGTTCCCTTACTCGCCGCACCATCCCCCGTCGCCGTTCGCCTACCATAGCTACCTCGACATGGAACCGTCCCTGCCACCACAGCAACCCGATATTTTATACCGTGAAACCTGTCTGTCTCTCCGACCGGCCTCGCTTAATAAGCAGCTTTCAAAATAGAAATGTAATGGGCCGGTGGGGAAGGGAATGTCGGGTGATTGATTGCTCGCTCAGCGACTTACCGACTTGCCACAGCCCACGGGATAACGAATGACAGCCACTTAAGCGCTGTTTGCCTACAATTTTGTAAAAGCGTTTTAATTATCGCCTCGACCGCACCTCGACTTTGTCGCGCATTAAGTCACCGGATACTGAACGTTCCGAGCGACTGATCTCCGCTGACTTCCTTGTTATTTTAACCTGTTCGCAGGAGAAGACGACCTGTTGGTTGGTTAACCAGTCGTTTACAGCTGCACCGCGTTCTTCGATCGATGCCACCCTTCCTCGTTTCATCGGGACGAACCTATCCGGAGTCTGGAATCGAAGATTACAACGACCATCTTCGGATTGTGCATTTTCGCCGATGATCGTCGAAGTGATTTTGTAAGTAAGAGCAATTCTTGTATCGTTCATTCGGCAGCGTTGTTGCAAAATGGGGTGGGACCGGACAACGAAGCAAGATTTATTTCGCTTCGAATGGTACAGTAATGTCTCTCTAATTGACGCTCAGATTGTCCAGAAAAATGGACGATTTTGGAAAAGGAGATACGATTGTTCCAGCCTTGTGGCTTGTTTGTTATGATTATGGATTGTCAACAAATATAAAAAAGAGCTGCAAGGCTCGAATAATCGTATCCCCTCTTCCCGAATTGTCCATTTTTGTCAATTAGGGAGACATTACTGTAGAACGCTGACTACAGTAAATTTTCCCTAATTTTTCATCGGCTTAAAAACAAAAATAGACCATTTGGGAAGAGGAGATTCGATTATTCGAGTCTTGCACCTTATTTTTACAATTGTCGACGATCGGCAGCTATAAAAATGAGTCGCGAGGCTCGAATAATCGTGTCTCCTCTTTCCGAATTGTCCATTTTTGTCAATTAGGGAGACATTACTGTAGAACGCTGACTACAGTCAATTTTCTCTAATTTTCCATTGGCTTGAAAACAAAAATAGACAATTTGGGAAGAGGAGATTCGATTTTTCGAGTCTTGTACCTTATTTTTACAGTTGTCAATGACCGGCAGCTATAAAAATGAGCCGCGAGGCTCGAATAATCGCGTCTCTTCTTCTCGAATTCTCCATTCTTGTGCACAATCTAAACGTCAATTAGAGAGACATTACTATAGAACGCTGACCACAGTAAATTTTCCCTAATTTTCCATCAGCTTAAAAACAAAACTGGACAATTTAGGAAGAGGAAATTCGATTTTTCGAGTCTTGCACCTCATTTTTAGAATTATTAACGATCGGCAGCTATAAAAATGAGCCGCGAGGCTCGAATAATCGCGCCTCTTCTTCCCGAATTCTCCATGTTTGTTTACAAGCTGAAGGGAAATCGGAGAGAAATTTACCGTATCGTGGAAACGAAAATGTTCAACTTCGATTACGAGGAGTAGACGTAGAAGGAAACGGCGGCGCGTGATTGTTTGAACAATTTCTCGGAGTACATAGTTCCGTTGTTGGCCTGTGTACGCAACTGTAAAATGAGAAATCAGCGATGGATCGTTCTGATCTGTCAGCCAGCCAGTATTGTTAGCGATTCGCGTTATAGCCTTTCGGTAATAACTTGTAACATAAATCAGCTTTCAAAAGTCACGCGATGGAATGTAATTTCTTTTATCGCGATCGGCTCGTCACGTTACTCGGAAAGGAAGAAAAATATCTCTCCCCCCACCCCCACCCCCTGTGACTATTACAAATTACTTTCGCAACGATCATTGCGAAAAACTATTTATATAAAGTCCCGGAAATAATTATGCATCGAAGGCATACGTCTGCTGCGCGTTCGGAGTTACGCATCGCGGCTCTGTTGCACTCGCGGGCAGAGCGTGCGCGGCCATTAAAAAAGCTTGAATATCAGCCGCGTTGAAATTCAAACGTTCCGCGCGGTTAGCAAAATTACGGCCGTTTCACTTGTTGGTACGACTTCAGCGCGATAAAGCGATCGATGAAGTAGCTATGTTAAAGGGCAATTACAACGAATTATGACAATATCCGCGCGCCGAGTATGTAGACCACATACCTGCGAGAAGGGATAATTAGATTGTGAAACACACCGCGTTAGAATATAACCCCGTATAGGAAGCCAAGATACACGTACGTACCTGCACGTACGTACGCGTAATGGCACGTCGATTGTCGTTTTAATTGAAATTTACACCGTATTTGGAGTTTTCAGATGCTATCGCCGAGAGTCGTTTACGAAAAAAAATACAGTTATCTTATTAGCTTTGCTCGCGTTGTTGCAATCGCAGTGATTTTTTATTCGCAACAGAATCGCCGACCAGTGTGTACCCTCCGTTTTCTCCTTCATCATTGTTTCGTTACATAAACGTCACGATAATTATTTTTCGACATGTTCGCCGCCAGCATCACGTATTTTTGCGATAACTGCTATCGCGTATTGCGTGCGTTGATACCTAAACTCATAACATGCGATCGTAATGTTCGAAAGATCGATCGGTTACAGTAGCTGTACGTACATATTTCTTTTCGCTAATCTGTATACGTTGCATTTAATCGAGATAACGCGAGCCGCGGAGACGATTCTTGGAACCAAACGAACCGTTCGATTCGTTGAAAGCGTTGAACGCTCGGTCGAAGATTCTTTCGACGATCGTAGTACTTCTATTTATGTCTATAAGACGTTAGATATTATTATTGAATAAAATCAGAATTATTTAAGAGAGAAACAACATTGCACGTTGGCTCCTACGTCTTGCAATCGATGCGGGCAACTTTTATTTCGCAAAAGGATCCACAGTCTGCTGATAACAGTTACGAGATCTTTTCTGTTCTTCGTGACTGGTCCACTCAGGACCGAAATACAGTAATGTCTCCCTAACTGACGCTCAGGTTGCGCACAAAAATGGACAGTTTAGGAAGAGATACGATTATTCGGGCCTTGCAGCTCGTTTTTATATTTCTTGACAATTTGTAACTAAGTAACTAATAACAGAGGTTATGTCACCGTACGTTTATGTATTATACAGTAATGTCTCTCTAATTGTCGCCCAAATTGCGCACTAAAATAGACAATTTGGAAAGAGGAGACGCGATTATTCGAGCCTTGCAGCTCGTTTTTATATTTCTTGACAATTTGTAACTAAGTAACTAATAACAGAGGTTATGTCAACGTACGTTTATTTATTATACAGTAATGTCCCCCTGATTGTCGCCCAAATTGTGCACTAAAATAGACAATTTGGAAAGAGGAGATACGATTATTCGAAGCCTCGCAGCTCGTTTTTATATTTCTTGACAATTTGTAACTAAATAACTAATAACAGAGGTTATGTCAACGTACGTTTATTTATTATACAGTAATGTCTCCCGAATTGTCGTCCAAATTGCGCACTAAAATAGACAATTTGGGAAGAGGAGACGCGATTATTCGATCCTTGCAGCTCGTTTTTATATTTCTTGACAATTTGTAACTAAATAACTAATAACAGAGGTTATGTCAACGTACGTTTATTTATTATACAGTAATGTCTCCCGAATTGTCGCCCAAATTGCGCACTAAAATAGACAATTTGGGAAGAGGAGACGCGATTATTCGAGCCTTGCAGCTCGTTTTTTATAATTACCGATTCCCAATAACGATAAAAAACGAGCCACAAAGCTCGAATAATCGCATCTTCCCAAATTGTCCATTTTCGTGGACAATCCGAGCGTCAATTAGAGAGACATCACCGTAGAGTTGCATACATAACTCTCGTTCGGATATTTCTCGGCAACGGCGCTGTTTCCAATCGATTACGACCACGTTCTTGTTATTTAACGCGATTATTATAAGGCGAGAAAGCAAAAGTGGCAAATACGGAGTTTAATTTATGGTTCTTATCGAGCCGCGTTGAAACGGGGTAAACTTGAACCGCCGCGCGATTTATCAACGGCGAAGCTCATTCTAAAAAGCGAATTACTCATTCGGTAGCAATAATCGACCGTATATCAAACGAACGGCCGATGATTTACGTTTATATTTTTAATGAACATCTACGCGTTATTTACGACGCCGGCGAAGATGCGACACGAAATCGATAAACCTCCTGTCCGCGTCGAATAGCCGTTTTCAGCTAAACAGTCGCGGAAACAGGGTTATATTAAATCTCTCTCTCTCTCTCTTTCTATCCCGTAATATTTCCCAGAAGAAATAATGCGCTCCGTCGGGGCTCGGCTTCCATAGAATATCTGTGTTTTTCTTCTCTTTTTTTTCTCTTCTCTCCATCGGCTCTATCTCCCTCTCGCGCTGCTGCCGCCGCCCGTCCGCCTGTGTTTCTGTGAAGTTATGGCGCCGTTAATACCCCAATGGCAAGTCTTTGACGTTTTGACGCTGACGGATGAGTTTACGGCTAATATAGTTCTCTTTCATCTCTGCCGCTCGGGCTCCTTCGGCCCCCGCGTTTCGGAAATTTCAAGACGACAGCTACCAGCCGGGTAACGATTCGGCTTTGATGTGCTATCGACGGCTGTAGCCGGCATAAACAACATTTACTACACTGTCACGCGGAATATTGAAAAACGAAACAGACGCCCCCGTCGGCGCCGTTTCGCGCGTGAATCGATCGCCGCGAATCGTTAATTAGTTTTTCAGGGGGAAAAGAAACGCGTGTCGCTGGCGCTAACTTAATATGTACCCCTCGCGGATAAGACGACGTCGCGCGGACGGTTCCGACGATTCGATCGGGCTTTCTGGATAAGAAAAAGTCGTAAATAAATAATTATTAAGCCCCGGTGTCAATCGATGCCGCGGCCGGCGGTTGCCTCGACGTTCGCTTCTTTCCTGCTCGATTTTCTATCTTTTTTTTAAGCTTCGCGCTCCGCGCGCGTATTTTTACGACCGATCCGAATCTAATTTGTTGCTGACCAGCGCTCGGCCGCGGCTCTTCTAAACGTGTTAACACGCTCGGGGTTGGCTCCGACAGCCGTAGCTCAGCCCCGCGATAACGAAACTCATAAATAAAATTCTAAGAGTCGGTATCGATTGATGCTGTGGCGCTCGCTTTGATGTCTCGGAGATCCCCGAGCACACGGTTTCGACACGCGGCGCCTTTCTGAAACTTCCAGTTTGACATTTTTACGACGTCGCTTCGGATCAGACACTTACGCGCTGCCGAACGGGGCGGCGTCGCTCCCTCGAAGTCTATTAATTATCGCGCGCGGAAAGAAAATTGCCGAACGCGTTATTCAATGCGGACGCATAAATTTCGTTCGCAGCACGTTGCCGGTCCGCGCTTTTATTTTCGTAAGCACTGTTGCACGCAGCGTTTGCCGCGTTATTGTGCAACGTAATGCCTGCTCGAAGTACGACAAACGTTCGGGCCGTTTGGTCTGTCGTCGAAGAGAGCCGGAGATTGATTTATTTATTATGAATTACGAGAGTACAGAGATGTCAAATTTACTGCTCGGACCTATTGTCTAATTACCTAGGCTGTGCAACTGGGCCGTAAAGTTTATTGTATTTGTTACTGCACTTGACCACTCACCCTCGTCGCTTCCGCACCGAAAATAAATCAGTTTCCTTCCTTCGAGCGGGGCACAAAGGGATCCTCGCGAGGAACTCTTAGTCGGCGTGTTATCCGTAAAATCTGTCGGCAATAGGTAATGCGATAAATAAGGTAGTAGACAGAACCCCCTAGCAGCGGCGTATCGCGTCCTGCAGCAGTTGTTGTGACAGGGTAATAATGTTTCGGGCCATTGTCGATCTGGATTAGGACGTCGGTTACACGGCTCAGTCAGGACCGAACAACAGAATAGGCTGGGAGGCTTGTCGAAAGATTCCCTCAGGTAACCGTGTCGTAAAAATCTCAAACGTACCCCGCCCCGAACGGTGCAACTTTGCAGTGGCAAAAATTATTTATCAATGGACGAGTTCACGACGAAATGTTAAGAAATCGTTTCGTTAAAGAACGATTGTTGAGCAAATTCTAAGAACTCGATTTTCGAACATTGCGGAGGATGTCATTGCGCGACGTAGACACTCTCGTGAGGATTAAATCTATGTGCAAAAGATTCTTGTATATTTTGAAAAGTGCGAGACTCGATCGATGGGAATAAACGCTGAAATATAGTTGCAAGTTAATCGATCGATCGCGATAATTGCAAAATGAGAACACGAAGAGAGGAGGGACGAGTGTCGTTTTTTCGAGTGCATCGACTGATCGGATTCCGTCGAACGTTAATTGCACACGATTACAGTAATGTCTCTCTAATTGACGCCCAGATTGCGCACAAAAATGGACAGTTTGGGAGGAGGAGATGCGATTATTCGTCTCGTTTTTATAGCTACTAATTGCCAATAACTATAAAAACGGTTAGCAAACTATTAAAATAATCGTATCTCCTCTTCCCAAATTATCCAATTTAGTGGACAATCTGAGCGTCAGTAAGGGAGACATTACTAGCGTCAGTAAGGGAGACATTAATTTAACCTTGACATTACTGTACCAACTTTTGAATCATTTATTTGTAGGGCAAGTGCAGGTTGCAAGTGCATTTCTCCCTAATTCGCGATCATGTTCACAAACATGGATAATTTGGGAAGAGGAGACACGATTATTCGAACTTTGCAATTTATTTTTATAGTTATAAATTGTCTAGAATTATAAAAACGAGCCGCAAGGCTCGAATAATCGTATCTCCTCTTCCCAGATTATTCATTTTAGTGGACAATCCGAGTGTCAGTAAGGGAGACATTACTGTACCAACTTTTGAATCATTTATTTGTAGGGCAAGTGCAGGTTGCAAGTGCATTTCTCCCTAATTCGCGATCATGTTCATGAACATGGAAAATTTGGGAAGAGGAGATACGATTATTCGAGCCTTGCAATTTATTATAAATTGTCCACAATTATAAAAACGAGCCGCAAGGCTCGCATAATCGTATCTCCTCTTCCCAAATTATTTTAGTGGACAATCCGAGCGTCAGTAAGGGAGACATTACTCTGTAATTCGCGGCGGCAAATAATCGTTTGCTTTCAACTCTTACGCAAGGGTTACTTCTTCCCCGACGAGTCGTTCGAGCAGGCGAATTTTCTAAATCGGATCGGTCATCGGCGAATTTCTCACGCAACATTTACTACCATCGGTTTCGCATTGAAACGCGTGCAGCAGATCAGACGCGGCAGCTGCCTCGAATTTTCAATCACCCAATCCGGAGAGAAAGATCGCGCGACGCGTAATTTATAGCGTCGTGTATCAATTTGAATCAACCATTAAACCGCAATAGCTTTTCAAACATCATCGCCGGTTTTTCGCGGGGACTTAACAATGCCCCCCCTCGGCAATACTTCAGGATAGCTCGTCCTTCATGACGTATTGTGACCATACGAATTCGTTTCGGGGACAATAGATACTAGAACGCTGGATAAAACTGTAAAAATGCTGACAGCCGGATAATAAAGGAGGCAGTCAGTCACTTTGAGAGATGACGCGGAACAAAGGGGGTGAATGAAGGCAAGGGGGGAGGGAGGGGTAGAGAGAGCCGGGGAAAAGTTGCTCGGTAAGCCGTGAAAGGGAAAAAGATAGATGAACATAAACGCAGTTGGCGTGCACAGAGGAGAAACAGAATTTGCGGCCAGTAATAAATCATAGGCGGTCTTCTTTCTTTCCCCGCGTTTCGCCCCTTGTTTCTTATACTATACCGAACTTGAAGGCACCGAACGACAGGGGCGCTACGTGATTATGTGCATGTCGTTGATTTCGTATGCAACTGTTACCGCGCGTAATGTGCAACTCGGCCACTGTTAAATTTATGCTCGCTGAAAAATTGATTTATCATGAGAAGTTTGATGGCGGACCTCGGACTTGCGGGTATTAAATTCCGCATCGTGCTGGCCACGTTGAGAAGTCTATGTTATTTTACAAACAAGAAGCTTTAGTAACCGAGATATATTCGACGCTTCCGTAGGCAACAAAAATTCGGATACAATTTCTATATTTATATTTTTAAACTATGGAATACCCACCCCTGGCAGAAGGTATTCGAAGACTTGTTAAAATACAATATAACTGGGTTACGCCGTTTATTATATTATTATATAATAATATATAATTTATATTATTATATGTATAATATAATAATATAATATATATTTATATTATTATATAATAATATTTAATATATATAATTTATTATTATATATGTTTGAAAGCTATTATTATTTCTTCGTTGAAATCGGTTGACGCATAGTTGAGCTACAGCCACTGAAAGATGCAAAAATAACACCTGTTCTCGGTTTAAATATGTAATTAATGCACGGGTGGTCGTCTTACGAGTCTCTTTGTGCTATTCGAGTCGGGTCCCTTGCGGCAAGTATTCACGGTACACCCTCGCCGATCGCCGGACACTCGAAAAACAGTTGCTACATTATTACACAGTGTGAAAGCGATAATAATAGTGCGGCTCGTTCGGGCAGCAACGCGGCCATTGTGTGGGATCGGCTTGTAATTTTTTTTTTCCTGATACCGTTTCGCATGGTGGGACGATCAAAAAGGTCGTGTCGTCGGACTTCCGGCAGCGTGACAGTCGATATACATTGATCGGGGAAAGGGTATAAGTAGTGAAAAAAAAGAAAGAAAGAAAGAAAGAGAAAAAAGACAGGGCTATGTGTGGTAATAATAATAACGGAGGGGGTGGTAGAAGGAAAGGATGGAGACGTAGACAGAAATACGAAGCTGGTGCAGCGCAGACAACTCGGCAAGGGCCTCGTTGCCTCATGTTTAAATCAGCGATAACGAGAAGCCTCGGTGACATATGTCACTGTCGCTGTCAGCCGGCTACACAATCAATATAGTCACCCACCCGTCCGTTCGTTCGTCCGTTTGTCCGTCTGTCCGCCTGCCTGCCTGCCTGCTTGCCTGCTTTTCAGCCTTCACATGCATAGACCGTATTCCTCCCGATAATGTATTCTGTACGTGACTTCGTATTCGACAAATACAAGAGCGCGTCCTCGGTCCGGCGCGGTGCAACGCCGCCGGTGTGCAGCGCGGCGATGCGATGCGATGCGATGCGATGCGATGCGGTCGCGACCCGGACCAGCCGCCATTGCCAACTATCTTCACCGCTGGCCAAAAGACATTCGCTTTTATGGAAAAACGAATCGCGTAATAGGATGCTTTCCTCCTCTTGAACGACCACTTTTGGTTGTTTCGATTCTGCCGCGATCTCCCTCTACCACGGCGCTTTCTCTTTCGCGCTCTCCTTTGCCTGTGATCGCGCGATGCCACTTTTCCTGTTATCTCATCACCCCGTTCAACCCTTACCGGACTCGCGTGACTCTTCCGGATCGAATTTACGGAACGGCCAGCTTCGGTTCCGCTGCCAAATAAATTGAACTCTTATTCGCCGTGTTATTGCGCGCACGAGAGACTTGAGTGAATAGCTTCTTAATTAATAGCGTATGATATTAGTGTTATTATTATTATTATTATTAAATATTTGAATTAATAGCGTAAACATATTTATGTTAGTAATTTATAGCTGCTAAAAGTGTTAAAATGTTATCTAAAAATGTAAAAAGGACGAGTGAAATCAGTTATAAAGTTGCTATAAATTAGAAATCAATAATTTACAGTAATTTATTAATTTATAGTAGCTTTATAATTGATTTCACTCGTCCTTTTTACATTTTCGTAACGTTTTAACATTTTTAGTAACTATAAATTATTAAAAATCAGTTATAAAGTTATTATAAATTAGTAATCAGTAATTCACAGTAATTTAGTAATTTATAGTAGCTTTATAATTGATTTCACTCGTCCTTTTTACATTATGGTAACGTTTTAACATTTTTAGTAACTGTAAAGTACTAAAAATCAGTTATAAAGTTACTATGAATTAGTAATCGGTAATTCACAGTAATTCAGTAATTTATAATAACTTTATAATCGATTTCACTCTTCCTTTTTACATTATGGTAACGTTTTAACATTTTTAGTAACTGTAAATGACTAAAAATCAGTTGTAAAGTTACTATAAATTAGTAATCAGTAATTATTCAGTAATTTAACAATTTATAGTAACTTTATAATTGATTTTACTCGTACTTCCAACATTTCGGTAGCATTTGTAGGCGGCATTTTAACATTTTTAGTAACTGTAAATCAGTAACTATAAATCGGTGAACAGCGACACGATAAACAATAACAAGATCGTTGCAATTTGCAAAATCTATTGGCTGACACGTGCGCAACGTGTTTTCCAAATTTTCACGTCGACGGTTCCGTGCAATCGCGTATGTATCACATATCTAAGACCTCAAACGGGACGTAAACGTATTTAACGACCATTTTATGTACGAGTCCGAAATTAATTAGTTACCTCGTACACCTGTTCGCCGTCATTATGAGAGCTTTTCATTTCAACACTCATTGTATTTTACGAGATCTTCTTGCGCATCGATTAAACACTCGCGCGCGTTCGGGACCGCTTCAATTTATCGAACATGGACGCGTTGTAAAATGTTTTTTCTCCAAAGCGAGGCACCAGATTACAAGCGCACGTCTCCGACGGTAATAACGTTTCGCGACCGTTTCGCGATTTCGCCTGATTTCTTATTGCCCCGTCGTTAATATTAATTACGAAAGCCCAGCGTCTGGGAATATTGAAACACGAATCGCGTCGATGTTACACGTCCGCATCCGACTATGGACACGTATACGCGATTGCACGCGCGAACGCGAAACGTTCGGATAAGAAGCATCGTAATGTTTAATAGACGCTTTTGCATTACTTTCAATGTAATAAAATGCTTGATGGGGCAATTAAGAGGCGCGTTTCATTTCCGGTCGCATAAATTGCTCAATCAAAGCGTGGATTTGCATCGTCGGTGTTCGCGTTAGAATTCAAATCGTATGCGACTATTAGTCATTTCGATAATGTTCCGGTCGCCGCTAATTAAAATTGATGCGGTGCATCTTTCTTCGATGTTATATCATCGTCGTTCGCGTCGAGAGCAGCACCTCCGTCGATTCGTTCGGAAGGAAGCGTAAAACATAAAACGATTCCTTCGCACGACTTCTCGCGGCGATGTTCGCCGCCGATGTTCCAAAAATCGAATCGTACGCTCGCGATTATAAATTACGCCGGCGATAAAATGCGAGTACGCGCGCAGAAATAGCATTAGGTAATAAGTACGTTGCCCGATCGACTCGAATAACATCTTAATTGAGAGAACAAGGCGAGGTGACAGTATGTCAATCGACGCTTCTCTCGGTCTAGTTTGTACGCGTACGACTGATCAAATAGCATTATCAGTGTCAATCGATAATGGCGGCTTATCGATTAAACGTGCCGCTGAAAACATTACTTAATATTCGTAGTGCGCGGCTGGAAAACGTTCGTTACGATGAAATATATACGACAACTCTGGCGAGCATCGCTTCGACGGAGAAAAAGAAAAACCCAAGATCGGCATTCCGTTCCGTGAAAACAACACGGGAGGACGCTCGATCCGCCGGAGGAAACAGTAATTATTTCGTTTGCGTCAAACAATTAATGTAACAACGCCGTTCGTTGCACGGGCAAATAAAGAATAACGATGATTGCCGTGATTTATCGGGACGCTTAACGACAATTTAGTATTCAAAAATCTCCATAATTCTTCATTATCGAAAGCGCAAACATTTATGTATGCGCTTATAAATATGAATGAAAAGTTGTCAGCCGCGAACTCCGCAATTATAAATCAACGCCTGTCTTAACAGCGTTCGATCCTTCGTGCGAATCGTGTGATTTTTTTTTTTTTTATAATCGCGATTAGAATGCAATAATAATCGGCATTGTACGCGCGACGGTTACGTTGTTTCTGGTCAGTTTTGCACGAATAAACTGCGAACGGACCGTGGACTTTTGCGTAAAATAAAACTAAGAAATAAACATAAACCAGGCGGGACTGTCTCTGTTTTTTATAATAATTGCAATGCAACGATATCCTTAAATTATTCTAACGTCTTTACAGCTTCTTACTTCTCATTTATTCTCCAAACAGTTGAAATTTTCTGATCGTTGCTGTTGTAATAAAATTATAAGGTTCTGATATAATAAAATTATTTTAATGACTCTTTAAATAAGATCCGATTACATAGGTATAAAACAACGTACATTGGCCGCGTTTAGGGCTCGTCGGTGCTATCGTTGAACATGTTAACAAAACGAAAGACGTTAATTAATAGCTCGAAAAAGCTTCGCAGCGCGGTGTTTGTTAAGATAAATTTGCTAGATAGAGAAAATGAAAATATCCGAAGCTGTTAAGTCAATGAATTAACCTCGGGCTATCACTGTGTCGCACCTGTCGAAAAAAAAGGGTCATTCGAAAGGGAGAGCCTCAGGTATACCAAATTTATTACAGGCAGCGCGCACCGCCATCCTCCGATCCCCACTCCCAAACTATACCCCGGGGATCATATTTTATGTTTTAATCTCTCCATTGTTCCAGGTATAACGGAGTTTAGAAGGAAAAATAATGCCTACTCGGAACACACAAAGCTGTCGGCCATAAAACACCCATGTCGGGTCACCCAGCCAACGCGCAGGCGTGCACGACCTGCATTTTTATGTTCGCAGCCAGATCTGCGTACAGATTTTCTCGAAAACGCCGGATAAAAACGTGGGACGGAGAAAAAAAATATATACGGGGAGCATAACATTACAATGGCGTTCCGCGGCGGCGGCATGTAAATTCTCTGCTGGGCGTCGACATCTTTAACTCTCTTCTGCCCCTCTCTCTCTCTCTCTCTTTTTTTTCCATGCTGCCTCGATCATTACACGATCTATCATTACGTCGCGACACACACACACACACACACACACAAATGTTGGTACTCGTAGCTTTTTTTCGCGGCAAAATCGATCTAAAAGATAGCATGTTTCAGGGGAGAAGCAATTGTGTTTCGTAGTAACGACAGTCTGTAAACATTTTCCATTCTAGTCTATTAACCCTTTGCGCTCGAAGCTATTTGAACCGTAAATCTAAAATAATTCTTCCGATTTATAGTATCTTTATAGTATCTTTATAGTTTTACATGACAAAGTATATTTTGTGCATACGAAATTGAGTCTCGCGTACTTTTAGTTACTTTTAGTTACTGAGTTAAACTTTTAACAACTTTTGAAATCTAAACTTTGATAATATAAAAATGATTTTGGGACGTGAATTAACAATTTTAGTGGTGCCTCGGAGTCACCACTCGGGTGCAAAGGGTTAAAAATTGGAAGATTCTTGCAACGTATTTTGGAGCTATAAAAGCTTCAATTTATTCTACGCGTTATCCGCCAACAGGCGCGTTGCATTAAATTCTCGCTCGTTAAATCTGTGCAATTAACTCGAAAGTAAATTAATTTAGGGAAAAAATGCGCATTCGGCGAAACAATTAAAAATACTTCTCTTTTTCGTCGACGACAGGTATACTTGATTTTGTATTTTTCCTACGCTGGTATCGGCGTTGAAAACGTGACGGTAATAATTATTTAAGAAACACGAATTAAGGAATACAGATATCTATAAATGCATTCCTGTAATTTATGTGAGCACAGATCATGTACGTAATTATTTCGACCACTTAGTATTTCCTCGGCAATTTCGTCGAGTGTAGAATTAAACAATCGTAATTGAAGCAATGGTTAAACTAGGCCACTTACGAGCAGAAGTACCTTAGCCTTAGTCATATCGCGTAGATAGTTATCGTGCGGCGGAGTAAATAGAATATGACACGGCGTTAATAGTAATGATTACGCAATAATCGATATGTATAAGAGAATCGATTTATTTGCTTTTACGTGCTCGCACGTGCCGGGAGTGCAATTTGTTTCTGGAAAACTGTGCCAAGACTATGCTTTCTCTCTTGCATAGAAATAGTGCACCCAATTGTAATGTTTAATAGGACGCGGTTGAAGATTAATTCCGAGCCCCGACGCGCGAACTTCGACTGCTTTTTTCAAATTCTATTCTCTATAGGTTCTCTCGGTAAATAGGTGAACAAAAAATCCCAAGCAAGGCTGACAACTGAGCGCTATGATTGTAACTCTAATCTCTGTTTTATTTATTAATGTAATTTATTTCATTTCGCATCTGCTCGACAGCAATTAGCGACCACTTGTGGAATAACATTTATAGGGTTACACGTAGTGTGTAATATATGCAACAGCTAATCGAACGATTTAACCGTTTGCGCACCAGATGGTTCTGAAAAAACAGGATCGAAAAGCGCCGAAGAGCGCGATAGCGCTCCTTCGATTATGTGTCGAAAAGAGTCGAAGAGCGCAATAGCGCTCCTTCGATTATGTGTCGGAAAAAGCCGTAAAACATAAAATAAAACGTTACGAATGAAAATACATATACTATTAATTTAGAATAGGTAACAACAAAATGCAAATTGGATTACTGACAGCGATGCGACGCGCGACGTATACATGCGTCCGAAAGACCGAGCACGTTTCGACAAATTTCGGGTGGGCCGTAAGTCGTCCGTTTCGGCCGAATGCCCTGGCTTTTCTCGACACAAAATCTGAAGAGCGCAAAAGTGGCTCGCGGTTCGCAAACGGTTAACTTACCACGCAATGTTAACATTCTATAACGAAATAAAAGCATTACTTTATTATTTTACTGTATCAATATCTTAAACGCATCGATGTGGCACCGATAACTTTTTGTTAATGCAAGTTAATCAGCGTCACCGATATGGTTAGCCACTCGTTAGCGTGTAACTCGGAGATTTAGAATGGAACGCATAAAAAACCGTTCATAATCGGATTTAGCTTCGGACCGTGTCTCGTTGGCGGTGATTTGGAACGCGATATCGGCAATGCTCCCAATAAATCAGGCCGCGTTAAGGCCGCAATAAGGGGTTCTAGACTGCAGAAATAGGGTGCAGGGATTCCGGCACCGTCAATTTCGTAATTTGATTTCCGAAAAGTCGGGCCTTGGTGCCCTCTATTTATCTGGCGCCGTGAATCGTTACGGTGGTTAGCATGTCGATGCCTTCGGGGTATCGTGGACGACGTCGCGTCGCTCGTCTATGACTAATTCCCTCATTTCCTGGTCGGATTCGTTCAGCGTCCACGTCCTTGCCGGAATGATCGGGGAGGGCACCCTGCCATTACCGTTACGTCCCAATCCGCTCTTCTGGGACAAGTCTTGGGACCGCTAATTATTTCGGTCCAGGAAGGACCCAAACGGCCACCGCGTAATGACAATGCCGGCGAGCGGACGCCCCGGTCGGGTCGTGTTATTAAAATAGGTGGCCTGATGATACGTTTCTGTTCGACGGTCTGCTATACTAGATTATCAGCTCCAATACGATCGCGAACCGTTAAATTGGTTCGCGCATCCGTGACGTGGCCGCGACGCACGGTGGTCGATTCCTTCGAAAAATGGGCTTCGATTATGTTCGCCAAAATTGTAACAACCCGAGCGACTTTTTGCATCGACAAACGATGAACCGTCGAACCATTTTCTAAGCAGGAAAATCGCGATTTCGCCGCGCACAGATCAACGCAAACGATGAAACGGTTAAAACTTCGGAACTTAAAAATTAATAACTTAATAACTTAAAAGTCGCGAAGTAAACGCCGCGCCCGCGTTTTTCAAGGTTCGTTTCCTTCCCGTCGTCGAGAGTTCGACGCAACGGCCTTTTCCATCACCTCTTTGTAGTATCAATGTGTTTATCACATAATTTTGCATTTTTGTCGATACCCGTTATAGCATACATTTTTTAAAATCCATCGCCTTTTTTCGCTGAAAGAAATAGTTAAATTATTCATTGGCACGTTTAGTAGGTTCGAAGGTTTAGCATGTTCGGTGACATTTACACGGTACAGTAAAATTGTATAGCACGAGGAAACATTCCTGCCTATCTACGACTTCCTTCAACCTTACAGAGTTATATTATCGGTTTTTCTAATTCTCTCCCGCGCGGTTTATTCATGATATTCGTCAACGGTATCGGCCTTCTTGTTTCTCCTGCATAGGTAACTCGTGTACGTGTCCAGAGTCTAGACATTCTATACTTATGATGTGAAATTTCTGCTGACATTTGATCTTTCGTGCGATTTCATATCCAGTGTCGCCTATCTAAAGTTCTGCGCCGTGTTTTCGCATTACTAAGAGATACGGACAGAGATTGTGTCAACGTACGTTTATTTATTATACGGTAATGTCTGCCTAATTGTCGCCCAAATTGTGCACTAAAATAGATAATTTGGGAAGAGGAGGCGCGATTATTCGAGCCTTGCAGCTCGTTTTTTATAATTGCCGATTCCCAATAACTATAAAAACGAGCTGCGAGGCTCGAACAGTCGTATCTCCTCTTCCCAAATTGTCCATTTTTGTGGATAATCTGAGCGACAATTAGGGAGACATTACTGTATTTTGATTATTCATATTATGATTATATATGACTGTATGATTATATGATTATAGCGTGTAATATGTATATAATATATTATCCGTGTAATTCGAATGCGTTATTTAAGAGAGTTTTATCGAGAATTATATATGTGTTATGATTACGATTATATAATTATTATTATGATTATATATGATTGTCTGATTATATGATTATAGCGTGTAATATATATATAATATATTATCCGTGTAATTCGAATGCGTTATTTAAGAGAGTTTTATCGAGAATTATATATGTATTATGATTACGATTATATAACTATTATTATGATTATATATGATTGTATGATTATATGTGATTATAGCGTGTAATATATATATATATTACCCGTGTAATTCGAATGCGTTATTTAAGAGAGTTTTATCGAGAATTATATATGTATTATGATTACGATTATATAACTATTATTATGATTATATATGATTGTATGATTATATGTGATTATAGCGTGTAATATATATATTACCCGTGTAATTCGAATGCGTTATTTAAGAGAGTTTTATCGAGAATTATATATGTATTATAATTACGATTATATAATTATTATTATGATTATACATGATTGTATGATTAATGATTACAACTACTATTATTATGATTATATAATTACATTTCGTATGCGTCTTCAATCTGCACGAATTACGAATCGGTTCGATGACGTGAAAGTCCGTACTTCAAGCAAATAAAATCTAATTTTCATACATATAATCCACCCCGAGCATCGTTATAAATTTACAAAAATTAACGCCAAGTCAAACTTCGAAAAATCCGCGGTCGCCTAAACCGTGCACCGTCGCCGACATTCGTTAAACAATGATCAAAATGAAATGTAGCGCGCGCGTGAAAATAATCCGTCGACGAATTTGGTCGTCGCGCGATGGTCGCAAATACCGGCGAATAAACAATGCGATGGTGCGCGTTAAATGATTTTAGAACGAAAGAATGAAAAAACAATTCGTTAACGGCGCGGAGGGGAGGCGGGGCGGGTACGATGAAAAAGGAAGGGAAAGCGGTATGGGAAAGATAGACGCGCGCCGCGCTGTTTTTATAGAAATATATTTCAAACGGAACTCGTCTCCATTTTTCGCGGGGAACGGCGAAATGTTCGGTAGCTGATAAATCACGACTGTCATACGCCAGGTGTCGTACATCAGAACGAAAATGCGTTCCACGTCGTCGGCGACGTCATGTCTACTACGCGGAATCCGCTTTTACGCGCGTCCCAACGACAAATACAAATTACACACGGGAACTCACGAGGCACCCGTGTTTTACGCCTTGGCAGACGCGATTCTCGGGATCCGCAATGGAGTAGAAGAGCCGTAGTCTCGTTCTCTCTCGCGGCGCGTTCTCTCGCCGTCCCTCTCCGTTTCCCACGCGGCGTTTCCAATCCCTCTCTCGTTCTATTTCCGCGTCCGTACCTTCGAATACACCTGACACAGAAGAGCGCGCGCGGGCGCGAGATTTGTACGGGTGCGCCCGGATGATACGTCACCCGGCTCCAATTTTATTCAACCCTTATAAGTATCGAGACTTATACGTGCATAATTCACCGGCGAGCTCTGCCGGTGTCAATGTGTCATCGTGTACACGGGCATATTTTTTCACGGTGACACGAGAGCGCGCGCGCGCGCTCGCGCACACACGGTCGGCGGCGCGCTCGCGCGTTCGCGAGCATACGTGTGCCAGCGTGCGCGAACGTATGTTTGGTGTACGTATCAGACGGCGTGTTCTTGACTATGCTGCCACCACGGTTTATACGCCAATCTCTCGCCCCGTTACCCTCGGTCTGGCCGTGGCTGTGCGGTCGTGTGAAGCTTACGACTCTTGTACGGCTCGTCTCTCCTCATCAAAGAACCACGTTGTGCCGACGCGGCGGCCAACACCCGTGCAACTCGGTGTATAAACAACATTTACCCATGGACAACACACGTGCGTTTGTCGTATTTCAAAACCCGACGTTCGTTCCCCCTACCCTCGGGGCTCGAGTCGCCAGTAATTTCAGCGTTGTACCGTGCGCCGACTTTGAAGGCGGGCGGTGTAAAAATGCGCGTAAAAAACTGTTAATGCTTGTACATGTTGCTGTGCGCCGGCTCCCGGGCCGCTATGCGTATTTCATTAGCGTGTGTCACGCCGTTCGAAATTTTAGGGCGAAAATGCGCCGGCGAGCCAGCCACGGCTCTCTCTCTCTCTCTCTCTCTCTCTTTCTCTCTCTCTCTCTTTATTTCTCGCTTTTGCTTTATTCGCCCCGCTGTAAACGCGAAATTAGAGATTTCATTCCGCTCGCCGACGTTTTTCCACACAGAAAATATTCGGTAATTAATCGCTCGCTATCGAAATCCGTCGAAATTCGTCGTCCGCCGTGTTAAACGCCGCATATTTTCTTCGATCGATCGAGCCATCGCGCGAACCCTTTTTTTCGATCGCGATTGCGCGCCCTCTGGAAAAATCCGGTGTAAAATATATTCATGATTTCGCGTTTTAGAAACGAGTTACTGATATTGCTGTTTATGTTTTTCGTTGGTGCGGCTGTCGTGAATATAATTCCGGATTTTATGCATTTCCAGGACGAGAATGCGTCGGTGGCATATTTGAAACAGGGAGATTAGAATAGTTGAAGAACGTTGATGCGCTATTATCAACTTATTCAAATTATTGGAGAATGAAAGACGCTTTTAAACGAGTTAGGTTCTCTGGAACTGACGCAGAAACTTTCTGTTCCGCGTAACGATCCGCAGTCGTTAATAACGATACCGTTAGTTTATCGTTATAAAGCCGACGGCGGATTTCCGTGCACGACTTGCGCGCAAGCAGAATCAAATATTGTTATTATCTTTTTTATTATCATTTATTATCGTTTTATTATCGTTCACTTTTATATCATTCTTTAACAATTCTAAAAAGCTCGGAATAATATCGGATATTCTTGGAACCTTTTAATGCTTCTATCCTTTCGAATTACGTTTAACTATTTCCATCGTAGAAACCCAAATACGCGAACATTCGAACATTTTCGGGAGGATGTGCACAGCGACCGAAATGACGAGAAGTTCTACTCATTTTTGTTAGATGCGTAATAATATGCTTTACCTAACACAGGTGAATTTTTTTACAGCCTGTAATGCACCCTTCTCTGCTCATTTTCACGGAATTTTGAAAATTCGTCACATCATGAAAATCGTCTCTACTAGTCACGGTATTAGGGACATGGGACATAGTCTCTATATGTACCTATTACCGTGATGTATGGCGGCCCGCTGATAATTCCGCGTAATTCTGGATAATTCTGGATAATTCTGGATAATTCTGGATAATTCTGGGGCTCTGGGACACACTGTACAACTTATCGACACCTACAAAACTATTTTTGTCTAGCCGTTTCGATCGTAGAAATCCAAAAACGTTGGTTATTTATTAACTATTAATTACAGTAACTATAATATAATATATTATAGTTATATAAAATATATATAAGTTATAATAACTAATAACTATATTAATTATTTATAATACAAATAACCAATGTCTACGGATTTCTGTATCACAGTTACGCTGAAACAATAATTATAAATAACCATTATTTACATCGCAACGTCACGAATCGGATACTAAATATGATCTTGCATCTTTGCAACGAGATCTTGTTTTTTCATTCTATGATTTGGATATTTTAATATTTCTCACAGATTCTGTGCGCTATTCGCGACAGGAGAGCGAAACTTTTTGTCGGGACTGATTACTCTACGAACGTATTCTACATCGACCGTGACGGTAGACGTCGGTGCCGTGGAATTTGAAATGAAATAAGCGCACCGAAGTTGGATATAAAGACTATTAACAGGATCACAAATTCTCGCAATTGGATCAGCGTTATGTCATGGTTACATATTTCGTGAAGTCAGCAGACAGTTATGAAGTCAGCCTGTTATAACGTAGAACGGTAGAGTAATGGATAATTGTTGCAAGGATTCGGATGAGAGCATCGAAGGTAATTGCTGAAAGAATTTCACGAGATTGTTACCGATTTTAAGCTGAAACAGCATGCCGGTGAAATTCTGTTCTTTGCTCCAGGGATATTAATCCAAATTGTTTCGATGTTAGTGTACATTTTATTGAAAGATGCAATTTTACAAATTCGTATGAAGTATCTTCCAGCGTCGCAGTGGTTTCTGACTGATCTTCAAAGTATTAACACTATGCCGTCCGGTGGCATCACGCTGGTGCCATTTTAAAAAACTGAAATAACATTTGAACTATATTGGGTGTATATAATAACATCATAACGTATATAATAACATCTTGGGTGTTAAAAGACAGCAAACTAACTGTAGCATTGTGCTTATTAAACTAAGAATTAAGTACGAAAATTCTTGGATGACATACCTTAATTTTAGGAATTTATTATATTATTATATTTATTATTATATTTATTGACCGTCATTAACACTATGCTGTCCGGTGGCACCACTTCGGTGCCATTTTAAAAAACTGAAGTAACATTTGAACTATATTGGGTGTATATAATAACATCATAACGTATATAATAACATCTTGGGTGTTAAAAGACAGCAAACTAACTGTAGCATTGTGCTTATTAAACTAAGAATTAAGTACGAAAATTCTTGGATGACATATCTTAATTCTAGGAATTTATATTACCGCCATCTTCGAAATTTTTTTTAAAATCTAAAATTTCCAAGCAATTATGCCGGCGTCAAATAAAAGAATCATATTGGGTTGGCAACTAAGTAATTGCCGATTTGTTCGATGAAATAAAAAATTTTTTTTACTTGGAACGAAGTTTAATCTGTAATGTATTTTCCATTTTGTTCAATGACCTTTTGCCATCACTCCGACAACTTGAAAATTCCACGCTCGTAGAAAGTCCGATCCTTTTCGGCCAAAAACTGAGTTAAGTGAGATTTTACATCGTCATCGTCATTAAAAGTTTTACCACGAAGGGAGTTGTCAGAGATCGAAATAAGTGGCAATCCGATGGCGCGAGATCAGGGCTATACGGTGGGTGTAACATAAATTCCCAACCAATATCCATCAATTTTTGTCGAGTGGACAAAGACGTGTGCGGCCTAGCATTGTCCTGCTGGAAAATGACACCTTTACGATCGACCAATTCTGGTCGCTTTTCCTCGACCGCTGCATTCAATTTGTCCAGTTGCTAACATTCACGGATAATAAAAAATAACATAATAATAATAATAATAATAATTTTATAATATAACATTTACGAATATCATAAAAATGAGAGTGAGAGACATCTATAACTGAAATCGTCAATTACTTAGTTGCCAACCCAATATCTAAGATCTGCGGACGGAATCTGCGGAGTGTTAATAGAAAGTAGATAGAAGAAAGTTCATAGGTCGCAAATAAGTATTTCCGGTTGACATCGTAAAATCTATATTTATATTAAATTCTCATCGAATATTCTTAAAATCAACAAAGTGCTTCAACCAGTGTTTCATTTAACACAGAAATAAATTACACTATCTCAGATGAAGCACGCGCGACACGGTCGAGAGAAATAGTATTCACATTTGCAATTAATATTTTTAAATATAAAATATTTGTACGCGGATGATTACCGGCCAGCCGAACGAGTAACTGTATTGTTATTCCAAGAACAATTTATACCCGGTGTATTTAGCGAACTTCCTCTGTCGGCGTTTTTCCCCCCGCGAACGGACGGCGACGAGCGTTTCCCGTTATTCGGTGCCAGATATTCGTAAGAACGTATCGGGGCGGCGAGATTACGCTCTGGTCAATTAATTCGCATAATAAGCGCGCCGTGTTTCCTGTCCGCAAGTAGCGTGAAACAGTTAGGATCGGCTGTCACGATAGGTTTTCATGTTCCAATGGTTTCTCGGTTACGGGGAGCCGACGTATTGGTCGAGAGTGCGGGAGGCGACGTCTACCGTCGAATGAGAGACGGGCCGAGTGTTGAAAGCAGACGGCCGAGTGACGAGACGCCAGGACTTGTACCGTCAGAGACGGGACGTCGTCTCCGATTACACACGGCTCTTCCGAAATTCTGAGCGAAGCACGGAGTGACATATTACCCTCCCGCTAATTCCGAACCGGCGCGCGGTATTAATGCACGCTGAATAAGATCGACACGAATTTTTACGGCCGCGGCCGTGTTTCCGCGGACCCTCCGGAAAATTCATTACATGGGACCGTCCGACGTCCGACGAGACCATTATCGTCGTTTCGGTTCGAAATCAGAAGACGTTAATTACGTCGGGAGTACCGGTGTTTCATTTGTTAGGAGATGCGAACGTTTCCGAGGAAATGTACAGCGGTCGAAATATGACCGAAGGTTCGACTAATTTCTAATTTTTGTTATATGGATAACAGCGCATTTTACGAAATACAGTTCGATTTTTTTTTAGAGCGTCTGATGCACAATTCTCTGCTGATTTTGACACAATTATGAAAATCGTCTCCACTACTCACGGTATTAGGGACATGGGACATGGTCGCTCTGTGTCCCTATTACCGTGACGTATGGCGGCGAAAACACGGACCCCCTAGAATACCCTGCTGATAAAATAATTCTGGGACACACTCTACAACTTATCGACACTTACAAAAAATATATTTATTATTTATATTATTATATAAATTATATATATATATATATTAATACATATATTATTAATATTATATATATAATTATATAAATATTAATATATATATTATTATTATATTTATTATTATTTTTCGCTGTCATCAGATTTCGTTTTACAATAGCAAAATCTAAGAGAAGTATTTTAGCCCTTCTCTAGTGGACTAAATCTCTCCATCGCCTAAAAGAAAATTCAAGCCATTCGGTGCAGTTTTAAAAATTTTATTGCCTTTTCAAAGGGTGTACGAAAATTAATGGAAGTCACTGTAGTAGATTCATAATATTAAGAAAGCAAAGCGACATAATTTGGTTTACTTTAATTACATTACAAATAAATGAAAATTATGGCAGTTCGCGAGCGGTAAATTTATAAAAAGGTGACAGAATTGTGCTCGCCGCACTTTGTAAAGAAATTAAACTTCATTTGAGGTTACACAAGCATGTACAAACCGTAACATAAACATTGAATTATGGGAATGGTTCGGCCAGAATTTTCAAATCGTCCGCTAAATGAGGATCCAGGGAAAGATTTTTTCATTCGAATTCCGTCGAGTTTGACAGTCTTTAAGAAAATAAAAACTGTATCTGCGTGGTCTTGTGAGAATTTTATTTCGAGATTCGTAAATGCATTGTAACATTCGCCGCTGTTCAAAGTCCAGTTTGAAGCGTAGAATCGCGGCGCGAGATACTTTATTCCCTTCATAAAACTTATTTTATGGATATTGCATGATACATGACTTCACCCATGTGAACATTGCCAGATGATGTTATGCACGGATCAGTAATATTTACTCGTTTCATTTGCAGTAATAAAACATTTCGTGAAAATACGAAACGAGCCAGCTCATTCCGATAAGAGGATTTCCTTCGTCTTGAAACGATCGAATAGATGAACGTATACAACAAAAAATAGTAAACTTTCCCCAATTTTCAATAACTTTGGATCGAAACTTTACCAGCGATTTCTTTTGAGAATCTGACAATATCGTGGATAATTATACTCTCCTATAAACGCTGCATATATCTTTTCGTCGATATCGTTTTAATTCCTATGTTCCGATAACAGAAATTCCAGCTTATTCCCCTAATATGTTATCAGAATTTACGCTGTAATCCGGAGATTTATAAGCTATAAAATGCTGCGAAAATTTCAGCGTATAACATACTTAAAAACCTGATCGAACCGACCAATGGTAATTATTGTTTTCCAATAATATTGTATATCGAATTTAAGCTAAAGATATTATCGCTGTGTGTCGATAAATAGCAGATTAATAATTGAACGGTGGATTATTATTACGTCTTCTAACATACTTTTACAATAATTCCTCGGATAATGTTGAACCGTGGACGAAAGGTTTACGATCGATCGTTCACGAGGCCCGATCTTAGAGTATTTTAATTGCTTAATTCTGTAATATACCAAATCTTCGTATTTACCGTATTTGCTTCGGCAGGATTTATTGGACTCGAGACAAATGTCGTCGAATCGCATGAGTAATCGCACGAGCAATGTACCGTATCTATCATTTTTATTACTGTGCATTCGAGTAATCCTTTCACAATGGCGTTTGACTCATCGTCAATACTTGTATCAAAGTGATTTACAGAGCCATTATAAGACGATGATTGAACCACTAGTCGGTTTCATTGTTTCTTTATGCAGGATGAGTCATTCGATTCTTCGGCCTTAAAATTTCTCGTAAACTACATGTTATATAAACAAACGTTACGAATTCAAGTTGTTCGGTACAAAGCATGCGCCGCAACAAATCATTCTTTTTTCCTTCTTTATCAAAACGTCAGGATCGCTTGTGACAAGACTTTGACTTCAAGTTGTTAAATAATCATTTATCATCGCTGAAATAATTATGCTGTGATCATGCTAAAATCGAATGAACGAGCTACTTTAAAATGAAATTTAAAATTAGTCCGCTATGTATCCGAAAGAAAGAGGACACAAATTGCAACACGGTTCTCTAGCTTCCACAACCGATGCGCCAACAGATCAATCGTTTACAAAAATTTCGCGCGTATATCGATGAACAATTGAGCCGTTTATTTTGAAAGTGGCATAAGTCACTTTACCGTAATGAAAAGTGGTGATATTTTAATGTTTATACGAAATTATTTATACTGAGATATATCAATATATATTGTATTATCAATAGATGTATCAATATGTATGGTATTATCAATAGATATATCAATGTATATTGTATTATCAATAGATATATCAATGTATATTGTATTATCAATAGATATATCAATATATATTGTATTATCAATAGATATATCAATATATATTTTATTATCAATAGATATATCAATATATATTTTATTATCAATAGATATATCAATATATATTTTATTATCAATAGATATATCAATATATATTTTATTGTCAATAGATATATCAATATATATTGTATTATCAATAGATATATCAATATATCTTGTATTATCAATAGATATATCAATACATACAGTATCCTGAGATAACAAATACAAGTAAATCTTCTCGAACGTTAGCATCCATATTTTTAATCGCGTTAAAACGCAAACCCTTAAATATATCGACTTAAAAACAAAGTGACTTATGCCACTTTCAAAATAAACGGCTCAATTAGAACCTGCATTTAACGAGCGGCGCGTCTCGAAGGAAGCGAATCCTATTTGTTTCATCCTAGAACGTTCAAGATATATCGGCGAACGCGTTCGAAATACGCGTCCGAACATCTTCGACGGTTCGTTCTCCGTGAAACGTTCGAGCGGGGTCCGTTCGCAGCCGTAATAACCGCGAGTAAAATTTCAGCGGATCGCGAAATAAGCCCAGACACAGATTTTGTTTTCCCGAAGCTTCCTGGAAGCTGTCGGAAACAGGGTTTCCGGGGTGTTTCGTTCTGACCGGTGCGCGCACGCTTCGAAATCTGTATTATTATGTAGCCGGGCGGCGGAGGCATCGGCTCGGCCCGCTCGACTTTTATCGCGCATCAAAATCGGTGAGCCAACAATTATAACTCAGCGAACGAACGGTAGTCACGAATCAGGATGTCCATTTGTTTTCCGACCGGCGGAGTAACGGAACGCGTGTATATCGTCGCCTAACACGCTACCTACCACGTTGACAACGAACGTTGTTCGCCGGGCTTGAATGAGACGCGCGACGGCCGATCCTTATCTCCGGACCCTCGTCCGCTCTGCACCTTCCTATCTTTCATCGCGGGGGGACAATAATTTAGACCGAGGGTTTCACTTTTTACGCGATCGCCGGGCTCACGGATATCCGTGCCTGTTCAATCTTCAAAATCTGTGTTGTCCGACCGTGGACGTTACACGCCTCTAAAGTCGTCCCCCCTTTCCCCCGGCCTTTCCTCGATCGTCGGCGATACCGTCCCGCATTAGCTACTTGTGACAGACGGTAATATTTATTGGAAATATCTGTCGCCGATGCAACTCTCTCTTATCTTTCCTGCCGAGGTATTCGGAGAACCATCGAATACGGAATTTCGTTGTTGTTTCAAAAGTCTACTCGGTCTGGGTAGCATAACATCGGTGACTCAAGAGATTCCGAAAACGACAGCTTCGACGTGTAAGGTAATGTCTCTCTAATCGACGCAGAGATTGTCCTCTCGAAGAGGAGATACGATTATTCGAGCCTCGCGGTTCTTTTTTATAGTTACGAATTGTCAACGACTGTAAGAACGAGCCGCAGGGCTCGAATAATCGTATCTTCTCTTCCCAAATTGTCCATTCTTGTGGACAATCTTTGCGTCAATTAGAGAGACATTATTGTATAGAGCGGAGGTTCCAATTTCCGTGCCTGTCCCGATTACCGTGCCCACGGGTTAAAAGCGTACAGAAGAAGAAAAATATTTTAGGTATTTTAGGTAGCTATATCGGCTTGCTCGATAATAATAAGTAATAAATAGTAATAAAAATATATAATAATGATAATAAATAGTAATAAAAATATGTAATAATGATATATAATGATAATATAGTAATAAAAATATACAATAATGATAATAAATAGTAATAAAAATATACAATAACGATAATAAATCCTACAAAACGACGCCGTGGAATTGGGTAAAGAGACAAAGGCAGGGCAAACAGCCGCACCGAAATATCGTTCTAGTCGACGATGGGTGCCAACCACGACCATTCTAAACAGTCTGCACGAGCAATAGCTCGATCCCGTTCGACTGTTTCGGGCAGATAAATGGCCGGCCGTATTAATTGAATAAACTGAATCGGAATCGCGGCGATACACGGTGTGCCGGAGGTCGGTTGTAGGTGGTACGAGAGATCAAAGATACAAAGAGAGTCCTTGCCCGTGATTCGTGGCGGATAAGACGCCTCTGGGCGTCGGCGTCCCCGTTGACAATAATCGGGAGTACGGCACGGATCGCGATCTAAAAGAGAACCACAATAGAGTTAATTAAACATCTCAATAGCAGACGGGCTGCCCAGGGGTGATTAGGCATACTCTGCGCCGCGGTGACACAGGGACACCGCCGCCGGCTATTGTACCCCTGCGCGCAGCACACGGACTTATACACGCACACATACATATACATACACAGAGGCCAGAAACGAGAGACAGCCGCGGAGGAGGGCCGAGGCGGAGGAAGAGTATACGAGGAGCATAGCACCGGAGGAGGACGATGGCGGTGGCCGGGTCGAGGAAAGAGAGACGAGCAACGGACGGAGCTTGACAATAAGAGAACGAAAGGGAAGGAGAGACGGAGGAGGCCGGAGAGAGAGAGAGAGAGAGAGAGAGAGAGAGAGAGAGGCCAGGCCGGCGCGAACGAGAAAGAAGGAAACGAGAGAAGGCACAAGCAACAACACAATGCAGGTGACAGCACGCGCACCCCACAGACCCTGTCCCGTCTCTTTTGTTCCTGGCGTTTCGTCGGCTTTCTTCCCCCTGACGGCAAGACAACCGTGGTCGCTGCGGCGTCTCGGCCTCGTGTCGTGCTGAAATTGCTCAAATGGAAACGAGTGTGTCATTCTCACTACGTCCGCCTGTCACTCGTCGCTGCGGCAACCTTCTCCTTCTCACCCTGTCTCGTTTCCCGTCTCTCTCTCTCTCTCTCTCTCTCTCTCTCTCTCTCTCCGCTCTCCGTCTCTCTCCCTCTTCTCTTTTCCTCGCCGGCTTTCCCTCTCTCGCTCCTGCTACCCCATTTATCCCCGGGTCTTTTGCTCACCTCCGTTTCGCCAGTCGCGGATAGCACGGCTGTCTATCGCCGGTGCTGACGTCTATGATTTAGGAGATTGACGAGCGACGGTACACCGCCGCACCGCGCCGCACCGCGTCCCGCCGCACCGCGCCGCCTGTCTTACTTTTTTAATCGCACGGGCAATTGATTTTGAATTTTATCACACGGCCGGCTCTCGCCAAACGGATTTCACTTCGCGCTCGCCCCACCCTCCCTCTCCCCCCCTCGGCGATTTACGTAACAACTCGCCGCCGCGTTCTGCTGATTAGAGATCCATTACGCCGCGCGTTATTTCCACGATATTTGTAACAATTTATACGCCGCTATCGCGTAATTACCGCGCGCTAATTGACGGAGATTACCGGGGGACTAACTTTCGTAATCCTTCCTGCTCTCGACTCGGAATCGCGAGCGGACCAGTAATTGAAAAGTTTCTTTTTCGGTTTCGTATGCATCGCTGTTCAATGGGACAGGGGCTGCGCTTGATTCTCTCTGACCGCATAAACGAGTCGTTCCTTCTGCTGCTGTTCGCGGTTGCTTCGACGAGGAAAGCAGTTCCTCGAGGATAATCGTCGCGAGAGATTCGCGATACAGTAATGTCTCTCTAATTGACGCCCAGATTGCGCACAAGAATGGACAATTCGGGAAGAGGAGATACGATTATTCGAGCCTTGCGGTTTATTTTTATAATTGTTGAAAATTGGTAACTATAAAAACAAGTCGCAAGGCTCGAATAATCCTATTCCCAAATTGTCCAATTTAGCGAACAATCTAAGCGTCAGTAAGGGAGACATTACTGTAAATTGTAATCGCCGAGCAATTGGTTCTTTAACCTTTTAGGTACGGCTGAATTCTGCGCGAGGCTATTTCTCTGGACGGCAGAGTCTGATGTGTACTGTACAGAGTCTGATACTGTATATACAGGGTGTCCCAAAAATGTCTCGCAATCCGAAAGTGGCGGGTTCCTCGGGCCATTCGAAGCAACTTTTTCCTTTACAAAAATTTTCTCCGAGGCACCGTTAACGAGTTATCAACGAAAAACAGTGACCAATGAGAGGCGAGCTCGGCTGGCGCGAGGCGATCGAGCCAATGAGCGGAACTGGGCGTCGTGCGCTGGTTGGCTGGGCCGCCTCGCGTCAGCCGTACTCGATTCTGATTGGTCACTGTTTTTCGTTAATAACTCGTTAACGGTGCCTCGGAGAACATTTTTGTAAAGGAAGAAGTTGCTTGAAATGATCCGAGGAACCCGCCATTTCCGGATTGCGAGATATTTTTGGGACACCCTATAGACTGTTGTAAATCGATGTGAAGACAAAAGAAGTGTGAAACAATGCATACGAAGACGATTATTTGGTTCAAACGATGAGCGAGTGAGCTACTAGAGCAAGCCACCATAGTGGCGCATCGTCCAGAGAGATGACATCCGCGAAAGCCACTATAGTGGCGCGTCGTGCCTAAAAGGTTAATCGAGAGTTTTTAGTTGCTCGCGCCGCAAATACGGAAATTGAAGAGTTCAAATTGCTTTCTAATATTGCGAGCCTTGCGATTTAATTACGATTTAATATTATACAGCCTCGGTCGCCAAATGCACCGAAGGGGTTAACAACGCGCCCGCTAATAAGCGGGACGCGAAGACGGCGATTGCTTCTTTCGCAGTTGTTTTACATTCTGGAAATGAACGAAATCACTCGTAGAAAAGTTCAAAGTGTCCCGAGTTCTCGCGAGCGTACGCGCGCACGCCGGAACGAGTTTGTTTTCGGCGGAAGTCCCCGAATTTCGATATTTCAGCGGGAAGAAAGATTCGACGGAACCGGGGCGAACTCGTTCGAAGCGTACCCCACATGAATTACGGTAATAACCATTGAAATTATCGCCGGTGCCACGGTGAACGAAGTTGCGGGTCGTGTCGGGCCTGGTATCAAAATCTTTCGAAAGGTGTCCCCGCGTTCGTCCCGCAAGGCGGGCTGGTATTTTCGTTGAAGTGGAAATTGGAACGGGCACGGTTGCGAGTCCCGAGTCGGCTTCGGGGGTAATAACCGGATTGGACTTGGATCACCTGGCCCTGTCAATAATCTTTTACCGTGCCCGCAACAATATTTTTACGTTTTTATGGCACGGACAAACGGCGCCGCGGTCGTAATTCGCTTCAATTAGAACGGCCGTTATGTAATTACATTTATTGTTTAACTGCAGGGTTTTCCGACACCGGACGGAACAAAAATGCCGTCCCTCTTTAGGAAGCATTCCTGCTGCTGTCTACAACGGTTATTTATAATCCTGGCTGTGTATAAGTGTAACTGCGTTCTCCTTTAAGCGACCAACCCCATAAATATATCGCGAAGTCGGAGGAATTTATTTAAAGAAACGAGAACTCGCGAAATCGACGCTTATTTTCTCTATTGTTCTATGACTCAGTTCGTTATCGATGCGTCAATGCGGTAATTTATGTTCAGGGTTACGACAATAAGGGCCAATAATAATCGTAACGATAATAACTTGATTAAAATGTTATTGTGCCGACTAAAGGATGGGTCATCGCTTGGTTCCCTTTGGAAATTGCTATTAAAAGACCGTATAATATTTTTCAGTTTTTTTGGGTCGATGGGGTCGATTATTTAACAGTTGGCACATTTATTTATAATTGTTATATCGGTGGGTTTGCTCGCTTTAATGAAGCAACGAATTCTAAAAAATATTGGACGTTTTTTCTTTCTTTTTACAACAATATTAAAATGAAACTAACACAGATGATTCATCCTGTACACGTATGACCGTTCGACTGTAATTGTTTTCGTGAAACGAGCAAGAAATTGTAACTACAAAGTGGTCGCGGGGAATATTACCTGGATAATTTTCCATTGGGAATGCGCCGAACAAGGCGGAAAAGAAGTTATTTAGTTTAATGCGAAACATAACATCGCCGTACAAAATATTCCATATTAATATTTATTAGAACGTGATATGGATGCTAATGATACGTTAAGCGCTAAATTTGAAGGTAATTAGCGACGTATATCGTTTTGTTAAATGTAAATGGGTGTCTTCGGAAAGATTATGAAACTTTACGATGAAGATATGGTAATAATTGTGCTTTACTTGAAAGTAGTTAATTTCGGCGAGCCGCAACTTGAATTACGTAACGAAGCTGTAACATACCCGAGGATAATCTTCCGTTTGCACCGAAATCGTTGTTCGTTAACCCTTCGCACTGACTCCGAGGCACCACCAAAAATTGATATACCATTTTTCCAAAATCGTTGCAAGAGCATCGGATTCGTTTAGATTGAAAAAAATATTAAAATTGCATTCTATTGGGTTGGCAACTAAGTAATTGCCGATTTGTTCAATGTATTTTCCATTTTGTTCGATGACCTTTTGCCATCTCTCCGACAACTTGAAAATTCCACGCTCGTAGAAAGTCCGATCCTTTTCGGCCAAAAACTGAGTTAAGTGAGATTCTACAGCGTCATCGTCATTAAAAGTTTTACCACGAAGGGAGTTGTTCAGGGATCGAAATAAGTGGTAATCCGATGGCGCGAGATCAGGGCTATACGGTGGGTGTAACATCAATTCCCAACCAATATCCATCAACTTTTGCCGAGTGGACAAAGACGTGTGCGGCCTAGCACTGTCCTGGTGGAAAATGACACCTTTACGATCGACCAGTTCTGGTCGCTTTTCCTTGACCGCTGCATTCAATTTGTCCAGTTGCTAACATTCACGGATAATAAAAAATAACATAATAATAATAATAATAATAATTTTATAATATAACATTTACGGATATCATAAAAATGGGAGTGAGAGACATCTATAACTGAAATCGGCAATTGCTTAGTTGCCAACCCAATACTTGTTGATAAGCTCAATTTCATACGTCTAAATCGCGATGAATTCTATAAAATAGAAATAGCGTAGATCGGAAAACATGTTTTGGATTTCGACTTCGAATAGCTTCGACTGCAAAAGGTTAAACCGTCTCCGAGTGCGCAAAGGGTTAAAGTGTGCAATGGTTGGATAACGCGTAAAATTATAATTTCGGCAAACGACAGACTTTTGAGCGAACGTTTTCTCTAAAATCCTGTTAGCGAATCCGAGACAGGTGTCAAGTATATCTGCTAGGGAACGTTACAGCACCGGTGAAGACACGACGCAATGGAATTATGCAAATTATAAACGAAGAAGCGACCGTCGTGTTGATCTCGCGCGACGAATGTCTCTCGAATCGGTAACACGCGGTTCCTATTCATTTCAGCAAACTGGTTACAGTGCGAATTGCTATCAAATTACCGTTATAATAATCCTTCTAATACGACATTAGATTAGCGCGAGCTATTTTCTTCGGAATTCGAACAGTGTGAAATTTGCTTCGGCAAAAGTATCATTAAGTCAGACGGTTCGAAATGCCCCAGTTACTATTTTGACACCTGCGCCGTGGATCGGCTTTCAATCGTAAATTGTTCCCGAGTTTGTTGAACTATATGCAAGATAGCAATAATTTATTTTTATCCCCAACGTGTTGCAGCTCTATTGTTTCCATGATGCGTTTTTCTTTTAATTGCTTCAAGAGATTCGTCGCAATTCATTCGTGCACAACTTTTGTTTGAAGCATTTTTTGTGAGATATTTAGGTCAGATATTTAGGTGTTTTATTTCATTTTATTTTTTATATATTATTTATATATTTCATTACATATATTCATTATATATATTTCATTTATATATATTATTTCATCGTTTCGAACAAAAGTTGTGCATTTGTAGAATATGATTCTGAGAACAAAAGTATAGGTTTACGATAAAAAAGAGCATGATGGCCTTGAAATAACCCTGAAAACGCCACGCATTAAAAAACTAGCAGCGTCATTTGACTCCTCGCTCGAAATGCTAAAGGGCATGTGTCGGTTTGTCGTTTTTTAAATCACGTGTCTCTACGAGATCTTTCACAATCTCATCTTAAATGGGACACCCTGTATAATATATTCTACGTAAAGTTTAGGTTTTACCGAGATGTTCGTTTTCGTTGAACATAGAAGCCGTATTTGTAACTTCTGAGAATCAGAATCGCGATCTAGGGTGCTATTAATAAACATTTAGATTACCATATCGTTTTATCAGTTACATTTTCCGAATAATAAATCTATCTACCTGTTAGGCACTTTAGTGAACGATCGATTCATCGAAAACAACAAGTGATAACAACTGATCGTAAAAATCAATTTGAGATCTTTAGATCAGAGTTTAGGTTATCGCGATAACGACGTGTTAAACAGAATCGTTCTCTTTTCTTCTGCGATAACCATTGTCGCTCTCCAATCGTGTTCCCGACAACAAGCAAGATTAAGTCGATTAATAATAATCTAAAAACTATACGAAGCCGGATGAAATTTAATTCCCGAAATATTTATGAAGTAACGTAATCATTAACGACACAAAAATCCAAGCATTTCCGTCGATCGTCTTGACCGATAGGCAGCAACAAGCGATATGAGACACGGTTAATCGGTTAGCTGCGTCATGACGAGTATACTCGTCGTGGAGAAGTGACAGTATTTTGCGTCACGACGAGAATAATCGTCGTGGAGAAGTGACAGTATTTTGCGTCGTGACGAGAATACTCGTCGTGGAGAAGTGACAGTATTTTATGTCATGACGAATATACTCGTCGTGGAGAAGTGGCAGTATTTTTCGTCACGACGAGTACACTTGTCATGAAGAAGTGGCAGTATTTTTTGTCACGACGAGTACACTCGTCATGGAGAAGTAGCAGTATTTTATGTCACGACGAGTATACTCGTCATGGAGAAGTAGCAGTATTTTTTGTCACGACGAGTATACTTGTCATGGAGAAGTGACAGTATTTTATGTCACGACGAGAATACTCGTCGTGGAGAAGTGACAGTATTTTATGTCACGACGAATATACTCGTCGTGGAGAAGTGGCAGTATTTTTTGTCACGACGAGTACACTCGTCATGGAGAAGTGGCAGTACTTTTTGTCACGACGAGTACACTCGTCATGGAGAAGTAGCAGTATTTTATGTCACAACGAGTATACTCGTTATGAAGAATTAGCAATATTTTATGTCACGACGAATATACTCGTCGTGGAGAAGTGGCAGTATCTTGCGTCACGACGAGAATAATCGTCATGGAGAAGCAGCAGTATTTTATGTCACGACGAGTATACTCGTTATGAAGAATTAGCAATATTTTATGTCACAACGAGTATACTTGCCGTGGAGAAGTGGCAGTATTTTGTGTCACGACGAGTATACTCGTCATCGCTTGATTCTCGCGACAAATATATAAGTACGCCCTCTGAAAATGAGGCGCCGCATTTAACGGGTTAAATGGTCTCACGATTCCCCCTTTAAAATGCGCCGATAGCTATAAAGAATAATGTTGCAGAAATGTGAAAAATTGAGTGGTTCGTGGTTTAACCTATTCGGCTCGAATCCAACAGTCGACGACACGAGCTGCTGGTTCCGTGTATTTTAGGAGTTGATGCTGGTAGACGTATTATTTCATGAATTTCGAATGCACGGCTACATTTCGTGCGGGTACATTGAAGATCGTGGATACTGGTTCCATAACAGCGTGCGCCATTTAGATACGGATGTCATTTTGTATTCGGTCCCGGAATGCACTTTGGGCTTCGGTCATATTTATTTTCGTATCTGCTTCATCTTTATTCTCGTGATTAGCCGTGTTAAATGTCCCGCGATACGACCCGTAGATTGTGACACTTTGTGTCAAACGGTGAAACGGAAAATTACGAAAGACAGCAACGAAATATTTCATCGGTTTTTATTATTAAATTGTCCGCTGTTGCTCGTGATAAAAGCGTTGCTTCACGCTCCCTTTACTCGGCCACGTTCGATGCCCGAAAAATGCCACGTAACTTCGATCCGTCGAATAGCTAATGGCGCATTATTATTTACAAGGCTTTACAAGCTTCATTTTATACAAAGTGCTGCGTGCCTCGAAAGAAGCTGAATTGCATTTTGTAAAAGTGACGTCGGCGTCTGTGGCTCGTAAAAATATTCGAACGCCATTTAAAACGCGATCGTTTCTCTAAAACTAGATAATATCGCTTTAGCAGTATTTTTTTGCCACTGTAAAATGACTAAAATATATTTTCTCTATCTCGTTTTTGAACTCTTTTGTCCGAGCTCGCAAACGGCAATTTACAGAATGAATTTCGAAGGTTTTAAAAGGTGCACGAATACTTTCATTCCTTACTGCACATTTGCAATGCATTTTTTCTGAATAAATAAATAAATATAAATACGATTTGGTTTTGGATTTGAATGAAGAAGAACTGTTGGATTTTTGCGTTCCATATCACTCGTTGTGCCATTGTTCTTCGTATCAGTTTCAAAATGTCCATTTCGTTTTCGTTCAATAATACAATATTAACGCTGAATACCAAACAAATCATTAAAGCAACGTTTACTTTTTCCGATCTGTTTTCACCAAAAGTCTATCGACTGTCCATCTATTAGGTCTACCGGAAAGTTCTGTCCGATAGTGTCACTTC
The DNA here is from genome assembly GCF_051020955.1 of Megalopta genalis. Classification (NCBI taxonomy): domain Eukaryota; kingdom Metazoa; phylum Arthropoda; class Insecta; order Hymenoptera; family Halictidae; genus Megalopta; species Megalopta genalis. Next base: position 955,623 of record NC_135018.1, read on the forward strand.
GCGTTTCAATCCATATGCACATGTTGATTTCAGACATATCCGACTATCTCTCTTTATCATTGCATTTACACGCATGTACTCTCCTAAATAAACTGAAACAAAGATGTCTCGTGTCATTATTAAGCGAGACGCGATCGTGAAAACATGGCCACCGATGATAATGCCAGATCACATGCTGCTTCGGCGACTCGTCGGAAAATCGCAGAGCTAGGCTGGGAAATTCTGTCGCATCCACCATACTCCCCGGACCTAGCACCCTCCGATTATCACTTGTTTCTCTCTTTGCAAAACTTTTTACAGGAAAAGAAATTCAAAACCGAAGCTGATGTCAACCGAGCACTAGTCGAGTTCTTCGCCTCTAAAAATAAATCATTTTTTAAAAATGGCATTTACAAGTTGCCATCACGCTGGCAAGAAGTCATAAGTAACGATGGAAAGTATATTCTACAATAAATATTATTAAATGTATAAAAATCGTGTTATATTTCAATTCAAAAACGGACAGAACTTTCCGGTAGACCTAATATTTTGGGAACAGGATTTTCATAAGTTAACCCTTTGCACTCGAGCGGTGACTCTGAGGCAGCACCGAAATTTGTTATATCACGTTCTAAAATAATTTTTACATTATCAAAGTTTAGATTTTTAAAAATTGTTAAAAGTGTAACCGTTGTGTAAGTCGCAAGACTCGATTTCGTACGCGTAAAATGCACTTTTTCGTATAAAATGAAAATATTAGGTAAGAAGTCATAAGTAACGATGGAAAGTATATTCTACAATAAATATTATTAAATGTATGAAAATTGTGTTATATTTCAATTCAAAAACGAACAGAACTTTCCGGTAGACCTAATATTTAGATATCACTATCGTCGCACAGGTCTTTCCAACCCTTCCGAATCGGCGAAAGCTGAACACCGAATGAATCTCTGCGTGACCATATGATAATTAAGGCTCGTGTTACCGCACTTTTGCCACTCAGATGCGCGTTCGATGCGTCGCAGTGTCTCAGAGAGACACGCAGAAAATGCGCGAACAATTATCAACCGTGCTGACTGAGCTTGTCAGACAGGGGGGGGCGGGGGAGGAAGAAAAAAACGAAAACGCTCGTTTACACTACAGCAGCCCACCGTCAACGACTTATCACGATCAAAGGAAAAGATTGATCGTTCCGCGCAAGTGCGGTCGAATCGATACGCTCTCGGTTATTTATAATTTATGCGATTGCCGATTGAATTGGGAAACGTTTCAGACTTAAACACTCGCATGTGCGTCTGAATGTGTAAATTGCAACGTGACAGCGATATTAATTGCATCGGAATCGCGGAGAGGCTGCATAGATACATCGGAGCCAAGGTCGGCCGTAATAACGTTCTCTATCGCGGACTTTTTTTTTCTCTCCCCCTCCCCCCCCCCCCCTCCCCCGCCCCTTTATTTTCCCGTGTTAGATGCCTATTAGCCGCGATAGCTGTCGATGTCGGGTTTGACAAATGCGTTCAAATGTCAGAGATAATATACGATACGAGCAACAATGCGACTCGACGACATTATGCAACGTAACTTCTATCTAATCGTTGAATTATACGATGTCTTTACTCGCAAACACCGTTTTCATACGACGCGAACTGCCGAAGCGATAGCTGAACAGTCATACTGTAAATAGCTGGGGATTGAAGGTGGCATTAGAGCCCGACTGACATAGTTATAGCTAATAATTTCATAAACGGACGTTATAATGTGAAGTTTTCTTAACGACGTACGTGTAACCGCTGCCATAGAGCCTATTCTTCGATGAATGTCGCGGTTGTACTATGTCATGGCGATGCTATAGTTGGCGAATCTTTTTCAGAAGTGGGTCAAATTTTGTTCGGAATTTTGTTTAATATCGGCTCGTCAGTCGCCGAGCCAGTGGCGTCACTTGGAAAGGGGGAGGATTAATGTGTGATATCGTTAATTAAATATTACTAATATTATTATGTAACTATATAATAATATATAAATATAAATTATATAATAATATAAAACTATAATATTTACATTATATTATAATTTTATATAATAATAATAATATAATATAAAATATATAATAATATAATATAATAATAATAATAATAATATAAAACTATAATATTTACATTCTTATAGTACAATAATGTACTATATTATTATTAAACTATAATATTTACATTCTTATAGTACAATAATGTACTATATTATTGTACTATAATAATGTAAATATTATAGTTTTATATTATTATATAATTTATATTTATATATATAATAATATTAATATAATAAGGAAGCAAAATGAAAAATTGAGGAACGGAAGACTAAATTTTTGCATTTAATTTATCTATTGCTTACGTATACTCGTATTTTTTTTGTGCCCGCAAGTCTAAACATTGCATTAGTTGCTATAACATAATTTTTAACTTGCGACCAAATAATCTCGTTTGGATTTAATTCGCAGATATCACATTAATATTGAATTTCGTTTCGGCTTTGGCCTGATCGCATCGCTCGCGTGCAGCTGTTTATATTTCCTGCTAATTCTCGTATAGTATTTATTGCAAAGTATAATAAAATATCTGTGTGCAATTTAATTTTTTTACGAGACTCGTAGCTTTTGAACGGACGTTTCCTTTCGTTCGTCGTGCCGCGTATGAACTTGTATTTCTTCTTCCATTTTCTGCGACGATTTCTCGTCGATTATTTTTGAATGAAAATGCAAATCACCGATTTTGAAGATGCCTTCCGCGCGACGAAAAGATTAAAGTATTTTTCTATTTTGTTTGTCGACGCAGAAACGGGCTGGCACGACGAAACAAAATACTTTCGGATTTGCATGATTCCATGTTCCGCGCATCGTTTTGCGAACTTCGGTTTGAAAAAAAATTTCCATTAAGAACGTGATAAAAAAAAAAGAAGACAAATGAAAAAGAAACTACTTAGTTTAATGCGACACACATAACTTTAGCATACAAAACGTTGTGTATAAATATCTAGCTGAGTGCGATAGGGATGCTAATAATACAGCAACAGCAATAAATTGCAGCGTACTTTGACAACATATACTTTTTGTGAAGTTGTTGAATCATCTAGCGTTCCGAGTGACAAATACCGTATTCATGCGCCGCAAACTGCTGATGCGATAGTGAAGGATGTAGTAAATTTTCAAGTTCGCCACTAGTGACAGTATAATTAACAGAAGATTAAAGGTTTTGTCGTGACGCATACGCTGTAACTATATCGTGAGCAACGATTGAAATAAAATAGCGGGAAATAAATTCAAGCGCAGTTCGGGCTAACAAAAACGGAGCTCGTTCGAACAAAAATTTCAATCGAATCTTACGGTTTTTCGAAAGAAAGGCGTCGACGAAAGACTATTCCGACGATTTATCTTTAATTACAAAAATATGAATCGGCAGAAATATTCGCAGAATTGTCGTACGACGAAAACGAAAGTTTGCAAATATTAATTGTCGAATGATATTTCTGATTTTCTTTGAAACAAGTTAATACATATCTCGTGTCTGTTAACAGTTTCCCGTAACGTTTGAACATCCAAACATCTCATTAATTCTTAATCTTTTTTTCTACGTATCGTGTGTTAGTTATTCGTGCGTGAAAGAAAAAGAGAAGAATGAAACAATGTGTCACGATAAAATTATTTTTATTTCTCTCTCAATTGTGTCATCATCTTCGATACAATGTAAATAAAATCCCAGATGGTTTAAAAGTCCATCGTTTTTTTTCATTTATCTGTAAAAAATTCGTGCAGATAAGCCGTATTAGAGGAAATTCCACTTAAGATATTAATTGTCAGCCTTGTAAAATGCTGGCTCGAGTGTTTGCTACTAGAAATCGATGAAAAGGAAACAAGTTCTTGTTTGTCAGATATCGACTATCGGACACGATATCGGCCACGATTTTTTTCTTATTGAATTATTCGAATGTTGCGTTACAAGTATGCCCCCTGTAACGCAAGTATATTATTATTATAACAAGCACGGCGCGGCGCAACGCTTATACACGAGCATTCAAAAATCATAACTTCTGAGCTGATCGATTTTCGACCAAAATGCCTCAACAATTTGTCGAGGAAAGATGCGTCGAAGAATAAAATCGATGCGTAAAAAGTTACACGATTTCGGAAACAATATTCTTGTTTATTTTTTATCGAATAATCAAATCTTATGTTTCTATAAGTAAATGGTTCCAAGCTATTGACCGGTTATGGCTAAGTATTTTGTTAAATAACCATGAAGATAGAGCAACATTTCGCAAAAAGAGATTTTATAGTATCAAAATGTACTATTCTACGAATATATTGGAATAAAAATCCCGGGATATTTCGAGTCGTAGTTCTTTTAAACGTTACCTAAAGTATAGAAGAATAAATCGAACTTAGTCATTTCATTTCGCGTTAATTATTGTGCATTGCATATAATATGATATATATAATATCGAATAATCAAATCTCATGTTTCTATAAGTAAATGGTTCCAAGCTATTGACCGGTTATGGCTAAGTATTTCGTTAAATAACCATGAAGACAGCAACTTTTCGCAAAAAGAGATTTTATAGTATCAAAATTTACGATCCTACGAATATATTGGAATAAAAATCCCGGGATATTTCGAGACGTTGTTCTTTTAAACGTTACCTAAAGTGTCGAAGAATAAACCGAACTTAGTCATTTCATTTCGCGTTAATTATTGTGCATTGCATATAATATGATATATATAATATCGAATAATCAAATCTCATGTTTCTATAAGTAAACGGTTCCAAGCTATTGACCGGTTATGGCTACGTATTTTGTTAAATAACTCCGAAGACAGCAACTTTTCGCAAAAAGAGATTTTATAGCATCAAAATATACTATTCTACAAATATATTGGAATAAAAATCCCGGGATATTTCGAGCCGTAGTTCTTTTAAATGTTACCTAAAGTGTAGAAGAATAAACCGAGCTTAGTCATTTCATTCCGCGTTAATTATTGCATTTAATATAATACAATATATATATAATATCGAATAATCGTATCTCCTGTTCCCAAATTGTCCATTTTCGTGGGCAATTTGATCGCGAATTATGGAGAAACGACTGTAGAATCTGATCGTCAGTTAGGGAGAATTTAGTGTACTCGGTCGTCGACGGTGGAACTCGGCTTGAAATTAATCTCCCGCTGAATTTATTGATCGTTCCGTTGTCAAATATGATTATTTAGACGTTTTAACACATCGTACACATAGTTTCGAATAGATACGAGTAGCGGCGACCGTTTTGAATTTTGTCCATTGACGGGGCGGGCCCCGCGCGTCGGCCGTGTTCTCCTCCGTTATTTATCAGCCGAATCTGTCGAGCGGCCCGGGTCGAATAATAATTTTCAATTACCTGCCATCTGTCTATATCGCGCCTTCTCTTTCGCCACGATCCCTTTCGGTAATATTGTTCTTGGTAATGTCCGCATATTGCGATACGTAGAGAGCGTATCTGTCGGTATTTTGCGATCGTTAAGCCTCTGATATATACGTTATGTATATAGCTCTCCACGTATATACGAAGCATCGTGCTGCCTCGTAAAAAGTCAAACGTATTACATGTCCGCGCCGCGCGGTTCCGACCACGTTGACATTTTGTGTATAAGCACGCAATATAATTAGCGGCCATAACCATAAATAAGATAATTTGCATGTATTTTGTATAATAAAGCTATTTTACGCCGAGGCACGAATCTCGTGCTTTATGGCCGCGATATAAAAAATGAAGGAAAAAAGGGAAAAAGGAATAAATGATCCCTCGGAGATACGCCGCGACTCTGGCCGACGCGAAATCGGGAACGCCGCAAACACGTTTTCATCGTCGCTACCGGCCACGGACTCCCCGGAATTTATAAATCCTAATTACTGACGCGTCGACGCGACGCGACGCGAACTCGACGCGAACTCGACTCGACGCGAGGCTCGCCCTTCCGTTCCGACTTCGCCACCCGTTACACAAGCAGATGGAACGCGGGTCGCGCCAAGACGATTATTAAACCACGGATTTCATCCGTGCGCGACGAATAATGGATAGATCAAACGCGAAACGGTGGAAGCATTTCAAGAATTTCCGATTATTCTCGCGGCGATTTCGGCTCGGATCAAATTGCTCGGCCGTGAAATAAATGTAACCTGCGCGTCTTGCGGATCGGTGGCAGCGTTTCTTCTCGCTTCGAAATCCGCGACGAGTACGCGATTTTTGTTTGCCGCACATTTTTCGCGATGTTGCGAGATTGTGAAGTCACAAATGTGACTTCGACGAATTATATAATACATTATATTATATATAATAATATATATTATTATTATATATATAATATAATTATATTATAATAATTATTATTATTATATATAATATAATTATATAATACAATACATTATATAATTCATTATACATAATTATATTCAAATTCAGTGCAGTTACAATTAAAATCTTTATAGAAATATAATGGATTGGCGAAATCGTATATTATTATATATATAATATAATTATATAATACAATACATTATATAATACATTATACATAATTAGATTCAAATTCGGTGCAGTTACAATTAAAATCTTTATAGAAATATAATGGATTGGTGAAATCGTATCTCAATTAGAAACAATCTGAACAAAAATTCAATTAGATTATTATCAGCTGAATAAAAATAAAAATTCGTATCGTCTCAATATTCTCGTAAGTTGTTTATGCAAATTATTATTTACTTGGGTCTCGAGAGTTTCGAATCACAAACATAGCACGAAACTTTTTTAGTTCTCCTAGGGAAGTAAATTTTGAGTCGCACCTCCGGAATAAACCGACAATCTTTTCGATCCTTGATTTTGTTGTTCCCGTTTATTACTTTATTCCAGCGAATTGAACGCGTGCGTCATTTGGTACGCGATTAGATATCATTGTTACGTTTAATTTTGAGATTGAACACGTTTTGCCGCGTGTGATCACGCGGCAAGGTTACAATAATATGGTATCGTCTGCTTAGAACCCCCCGTCGACACGCTCTCATCAGAGATATCGAAAAAGTGCAATATAAATGTCTTGGGTGCTCATGCTGTCAATGAGGATTTGCAACGTCGATCGACGATTACAGCGATACACGTATTAAGAGCCAAAGCTTTACGACTTTTCAAGACGGATGGATACGATTGTCGTTCGGCTGTGCAAAACTGGCGAAGCACAGGGCAAGCGCGGGTATTACTGCGGACGCCGCAAACACTGCGATATAAAAGTAACAAAATCTAATATTTTATAATGTGTAATCCTCTAAAAACGAATCTCATAATTTTTAATACGTTCAATATCGATAATTTAAGACGTACGAGTAACAGCAATCGCAGGTTAAATTCATTTATTGAATATTCTGATATTCGGAAACTTACGAAAACATTGAGTCTTCTGAACAATAAATGATAATAATAATTCTCGTAATAACAACTCATAATACTAATAATTATGAGTAATAAGTTCTCAAACCCCAGCTATTTCTTAACGCCTTGTGGTGTGCCCCCTTAAATTGCGGATGCTAACAAAATCTAACATTTTATAATGTATAATTTTCTAAAAGTAAATCTCATAATTTTTAATACGTTCAATATCGATAATTTAAGACGTACAAGTAACAGCAATCGCAGGTTAAATTCATTTATTGAATATTCTGATATTCGGAAACTTACGAAAACGTTGAGTCTTCTGAATAATAAATGATAATAATAATAATAATAATTAATAATAATACTAATACTATAATAATAAAATATAAATATAATATATATATTATATTATTATATATTAGATAATATTAAATATAATTATATTATATATATATATATATAATAATAAATATAATAATAATAATACTAATAATTATGAGTAATAAATTGTCAAACCTCGGCTATTTCTTAACGCCTTGTGGTGTGCCCCCTTAAATTGCGGATGCTCGTTTTCGCCATAAATGCACGAGATCCGCGCCGCGGCTACAAAGTATAGCAAGAAGCATTAGCGAAGTAGACGGTAGCATGGCGTGGTTCTAGTTGAAGCAGCCCCGGTGCCCCTACATCCGCGAACGTTATCAACCATCGGAATTTGTCAAGGATTTGTTAATTGTAGTTATCGCGCGCGCGCTTTTAACTTCGGTAGTTCGGCGGTCGGAGAGAAAAAAGGAAAATAGCTGAAGACGTCATCCATACAAATGGTCCCATTTCTGGAATCTTAGCGGTATCCAGACCTAACGCGGCGGTTGTAGCGAATGCGGGGCTACGTGAGAATAACTGTAATGCACCGTACTGCCGAGGATACATAAATTTTCGTTGAATGGTAGAACTGGTAAGGAGCGTTGCTACGCCACTGTGGACAGCAAAGCCAAGCAGTCGAGCAGTCAGACTGGCTTCGGTGTGCGGCCACGAACAGTTCCTCGCCTAGAATACAAATGAAGAGTATAAACATGTCGTCATTATCTGCCGGATTTATAATAGGGATACACCTAAGCTTGATGCACAGGTGGCCTGCCAGTGGTTCCCAGTTTCGACATCCGACCCCCGGTGTCGACGTTGTTATTACGGGACGCCTATGGCGCCGGTAGATTCTTTGCTGTACACCCGAAATAAAGTTGTCGGAAAACGCGGCGGATCGTTCGTCCGTTCGTAAAAACAACGGATCTCGCGTTATATTCGGAAGACGATTTTTGTGCGAAGATTGTTGCACGCGTTTTATGAACGGTGCTTGGATCGAGACTGCGACGATTTTTAATCGGTCTTGATGTATCGGTTACTTTTTATGAATAATATAAATTTATGTAAGAGATATATAATATTCTATTATTATTCTATTATTATATTATAATAAAAGCATATTAAGTATTCATAAAATATATATATTAATTAATTATTAATTATGTATTAATAAATTATATAAATTATATATTAATTATAATATATATATATATATATATATATATATATATATATAATAATTATATAATAATTATATTTATGTAAAACTATAAATATAAGACTGTATAACTATATAGTACAATATAGTATATAACTATGTATAACTATACAGAACAATTTACACTTTTTCGGAATTAGGAAAAAGGTTCTAGCTGCGCGGTAACGGTTGTTCCGCTTTGAAAACGTTCAAAGCACTTTAAAACAAATTTACCGTTTAGTACTAAAGATAGTCTTACAAAGAGTTGATTTAAATGTAAACGTGCTAAAAAATAAAACGCTAGAATATTGGATCGATATCGGAGATTTACAAACCCGTTTCAAAGTTAATTAGCGGTTGCAATTCAGAGTATTCCTGCTACACGAGTCAGTGTGCAAAGAGAATTTAGTGGTTCGAAATTTATTCTCAGTTATCTTAGGGCTAGTATTAATTAGAACACTTTGGAAAATATATTACTGCTAAAACTAAAATTAAAATAACTCAAATAAATGATAATATTTATTAGTACTAACGTTTATTAGTGCAAAGTTTATTATTTGTTAGTATTACTATTTATAAAGTTCTCTAATATCATCCGCTATGATTATTAATTTTCTAGTTTAATTAATTCAATTTGTTTTGACTTTGTGGAAATTTTAGTGATCGATCGTCAGCGGTAAACGAGTTAATGATTACTGTAAGTTGAACATAACGCAACGATGTCCTCAAATTCTTCCGATCTCCTCGCGGTGTTTCATTCGACCTATTCATTCGTTCGTCATAAATGCATAAAATCCGCACTGTCTACCGCATAATTAATCGCGTCGCGCAGTAAATAAACACATGAGCCACGCGTGTAAAACAGAATCAGCTGTCTGAGAAAAAGTGTAACGATTACGCTTCGAAATGTTTCTATTTCGAACGTGCAATTTACTCGAAGAGTTTATAAACAATAATAACTGTAAAGAAGCGGCACGGGAACCGGTTGCCTTTTACAAGAGAAATGCTTCGTAAGTGCTTATTAGAGCGAATGACGTGGGAAACGTGTGCGAATGAAACGGTAATGAAACTTTGATAAGCATCGGCAAAAAAGCAACGGAAATGTCGAAGATGCCATGTAGCGCTTTGTTCTTATTGTCGGTGGTGAGCAATCAAGAGAGAAAGAGAGAGAAAGAGAGAGAGAAAGAGAGAGAGAAAGAGAGAGAGAACTATGCGTGAGTTAAATACGGAAGATGTAAAAATATTATTGCCAATAAATTCGTATTAATGTCCATTAGCGGGCGAAAATTATGCATACAGCCGCGGACCGCGAGAGATAAAGTTAGACTTCGAGAGGAAAAGTTAAGGCCCCGTTCTTTCTATAGCCACGCTCTTGGAACGGTTTTAATACTTTCATGGCATTCTCATCGCGATCGTTTTTTTTTCCACACTTTGTATCTTTAATCTTTCAACGTGTACTATTTCCACCGTTGAAACCGTTCATTATTTCCATTCGTCTCGCGGACCCGCCGATTCGTCCAGTCCAGCAATAACTCGGCCGAAGAAAAGATATTTTTCGATAACAAGGTTTCCGACAGTTCGATTAGAATTCAGGGTCATAGGACGATAGGTCGGCGAATTGATTCTGGAATAAATTCGTTAAAAAATGTAGACGTTTTCTCATTTGTTTGTACGCTGCTAATTCTTCATCGAGAACTACAGTAATGTCTCTCTAATTGACGCTCAGATTGACCACAAAAATGGACAATTTGGGAAGAGGAGATACGATTATTCGTCTCGTTTTTATAGCTACTAATTGCCAATAACTATAAAAACGGTTAGCAAACTATTAAAATAATCGTATCTCCTCTTCCCAAATTATCCAATTTAGTGGACATTCTGAGCGTCAGTAAGGGAGGCATTACTAGCGTCAGTAAGGGAGACATTAATTTACATAACCTTGACATTGCTGTACCAACTTTTGAATCATTTATTTGTATGGCAAGTGCAGGTTGCAAGTGCATTTCTCCCTCATTCGCGATCATATTGTTCACAAAAATGGACAATTTGGGAACAGGAGATACGATTAATCGTCTCGTTTTTATAGCTATTAATTGCCAATAACTATAAAAATGGTTAGCAAACTATTAAAATAATCGTATCTCCGCTTCCCAAATTATCCAATTTAGTGGACAATCTGAGCGTCAGTAAGGGAGACATTACTAGCGTCAGTAAGGGAGATATTAATTTAACCTTGACATTACTGTACCAACTTTTGAATCATTTATTTGTAGGGCAAGTGCAGGTTGCAAGTGCATTTCTCCCTCATTCGCGATCATATTGTTCACAAAAATAGACAATTTTGGAACAGGAGATACGATTATTATACGAGTATTATAGCTGTTGATAATCGATAATTATGCAAACAAGCCCCATGGCTCGAATAATCCTTTCCCCGCATCCCATATTGCACCTTTGGCGGCTCTGGAATGACGGACATTTTGAAGGAAAAAGGAGAGGGGGAACGCTTCGTTCGGAGCCCGCTAGAGGACTCATCAGCAAGACTATTGTAGTGAACCCTTGCTTTAGCCGCCACACACCGCAGTAATGTACACACATGGACGAAACTACGCGCCAAATACTGTGGCTAGTAGGGAAGATTTTCAGTGTACGTCGATTTTGTCTCCAGATAACCATTACGAGATTCATTTCTAGAAGATTACACGCTACAAAAAGATATTAGATTTTATTACTTGTATAAAATATCGCGGTATTCGGAGCGTCCGCGGTAATACCGGCAGTTACCCTAACAGTTTACAAACGGGACAAGGATGATAAACTTTCTTGCGAAACAGCTGTCTTCGAGACTGTGCGAGAGAAAAATGATATAATACCATGAAACCGTACACCCAGCGCATTTTACGGAGCCGCGGGTAAGGTAATTGTGCTTTTTTTTCTGTCCCCCCGCATTCGTTATTCTCAACGTTGCGAACGTTGCAAAGTGTTTAGAGGACTCGTCGTTTCTTACGCGAAGATAATTATGGTTGTTCGGCGCGCGATGCAATCGAACGAACGCCTTACAGAAGCGCTGGTCGCTGTAAATCTTATCTGTAATCTGGCATGCTCGTTATTTATAATTCGCGGCGCTTAATCCGCGAAAAAAGTGCCGCTACCAGGCGGCGGCGGGCATTTTAAAAAAGCGTATCGCGCCGCGTAATCGTAATCCGAGCCATCGGAGCCGTTCGCCGTTTGCGTGTGACACATGCGGTAAAGCAGCAATTAGCCGAACGACGTCTCCATCAGCACTTCGGGGCCGATACGCGCGCTGCTTCATTAGGGGATAATGAAGCGTTTCAGTTAATAATTTCCTGCAAAGATCCGTAATTACCTAGCGGAATAGCTTCGGAAGGGACGACGTGCGTGTAACGACTCCGATGTTAATTGGGGTCACGGTAAATAAACCAAATGCGTCCGAGTCGTTACCGGTGCGCCATCAAAATTCGAGACGCACGCTCGGCTCGTATCATCTGCTTTTAAACCGTGCAAAGTCTCGCCGATATCCTCGTCCTATGCTCGCCACTCTGCTATTTTCTTCTTTCGTTCGTTCTTTTCTTTTTTTTTCTATCCTCGCAGCGACGCGATCGAAATGGTTCGTTTTTTCCTTTCTCTCGTAACTCTTTGTAACTTTGTGATCGATTGCGTTGCTTCTTCTTTGCGATCGAAGAAATGAAGCAGCACGATTTCGAATTCTTCGGAAACCGGAGTAAGTATACGTTTGTTTTAAATTATGAACGTTGCTCGTTAATTAATATCCGCAGCTTGATATTCGTTGATTTCGAGTTGTATTTTCTTTTTATATGAATATTAAAAGATCGAGCTATAAAGCAACATATTCTGCAAGAAAATGTTAATTAAAAGGATTTGTAAAGTTGTAAATCCCTTCTTCTTTTTTTAGGATCTTAGGATTAGATTTGTTAATTGTAGTAAGTTGAAAGTAATACATCGATACGTTTGAATTCTTTCTAATTTTCCCGCTGTTTGCTTTAAACCGCAAATTTATGCCGCGTATGATAACGATTTGCAATAAATAATGTATCGCGATACGCGAGCTGTTTTCCAAGCAGTCGTAGTTTATGGAAATTTCGATTTTATAGAATGAAACACGTGTAACGCATAACTGGTATAAAATATAAATATGATTTTTCCGCTCCGGGCACTTTTACATTGGAAATAGAGTGAAACCTCTTCGCAATCACCGTAAAATATTTATCTTCTTATATTTTCCATGGTTAAGCGCGCTATAAATAACGAGACATTCGCCGCCATATGTACCTACACGTAAATGCCTTTTAAATTCATAGTTGTGCATGTGTTGCAAAGATTTTCCACATTCTCCAACGATCGCATACCAATCTTCGAGCGAAACACACGTCACTTATTATATCCCATATTTATATGCGGTTTATTTTAACTCGTGTTCTAACACATAATGTAACTAATATTACAGGCGCGTAAGCTGCAATTAATGTCATTCCCCGGCATTCGATCCAAGGCAAATGTGAAATTTACGTATGATAAATGCTTTTAAATTATCGTAAAAGCAACTAGCTTATCTCCTAACCCGTTATTTATACGAAGAACTTATTGTATAATAATATTTAATCGTGCTGTGGCGACCAATCGAAGTTTTCAAATATTCTTATTTTAGAAACGACGCAGATCGGAAACGAGCACCACGGTAATTAACGTATTCGAGGATATTAGAAAGAATATGCTGTATTGAGAAATTCATTCTTAATATGCCGGCACTGCTAATTTGAGCCGACTAAATTATTCTAGAAGGAAGATTTTGGAAGTAACAAGTTTGTGAAACTATAGTTTTACCTAAATAAATAATAATAATTATTATTAATTCAAATAATAAGAATACGAAAAATATATTTCAATCTGCCTTTTGCCACTTACATAATTAATATTATATAAGTAATATTATATAATTAATATTATATAAGTGGCAAAAGACAAACTGGTATATATATTATATAAAATATATTATACAATATTGAAATATATGCACATTTCAATACGTTTTAATATTGCATAAAATATTTTCACTTGTAAATACAGGAATACCTAAAAATCGAAGCAAAGTAAATCTTTCGAAAATAAAATCTACAAACATGCGAGATTAAATCTAAATATCGAACGAAGGAAGAATATTAACGAAGGAAGAGAAATAAATTACAGGGTGTCGAGTGCAATCATCATCGGGTTGACGATTCGATACGATTAAAATGAACGTCGATTGGCCAGAGATTTTTAATAAAACGCACTCGTACACCCTCGATACGAGAGAGAAGTAGCGAAATCCCATTATATTAATAATCCTATTCTCCGCCAAATCCTCCGAGCAGCCGGTAATTCGATAATGCAGTTAATAAACCCGGACATTTGCATAAATATCCGCAATCTAAGCATCGACGACCACGAAAGCGTAAACAAGGACGCCGGCGGTCGACGCAGCCCCTCCGAACGGCTCCGAAGGTGGGCAATGTTATTAAAGTCCCATAACCATAACCGGGGGTCTCCGGTAATTTTTCTCATGGTGCAATGAGAACGAGGCACCGAAAGCTAGGCTGCCGAGAGGGCATTGCGTATCTCTGGCCGAGGGTACGTGTTTGCGGGGGCATTATGAAAAGGGAGAAAAAAAAGCAGGAAGAAAGGGAGGCGCAAGAGAGGCGAAAGAAAAATAAGAGTGAGCGCGGGAGCTTCCCTTCGCAGATTTTTCGTGACAAGATAAGCCACGTCCTGTTTACTCTGGACTGCTGTGGCGTACGAAGATGCTCGTTAAGCCTTTTAGTGGCGGCGTATCGCGCGAGCACCCACAAAGTCGTATATCACCCGGGGGTACCTCCGTTTGTGCTCGTACCTTAACTCGCCGCGCGCAGAAACCCCTGCGAAGAAGACACCGATTCCACATTAAGTACGCCTACTCATATCACACACTGAAACTTTCGCCAGCCGATATATTCGACCCGAAATGTATATGTATACCGGCTATTCAACCGTTTTACCCCTGCGGAACCCTAACTGCGGCGGTCCTCGCTTAATAGGCGCAATTCAGAATTCACGGCGCACAATGGTCCGTCGCATAGTGGACTATTTTCCCTTGAAAATTGGCCAAAAATCGATTCCGAGAATCTCCTGTGAAATGTCAAATTTTTGCTGTCCGGGATGCTTGAATATATGTATGGTGTTTGTGAAGACCAATGTACAGATATGCATTGTGTATGTAATATACGAATTTATATGAATTCTTCTTCGTCCACTCTATGTACAGATGTACATTGTGCAGCAAAAATTTGTTATTTTATATATAATTTGAGTGTAATTCGTATAAATTCTTAACGCGATTAAAAACCAGTACAGAGAGTAAATGTCTCCCTTACTGACGCTCAGATGTCTCCCTTACAGACGCACAAAAATGGACAATTTGCGAAGAGGAGATACGATTATTCGAGCCTTGCAACTCGTTTTTATAGTTATTGGCAATCGATAGCCATAAAAAACGAGCCACAAGGCTCGAAAAGTCGTATCTCCTTTTTCAAAATTGTCCATTTTTGTGGACAATCTAAGCGTCAATTAGGGAGACATTACTGTACATCGGTACAGATATACATAGAGTACAAATAGCACCGATTTTTGGTCACGTTAAGAATATACAAGGTGTCCCGAAAATGTCTCGTAATCCGGAAATGGAAGGTTCCTGAGGTTATTTGAAGCAACTTTTTCCTTTGCGAAAACGTTCTCCGAAGCTTCGTTTACGAGTTATTAACGAAAAACACTGACCAATAAGAGGCGAGCTCGGCTGGCGCGCGGCGGCCCAGCCAACGAATGCACGGAGCCCGGTTCCGCTCATTGTCTCGCGCCAAACGATCTCGCTTCTGATTGGTCACTGTTTTTCGTTAATAACTCGTAAACGAAGCCGCGGATTGCATTTTCGCTAAGGAAAAAGTTGCTTCAAATCACCTCAGGAATCCCCTATTTTCGGATCGCGAGACATTTTCGGGACACCCTGTATATATGAACGCGAAGTTATCATACATACATACGCGAAGTTACGCTTTAATTGTAAGCGGCGATCGATTCGAAACCGGATGAACGGCGAGCCGATAATCGGGTCGCGGAGAAGTCGCGAGCGATTGTTTATGGGTCGGGCGCGGTGCGTAAAGAACGAGCATCGAGAAACCAGTTGCGACGTGGACCGTAATCGGAGCAAGAAGAGGGATAAGGAAACGGCCGGGAAATTCTGTAATGCGAGTAATATTCATAAGAGTATCGCTTAAAACCGATTGGGCGACCGGCCAAGGGAGCATCGGACGAGGCGTTTTAGCGATGCAAAGACACCGCCTAGATAAATATGCTCTCTGTGGCGCACCAAAGCGGGCGACTCGGCGGGTCCATTACGGGAAGAGATTTCGCGGTCGGCGAACGTATCGCCGGTCGTCGTTAATACGAGCGCGCGCGCTCGCGAGACCGCCCGGGAAAGGTAAAAAGATCCGGGGGAAGGAGGGAAAATCGGCGGTGGAAGTGGCAGGAAATCGGATGGAAATGCGAGAAAAAAGCGGGACCGGTAAGGCCGGGGAGGAGCGAGAAAGAAAGAGAGAAAGTGTATCGGCGGGAGGGGAGAGAGGAGGACAAGCGCGGAGAGAACAACCGACCGGCCATACTCTTCGAACCGCAAGATCCAAAATCCGATATACCCGGCCGAGGTGAGGTACGAAGCAATAACTGGTCATGTCGGCCAGTAATTCAGTAGCCAATTAGTTAGACGGCGGCGGGAGAGTTGGCGAAGATGTCTATCTGGTCTCGTACGAGGCGGCTGCACCAGCGAGCTGTTGCAGCTTCCTGCACCGTTGCACCTACACGAACGCGCACGGGCCGCACACCTGCGCGGCCCTGCACGCTTGTACGGGAGGAGTTCAACACGGGTAGAAGGAACACCGTGGAGTCCTGGCGAGGGGTCCCCATAAGAGACAAGCGTGTACCTCCTAGAAACTGATTCAACGGTGATTTCTGTTCTCCTCCAACTAAGGCCGATCCCGAAGATATATCGGCGGCTACGTAGACGCAAATCTTTCTCGTTACTCAGCCGCCGCCGTGGCTGCCGAGGAACTTTTCGCTCCGAGCAAACATGACCGGATCTGCGTTTCCAGATTTACCGGAACGCCGGGGCCACCGGTAGCCCCGATCCTTTTTAATTGTGTGTCGCGCGATCGGGGGAAAGTAAAACTTCGCGAACGGGAGGACGCGGCCACGGCGATCTATTAAACCCGTTCCTCTCCTCTGCCCGTAAGTCCCGTCCGGGAATTTAGATACCGGCGAGTCCTGTATAATACGGTAGTTGTTCTCCTCAAAATTGCCGTGTTATGCTAATTCGTGTCGCGGAACGCTGGCGAGAGGCATAAAGAACGGGGCCCCCGGTTCCGAGAACTAACGATGACACCGCGCTGTGCTCGGCTATTAGAACCGCGAAGCGGCAATAATTATCGGGAAACGTCGTACGTCGGCGTCGAATGAAACGTAAAACGTCGCTTTCTTTGGTCTCGCTGTGACGGCCGTCTCTTTCGAATGTTGTTCCCTACCGGTTAGACCTTTTATCCGCGCGGCACACGTTTGTTCGCGCATTTTGAAATTTCGTAATGCTGGATTACTGCGAGCGGTTAAACGATATTGTGTCGCACGAATAATGCCAAGCTCTGTTTGCACCAAGCTCGTCGGTGATTTATTCTTATGCCGACGCGTTTGATTTCCGATTGCTGATACAGTTGAACGATACGCGTTTAGAGCGGAGCCGAGTGGGTGCGATATAACAATGGAACGCGTTAAAAGGCTTTACGAATCCTTTCGAGTTCCAAACACGCGTAACGGATGTTGTAAACCAGAAAGTAGAAAAGTCTTATGGTTGCGATCGAAATCGGCCGAAGGTGTAGTTTGTGTTTCCAGTCGTAGCTGCCGCGTGAAATTGTAGAAGATAATAATTCGGAGAAGCGGAAAGCAAGGTTTATTTGTTGTTAAACGAGTTTAACCCTTTGCGGACGAGGACTCTTTGGAGAACAGTTTCCTGGCGGAAATGGATTATGCGACGAAGACTTGAATAATGAAACAATTTTTCTCATTATTTATTTTCTTTTATCGTGTACACGATCGAATTATGTGCTTGCAACTAAAAATAAATAAGATCTGCGGTTCTTCTTTGCTTTGCAATTCATATTTGATTAAATAATATATCTTGTATTTCGTAAGATGTTTAAAGCCGTTAGTAATTAGTAGTAATAATAATAATAATAGTTAATAATTAGTAATAATATTAATAATAATAGTAATAGTAAAAGTAATAGTAATAGTAATATAGTAATAGTAATAGTAATAGTAATAGTAATAGTAATATAGTAATAGTAATAGTAATAGTAATAGTAATAGTAATAGTAATAGTAATAGTAATAGTAATAGTAATAGTAATATAGTAATAGTAATAGTAATAGTAATAGTAATAGTAATAGTAATAGTAATAGTAATAATAATAATATTAACCCTTCGCAGTCGGAGCTATTTTAGCTCGAAATCCAAAAGATGCTTTCTGATCCGCAGTATTTTTACTTTACGCGATTCAGTGCAGTTTATGCATCCGAAATTGTGTCTATCGGCAAGTACAATAATTGCAATTTTAACAGTTTTATTGAAATACAACAAATCTGTTACAATTATTCGACGAAAAATGGTACAACAATTTTTAGCGGCGCCTCGGACTCGGCGCTCGAGTGCAAAGGGTTAACAATAAAAATACTAATACTAATAATATCAGTAGTGGTAGTAGTATTAATAATAATAATAATACCAAGAAGAACGTTTAGCAGAGCGGAGGGCGCTATCGACGCGAAATCCGCAGCACGGTAATTATTCGGCGAGAGAGGGAGCCGAAAATCTCGAGGCAGCCGGACGTTATAATTACGTAAATGGTATGCGTCGGTCCGATCGTCGGTGCCTTGACAAAATATCGCGCCGCTCCGGACGGGGCCTGGTTTATCAAAAATCACATGGCGAAATCGCTTAAGGGGTTCCCCCGTGATCCACGGCCCCGGCCGTGGCCCGAAGAAGTCGATGAAATCGATCTTTCCGCGCGGCGGGTACCGTTTAATGTTTCAGCAAGGAGAGATACCGCTCGACGTCAAGATACGAGGAATCGGCGATAAGTCGGCGGAGAGTCGGTACCGAGCACTGGTCTTTCCGAATTTAAGAAAGTGGATTTCAATTAGCCCCGAAGACTTTGGAGGCGGCCGGCAGCCGATAAAATAACGAGGAGCCAAGCCCTTACACGAACACGTCCTGCGAGAGGTAAAACCCACACTTTCTTGGGCCCCGGTGAATTATGCTCTCCCCGGACCGTAACTTACCCACGCGGAATTAATGTGTGCTTGTGCAATCTTGCCTGCCACGGTCCAGCCTACCTGGGCTAATGAGTAGGTGTTTGTTGGACATTCTGACACGTTTTACGACTCACCAGATTACTTCCCTCCCTCCTGCACAGCCGATAGATAGAGAGCCGCCCCGCCGGCTGTTGCGAGTGTGCCGCCAACAAAGATTGGAATAGGACAGTTGATTTACTACGAGCAAGCCGTACGATTTCATTCGAGGATACACGCCCGGTATCGCCAGCTCGTTACTCTTTCGATCTTTTCAAATGGAATCGGCTCCGTCGATCTGCCATAGGATTAAAAATTACGATTGATACTGATTTACTGCCCCGACGATGCCGATGCCGATGCCGCCGCCACCGCCGCCGCCGCCGCCTTCCACCTTGGCCCCCGCGAAAATCTCTATCGTACGTTCCGCACTCGTTGACAATACCGTCGCATGGATCTTCCTTTCCGTATAATACCGATTGACGCTCATCCCCTCGTATGTCTTATTTTTATTTGTCGCCTCGCTTTTTATTTAATGGCTTCGCAAGGCAAATCGCAGGCGCCGCGCTCCCGAGGATCCCGGTTGTCGACGCATTGATTGAGCATCATTTTTATAATATTCTTTTCTAACGTTTATAATGTAAGATCGTTTAAACGATATGTTGTGTAAAAAATTCATTCGAGCTCTCTGCCAGGCGACGATGGATCTAAATAATGCAATGATTCGACAACGGAACGTTTGGTTAGCGGAATATTGTAAACATAAATGTGCACTTTATATTGTTTAGTCTATGTGTGCAAGTATTTTCGGAACGTCGGAGGCCTACGATTGAAATGGAATTCATGAAAAATATAATGTAAATGTTAACATTCTCGAAATATTACTAATTTGTTTCTCGTTAAAGGTTATCGTTCGCGATAAAAGCCCAACCGGTACCTTTTAACAAGTCTTTTAGGACTTACGGTAAATTAATGAGGTACTTAAGTGACTTTATTCTGTTAATATAATATCGAACGTTATATTAAAATTGGACGCAATTTTACGTATTCCGGATACCCTCGGTAATTGGGACCCTTATCCCATTATCAGCTTTATCCATCCGACAGCGGTTTTAATGTACGACTTTCTTCCGTCTGCTCAAAATTGCGAATTAACAGTACATGCTCTTGGGTAACTTGAGAAATGTGTAAATAGTGTATAAATAAATAATACATATATAATGATAAGTATATAAAATAAATATAAAATAAATAATGAGAATATAAATAATGTTAAATTGTAACGCAACAAATGTTATCCCACAAAATGGTCGCTAATTGCTACTAAGCAGACGCGACATGAAATAAATTACATTAAAAAAAGAAGGATTCTCAATTCCCAATGTCAGCTTTCTAGGAGCGAAGAATGAACCGTTCGCGTTACACCAAAATTGTTTAAATAGTTCTCATAGTCGTAGACCCCCAATTTTGAAACTAACGAAACGAAATTTCGTCGAAAATCTGTGGTTACTTGATAAACGGCGGCGCGTCGAGGAAAGCGATAATTGAACGAGTCCGTGGGGCCATAAAAAGTGTGAACCGGCATCCGTGTTATGCTACATTGTTCGGATATTTAGTGATATGGCGAAAGAGACGGAGGGGCGGAGGGGAACTAGAGTTCCTTGGGAACGCGAGGTCTGAACAAGTTGTTTCTATGCAGCCAGTCGGAAGACCACGGAAGATTTTGTAAGAGCGGCCCGGCACCGACAAAAAGGTTACACGGCCTCTTCATCGGGTTATCTGATTTTTGGAACTCATCTAAATAATTCTAAATAGCCGAGCCCGTCGTTCTTTTTAGTATTTTCTTCTTATCGAGATGCTCGCCACGGTTCCTCGAAGGAAGGTCGGCGCGTTAACGTCGGATGCGCTATTTCGGTTCGCGCCGTATCCGCTCGTAAAAGTCGCCCAAGGCGTGGGCATCCATCCTAATTAACAACCATGGAACCAGGTACGGGACCATCTGATACCACGCCGAGAGTATAATCCGCTCGTTACCAACACGAAGCCCACACGGACAAGTACTCTTTACCGCCGTAAACCGTCTCTTCGGCTCCTCTTGCAGTTCGGATGCGATAGGCTTGGCGCCTTAGGCGGAACGAACAGCATACGAAGAGAGATTTCATACCACGGGGATTTAGAATTCCAGAAATTTGCTTCGCTTTACGACCTAATTAAACCGTACTTTTCACTCACCGATCGAACCGGCGGCGGTCGTCGATTTTCGAGCTATTTCGCAAACGGTTCGCTTCCGATACGCGTTTTCTTTATTAGAAAACAATTTGCTGTATTTTGCTTTTTTACTCTTTTATCGTTCTTTGCAGTGGTACGTCTAAATATAAACGGTTAACACGCTGATCGTCCATTCAGAGAGCACAAAAACGGAGAAGTGAAGAATCGTGATATTAATTTCTCTCTCTTGACCGGTTAGCTGCTGCGATCTCGTTGAAAAGCGCGCGAATTACCGTAATTGTACTGTACACATGTTTGATTTTCTTCATATTTTGTTTAATTAGAACTATTACTAACTTTAACCAAAGCTATCAAAGTGTGTACATATTCTTCTAATATATATAATATTCTTAATATTATTATTATATATTATTATATATTATTATTATATTATTATATTATTATATATATTATATATTATTATTATTATATAATATTCTTCTAAACCAGTTGGCAGTTCTCGACGAGTATGCTCGTCAGAAGTTCGATTAAATTTGGAGAAATTGGAAGATGCAGAAATTGTAATTTCAGAGAAACCACGTATTTATGAGAAAGAAAGCAAATATCTATAATATTACATTATTATAAAATATTGTAATAACGAGACAGCGGAACGACAAAGTCTCAGATACCAAAATAGACTATGATGGAATAGGTTAGTTCGCAATAGATAACAGACTTTATTGCGGCGTTGATGCGACACCGGCTTTTATTTGTCTTCCAACAATGAAACAACGACAGCGTAATATACATATTTCCATTCACGACTCTTCCAAGAAATTATCTGAATGAAATTCCAGTCTCCTTCGGTCTCTCGTTGACCAGTGTTTTCGATAGCATAATTGAGGAACACCCTGTATACTCGTATACAAAAACTTCGCGCGTCTCCATGATTTTAGGACACGCTAAAAATTCAGGGGGGAGAAGAATCATTATTCAACGAAGAGAAAAGTCTGGATAATTGTCCGGGAAGAGAAAGAAAACGCCGAGGCTCTTAGACGGCGACAGACGCAAAGAATCGAATCGAAAGTTCATCGATGCACCGTTCGTTCTTTGTTGCCGGGTAGCTATTCGTCGTTCTCCTATTACACGTCTATGTTGTCGCCGAGCGAATCCCGCCTCTTGATGCATCACCGTTTGCGATCGTTTTCGAACGTGCATCGCCCACGTGATCGTTGACGCGAGCGGCGCGCATTATCAAATTGAAATGGACGCGAGAAAACAGGAAGGCGATGCTCGCCGGCCCACGCGATTAAGCTTCTTGTATTCCAATAAATTTCGGCGCTCGCATCCGAGCCGTGTCCCGGGTTGTGCCACGGTCGATCAGTGTCACGAAAATGTCGCTTAATAGCGTGACTCCCGAGCCCGTATTCCACGAATTGCTCCGCTTAATTCGCTGATTTACTTAGGGCGTCAGTTACTAAGTGCTCCGGCGAATTTCCCCGAGACACCATCGGAAATTTCTAGAATCGTAAGCCGGGCCCCGATCATAATTTCCTTTCAATGAACGCGCCGCGTTCGCGCCGCAGATAAATCAGTCCGACAACTTCTTCGTGTACAGGGTGTACCGCAGGCGAGAGCTGCCAACATTTTTCTGACGCTCCGATTAGGCCAGATTCGAAAATCACGCCGTTCGAAATAACATTTATTGTTATAATAGACTTTATTATTTTTTTAAATAATATGGTAATTGATATTGTAATTTGACGCTGTTCGAAATGCTGTTTCGAATTACGTGGCATTTTACTCCGTAATCGTCTCCGTGCCTGCGATCTCGCTTTTGAAATATCATTTATTGTTATAATAGACTTTATTATTTTTTTTAAATAACATGCTAATTGATATTGTAATTTGAGGCTGTTCGAAATGCTGTTTCGAATTACGTGGCATTTTACTTCGTAATCGTCTCCGTGCCTGCGATCTCGCTTTTGAAATAACACATTTATTGTTATAATAGACTTTATTATTTTTTTAAATAACATGCTAATTGATATCGTAATTTGACGCTGTTCGAAATGCTGTTTCGAATTTCGTGGCATTTTACATCGTAATTGTCTCCATGCCTGCCCCGGTCTCGTTTTTGAAATAACACATTTATTGTTATAATAGCCTTTAGTATTTTTTAAATAATATGGTAATTGTAATTTGTTCGAAATAATTATTTCAGATCATTCTGAAAATCCTCGTCTCTGCCAGATGAAAAGGACCGGTCCGACCGTGTTAAACGATAGTCCGATAATGAGGAACATTTTTCTGAAGAATAGCACATCTTTTTCATCTTCCGCGACACTGGAACGATTATTTTCTTTCGCGACAGCGTTGGTTCGACTCGGACAAAAGTGTCTCAATTCTCGTTTTCGAGAAAGAGTTTAACTCGAAGCAAATGCCTCCGAAGGTTTCCTAAGACCTAAAATAAGGTCTAAAATAGCCATTTTATTTTGTAATTCTCGCAATACGCGGAGATCCCGGATATCGCCCACTTTAATCAATATCAACCCCTCGACACACCATTTTCTTCGCAGCCGCTGCGCTTAGAAATTCTGCGATCGCAACAATTTCTTCGAGATGAAAGAAAATCGATGCTCATCGCGCACCTAAATTCGCTCGAACGCTTAAACATCGACGACGAGAGATCAGAACGTTATTCCAATTGTACAGAACAGGATAACATCCACGATAACAAGTTGTCGCCAGAAATTTTCGCGAACTCGTCGAAGCACGAGAAGAGGTTCGAGCCGCAAATTCCGGCTAGGCCGGTCGAATTCCGTCTGGGTGGCGACCCTATATGCGACTCGTTTAACGCGAAACGTATTCTGGGTGTTGTACAAGGCACGAGGGATTACCGCGTAAACCTGTCGCGGGACGTTTCAACGTGAAACGATTAAGTTTCGTCGGACAGGAAGGAATACGAATGTACGTTCTAGATTCTAGGACAAAAGGTTTCGTTCTTGGGTTGCTAGCGGACGACGATCGGCGGAGGCGGCGGCCGGGGGGCGGCGGCGGGAGAAAGGTAGCGCTGAGATAGCAAACGGGTAGGTCTGGGATGCGGGTTACGGGTCGCAAAGTTGGTCGCGTCGTAATAAATTCGAACGGTAGCGTCCCGGCGATTTCGACTTGGCTTGATCGAGCGCGCCGAAATAAAGTAAAACACAGCAGTGCTAAGTCGGTTATAAACAAAGATACAAACTACTGTGGCTTACGGGACCGCGACTCACGCATGGCTGCCGGCGATAGAAGCAGCCAGTTCCGCTTTATGATCCCATAAATATCTCAATAGGATCTTAAATTACCTCTCCGGCCGGAGTCTGTGACTCCCTCAACCGCTCGCTGGCTGCTGTTCCGCCACTGCCGTTGGCTGCTGCTGCCTCCGCTGCCTCTGCCTCTCTGCCTCTCTGCCTCTCTGCCTCTCTGCCTCTGCCACTGCCGCCTCTGGATATACATTTACCCGGCCGAGTTTTCGGTGGAGACGTTACTGTTATTTATGGGCTCGTTTATCAAGGTGGCACCCCTTTCCCCTATCGTTGCTTCGATGCAGACTATCCGCCACTGCGAAGCCAATCCCGAGATATATCGCCTCGATACCAATCCGGCTCTCTGGAGTGAAAGAGAGTTTCGAAGAGGGAACAACCAGCTTCGTCTCTCTGATCCCTTCTTTCAACTTTTCGCCCAAGGGCACACTCCGAAACTTCTTTCGGTGATAAATGCTCGTGAAGAATCGCTACCGAACGATAGCGGCAATTAGCGGTGGCTCATTTGTCTCCTTGTCTGCTCCGTTCTTGACGAGCTTGCGGCTCCGACCCGATGCCTGCAATCCATTTTCCTGCCCTGCCAGGAAACTGTAGCGATTCTACTAGTTCGACGCCGTTGGTTCGTCTATCGGGGCGGCCGTGCCGCCTCGCCGCCGGGAAGTACCCGAGTCAAACGGGTGTTTCAACGTGTCGGGTACGTTGCGTTTTCGGGCGACGGTTTGTCATCGCCCGATAAAACGGGCCTCGAAGTTGTTAAATTTTATCAAGCCCTTTTATCGAGCGCGATGAGTTTCGCCTTCGTCGAATAGAGAAACGATTTAAGCCTGCTGTTATTTTGGGCAAGCGTATTATTTAGTAGGTTAGCTGTGTTTGACGAGTATTCTGTGTCACGACGAATATACTCGTTTGTGTCATAAATATCGTTGATTGCACAGTTGTAAAAATGGTTCGTCGTTCGAGCGTCAATAATGATCTTGAAGAACAATGTGCAGTAAATTCTCCCCGATTGTCTCACAGCTTGGGAACAAAAGTGCACAATTTAAGGAGAGGCGACACGCTTATTCGAGCCCTGCACCTCGGTTTTATAATCGTCGACAATAGGCTGTTATAAAAATGAGACAGCGGAATGAAATTATTTTTTAATAATTACAGTCAATTCTCCCTAATTGACGCTCGTGTTGTGCACAAAAATGGACAATTTTGGAGCGAATTTGGACGATTATTCGAGCCCTTTATTATAGTTATTTTATAATTGTTGACAATAGGCTATTATAAAAATGAGACAGCGGAATGAAATTATTTTTTAATCATTACAGTCAATTCTCCCTAATTGACGCTCGTGTTGTGCACAAAAATGGACAATTTTGGAGCGAATTTGGACGATTATTCGAGCCTTTTATTATAGTTATTTTATAATTGTTGACAATAGGCTATTATAAAAATGAGACAGCGGAATGAAATTATTTTTTAATAATTACAGTCAATTCTCCCTAATTGACGCTCGTGTTGTGCACAAAAATGGACAATTTTGGAGCGAATTTGGACGATTATTCGAGCCTTTTATTATAGTTATTTTATAGTCGTTGACAAGGGACAGAAATAATTGGCTTGAAAAATAATCACAAGGCTCGAACAGTTGCATCTTCTCTTCCCCAAATTGTTTGTTATTTTTATCGATATCTCGTCGACACGTTAATAATTAATAAAGTGGCGATACGGTTTTTTTAACGAAGTTTGAAATCGCCATCGATCGAAGGCAAAAGGGAGAATCACGCGTGTGCTGTATCCGCGTCTACCTACATCTACATGATGGATCTACATAATTCAAGAGTCAGCAGCAGGTTATTTAATCGCAATCAGATACACATTTATTACCGCGCGTAAATAATTCGCAATAATTGCTACCATAAATAATTCTATCAACTGGAAAGTTCACGCTGCGATTCGATTTTTCTTCTTTTATTTTTTTTTTTTAAGTTCAAAGCGTTACTGAAATTTGCAGGCACTTGTGTGACGAAACTCACAATTGGTCACGCCGTTCAAAAGATGGCGTTAGGATCGCGTCTATTGTGATCGATCTTTCGCGTGGCAATACCTGCAATAAATCATCTTAATCATCCGTGTCTTTTTTTACGTCTCGATAATGACTTTGAAGTCTGATATTCACCGACAGACAAATTTCCAATTCGATTCTCGAATTTCTTTCATTATCATTAGCCGATCGAGTTAATTTCAGAGAGCTGCGAAATTACGTTCACTTAATCGTCGTAATTATGGCTTTTGTCGAACTGTGTCCGAAGCGAAAGCGTGCCAGCAATTTCAAAGAAAATTACATAAAGTGTCATCAAATATACTGAAAATTTGGTCCTTTGACAAAAACGTAGAAAATTGAATCCAGCCAGCTGAAAAGTAAAAAAGGTACTTTCAAAAGAGCCAACTTTTTAACGAAAACACGGCGACGTTAAATTATTTATACCGTAAGGCAAGGCTATCGTGTAAAATACACAAATAAAAACACAAAATCTTTTGCTTACTAATTCTTCTGAAATTTCACCGCCGTACAATAATTTTTATCGAAATATATACACGGTTGGTATATATCGTTATATACCATATTGTTATATTACACTACTACTTCTACTTACACTACTACTACTACCACTATTGTTATATTACACGGATAGGTATATAGCGTTAAAATCATCCGAGTGTGCGACGACGAATTAATTTCACGTTGGAAAATCCATGCTTCGAGCACGTTCCGAGTAGATTTTCGAGCGGCGCAAGAACTGGAACAATTACGATTGAACGGCCGTTGGTGAACAAAGAACGAACTCTCGAAGAGTCATTTATACCGGCGTAAACATCGCGCGCATCGCGCCGCGATCGATAAATATTCATAAATCGGCTCGTAAAGAAGGTGACGGCGTTCCCTAACGAGTTTTCCAGCGCGGGGTTACGTATACGAAAACTTCCGCAGAATCTTTCGCATTAACCTTTCATACTGTTCACGTAACACCGAAAAAGGAGCGTAGTTTTAGGTTTCCTTGTCGGAAGACAAATAGCAGCAGTCAACAGGGAGCGTAGCACACTTTGTCCCCGACAGCGTGGCGAATAAACGCCCGATCACTTTACGAGCTAGACGGGGAAAGAGTAGAGCAGATAGTGCGAACGCGAGCAAGAGAAACGCGGCAGGGGGAACGGACAGAGAGAAAACCCATCCTTTCTCAATTCGTACGTATCCACCTACACCCTCGAGGCCAACGATCCATTCCGGTGCCGCCAACACTATCCAACCCCTGATCCGAGACGGGAGTGTGAGAGAGGACTTCGGGGATCTCGGCCGGGCAAAACCGCAGCGTTGATGCGAGACCTGATAATTCCATACCTCG
The DNA here is from genome assembly GCF_051020955.1 of Megalopta genalis. NCBI lineage: Eukaryota > Metazoa > Arthropoda > Insecta > Hymenoptera > Halictidae > Megalopta > Megalopta genalis. The sequence continues at coordinate 983,951 of NC_135018.1, forward strand.
CCACTCTGCCTGATTAATTCCTGTATCGCCGATGCTGCGATTTATGAAGAATCGCCGTTTCCACGCGCCCGACAACCGTATATCCGCACCCTGCTCCATCTCGAATATTGATAAAGCTCCTGCGGACTTACCGGATACCCGAGACATCTGCGCAATCGATGCTCCACAAGCGACGAAATTGTAGAATTTTTATTTATCCTTCTTGAAACATTCCATTCTCCAATTGGAATACGGTAGCATGCCGTTCAACCCTTGTGTCGATAATCGATACATTCTGATCGACAAATTTTTTCGTTGCTGGTAAAATATTCCAAGATCCGGCTAGATCGTGATTTATCCAGTAATATATACGGTGCACCTCTTTCTTGAATGAAACGTTATAATTAGTCGTTGCACTTAACCTTTTAGATACGGCTGAATTCTGCGCAAGGCTATTTCTGTGGACGGCAGAGTTTGCTATGTACTGTACAGAGTCTGATACTGTATATCCTGTCTGTATATACAGAATGTCCCAAAAATGTCTCGCAATCCGAAAGTGGCGGGTTGCTCGGGCCATTTGAAGCAACTTTTTCCTTTACAACAATTTTCTCCGAGGCACCGTTAACGAGTTATCAACGAAAAACAGTGACCAATGAGAGGCGTGCTCGGCTGGCGCGAGGCGATCGAGCCAATGAGCGGAACTGGGCTTCGCGCGCTGGTTGGCTGGGCCGCCTCGCGTCAGCCGTACTCGATTCTTATTGGTCACTGTTTTCCGTTAATAACTCGTTAACGGTGCCCCGGAGAAAATTTTTGTAAAGGAACAAGTTGCTGCAAATGATCCGAGGAACCCGCCATTTCCGTATTGCGAGACATTTTTGGGACACCCTGTACACTATTGTAAATCGATGCGAAGACAAAAGAAGTGTGAAACAATGCATATGAAGACGATTATTTGGTTCGAACGATGAGCGAGTGAGCTACTAGAGCAAGCCACTATAGTGGCGCGTCGTGCCTAAAAGGTTAAATCGATTCTTTTACAAAATCCTGAAGTGATAGATGAATTTTACGATCGGATTTGAAATCCTTCAAGTTTAACACAAATTTTCAAGGCCGCATTCTCTCTATTTTTCCCATATTCTACGACATTTCAGCTTCAATTTGAAAAAAAACCAGCACCGCTTTATCTCATTCGTGACGAAAGTTCTTCGATTCTGACGCAACTTCGTCGCCTGGTCCAGCTGCGCGGCGTCGAAAAGCGAGCAGCCCCCGTGGAAAAGAGGGTGGCTGAATCAAGACGCGCTGTATCTGCGAAGACACAGTTGCTTCGCGAGATGACGTCTCGAGCGAACGCTTGAAAAAGTCGGCTCGTTCGCGGTGCCAACGCGAACCGCCCCTACGATGGAATAATGCGAGGCCGGAGAGCGAAGACAAGAGGGCAAGCGTGGCTGACGGTTGACGGACAAAGATAAATAAATAAAGGAAACGGCATTCGCGCACAAAGGGAAGCAATATCCCTGTCTTTAGCCTTGCGCAGAACCCGGTGGCTCGTAGTTGGATAGGGAGCTAATAGCGGTTGCAGTAAACAAGCCGCTTCTGCCACGGAAACATCGTGTGTTCCGCAGACTTTCCTCTTATCCTACCATTCTCGCTTCCATCCCCCCTCTCCCCCTCCATCTTCCGTTTCCTTCCATTTGATCCTTTTCCCGTCCCTCGTCGTGCCACCCCCTCGGCCGACGCGTTTCTCTTTCTTCTTCGCGACCATTTCCGTTTTCCGACCACCTTCTCTCACACCTCCGACCGTTTTCCTTTTATTTTTCCCGACTGCCCCCCCCCCACCCCCGCGCCTCCCCCGGCCACCGTCGCCGGGAGAGTTCCTTTTCGACCGATGAAACCGCGCGATTCGTTTAATAGCTTACGGCTTCAAACAATTACCTGGAATTTATTTCAGCCACGAGCAACCAAGATAAATGGGACGCGCCGGCATGGCAGATAACTCATGTTCGCGTGATTAATGCGGACGTACGGGTCGCCTCTTAGAAAGTAAGTTAACGGCTCTTCGAACGCGTCGCTGCTTATTATTATGAAAAATTCAGCCGATGCCCGCAAGATGGCCGCGAACGTGAAAAAAACTGTTCGCTGGGGAACGACTTGTTCCACGTTCCTGGATTTTTAACGAGCTGGCGGTGGCGCCACCTTTTCGGAGCGCGGGAATCCAACGACGACGAGTATACTCGTCGAACATAAGTTAAGCGCCGCTGTTAAAATATTGTATAAAAAAAGCGGTTTCATTTGATGAAATTGACAATTTTATTGCTAATATTTACTTGTTCATATATATCAATATAACCTTTATTTATTTATTTGTTATATATATATAATATTTATATATTTATTATATATAATATATTATAATCAAAAAGACGGTTTTGTATTATGAAATTGACAATTTTATTGCTAATAGTTACTTGTTCATGTATATCAATATAACCTTTATTTATTTATTTGTTATATATATATAATATTTATATATTTATTATATATAATATATTATCAAAAAGACGGTTTTGTATTATGAAATTGACAATTTTATTGCTAATATTTACTTGTTCATATATATCAATATAACCTTTATTTATTTATTTATTATATATATAATATTTATATATTTATTATATATTTATTATAATTATATTATTTATTTTCAACTCCTCCACGACGAGTATACTCGTCGGGACACAGCTGCCACTCGTCCGCGACGAGTATACTCGTCAAACACAGCTGACTGGTTAATCGTGGTCAATGTTTTTAGAAATAAACACTTTAGGAAAATATATAAAACAAGATAAAAATTGTCCACACTGATTGCAATACGCATACAATGATCAAAGAGGGAAATAAGTGCACATTGCAATTAGTGAGGGGACAATTTTCATCTTGTTTTATTTATTTACTCTAAAATACTCGATTCAAACATAGTAACTTCCGAAAGAATATTTTTCAGAATTCTGATAAATGTATACATGTAAAAAGAAAAAAAAACTGATGGTTTCGCATTTGGTATAAGCACGAGATAGCTGTTAATTACAGTAATTAGCATTGCCTTGAGACCATTGGACTGGCATTGTACATATTTTGACAGGAGTCTCTGCTATCGTTTTCAGGCATAACCGAGCAACCAATGGCGTTCTCAAAAAGCTAGATAAGCATAGCAGACCGGCGAAGAGCACTTTGCAGCATTGACGTTGTAAGTGGGCATTATCAATCGCACAAAGTAGCTGTTCCAAGGACAGTTTCATGTTTTTCTGATCTCATAAATATGGAGGCAACGCCGCGCGTTCGCGTTTCAGCATGCACAGTTGCAATATTACCAGCGAGACAATAAATTCTTCGAAAAGTAATACGTTCGTTTTCGTTCTTCCGTTCTGTTTCTTTCGATCGGCCGTCGCTTCCATGCGAACGTGCTAACATTGGTCGTGTCACAACTATGTCAGGTGGACGTTGAACTGCAACTCTAGCTGGGTAAAAGGCGTAACATTTGCGGGACAGGTTGTAAATTACCAGTCAAAAAGATAGCTACGGAAAAATGTTTATTTCCAGTTGCGTTCGCGCGGGTCCTTGAAATCGTGACAGCAACGCTTGGTCGAGTCATGCGTTGACGAATAAAACTATCGGAATTGCTGTTATTGTTTGTGCAACATTCATCATTGTGAAAGCGAATGTATTTCTTTTCGCTAATAAAGACGAAAGAAAGAAATACTTCACGTGCAAAATATCTTCTTGCAAATCTTCGAGCAAAAGGATTTTTTGAAGATTTAAATAATGGAAAAAATGCAACGCATCTGGTTATTTTGTTAACCAAATCGAATTATATGTTTGCAGTCTCTGCGATGTCGTCGATATATAGACAATCGTTCTCGAATGGTTAACGTTTAATAAAAATGACAAAATTAAATTAAAGGATTACCAGATTATTTAAATATTCTCGATTGAGTAAGACGATCCATAATAATTCAAATATTTCGACAGACACGACACGCCGAATTTATTATTCGCGTTTAGTATTCGTCGCGCTTAACAATATCACTCGACTGTTTAACATTTCAAGCCCCGCAGCATATTTAATATTAATGCCGAAATATTATTGCAGTATTGTTAATTAGCTATTCAGGGTTTATGCTGTTTACGCTTGACAAACGCGGACAGTTTCAACATTGTGTACACGCGAGCCCGAAATATTCTCTAATCCGGCCATTTAACTTTAGAGGGCTAATCTAATTTCGGCAAGCATGTTGAATTAGTGTCTATTTGGTGTAACACTGTCATTATTAAACTGTGAACTTTCCACATTTGCAGCGGACGCACCTAATTGTCCCGAACTTGGTGTTACCTAATAGCAAAATATTTGCGTTGTTTGCGCGTCTCGACAGAATCCATAATGGCGGCACCGAAATAATATTTCCATTTCGGTCCTCTTCGATCAGACGTCACACGGATGATCAAGAAAATTAGTCGAAATTGGTAGCAGCTTCGCGCATAGATTAAAAATACAGTAATGTCTCCCTAACTGACACTCGGATTGTGCAGAAAAATGGACAATTTCGGAAGTGGAGATACGATTATTCGAGCTTTGCAACTCGTTTTTATAGTTGTTATCGATCGATAACCATAAAAAACGAGTCACAAGGCTCGAACAATCGTATCTCCTCTTCCAAAATTGTCCATTTTTGTGGATATATCTTTATATATATATTTTTGTGGAATATCTTTTCGCACGAGTCGAGTTATACAGTAATGTCTCTCTAATTGACGCTCAGTTCGTCCACAAAAATGGACAATTTAGGGAGTGGAGATACGATTATTCGAGCCTTGCGGTTTATTTTCATAGTTATAAATTGTCCACAATTATAAAAAGCGAGTCACAAGGCTCGAACAATCGTATCTCCTCTTCCAAAATTGTCCACTTTGTGGATATATCTTTATATATATTTTTGTGGAATATCTTTTCGCACGAGTCGAGTTATACAGTAATATCTCTAATTAACGCTCAGTTTGTCCACAGAAATGGACAATTTAGGGAGTGGAGATACGATTATTCGAGCCTTGCGATTTATTTTCATAGTCATAAATTGTCCACAATTATAAAAACGAGTTACAAGGCTCGAACAATCGTATCTCCTCTTCCAAAATTGTCCATTTTTGTGGATATATCTTTATATATATATTTTTGTGGAATATCTTTTCGCACGACTCGAGTGATACAGTAATGTCTCCCTTACTGACGCTCAGATTGTCCACTAAAATAATTTGGGAAGAGGAGATACGACTATTCGAGCCTTGCGGCTCGTCTTTATAATTGTGGACAATTTATAATAAATTGCAAGGTTCGAACAATCGTATCTCCTCTTCCAAAATTATCCATTTTAGTGGACAATCCGAGCGTCAATTAGAGAGAGACATTACTGTAAAATCGGAGAAACTCGCATAATACGAATATTTATCGGGAACAAACAATTGCAATAATTTATGCACGACATTCAATTCTGAACGAGTGGATGCTGATACAATTAAACCGTAAACGTGTTCAACCACTCGGCCGCGTTGTTTTTTGCATAAAGAATAGAATATTAGAATCTACGGTGAAAGTTCGAAATTCTCGGTGAACAAGTTCGTTCGTTGGATAAGTCCAGAAAATCCAAAGTCTATCGCGAGCGCGGTTAAGACCGCGGGCAACTTCCACGTAGGCGAGCTTTTCCAGCGACTGCGAAACAAGCGTAACATTCGAAAATAATCCCTCTAACTGTTTTAAATCGCCCCGTGGAGAAAAGTGGCGGTTGCGAAACAAATGATCGGGGGAAACTCTATTAGCCGTTAAGCTCGGGCGCAAGTCTGCCGTAAAGTCGGCACGTTATCGTCGTCTATAATAAAGAAAAAGGTTAGTAGAACCTAACATTCTTGAATTTCACGCGTTGTTAAGTATGTGTCAAAGTAAACTTCACTGGTGTGCACAGCGCCAGCTCGACAAAGCAATCTAAAAGCACTCTGGTAGAATATGTCTTTGTAAAATTATGCACACTCATTAGCTTGTAATGCACTTCACATTATCTTTACGCTGTCCATCGTACTTCATTCAACAGTTAATGCACTCCGCTCCGCCATCCGGACGTAGCAACATTAACATGTAATTATCGGTAACCTTTGTCAAGAAATATTGCGAATTCAGGCGAACACTCATCCGAGCGTGTAAGAACAGCCTTCGGGAGAAGAAAATACAACGAAAAAAAAAAATAAGTACCGTTTATTGCAACTGTTGTTCGTTCGGAGATTTCAGTTCGCGCGAAGCTTCCATTTTTTGTTTTACTTCTTCGCTTTTGTCCCGATTTTGTACGGAATAATAAGCGACGACGACGAGCGCGGCGTTTGCAATATTCCTAAAAATGCGGTTGCAAATTTCATGCGAACAAGATGCGGCTGAAATTTTAGTAACGCAATAGTGCGCGCATGTTCTGTAATATTTATTAGTAGAGTGTGGCGCGTGGTCTCGTGTAGCGTTATTAATAAATAACGTCGGTGTTACGTCAATTTAATATAAATTTGTAGGAATGCATTTGTAAAGATTGCCTGCAAGTCGCGTGCCAAACTGGATGCAATTGGCAGGAGGTATGTTTTATCGAATATACTCTGGATAGAAAACACGATTTCGAGGAATAAAATATTTCTACTTCAATAATTCGTGATACGATGTTACAAATATTTCGGTCTTATTATTTTATTGTACATTATTCCATAAATAAAATATTTCTATTTCAATAATTTGCGGTGTTACAAATATTTCGGTCTTGGATTAACATTGAATAATTTTTATATTTTTGTTCATTAAAAGTTGATAACTAGAAGAAAAATACAGTCAAGAAACAATTAACGACTTAAAATTTTCATCGTTGCGGCTATTTTTTAAGAACATATGGAGAAAATGATTACGATGTTTACACATTCTCTGTATATCGTAATATAAATCCTAAGGCAATGGCTTGATATTTTTTAAATAAAATATTATATCCAAGTACAATTTTAAGGCCTTGGTGCAATAAAATGAAACAACAAACTCGAATGCAATTTTAAAAGCTTGGCAGAATGATATAAAACGATATATTCGAAAACAATTTTAAAAGCTTGGTAGAATAATATAAAATAATAATAATAAGTAAAATTTTGAAAGCTTCGTGCAATAAATAACGTTTTGTATCTTTATCAATAAATTAGACTAGTCGTAACGTGAAATATAACGTGAAGTATTTTACTAAGCAGCGGTTACGGAGCGCACGCGATTGTTTTTCGAACATTTGAAAATAAGAAGCGGCCATTCTTAAAGAAGTCGGAGCGAGTGTGACGTGCTGAGATTTTCAGACATTATCGAGATTGAGGGTGCCAACGGCAGAGGTCGTCGGGTTGGAGGGCGAGAACTGAGTGATTTAGTGGGGTGGCTACTCGACGACTGACCGAGATAACCTGCCTGTCCACGGAACAACCCCATTTGTCCAATGTCTTCCGCTACAAAACTGCTCGCCGCCCTCCACGCTGGCGTCCTTTTGAATAATGATCATGCTTTGTCAACTGGCGACCCGCTGATAATACCGGATATGTTGGATATGTCAAAGAAAAACTTAGTTAACTCCGACCCTTCCGACGACATTGAATAGACCTCGGCTCGGACAAAATGCGAGAAAAACACGGCTTCCACCGCGATCCTCTATAAATAATAATTACAGAGCTATTGTAATCCGTCGCTCTTTTTGCCGAAAACAATCACTATTTAAAACGCCGTTCATTTTTATTGTCGCACAAGGGTGTTTGCTTTTGTAATGTCAAACGCATCAGATTTTAATTATAAAATATTTAATCGGAGTATTTAAGCGAGTTTAAACTTAAAAGTTTGACTTTTTACAAAATCAGCTATCGGACTTTCTCGCAAAAAACATCGCATCTTTATCGCATATTTATTTGCTTTGTTATCAGAGGGTTGCTTTCTATTTGTGAACGAAAATTTATTTGGTAATTGACGCCTTTTGAGATATTAATAAACAAATCGGTACCTCGAATTTGTTAGGGTAGAGAGAAATAAAGACATTATTCCGTATCCATTGCGAACACTGTTGTCCCGTACCGAAAGCAAATTAAAATCGGAAAGTAGATACACGTGATTTGATGTTTGCAATAAAATTAAATCCCGCATTAGACGTTAAATTATGCTAGCTAATTTACAGACGACAGGCGGTTTTTAATTAAAAGAGGCCGAATTAATTACCGGTATAGATACTTAATTGATACGTCGACGGTCAGCGAACGAAGGAGTCCACTTAATTAAGGGACTTCTTATTCCGATTAAGAAATCTCAATGATGTTCGCCATTAATTATATGTAGACGAAATTATAAAAACCATCGATAACAGCCTCTTTTAGATTCATTTAAAGCGAATAATTAGAGAGGCACAATTATGTTCTCTCGACTCACTGATACATCGATGCGAAACCGTATTTATCGATCCATGCTATTAACAATTTGTATTTTCGGAAGCGATGATATCTTTAGCAATGGTATCTTCTAAAGTGCTGTATTTTTTGCGAACAAGAACGTTCGTCACGAAATCTTCGATACACGTGAAATTGCTACTTTCCTTTGTCGTATAATGTTCAATCGCATTGGACTATTTTGTAAGAAAATTATTTCAAAAGCAAACTATATAGGCCACTTGTAAGATTTCTCTGCAGATTCGGACATTAACACCATGCCGTCCGGTGGCACCACGCTGGTGCCATGCAAGAACTATCTATGAAAAAAACTATCTATCTGCCCCAAAAACTATCAAAACTAACTATACCGGTGGTACCACTTTGGTGCCATTTTCAAAAACTGAAATAACATTTGAACTATATTTCTTGGGTGTTAAAAGGCAACAAACTAACTATAGCATTGTGCTTATTTAACTAAGAATTAAGTACGAAAATTCTTCGATGACTTATCTTAATTTTAGGAATTTATATTACCGCCACCTTCGAAATTTTTTTTAGAATCTAAAATTTCCAAGCTATTACGCCGGCGTCAAACAAAAGAATCATATCTAAGATCTGCGGACGGCATAGTGTTAATAAGTTAATTCCAGAACACATTACTCCCGAACAATCAACCCTTTGCACTCGAATCCACTTCAACTGTGAATCTAAAACAATTTTTCTGCCTTACAGTATCTCCATTTTATATAACAAAGTGCATTTCATGTATATGAAACCGAGTCTCGCGATTCATACAACAGTTACGCTTTCAACGATGTTCAAAAGAAATCTAAACTTTGATAATATTAAAATGATCTCTTGGAACGTGATACAACAATCTCGGTGGTGCCTCAGAGTCGCCACTCGAGCGCAAAGGGTTGATTCCCGAAAGCGAGCTTGCTCGTTTCGCCACAATGTATCGTCGCCGCGACGAACCGCGCGCGAACTGTCACAAAATCGCGTAAGACCGTTTAACGAACCTGCGATTCGACGCAACCGGGTTTCGCCTAAAATCCTCGTCCACGGAAATCACGTTTCGAAAGCCGATACACACGAGGAAAGAAGAGCCAACCAACAACCGAACAATTGCGGCGCCACGTTCCCCGGCGGCGTTCTATTCGAGTTTCACACTTCGGCCGGCCGCGTATCGAGTAAACCCGAGCCCCGAAAGACAGGCAAGCAGATAACCGGATCGGGAAAAAAAGCCAGGTGGAATCGTTCGAACACGGGGCACACAAAGAAAACCGGCGCGGCGTCAGATTATCTCGAGCGAGAGGTACGCGGCGCGGCGAACACGGGGCCCGGGGTCCCAAAAATCGCGATTTCGAGCACTCCCTCGATCTACCGAGATGCGGCGGTCGCACACAGGTAAAAAAGAGCGTGAATCGGCGACGGCGGCGACGGCGGCGGCGGCCTAACCGCACGAACGGAAACACCGCGCAACATTATCATAGAAAGCGTGCAGCGAGCACGAAATACGAGTCATCCAATAAATATATAGACGGTTTCGCGGGAGGAAATATATCGCGTCGGAAGAAGGAGCTGAATCGTTGCCGATGTTCAGGCACGAACAGCTCGGGCACAAGCCGCGCGGCGAGAACGAGGCGAGGAGAGCGCCTAAGCCGAAGCCGAAGCCGAAGCCGAAGCCGAAGCCGGAGAGCCGAAGCCGGAGAGCCGAGGCCGAAGTCGAAGCCCGAAGCTGAAGAGAGCCGAAGCGGCCTGGAAGGATGAGAAGACGGGAGAGGATCCAGGCCGGTCTCGGAAAGGGGTCTCGGCGAGAAGCGGCGGGAAGAGGGGGGCGGAAGGGAGAGGGAAAGGAAGAGAAAACCGAAGCGGGCAGACGAGCGAGGTGGGCCGTGGATTTATATCCCGGTCAGCCACTTTGAGCCATCAGCGGCTCGTTTGAAGTTCAGCCGCGGCCGCGCAGACGTTATAAAGACAAACTATGCCTACGGCACCGTCATGCCCCACCACTTCATACCATAATTCTTCAGGCCGATCCCTGAAACGGCCACTCGATCTCCAGGAGAGACGTACAGCCCTCCCCACCGGTTTCGGTATATACTCGGCCGCGGATGTGTCTGCTACGGGGCTCCTTTCAACGTGTGCAGAGTGCAGGCCAGACTGTGCGGACTGGAGTCGGCCAGTTGGCCCCCCACCGGCCCCCCAACCGGCCCCCGCGGCTCGCAGCCGTCTCTTTCTCGCGGCCGTTCACCGCTTTCCTCGGCCTAGCTTCCTTTACGGTTAGTGCCCGAGGGTAATAAAGATGGTTCTGCTTATGTACAACCGGCAACTGGAGGCGGAGCCAGGCTGCCCTCTGTGGGCAGGACTAACGCAAATGACTCTTCCATGCAAGATGGCGTAGGCATACGCCGCGCACCACGTCGCTCCGTTGCTGCCCGCGAGCTGCTTTTATATTTAGCATGCGATATGCATCCTGCGCGGCGAATGCACCGCGTGCAGTCCACGTTCTGTCTGCTCGCCTGCCCGCCCGCCTGCCTGCCTGCCTGCCTGTTCGCCTGCTCGCCTGCTCGCCTGCCTGACTGCCTGCCCGCTCTTCGTCTACCCTGCCCTCCGCGCGAGCCATTCCACTGCGATCCGTTGGCCGCGTCGCGTCCACCGAAGGTTTAGGGAGAAAAATTTCAATCGCCAGTTTTTCTTATTTGTCCCAACTGGGTCGCGCGTCCGAAGGTCTCTCCCATCGTTTACGGCGTTTCGCAACTTTCTCGGCGAAATGCGGCATGCCGACGAATTAGGGAAGGGTTCGAGCGAAATGTTGGAGAAATATGGAATACAGTGATGTCTCTCTAATTGACCGTTGCTCAGATCGCGCACAAAATTGGGCAATTTAGGAAGAGGAGATACGATTATTTGAGCCTCACGGTTCGTTTTTATAGTTACGAATTGTCAAGGTTATATTATGTAGTATCCCCTCTTTCCAAATTGTCCATTTTTGTGCGGAATCTGAGCGTCAGTTAGGGAGACATTAGTGTACAGTGTAATGTACAGTAATGTCTCTCTAATTGACGCCCAGATTGCGCACAAAAATGGACAATATGGGAAGAGGAGGTACGATTATTCGAGCCTTGCGGTTTATTTTTATAGTTATAAATTGTCCACGATTATAAAAACGAGCCGCAAGGCTCGAATAATCGTATCTCCGCTTCCCAAATTGTCCACTTTTCTGCAGAATCTGAGCGACAGTTAGGGAGACATTACTGTACTGAGATTTTTACGCGTCGTTTTTATAATTGTCGGCAATCGGCAACCATAAGAATGAGCCGCCAGGCTCGAGTAATCGCATACCCTCTTCCCAAATTGTCCATTTCTGCTTACAAGCTGAAGGAAAATTAGCGAGAATTTACTATAGAAATCAACCCTTAAATACTGTACACACTTGGATCGTACGGCACGTCAAACTGTACGAAGAGAATCATGATTGGTGTTTAATTGGTAATTTTTTAATCGACAAGGAAGCTTTTCCTTTCATTCTGATTTTTAAAAATAACGTAAGGGAATAAGAATTTGCATTTGTTCATAACATTGCTAGCTTCTCTTCGGTTTATTAAAATTGCTAAAAGGAGAAACACGTTTTCATCTTATTTCCATTTTTTTACAATCGAGTCAACCCTTGTGTCGACAACTGGACACCCTTAAAGAAGAACAGTATAGAAATTCGCCCGGCAATTAGCAAAAATAATATTTTATCGCGGTAACAAATATAAAATAGATACAAAGGAACATTTGTGTATAATTACTCTATAATTATATTATATTATTATATTATATTATACTATATTATATTATATTATATTATACTATACTATACTATACTATACTATACTATACTATACTATACTATACTATACTATACTATACTATACTATACTATACTATACTATACTATACTATATTATATTATATTATATTATATTATATTATATTATATTATATTATATTATATTATATTATATTATATTATATTATATTATATTATATTATATTATATTATATTATATTATATTATATTATATTATATTATATTATATTATATTATATTATATTATATTATATTATATTATATTATATTATATTATATTATATTATATTATATTATATTATATTATATTATATTATATTATATTATATTATATTATATTATATTATATTATATTATTATATTATATTATAAAAGTGATATAAAACGATAAAGTAATGCTGATCGTTCGTAAGTTACAGTGTCGACAATTTTGTCTATCCGCGCAAGGGTTGAAAGATTTTTATTATGCATAAAGACGCGGTCCTTTTTTCCCGACGATAAATTTTCCTTCTGTCGGCCGCGTCGATGGATAATTCCGCGGAATCGTTGAAACGTTGGGAAACAGGGAACGGCTGTCGACGGAACGCGACGCGAGCTGCCAGTTTCCCGAAGAAACCAAAGAACACCGATAGCTGAAGCGAAACGAAACGCCTAATGATACTGTATACGTGGACAAACCAGACACAACAGCCGTTCCTCGCTTCGAGGAAGTATTCCGCGCGTCGCGAAGAACCTAGCTGACGTTTTTCTGAGAGGATCTCTGATATTCGAGCGACCCAGGAACTCGCATTCCGAGTGCGGTACAAGCGTGTCTTGAATCGCTCGATGCGATTTTTCGTCGGCGGGGAGAAACCTCGCCTCCCAGGAGATGGGAACAGTCAATCGTAACCACGCTGGAAGAAGTTTCCAGCTGCTAATGACGTTAAGGGATACGTGTCCCATCGATCGAAATTCTCGTAAATCTTGTTAACTGCGTAACCGTTCTGTTGATTCATTGATTCCCGTAAGGAAAAGGCAAGATTCTGAATAGGGGAGAGACCGCCGAGATTGCTTTACAAAGGAAACGACCGCGTTGCACTGCTATTATCCGGCAAGATTTATCGGACCGATTCAAATCGCATGCTACGACCAAACAAGTTTTTTTTTCTGTTTCTTTTTTCTTCGCCGCGGACGTGACGTAGCTACTTGTAGAGCGTAAACGGGCGTGCTTCGTGCTAATCGTTAATAATTAGGTACATCGTCGCGCAAAAACGTAAATCATCGCCGTTCGCGTTCGCAACAGTGGCCAATTTACATAATTCTTTTTGTTGCAGTTATTCCGACCTTTGGAAGCTGCCAACAGGATGAACGACGTTCGTCGTCGTGACTGTGTACAGCAATTTCTCCCTAATTCGCGCTCGGATTATGCGCAAAAATGGACATTTTAATTCCAATGGAAAGCACAATGGAAATGCGCTTCGATCGAAGTTACAGATTTTCTAATATTCGTCTCGTTCTATTCCGATGCTCGCAATCTGCCAGACACGATCAATCGTTGTCTCGATTATTCGCTGCGTGACTTCGCATCGAGTTTCAGAAACCCGTTGATCATAGACTGTTCTATTCTTCGACCGCCATCTGTTCCGTACACTTTTAACGAGACGCGCGAATCCGTTGTGCGAAGCCAAGATTTCAAATCGAACACGGTCAGCGCGAACGAGAACGAAATGTCCGAGTCTCCTTTACCGAGTCTCCTTTACTATCGGTGCAACACTGTCATCATTGAACTGCGAACATTGTAGCAGATGCACCTAATTGTCCCGAACTCGGTGTTACCTAATAGCAAAATATTTGCGCTGTTCGCGTGTCTCCAGAGGATCCATAAAGGAGGCACCGAAATGGTATTCTATTTCGGTCCTTTTTAAATCAGTTTCTGAAATACCTAAATTGGTAGCAGCTTTGCATATAGATTAAAAATAAATAGAAGAAAGTCGCATAATACGAATATTTATCGGGAGTAAATAATTGCGATAATTTATACGCGACGTACACTACATCGACAAGCGAATGAATCATGCATTTCAATACTGAATGAGTGGATGTTGATGTAATTAAACCGTAAACCCTGCTGTAAATATGTTTAACCACTCAGCTGCGTTGTTTTTGCATAAAGAATAGAATATTATTATATTATATAGAATAGAATATAATAATATATAGAATATTATAATATATATATAGAATAGAATATAATAATAAGTAGAATAATATATTATATTGCACTCGAAGTCATTTTAACTGTAAATCAAAAATAATTTTGCTCGCTTATAGTATTCCCATTTTATACGACAAAGTGCATTTTATGAGTATAAAATTGAGTCTTGTGACGACTCGTACAACAGTTACACTTTCAACAATGTTTTAAATCAAACTTTGTTAATATAAAAATGATCTTGGAAAGAGTGATATAACGATGCCTCGGGGTCACCACTCGAGTGCAAAGGGTTGAGTCAAAGTTCGAAATTCTCGGCGAACAATAATATCACAAGTCCACAAAATCCAAAGTATACCACAACATATACTATACAATATACAGGGTGTCCCAAAAATGTCTCGCAATCCGAGAATGGGAGGTTCCTGAGGTAATTCGAAGTAAGTTTGTCCTTGGCGGAAATGCAATTCGCGGCTTCGTTCACAAGTTATTAACGAAAAAGAGTGACCAATGAAAGGTCGGATATGCTGGCGCAAGGCAGCCGAGCCAATGAGCGGAACTGGGCTTCGTGCGCTCATTGGCTCGGCCGCCAAGCGCTAGGCGAGCTCGCCTCTCATTGGTCAGTGTTTTTCGTTAATAACTCGTGAACGAAGCCGCAGATTGCATTTTCGCAAAGGAAAAAGTTACTTAGAATGACTTCAGCTACCCAACATTTCCGTATTGCGAGACATTTTTGGGACACCCTGTATACTACAATATATACTATAATATATACTACAACATATACTATGATATATACTATACGTTCTTATAATCATGTTTGCGAGTGTCTCTGCGTCAAATTTTCAAAATCTCGCAGACAGGAAAAAAAGAACGCGCGCGATCGCGGGCGAAATTCAATTCGGCTGCCGCGAACGATGGTCACAAATCAACCGCGCTGCAATTAAAACGGCGGTAGCGCGGCGTACGCGGAAATCTGGAACGTTTTCCCGTTTACTGTTGGCGCTTCCCGTTCTCGTTTCGTTCCCCTCAAGCGGAAGATTAGGACGGGGCCCGGTAGATGGTCGCGATACGTTCAATGAAAAACTTTTATTGCATTGTCCGTGACCTCAACTAGATTTTAACACGGCCACTTTGTCTCGTTGCACTCGTACGTCCGCGCTGGCCAGACAGCTATTCTTGCTTTCCGCCGAGCCCATTGTATCAACGTTGTATCCTATCCTGGAAACCGGTGGACGAGAATGAGAGAGAGAGGGAGATCGAGCGAGCAAAAGAGAGAGAGAGAGAGAGAGAGAGAGAGAGAGAGAAGGAGCGAGAAAGGGAGAGAGGCAAGGAGCACGGCGTAGGAAGGCCAAGACAGTTTTATAGAGACGAATTCTCGTCGTAAAAACGTCAAGGCCACCTCCGCAACTCCTGCCTGTCTTCGCGAAAGCATTACGAGAGCCGGAGGATTCACAAGTTACCCTGTTACCTTTCCTCCTCGCGTTTTACCGCGAGAAACAGACGAGTCTGTTCTCGTTCCAGGTTTCTGTGTCCGCGCGAATCGTCGTCGTCGTCGTCGTCGTCGAGTTCGGGCTCCGCGCGACTCGCCGATTCGCGGCGCGACGGCCAATTCGGGAAACGTAATCGAACAACGATCGACAGCCGCGGAATCGGTGTTCCATTTCGCGTTCGTTATCAATTACAACGCGCCGCGTCGTACGGGATCCGGCCATAAATAAGCCTGCCGTTCGAAAATCACCGGCCGATCGGCGAATGGATTATTTTCGTTCGATAAGTAGCGTAATCTCTATACTACGGTACCGATCAAACGAAACACACTTCGAACCGCCTATGAAGTACGGCCTATACTTACCGGCTGTGATATTAATATAAGTATAGACGCACGCCAACCGCAATATATTATCGAAGCGGCATCCCGGCGTATAATGACCAGCCGGGGATCATTTTTCACGCGAGCCGCTGATTGGGTATGCACACGGCGCGCAGGAAAACATTTATCACTCGCGCATTAAACATAATTTAGCGCGCGATTTCGTGTCCCCCGTGATGACGATCGCGTCCCTGCCAGGGTCGGCCCGCGGTGAAAAAGCTTCCCGGGGGGATTTCTTGCGTTCGCCGCGGATCTCGTCTTGTTTTCGTTCGAAAATAAGGGAGAGAACGCCGTGGAACCGGACGTAGAAAGCGTGGACCAGTCGTGTCCACCGTTTGCCCCGAAAACGCGGCGAAGAATACGTTTTCTCATCGAAATCGTATATTTTTCTGTCCGAGCATTCGTTATGTTGCAGAATCTGTTTTTTTAATTTCACGTTCATAGACAAAAATGCAATTGCGACATACGGGTGTCGAATGTCCAAGTGTTTAAGCAATTAGGAATTAATAAACGACGAATTGGCAACGAATAATGTTTTGAAAACATTAGAAATTTATTGAAAATGCTATTTAGGCCGCTTCATGGTCTCTCTGATCGCGAATCTAATGTCAAATTAATTTTTTAATCGACTTTTAATTAATAACGAATACGTTTTTTGATAGGATAGTGAATTTTGAGATTACCGGTCGCTAGTATTTTAATATTTAAGGAGAGCTTTTGGTTATCAAAAGGTTGTCTTCACTCAAAAAATAGTTCATTTTTTCATAATTCTAACATAGTTAGAAGAAAGACAATTTAGATTTATTGCGCGTCTGAATTTTATTCAGTCTAAAATGCATGTGGAATAGCAT
This sequence comes from Megalopta genalis, assembly GCF_051020955.1. Lineage (NCBI taxonomy): Eukaryota > Metazoa > Arthropoda > Insecta > Hymenoptera > Halictidae > Megalopta > Megalopta genalis. Next base: position 1,001,212 of record NC_135018.1, read on the forward strand.
TCATACTTAACAAATTATTACTATTAATCTTAATAGATACAAAAATAAATTAAATAATAAAATATTAGACAGTCAAAGGTTATGTCAAGGATACTTCTAATTTAAAAGTTAAAAACAAGAGTTTATTCCTTTTTTTTGTTATCCCAAGTAATAGCAAAATTAAAAGAAAGGCATTTTAGTCATCGTCTGGTCGACTGGTCCCTCTATCATTAAAAAAAAAATCAAGCCACTAAGTCCAGCTTTAAAAAATTGATCGCGTTTCGAAAGGCCCACCGTGTATCCGTAGTTTCGAAAAATCGTGGCTCGTCGATGTTCGCGTCGTTCCGGGCCACTGTGCCGACGTCGCGGCGTGTCGCGTCGTCCGGTGGCTGCCGGTCAGGCCGGCAGAAAGGGGGAGGGGGCCCCGGGGATGTGCGACAAAAATCGCGGGGAAGCATCACTGTTAAATGTTAACAACTGGAGAATTCCAAAGGAGACGCGGCCCTTTGATACGCTCGCGGAGGGAAGAAAAGACGGGGGACCGGAGAGCCAGGTTTAAGACACATGCCTGCTTGCTAAGTAGCGGCTTCTGCCGGCGCGTCTACGCGTCCTCGGCCTCCGAGGGCCTCGTCTCTCGCATTGCCGAAGACGACGAAGACAACGACGACGACTGATGTCGGTCCGCTTTGCCGTGGGCCACGGTTCTTCGTCTATGTCTCGCGACGATTGATGGCCCTCGTGCTACGTGCCTCTTGCCCTCTCCCTCCGCCACGCGGGCCGTCTCTCTCCCGCCAAAGCTGCCAGCCGGAACCGCGGTCATTCGAACATCTTACATTTATGGAATATCTTGAAATCTTCGTTTCGCCAGCCACGACAGTCAGCAATCAAGCGATTGTTCCGGCGGTACGCGATCCGATGCCGGGGGCTTTTATCTTTCGGAACATCTGACTTTTCGTCGGATACCGAGAACGGCTCGAGCGTACCGTTCCCCGATGGTAATAAGGGATATATGTAAATGCTTCGCCGGGCATTGGCAAATTTAGCGCGCTGCCACTTACTCCGAACAATAAAGTCCCGACACGAGCTCGTTATACCCGGCCGCGTCGATACGGCCGGAATCCAAATGATAAAAGCTCTTCCCGATTTCTTTACATAATCTCGGCGATAACTCGGGCTTTCCTCGCGAAGACGAAGGCTCGAGGAACGTGCATTCCGAAAATGTTCGGCTGGAAAAATCGACCTCACACCCTTGTCTCGCGATTTTATTCTCGAAGAGACGCGCGCATAATTTAATCTAGCGCCAAGTAAAGCTAAATTATTTAACGCTGATAATTATAATATCAGCCTTGTTTAAGGCTGATATTGAATGAGAATTGAAAAATATCCTTTTGAAGCGAAGTTAAGGTAACAATTATTGACGTGATTGAAATTTGCGAACTGTTCAAGTATCTTTTTAATATCGTTCATTTTCTAATCGTTTTTTACGATTGTAATGACAAGAATTTTTTGATAGGAAAAAATGGCACGAGGACGTGTAATATAATAATAATTCTTGTTTCTAACAATTGGAAGTAATTTATGCGGTTTTAAAACATTTAAATATGCGGCGGATGTGAAATTATTCGTTGTTTGTTATTAGACCGCGGTATTTTATGCGTTTGCGATGAAAATGTTCAGGGAAAATATATCGTATAAACTGTGAAGACATTGGAAAAATGTATTTATTAATCTTATATATTTAATAATAACATTTATTATTTTATTTACATATTATACTATCCAAGAATCGTACTAAAGCGACGAGAAGAATATTCCTCGATTTTCCTAACATGTTCGCGCTTCGGTGTTTCGTCTAATCATGTCGATCACAATCGTTACGGTATACTCGATCTAGATACGAATTACGAGTCGATTAAAAATCACGAAACTGCATTTTGTACGGAAAGAGATACATAAATTATATCCTTGATACCGTGATTTATGTTGCACGCGGTATCTAGGCGATGCGCAACACAGCAATAAATATTAGCGGAAAGCGATTTATAAAAATCGAATTCGTCACCGGGCGGATCGTTTAATGCGCGCCGATATCAACGTGAAAAATTCGACGGGCCACTCAAAAACCGGTGTTTATGCCTCGATATGTATATTGAAACTAGATCGCAGCCCGGGCGCGCGCGCCATTTTATTTCCCTGGTTGCAAATCATCCATCACCCCCCCGGTGGCAGCGGCTGAATGTTTTTTTTTTCGAGTCGGTCGTCGACAGGTCTCCGTTCGAGAAAAATTCATGTAAACCGTTCAGAATTTCCGCCCATTTCTAATACGGTATGACTTAGAGGCTCGCCTCCTCGACTTCTTCACCTCGGACGCTTATTCTTGCGGCGCGTAACCGAGGGTGCGGGGTCCCCGCGCGTTGAATCTGACAAGCTTTTTCAGCTACAATAAAAGTCGGAAAGAGGCAATCTATTATACCATCCCCCCGCAGCCTATCCCAGAAGAAGCGGCCGGAGGAGAACTGCACCGAACGCGTCCGCGTTGGTCGGCGCCCTTTGATCTACCCTGCCCCCCGGCCCCGGCTACTGGAATTTTCTATTCACTATTTAAGGCCGCCACTTACGGCCGCTTCTTGTTTCCTTAATTTATACGTAATAGAGAGACGTATAGAACGGGGACGGTGGTTTTCTTTGCCACGTCGTTTCCGCTTTGTCTCGTCGCGGCCAACGTTTCAAGACTGCGGCGCAACCTAGCAACGGTCTCCCACGGTAAATGTATCGGCCTTTTGTTGTTAACAGAGAGGAGAAACACGCGGGTTATGCGCCTACGTGATGCTGGCGCCTAATGGTTTCATTATACCTCTATGCACCCGTACACGCGTACCCTTGCACCGCGGTGCAACCCCTATCAGAGCGCAGCACTTCACGAGTAATTAAATTGAACTGTGACGTAGCCTGGAATGCTTCGGCTGCTCAGTGCTTGATAAAATTACCGAAGATACCGTTCGCGTTCATTACGGGACATTCGCTTATTTCTCGAACGAATTATTCGAATAAGTCGAACGTAATATTGGGTTGGCAACTAAGTAATTGCCGATTTGTTCGATGAAATAAAAAATTTTTTTTACTTGGAACGAAGTTTAATCTGTAATGTATTTTCCATTTTGTTCGATAACCTTTTGCCGTCTCTCCGACAACTTGAAAATTCCACGCTCGTAGAAAGTCTGATCCTTTTCGGCCAAAAACTGAATTAAGTGAGATTTTACAGCGTCGTCGTCGTTAAAAGTTTTACCACGAAGGGAGTTGTCCAGGGATCGAAATAAGTGGTAATCCGATGGTGCGAGATCAGGGCTATACGGTGGGTGTAACATCAATTCCCAACCAATATCCATGAATTTTTGCCGAGTGGACAAAGACGTGTGCGGCCTAGCATTGTCCTGCTGGAAAATGACACCTTTACGATCGACCAATTCTGGTCGCTTTTCCTTGACCGCTGCATTCAATTTGTCCAGTTGCTAACATTCACGGATAATAAAAAATAACATAATAATAATAATAATAATAATTGTATAATATAACATTTACGGATATCATAAAAATGGGAGTGAGAGACATCTATATAACCGAAATCGGCAATTACTTAGTTGCCAACCCAATAGAATCTGAATTCTTTAGCCACGCGATTTGTGAGAAATGATATTTAGCGAGAAAAATTATTCGTGGAATAGCATCTAACAACGTGCTAGGTTTCCTAAATATCTTTTCGCACGAGTCGAGTTATACAGTAATGTCTCTCTAATCGACGCTCAGTTTGTCCACAAAAATGGACAATTTAGGGTGAGGAGATACGATTATTCGAGCCTTGCGGTTTATTTTCATAGTTATAAATTGTTCACAATTATAAAAACGAGCCGCGAGGCTCGAATAATCGTATCTCCTCTTCCCAAATTTTCGTGGACAATCTGAGCGTCAGTAAGGGAGACATTATTGTATACAGGGCGTCCAAAAAACTCTCTACCTTTCTTCACTGAACACAGTCCATGCTCTATGGTAGAATGCACGCGATTATTAATGTTTTCCAGTACAAAGAAAATGTATAAAAAGAAAAGAAATAAAATAATAAAATAAAAAGAACGAAAAACGTACCAAATGTTCTTCCAACAGAAACATTGATTTTCCCGACGCTTTCTGGAGAATATCGATTACAGATGCGTTTTACAATCGACATTTTTAACATCGATAGTTTTTGTCGATCGTCGGAAGACGAAGTCGAGGTGGGCAAGCGGAACCGAGAAACGGAAAAGGGGGTTGTGTGCGAGTGCGTGCGTGCGGCGCGTCCTCAGCGTCGACGGGCCAGCTGGGAGTGGGGCGGCGCGGTAGGGGCGGGAGAGGGTACCAAAACGAAAAGAATCCAATCCGTTTGGTAAAACTGAGGCCGTAGATCTCGCGGCGCCGTTGATGTGACACGCCAGACTCCCGCGTTCCTCCACCCCTTCGTCTTCTGTCCGGTGCTGCCGGCTTCGATACCCGTCCGTCACGAGCCGTCATTAAGCCCCGACCAGATTCCTATCTGAACAGACAGCTGAGCCCCGATCTGGACGAGCAGAGAGAGAGCGTCGGCTCCTGCTGACCGCGAGCATTAAAGCTGCCGACGGAGCAGGGTCAAGGCTTCGACAACCCCTCAACCGTCCGTTAGGAACCTATCGATCAGTGTCGTTCTCTTCTCCGCGCCGACTAACTACTCCCGCGGTTAGATTTGCGGAAACCCGTGAGGGATCGCTGAATTTCAATGATTGACGGATGTCGAACGTGATTAGTGGTACCTTTTTGATCTTCGCCTTTCTTTCGCCAGCCCGGCCGGGGTTCCACCCTCTCTATAGTCGTAATTGGGGAACAGCCGTTGAAAAAACGATACCGTTCTATTACCACCGGTTGGGCGCGCAACAACGGGCAACAATTTTCATGCGTTCCCGCGTTGTTCCTTGGGTCGCGAGCTTCTGCGTTATTTCGATAAGATTATTTCGAACGGTTTCCCCTCGAATTGTTTGTTAGATGTTTAACGCGTTCACACACAGCGCCGCATCGATCTACGTGTGGGTGACACTAATTTTTCATCAATTTTGAAAATTCATTTTCGTCGCAATATACAGGGTGTCTCAAAAATGTCTCGTAATCCGGCAACGGAGGGTTCCTGAGATCATTTAAAGCAACTTCTTCCTTTACAAAAATGCAATCCGCGGCTTCGTTTACGAGTTATCAACGAAGAACAGTGACCAATGAGAGGCGAGCTCGGCTGGCGCGAGGCGACCGAGCCAATGAGCAGAACTGGGCTTTGTGCGCTGGTTGGCTGGACCGCCTCGCGTCAGCCGTACTCGATTCTTATTGGTCACTGTTTTTCGTTAATAACTCGTTAACGGTGCCTCGGAGAACATTTTTGTAAAGGAAAAAGTTGCTTCAAATGACTCGAGGAACCCGCCACTTTCGGATTGCAAGACATTTTTGGGACACCCTGTATATTTTATAAAGGAGAAAAGCAGAATTATTTGTATCATCAGCAACAGCTAACCGGTTAATCGAAGGAGAATTGAAAAAAATTAAGTTGCACATCTGTCGCTTTCTCAACGTTCCTACGTTGTGCTAAATAAATATCTACGTTATAACAAATTACATTACAATAAATAGTACACATACGGATGGCACCAAAGCGATGGGAGCCAAAGCGTCAATATTAATGCGTTAATAGCACAACTTCGTCGTTTCTTCTCGGTTCGAAATTCGTGTTCGACTACCTAAAAGCTTCAATTAAAAGTTCTACCATCTTGTATCACAGTCTTTCCTCGAACACGATGTTTCATTCGGGCATAAAAAAAAATAAGAAAAGTCGCGCCATTGTTCGAACACGGATGACGCAGTAGGACAGTACGAAAATTCGTTTGACCGATCGTCGCGGCGCGCTCCGTCGACGGCCCGAAATTCGACGGGTTCTGACGGCCAGGTGCGCCAAAATTTTCCTCGGGATTCCGATTGTTCGAGACAAGCTGCTAATGACGAGACGTTAATTCCGCGACGCGAGAAGGAAATGTTCGAGGTCTGGCACGGTCATCTCGTCGCCGCTCGGCTGTCAGGCATCATGGAGGCTTATGCATCAGAGTGATAAACGATGTCCCGTGGCCGTGCCACGGTGAACGAAAAGGAACATGGAAGGGGACCATCTGCACGCGATACGTGGATCAGGTCGATCCTTCAACGCCGTTCGACTAAAAAACTCTCGTTTATTACAGGCCACGCGGGTACCGGCGTAACCGTACCCGCTTTCGCATTTTCACCTTCATTTAAAATTCTCGAAAGTGCCCCGGCCATAATCTATGGGTCTTTTCGAGTAGCAGATACGGGGCACGTAATAGCGGACATTTTCGAAATTGCATCCGGCCTGCGTATCGTTTATAGATATGCAACACCGTATCATTCTAATATAATGCATTACGGTTAATGGCGCGAACCCCAAATAACTCACCGTCCGCATAATTCTGTATACATTATATAGTATCGTGCTCTATTATCGAAAAAAGTCGAAACGATCGCCGGATGGAATTAAAAAAACGAGCTATCGTCTCTTTTTTCTGCCTCCCCCCCCCCTGGTTCTTCCACGCCGTTACCGACGGAATCGCGTTCATTCGATACACGAGTCGTCGACCGACGAGAGCAGACGCGTCGCCACAATGTGGTGTTCCGTTTTTATCGTTCGTTTTCTTGGCCGTTCAAGATATCCTCCCTGGACGCGGTCCGTTGCAACGCGCGGCAATAAAGCACGGGCCGATAATGCTTGCATTAACGTTACGCGTGCGTTATTGCATCAATTATCGCGAACGGTATTACATAACGGGCGAATTAATCATCTTAACGGCTGTTTGCGTAAAACGTTAAGAAACGAGGAGAGCGGCGGCGGCACCGGGCCGTCGAAAACACGCGCAAGATGGATCGAGCGTGCGCAACGCGTTCGTCTCCTCGGTCTGTTGCGAATTCCGTGTTCCGCGCGAATTGTTTCCACTCGATGACGAATATCGCACGCGTTCCACGATTAATCTGTACGGGCCCGCGATCGATACGAGTCGCGGCGCGGCGCAAAAATAACGCGAAGACGGATGTTTGCGCCGCATCGATAAGACGCGAATAAATACCCGCGCGATTGACACTTCGCGGATAAAACGCGGAGCCCCCCCGCGGATCGTACGAATTACGGGGCAAACGAGGTTCGAGCTAATTACGTGGCTAAAACTGCGACGAGAACTCGCCCCCCGGCCACGCGTACCTCCGAAATCATCGCGCGCGCGCGCGATTATTATTTAGTAAATTTTCCGGCGGCTCCGCGTCCTCGCGAATAGCAATCGAATTAGCCCGCGAGATCGACAGGAACGATCAGGCGACGACCTCCGAATATTATTTCGATGGCGCGGCATTCGATCGATCGTCTTAATTTTAATTCGCGCGACTGCCAGCTCGTACAGGGCATCCCAAAAATGTCTCGATCAGAAAAGAAGATTCTTCCGGTTATTTGAAACAACTTTTTCCTTTGCGAAAATGCAATCCGCGGCTTCGTTTACGAGTTATCAACGAAAAACGGTGACCAATGAGAGGCGAGATCGTCTCGCGCGAAACGGCCGAGCCAATCAGCGGTTCGTGCGCTAGTTGGCTGGACCGCCTCGCGCCAGCCGAGCTCTCCTCTCATTGGTCAGTGTTTCACGTTGATAACTCGTTAACCGTGCCTCGGAGAACATTTTTGTAAAGGCGAAAGTTACTTCAAATAACCTCGGGAACCCCCCGTTTCCGGATTACGAGACATTTTTAGGACACCTTGTACAGTACGATAACTTTGTTTCCCGTCTCAATTTATTTGTCGATGCTTTTTTCCATTAGCGCCGAACGATTTTGTTCGGCCGACGATTAATAATTATCGCGTCAGCGTGTAGTCGCGACGGAATTTCTGAGGCGTCGTTCGCCGTGTCCCGCGAACAGCGTTTAAGAAAGACGCTGCGATAATACGATTGACATTCCCCAGTGCGCATAGAATTGCGAAATGGCGAAGGGACAGACTCTAAATCAAGATACGAAGCTCATCGGGTAGCCATGTGTTACGACAGTTATACGAGCCATCCATCATCATTTAGAGGTGGCATCTATCAGCGTCACCACTCGTGAGAGCGATAATGACGATTCTACGGCTTAGCGGCTTGCTTTGACCCAGGGTAGCCTCCACAATCGTTAATTTACGGGCATCGTTCCCTCCACTCTTATTCCTTATTTCACATTCCCGTGTACTTCTCCGATAACAGCAATCTTTTTCGTCGTCACGGTGCTCAGCTTTTCGTTAGATCCCGGTACCCCATCGCATATTGTACCCGTGACAAATCGGATATGTATTTTTCAGCAGCTCCCCGATGCAGATTCCACGTACGCGATGTTCCAGGAAAGCTGGAAACGCGCGTGTATTGGTAATAATTTGTTAACTAACGCGCGTTCTTAGATTTCGTTTTATTCTTCCGTCCTACCATTTGTGTGAAATTATCTTATCTTTTGGGAGAACAATTGTTTCGATGATTTAAATTAATAGCTGAAAAGGGACAAATATTCGGCTCTAAGAATTATGTTATGTCGTTGTGTAAAACTGTTACCATGCGTTCCAGATTTTATGGATTTGTGATAAAAGGGAGGTAAAATTGAAAACTGTGGAAATATTACTATACTACTTGCTGAATTGTTTATAATTATATAATTTTAATAAATTAAAAGTAGTATATAATTATATATATATACTATATAATAATACATAAAAGGGAGGTAAAATTGAAAACTGTGGAAATATTACTATGCATACTATGTATGTACAGTAATTATATATATTTTTATATATATACAATATAATATTTTTATATCATATACAATTATATATATTTTTATATATATTATATAAAATTTATTATACAATATATATATTATTATACAATTTGTATAACATATTATTATACATATATTAGTAGTAGTAGATAATAATATCATACAATTATTTACATACTACTTTCAACGGATTAAAATTAGATAAAAAAATTCGACTGTTTATTATTATCATTATTACTTTCAACGAAAAGCTGGCAAGACATCTGAGCACAGCTAAGGACTTAAAAAAGTAGGTATAACAATATCATGTAGCAATATGTCACCCCAGGGACACAAATAATTTCGTTTAGAATTACCATGTCAATAAAAATATATAATATTCCTCTTAGTATAGCGGAATCATTGAAGATGCTACGAACAAGCCACCGGTCGATGAAACGTTAGAAATTGCAGACTTAAAAATTGATCTTCTACAAGCCACGCATACAGTACAAGGACAAACCGTGCATTCGTACACGGTATGTCAAGAAAAATCTGCGAAATGCGGCAAATATAACTGCAAGAATCTTATTTGTTCCGCGAAAGTGTGCCCATACTAATGAAGTTCCACCCGGGCTCGTTCCGCAGCGTCGTCCACTCCGCAGATTAGCATCGAGCGAATTTACCTCGGACGCGCAGCGAACGCATTATGAGGCGCAAAAACAGCTCTGGGTAATCGTATAAACGATGACCTTATTTTGAACTGGAAACAGCACGGTTTCAACGGGTGGAGGGAGGGGACATCGTCAGATGTTGGATAAACGTTGGAGCGGCCGCGACGAGTCAACAAGACCGCCGGCGAACTTCTCCTTACGCGACCGTAATTCCAGTAAATCTAGATTATCCGTAAATAGGTAGGTGACGTACAAAAACGGCAATTACAGTCGGAGAAGTTCGCTGGAATATCGGGCGTGCCCCGCGCTTGTCCCCGGCTTCGCGCGCGCCGTCGAGGGAACACGTTGCGTTTCCCGTCGGAAGGTTGCTCGCTTGCTTGCGCGTTCTGTCAGGCCGGGCACGCCGAGCAGAGAGCTACCCGGCGCGGCGGGACGGAAGAGAAGAAAGAAGAGCAGGAAAAGAAGAAGGGGCGGAAAGCAAAGAACGGGGCGGGCCGGGCCGAGCATTGTACGCTGATAGATGTGTCAAATCCGGGCCGTATTGTGCCGGCGGAGATAAATGGAACCCGAGTGAAGAAGCAAAACACGTGGCTTTGTTGCCGCACTACTCATCGAAGGTAATTTAAAACGCCTTTCTTTGGCAATATCCGCGCCAGTATTCCTTGCCGCTGAAGTAACCGGGACATATGTTACTTTGATTCGGCTGTGTCGTCTGGTAACGACCAATCCATTATCCTGATTGCACGCTGAACCGGTACGAATACGGCGGGGATCGTTTCGGAACCTTTTCTGGCCTTCGGAAGCCGGTCACCGGGTTTATTTTGACCTAGCCGCTTCAAAGGCTATGTCGACCAACAGCTCTTCGTCGCTGAATCGTCTCTGCTGTCCGGTTCTGCGAGCTGACTGCTTTCCTAAGATACTCGACTGCGACGTGTACATAGCAAAGTAATAAAATTATTCATTATTTTCTTACTGGATATTTATAAGTTAAAGATCATCCGCGAGTCCGTTTAGCCAGCATTCGCGAGTAACCTTTGTATTTCGTCATGGTTGTCCGTTCCCTCGCGCGTTCAAATGTCCTGACATTACAACGGCTTTCTTATACAGGGTGTCCCAAAAATGTATCGCAATCCGAAAGTGGCGGGTTCCTCGGGTCGTTTGAAGCAACTTTTTTCTTTACAAAAATTTTCTCCGAGGCACCGTTAACGAGTTATTAACGAAAAACAGTGACCAATGAGAGGCGAGCTCGGCTGGCGCGAGACGACCGAGCCAATGAGCGGAACTGGGCTTCGCGCGCTGGTTGGCTGGGCCGCCTCGCGTCAGCCGTACTCGATTCTTATTGGTCACTGTTTTTCGTTGATAACTCATTAACGGTGCCTCGGAGAACATTTTTGTAAAGGAAGAAGCTGCTTCAAATAATCTCAGGAACCCTCCATTGCCGGATTACGAGACATTTTTGGGACACCCTGTATATTTAACGCTAGCACAATCGAGCTGCAAAGGCAACGTCTCGCTTTATATCCATGAAAAGGCTGTATTAATTCGCACCTTCCGCAAATTTGATCGCATTGTTTTGTAAAGATGACAAGACGTCCGTCGAATAATTTCAACGACCGCGAGGGAAAGTAGAGAGGGAGATCAGTGCTAATGAATAATTGTAAATTAAATCGCAACTCGACCACGTCGGTGGGCGGCCGTGTAAAAGTGTTCCGGCGGTGAAAAGCATCGTTGTTCGGTTGTTAATATTAATAGAGCGGACGGCTGCGGTTAGGGAGCAAGAGGATCTAGGAAATACGTGACTCTCTCAGCCTCACAAGACGTGAAAGCTGACTCCTACAAATTGACATTATAATAGCCGGGGACAAACGGAGGCGAGATTTCCAAGGGAGACGTTCGCGGCGGGATGGGAGCTACGGTGAACGATAAACATCTAAAACTGTCGGCCGAGTTGCCGTGAAGCTTTTAAGGAATGAAACAGAGCTAAAATAACCTTTCAGCGTACGTCACCGAAATATGTATGCCTCGCTCGAGCCGAATTTTCTAACGTATCTGCCCGGTACGAGTCGTTCATTTAGAGCACGCATAACTCGGAGCGTTTGACGTTGCTATGATTAGCCTCTTTCCTGAATAAACATTCGTGCGTACTCGAGTGCTCGCGCGCACGCTTGTACAGAAGACAGAGAGAGAGAAAGAGAGAGAGAAAGAGGGAGAGAGAGAGAGAGAGAGAGAGAGAGAGAGAGAGAGAGAGAGAGAGAGGGTAAGAGAAGCCGGTAAGGAAGGGACGGAAAAAGAGAAAGAAAGAGGCGAGCGGTGGAAGAAGAAGAACGAAGGTCGGTAGTTGCACGTCATCCAAGAAAGATGCATCGCAGTGCTCACGGCGATGTTGAGAAGACCGAGAGAGTGAAGGCAATGCCACACTTTGCCACCCTGACGACACGGCTGGGTGCAGAGCTGAAAGCGAGAATTCTCCCGCAGCGTGGAGACGCGGCACTCGCTTCGCATAAATCATCCTGTTTCTGCTTGGAACAGGGAGGCGAAAATAGATGGGGGACTCCTTCTTTCTCTCTCTTCCCTTGCCCCGCCATCTCTTTCCCTAGCTCCCAATCGTCCTTCTCTCTCTTTTCTCACTTATCTATTTATCTATTTATCTTCCACGACTACACGTCTATTGGGTGGGCCGGAAAGTCTGCTTCCACCTTTTAATCCCCATATATTTTGGTGATACACACCGTCGGACACTCTGACGCTTGTAACTGATCCGCTGTTAATTTATAAATTTAGTATTATATATTATATATAATATTATATGTAATAGTATTATATAGTATATAGTATATATATATATAATAGTATTATATAGTATATAAGTATATAGTATATATATAAATAATATTGCAATATTAATAACAATAATAATAATAATAGTAGTTATTCGTGCAGTCGGATGGACTCTTTGTTATACAATAGACAAAAATAGAATCGAGCGGAGTGTAAACGAGATAAAGTGAAGTGATGAAGCAGATGATGTGGCTAAGATATGACGTAATAAAGTAAAATAATAGAAATCCAGGAATCTAAAGATAAGTGATAAACGTTGTAATATTAACTCTATAATCGAGGGTCTTATCGATTCTACGTGACGTACAGTCGCTGCAGAAATATGTTGACACCTTTTAAAGACGAAATAACTTGGTACTTAAAATAACTAGTTTTCCAGACAGTGAATAAAAACAATTTTGCAAGAATTACAATTGGTCGAAATGATAAAAGACATCGAACATTTGAAGTAACATTCATCTTTAATTTTCACATCATTCCAACTAGCTGCAATCTTTGCAAAATTCTTCTTATTTCATGGCACACTAGCCAACCTAACATCTTAAAAAGTTTCACTTATTAAACCTTGTCAGTAAAATTTCAATTTGAAGAATTACTACTCTGGCACCTTAGACACCTTAGACAGTGCAAGGGGTAAATATTGTATAATTATCAGAATCGAATATTTGCGTTCATTTGTACAAATGTTCGAATATTATTCGGTACCGAGATTCTTTTCTGTATTGTCCATTCTTCTTTTCAGCAAATAGCTACGCCATTATGGCCTTTTTTTGTCGCAGCCGTTCTCTTTGTTTACCCCCCTCCGCCTTGGAGCTTTCCGGGTAGAACGAATGTTTCGAGACGCAGCCTCGAAAAGCCAAGGGTGGCACGCTTTGCACCCTCTACAATCTGAATACACACGGACTCGTTTCTCCGGCGTTCCTTTTTTCTTCCAGCACCAGTGGTGAATAAAGACCTCCCACATATTTCCGTGACTTCCTCGACCAGGTATCCGGCCTAAGCCACGGGACATCCTGCGAAAGGTCGCGCGAAACTGCGACCCCCGAGCTCCGATATTCACTTTCATGAACTCGCTTCCTCCCGGCTAAACGGAACACACTGTTGCTACAAGGTTTTTTCGGGAAATCCGCGGTTGGAGGCAAGTGTACGACCTTCCGGCCTCCTGGCTCCTATAGATCTATCGGTCGTCCACCGTAACGCGCCCTTTTCCCAGAAATTCCTCTCGTGGACCACCGACGACAGTTCGTTTTTTATCTTCGTCTTTCACCGCTGCGAACATTCTGTCGTGAAAATATAGATAACAATGATGCTCTCTACCATCCCTATTGAAGACCAGATTTTAGGTTTTAAACGTAGAAATTGACGATGCTACATTCTTTTTTGTCCCACTACCGTCTCGTTTGCCATCCTACGACGTGCATTTCATAGTTATCGCATGCAAGGATAAAATAATATGAAAACAATGAATTTAACTCCACAAGGTAATAAATAAAAATTATTGATATTCGAACAGCTTTTAAAGCGCGATAACTTTATATTAGAACTGGACCAAAGGACTAGTATTATTTTTAGATTATAGAGGGACTAATCTACTAGACAACGACTAGAATATTAATATTTATATTTATATTTAATAATAGAGAATAAAATAGAATATTAATATATATATATATATATATATATATATATATATATATATTCTTAATATTCTTATATTATATTAATATTATATTCTTATATATAATTCTTAATATTCTATTCTTAATATATATTATATATTTAATAATATTTTAATTTCGCTATTACTTGATGCCGAAAAACTCCCTCCTTACCTTTTCCATCGGAGCCCCCAACAAAAATTAAAAGAAAGCGTTCCAGTTATGTCTAGTAGACTGGAGTCCCTCTATCATATAAAAAATTCAAGTCATCAGTATTGAAAAATTTATTGCATTTTAAAGGGTGTACGAACACTTTTCCAGGCCACTGTATACATGTATCTCTACATGAGTACGCTAATTTCATGGGGGGAGCGTGTAGTTCGTAGGACCCAGGGGCGTAGAGATCGATTGATTTTTCGTGAGCCCTAAGGGAAAACCGTGGATCCTTCGAAATCGTGACTCGGGATCTTGTTCCGTTGGCCACCGAACGCGCTCGAAGGCCGGGAATGAAAAACGGCACGGTGACAACAGATCGACCGAAATCAATTCGTATCTTTCGGTGTTCCTCGACGCGGCACGATCTCGGAAAGACGCATTGCGCTTGTTTCGCAGCGCTATTCCCTTTATGCTCCGGGGTACCTAAGGCTGACCCGCCGTTCCTTTTCCAGAAGAACTCTCTCGGCGGAGTCTCTATCCCGGTATCACGCTGAGCGAAGCGTGGTGCGCCATAAATCTTCGCCCTGTTTTTACGTGTGTGACCCCCGAGCGACTATACCATTATTAGACACAGCTTTCAGCCTTACCCCACGAAGAATTTCACGAAACCGCACCGTAACTAAGCTTCTATAACTCACCAGGCTTCCTTCGCTTTCTGACGTTTATTGACCGGCTACGAATTTACCCTTGTCCTTTCCCGAAAACGCGCCCGAATTTATTACACCCCGTGTCAACAGCCTTCGTGTCGCTCGCAATCGCTACCGTCTCGCTACGTCGAATCCCCGTCGAACTGTGTCCTCTCGATCGCCGAACAAATCAGCCGCATTCGTTTCGTCGAGGCGTCGCGGCTTTTATCACGGTGATGAGGCCCTCGAACGATGAAAGTTTTAGCACGCGTCTAAGTTACCGAGATCCGCGAATCGGGTGCTTAACATTTTCGTTCCAGACTCTGATAAAAAGAAAAATTTAAGCGCGTTAGTTTCTTTATTTTTTGACAACTTCTCAAGCAACAGCAAAATTAAAAGAAAGCATTTTGATCTAGCAGACTAGTTCCTCTATCGTTTAAAAGATAAATCAAGCGATTCAGCGCAGTTTGAAAAAGACGATCGCGTTTTTAACCCTTAGAGCTCTATGAACGCATATATGCGTTTGTCGATTTTTTCAATCGATACGCAGCTATTTTCGTGTAAAATTAATACAGGGGCACTCGTCAGTAATTTGCCTTCCTTGGGTAGCGATTGGGCAATATTAGGTTCATAAAAATCCCCGGGAATTTCCGAAACGGAAATCCCATTTTATGTCCCACTCTCTAACCAATTAGATTTCAAAATAATTACCTGCACTGTCACCTTTTCGCGACTCGAAGCACTCGAAACGACTCGGTCAGCAGTATCGTCTTGCGAATGTAAGAACCTCGCGGTCTCGCTCGCGTCAACAACGATAGTGCGGAATATAACTTGTTCGATTATTTTGTTTTATTCGTGACACCCTACAAAATGTCAAATCTTGAGGAATATTTCACAAGGGACGACAGTGAAATAGAATATAGCGAATCGCTATCATCGGACATTGAATCAGAAGATTAATTATTTAACCTTCTGCAAAAGAATCACTACAATTAATTACTGTTTGCTCCTTGAATAGTCACTTCGGTGTGGCAAAAAAGTATTCCGCCCCCAGCGATGGTCAGCGATAGCCGCGCTCCGTCCCTACGAACCGTTTCGGCCAGGAGTATTCAAGAGCTCAAAAGGTTAAATGTTCGTTCTAAAATAAAAATTCGCTTCTTCAAATTCGTCGATCCGTTTCAAATGAATTCGCGTTCTATCGTTTCAAGATTCGTCTATTCGTCGCGGAAGACGTCGAAAAGTCGATTTCGTTTTCGTAATAAAACATTTCCGTGGACCCGATGGAGGGGCCTGGGGCGCAACGCCGAAGGTGGCCATCGTCCGCGGGGTGCCAGCAACAGTGGACATATTGTTGTCGGTCGCGTAGCAACCGATCAAATATCTGTTTCAATGTTCCCTGTGATTTCCCGCGATACGATGGCTATAAAAAGAACAAACAAACAAAAAAAATGAACGAAAAGCGATCTCTCCGGCCATCCTGGGCGGCTGTCAGACGAATATCGGTGCGCGCCGGAACGCTGACGGTTTTTCGTTGGGACGGGTCACACAGCCGAAGGGCTCGAATGGCAGATAGGCGAGCAAATGTTGTCGTTGTCGAACAAGAGAGGAGGTAAACTGTCGTCGGCGTGCCGCGGGCCGCGGCGTAAGACCGAAAAACGACGAATCGCAGCGGCCGGTGTCAAAAAGCGAGCAACGTGAAAAATTGCCGGCCGCTTCCATAGAAAACTAATAACGGGCTGCCACATCAAACGAGATTCCGGGAAATCATTACTCGGTCCTGTACCAGCGCGCGGCGGCGGCGGCGGCGGCTTCTACGAGCCGTAACGTTTAAACGGCTGATGCGAGAGGTGGTGCTCTGCGGCGGTGGCGATCCGCAGCCCCGGTTCTCCCTGCTCGCTCTCCCGGCTCTACCCTCGCCGCGAGTAACGTCCCGAGTAATATTACGATGACAGTAATTGCCGCTTTGATCAATGCAAACCCAGCCGCGAGTAGGCAGCCCGTCACGCCACCGGGATTCAACGCGATCCTTTCCGGCCTGCTCGAACGTGCCGCGGATGTACACCGTATTTACCGCTTTATCCGCCAACAGGATCTTGATTCGCTTTATCGATTCGATCCGTCTGCTTCGAACGTTTCAGCGAACTTTTAGGGGGGAGGGGGGGCGTTGTCGTCGTCGTCGACGTTGCTTCTTCGCGCGGGAAACCGCCGCGGAACGTTCCAGTACGCTTTCGAGAATCTTCGAACAGGCCCAGGATGAGGCTCGATGTTCGAACCGGGAACTTGAAGTCCGCGTGATTTCGATAATCGTAGTGCACTGATAGGACTGTATTGAAAACGACGAAGGTAACACCGAAATTGCAATATAATAATATTATATATTATGTTATATATTATTACATTATATTATATATTATGTTAATATTATTACATTATATTATGTATTATATTAATATTATTACATTATATTATTTATTAATATTGTTACATTATATTATATATTATATTAATACTATTACATTATATTATATATTATATTAATATTATTATATTATACATTATATATTAATATTATTTACATCATACTACATATTATATTAATATTATTATATTATATATTACACAATATATTAGGTTGTTGCAAATGAAAAGGCGGTTCAGGAATTTTCAAGTTGATCTGTTATTTAACAAGCTTAATAAATATCTCTTTAATCAAAATGGCCCTCTTCCACATAATTGCACTTCTCCCATCGCGATGCAAGAGTGTTATAATGCCTTTCTAAAAATAATCAAACAGTTGTATTAGTCGAAGAAACAGCTGTATCAATAAAGAAACAAAAATACTAAAAAATCGCAAACCCTTCGAGCGACACTAATTTCATCAAACGGTGTCTATATTATTACAACGTTAATTTACTAAGTATGTAAAATATTCGTAGATCGTCCTAATTGAATTGTGCATTCGATGCACCTCTGGATAAAACACGTAAGCGACGCAGTGTCATTCTGTGAAATACGAGCTCGATGTTTCACCCCCTAAATCGTTCATAAATAAAAAATGAAGCTTGACGATGCAGCGGTTGCTGGGTCATTTAGTATTTATAAAACTGTCATCGCCGACCCTAATATCTTATATTGCGCATGAAGAATATTTACGCGTGTTTCGTTGTTCCCGGCTAAAAATGCTCCACGCGTAAATGTCAATTGTTTGGCAATGGCGGTACGTGGAGTGACTTGCCAACGTTAACACTTCCAAGACGTTTATGAGGTCCGTATAATGATCGTTGAAGAGTATGGCGACGATTTTATTATCGGTTCAAATGCCAAAGCTTTGTTTCAAGATACATATGTACTGGTCCCGAGGACTTTCGATGTCTGTTGTTGAGTTTTCTGACAGGATGCTTGCGAAGCCTGGTTAATTTAACCTTCATTGTCCAAAAAATCGATTAAATCGAATCGTTGGACGACAGCGTTGCAGTTAACGTTTCAATAAACATCTCTCATGGTTCACCGTTCGCAGATTCTTGCATCTCTTTTCACAATTCGACGATGTCCCCGTTCGAATCCGAAACTACGATAATTTTTCCCTAATTCGCACGTCATAATCGTATCTCCTTTCCCCAAAGCAGCACGCTGCACTTTTTTATTCCACGCGATCCGACAATTTCGTTGCATCGCGCGTTTAATAATAAAACAAAGGTTACGTCGCCATCAATTATTTATACATTTGGCGCGGTCGCGCGGCTCGACAGAATGTGCTGTAAATCGGTCGATTTTACGAATGCTTTATTAACGCAAGAATTACCGGGTGTAAAAATTACGTGAAAGTCACGAGACGATGCAGACCGGGCCATCCGCGTACGACTTCTTCCGCCACTGCTCTGCGATCCCCATCGCGGCGACGTTGCACAGGCCCGCTATAGAGAGTCTATGGTATAGTATAGTCAATGCTGTACGCATAGCATCGTCATGGCCGGGGATCGCGTAGCAGTGGCGGAAGAAGTCGTATGCGACTCGCGAGCCACAAGTTTCCCAGGCCTGATGCAGACGATTAGAACGTGACGCTTTTAGATTCATAATTACTATAAAAAGCGGCGTGGCAATACAGTTTTTCTTACGAGATTTTTCTGCGCGAAATGATCGACGTTTCTGTATACATGTATCGTATATATACATATATAATCGTGTATAAATAACAGTATTATATACATATATATATATATATATATATTATATTATATTATATTATATCATATTATATTATATTATATTATATTATATTATATTATATTATATTATATTATATTATATTATATTATATTATATTATATTATATTATATTATATTATATTCATATTATATGAATAATCGTATATAAATAACAGTATTATATATATAAGCGACCAAGAGAAATAATTTTGTTCGCGTAGAGAAGCGTGTATAAAATATAAATATAAAAATCGCCGTACACAAATGATCGTGTGTAAATAATCGTATATAAATAACAGTATTATATATATATAAATTATTAACAAACAAAATTATTTCTCTTGGTCGCTTAAAAATCGGTAAGCCATTTTCCGCGATGCTCAGTGCGTTCACACTTTTTTTTTAGGTCGGGTATCCCGTGGTTAAAGTGCCGTTTCCACGGTTACATAATCACGGCTAGGCAAAGTACAAATACACAGACACCGTTAAATCATCAAACTGTTGGTTACACCGCCGGTGTTACCCCGAGGAAGAAGATACGCCCGACGTTCGCGTGGCGAACAATCGAAAATCTAAATACAGAGGCGGTCGTAAAACCGAGAAAATCGAGGACCCCGGCAGCAGCAGCGAAGAAGACGTAGAAAACGGTTTCGCCGAAAGAAAAAAGAAAGAAAAAGAAAAAAGAAAAGGTTACGATCGCGATGGAAAATCGTCGACGCTATTAGGAATCGGCGAATGACGGTTGATGGGAGCGTAGGGAAATCGAAGCCATCGACCGAGACAGATAGCTTCGCTCCCCTCCCCGCGGCCCCCCTCTAACCCCCCTCTGTCCCCCCTGTCACGCCTCCCGCTTATCATTCTCCTCTTCTTTCCTTCTCTTTGACCCGCAGTTTTATTTGCGGCGGAATAAATAAAAATTTACGAGCAATTTACGGAGGGTCCTCAGCCAGGTCAGGGGGATCCATCAATTTACTCCGAAGTGCTCGTTTGGCGCGCAGGCTACAAAATCGTCGACGAAGTTCTCTTTATGAAGCTAGAATAGATTAATGCTCTCGTTTGTTCGGTAATGGCCCCGATAAATTATCTTAATAGCTCGAGGCGGCTATAAATATATTCCTCAGTTCCTGCGCTCTTACGCTTGTTTTCCTGGTATATCGCTGTCTCTCTGCACGCCGTCGAACTGCCATGTTTTCCGTGTCACTAATTCTAAGAATGAGCGAGACCACGGGGCCGGGGGGCACGAGCGAACAAAGGCGTTCGGCGTAAACGATGTCGTTTTGGCACCGGCGTGAATTATTTCTGCTTACCGCACCGCCGCCATTGTCGTATCGTTAGCTCGCTCCTCCAATCGAAATACGTGTGTGCCCGACAGACATCGATGCCGTCGCGAGACGTTCTACATTCGATACGAATTATCGATTCCGTTCTCGCGATTCTACGCGCGTCCTTCGCGACAATGGACTAATCAGTTGCAAAATAACCGTTCGATTACCGTTGCCGCCGCGTCGCTGTAAATCAGGGGTTGAAACGGTTACGCGTAATGCCGACTCTAAATTGAAACCAAAAAATTACTGTAATTAGCTTTATATTTGTCGACTGAGACGTATTCAATTTTTTCTACTCTTTTATTTGATTTATTTTTAAATAGGAAAACTTATTTTCCGAAGAACAGGAGTATACCTTAGATTTTCGGCTCAGTAATTAATCTGTTGGTAAATAAAAATTAAAAAAAAGTAATAAATAAAATATTTAAAAAAAATAAAAATTAATCTGTTAGAAAGATAAGATGGCGATGAATCGATATTTTTATTCCTTCGTTTCGTTCGTTTTTTAATTAAAAAGACTGCAATATGTGTTATTCGGTAAATTATAAAGTTAATTTGCCAGGAAACAAAGCGAAGAGCACACCGCGCCCCGCTACCCTATTTCGCATACGATCGTTCCATCTCTACGATAAATCTATGAAATCCGCGTTGCAACGACGAGACCGAGGACACCCGAAAGTAGAATGCGCGACGGTCCCCGCGCGAGCGTGTTAATTATTGAAAAAAGTAATCGGATACGAATTGAACGTGGCGCTCGGAAGATCAAAAGAAACGAAAGGAGAGGCTTAATATACACGTTTCGGCGGTAGACAGCGTGTGCACCGGCATTTGGCAGAAATTAGGTTGGTAATGCATCAAGTGCCGGTCTCGGCAGCACTTAATGCCGTAAAGTTGTTTGATGGCACCGCTATCACCCCTAACAGTTCCTAACAGTTCAACGCACAGCTCACGTTGCGCCCCGGAGTCTGACACTGCAACCGTGAGTTATTCACTTAATGCGGCCATTACGCGCTCCTCGATGGCGCTTCATCCTGATTTACTTGACAAGCATTTATTGCTTCTATCTCGGCTAGCGATATTAAACCCTCTGCTCGCGTTTCCTATGTACGAACGTTACACGCTTCTCCACCTACGTAGCAAGCCCTCGGTATTGGCTTAGCGAAGTGCATCGAGGAAGGATGATCGTCACGGTATAATCATGCGCACCGCCACGGACCGTTTAGTAAATTCCGGACGCACGTCTAAATTCTAATGGCCTGTCCCGCCGCCATCCCCGTTTTACTCCTGATTTTCTCGTCGCCGATTCGACCGTTTCGTCGCGCCGAGCCCGGCAAAAATAGGGCTCTGCGAGATCGCCGACACGTGGCGAAATCGTTTACAATCTCAGCAATAGGTTTTTCAAATCGTTTGCGCACCACGAGCCACTTTTGCGCTCTTCAGATTTCGTGTCGAGAAAAGCCAGGGCATTCGGCCGAAACGGACGACTTACGGCCCACCCGAAATTTGTCGAAACGTGCTCAGTCTTTCGGACGCATGTATACGTCGCGCGTCGCATCGCTGTCAGTAATCCAATTTGCATTTTCTTGTTACCTATTCTAAATTGATAGTATATGTATTTTCATTCGGAACATTTTATTTTATGTTTTGCGGCTTCTTTCGACACTTAATCGAAGGAGCGCTATCGCGCTCTTCGGCGCTTTTCGATCCTGTTTTTTCAGAACCATCTGGTACGCAAACGGTTAAATCGTTCGATTAGCTGTTGCATATATTACACACTACGTGTAACCCTATAAATGTTATTCCACAAGCGGTCGCTAATTGCTGTTGAGCAGATGCGAAATGAAATAAATTACATTAATAAATAAAACGGAGAATAGAGTTACAATCATAGCGCACAGTTCTCAGCCTTGCTTAGGATTCTTTGTTCACCTATTTCCCGATAGAACCTATAGAGAATAGAATTTGAAAAGAACAGTCGAAGTTCGCGCGTCGGGGCTCGGAATTAAGTGCACGCAACGCGGCGATGTCGAGCGTGCCAGTTACGTAATTGCGAGCCCTGATCTACGCGACAGTTTTCCGTGTTTGCAACTGCAATCGTGCTCACCCTTGCTTTATCAATTCCTGCAAGTTATTATTAAGAACGTGTGAACTTCTTAATATCGTCGATCTCTCGAAGTGCTTAATTTCGAAATTATTATTATTATTATTATTATTATTATTCGGTCGATCTCGATATTACTTTTGAAGCAAGACGGGAACATTATCGTCGTCTAAAAATAACCTGATACGATGTCTCGAACACGCTGTTTATTTCCAAGAATAACCGAACTAGCCGCGCAAGAAGATCGTCTTTCCTCGGAAAATGGACGTAGATTCGTTAAAAAAAACAGACACCGGTGGTAACGCTGAATGTATTTCTTGCGGTCATTTGCTACCCGAATACATAAAAGTGTCAGGTACGAAGGTGATGACTAGAGGGAAAATTTTGCTCGCGCTATAATACGAGGTATGCCAGCTTGTTATTACGTTCGAAATCATTTTTCCACGTTTCTTGCTTTCGCCGCGGCCACTTCCGCGCTATTCTCCTTCAACTATTCTATGCTCGGACGCTTGACACGATATTTAATATTATAGACGCAGTATCTGTAAACAATTTATTGCCAAATTTTATCCGCATTCATATGTCGTAGACCGAGGGTGTCAAACTCAAAAGCTAACTTGGGCCAAATAAACAATACTTAACTTTAGGTGGGCCGCAAAAAAAAAATCAATGTTCATAGAAACAAATATTTTTATTTCGACTAGTACATTGTAATAAACATATATAAAGTTAAGATACTTGACATCTCTTCTCTGATACTATCTTTCCTATTTCGGGAGAAATTTTATTGGCCAAGACTATATTTCTATTTTATTTTTAATTTGCGTCGGATATATTGACTGGGCCGCAAAAAAATCAATGTTCATAGAAACAAATATTTTTATTTTGACTAGTACATTGTAATAAACATATATAAAGTTAAGATACTTGACATCTCTTCTCTGATACTATCTTTCCTATTTCGGGAGAAATTTTATTGGCCAAGACTATATTTCTATTTTATTTTTAATTTGCGTCGGATATATTGACTGGGCCGCAAAAAAAATCAATGTTCATAGAAACAAATATTTTTATTTTGACTAGTACATTGTAATAAACATATATAAAGTTAAGATACTTGACATCTCTTCTCTGATACTATCTTTCCTATTTCGGGAGAAATTTTATTGGCCAAGACTATATTTCTATTTTATTTTTACTTTGCGTCGGATATATTGACTGGGCCGCAAAAAAAATCAATGTTCATAGAAACAAATATTTTTATTTTGACTAGTACATTGTAATAAACGTATATAAAGTTAAATTATTGTTTACGTCCTGATACTTAACATCTCTCCTCTGATACTGCCTTTCCTATTTCGGGAGAAATTTTATTGGCCGAGACTATGATATTTCTATTTTATTTTTACTTTGCGTCGATATATTGATTGGGCGCAAAAATGTTCATCTCGGGCCGCGAGTTTGGCACCCCTGTCGTAGACGGTCTTGCAAAAATTATACGAATTGTCACTTTGTTATTCAAGTTCTCGTATTACATTTCTCGCAAGTTGATCGTATCGCGAGTCCGTCGCAATTCCGTCGCTGAAAGAATTCTTTATGCGACAATAATGTGGCAACGATACGGTTGAATGTGTAACGTTTTGATAGTAGAGGTCAACAAGATAGCAAAACGTCTGGGATACTTTGTAGAGCTGCGACGTGTCGGACCGCGCAAAATACGCATAATATCCGTGGAATGGCGTAGAAAGCGTGCAACCGAATCTACGAAATATCCGGCACACGAATCGCCTTATAAACAACAACGAAACAACAATGAAATAACAATTAACCCCGAATGGATACTTTCTATCTAATGAACTTCAGCGACATTTACAACAACGTCGTTTCAATTTGCAACAGCGACAATTCCGATACGACGTTTTCTTTTATTCGTTTAATCAGCACTTCGTTCTTCATTTTCAATTTGAAGCATTCCTTCCGCAATAGCTGCGGCGCTTTTTTACAATCAAGCTTGTCAATCACCGTATTTTATCGAAGCATTCGTTTCTCCGTTTCTCAGTATTTTTACCGCAGCCAACACACGGTCGTTTGCGTGGCAAGCTTCAAAGCTGTCGTTTCCTTTGTTAAAAAACGGTCCATTGAATCGCGTCCGCGACGAATTCGAATTTGTTGTTTATTGTTTGTCCGGTCGCTTGTTGCACTTTTTTCCAACTATTCTTTCTGCCCGGTGACTTCTCTGCTCCGACGACGACGACGCGAGAGCTTCGACCGTTCCTTTATTCTTTTTCATTTAAATCGAATTACCGCGTTTATCCCAGCCATTCATTTCTGTTACATTTAATCGAGTGTTCAAAATTAATTAAAGAGTTCCAAGAATTTGCAACGGCAGCTGTAACAGATTTTCAACGATTTCGGAGGCTGCTTTCGCGCCCCTGTTACCGTGTTCGAGCCCGATCACCCGTACCGAGAACGAACAATAAAAAAGATACGAATCCGAGACGGACGCCGGCTTGGTTTATTAACCCCTTAATGCACAGTTTTTTTGAAAAAGGCCGGCCAAAAAAAATTTATTTTTTTTAATGTAAAAAAAACACAATTTAGAACGTTGTCTTGGCAAGAAAATGACAAAAATACAAAAATAATCAAAATTTGTATTGCAATTTTGGATTTTGATAACATCGCAGAAAATAGTCGAATATTGTAATATTACACGCACATCGACTTTTTTTTATCTTTTTTTTCGAATTCCCATTTCAGAATAAACATTATTATCAGTAAAAAAAACTCGAGTATATTGGATATTTATACAATTGGTATGATTTCTAATTTTCAGAATATTACTATTATTATTATTATTGTTATTATTATTATTATTATTATATTTTGTTTTACATTATATTTTAGTAAAATATATATTGAAAAATGAGCGAATCAGAATCTGAATATGAATACGCTGTCGGAAAAAGGATATATTTTATACTTGAATAAGTAAGTGTTACAGCTTACAATCCCATGTAAATGATAAATATCAATAAAACGATTGTTTTTTTTTATGCTTTCACATTGTTATTTTCAATTCTCGATTGCATTCGAGTGTGAAGAATTATAGCAACACGAAGTACAACGCCGCTCGAACATATCTCGAGTGTGCACAGTTTGGCCGGTTTATCGCGCTCGAGTTAACTCGAGCGTGCACGCTAAGGGGTTAAAAAGTAGCCGGACAGCGGCGCGGATCGACGTGTCGAGGCCGGATTAAATTCGCGTGCGCGCGTGCCCCGGCGAAAATGTCTTCGACGGTACGAAATTTCCGATGAAAGCGTTACCGGCAGTGCGCGAAACTCCGAGCGTAAATTTTAGCCGGTGGTTGGCAGTTCAGCCATCCTTTGCAATGCGTAGCATCTCTCGTCGTCGTAGCGCCTCGGTTGAAACCTCGTAAACCCGGGAACGACCAATTAAACGAAACGAGCAGCGCACTGATGCACTCTCTGGCTGGTTGCCTGCCTGCTGGCATTACCTACAGGTTATACGACTCGCGAAATTACCCTCAAATTACACAGTTGGTACCGATGTGTGCACTTCCCCCCTCGCCCGGTTCTGTATACTTACGGCCGGATAACAACCGGCCTGCTAGCAACGCCACTACGGCCGAGAAACGCTCTTCCCTCTCGCTATCAAACTTCGCCGGGGCCCCGGCGGAACACCCGCCAATGACGACTCGCGCGGATCCTTGGCAAGAGCTATACTTGTCGGTCGCTTATTCGATCATCGGCCGGGCCCCGCGCCGCTGCGCGAAGAAAGTGACGGTTATGGAAGGTATTCACGCGCATTCGATTTGACTTAAACCGGGGCTCCCATCGTTCCGGGAACCTATAAACTTTGGCGCCCGCTTGTTCCAACGCTTTTTAAACAGCCCCGGCTTCTAGGCTCTAGCCCGTGTTTCTCCGACGTTCTTTCTCGCGTTCCGTGCTCGCTGCCCGCACGCAATCGAGAACGCCGCTCCGTTGGGCCGCTTCTGTGTACGGGACAAAAATCATAACTAACGAGCTAGTAGTCGATTTTCGACCAAAATGCTCGAATAATTTGTCGATGAAAATGTACGAAGATCCATCGATCTGCAGGAAAAAAGAAATTGTTGTCACCTTTATTTCTTATCGAGGTTAAGCTTCTGCTGAATTTTTTGATCATTCTGTTACTAAATTGGATTATTTGGACATTTTAAAATATCCCGCGCTTAGTTTTGGACAGATATGAAGGACCTGACTGACAAATCCCTCTTCCAGAAGGTGTTTTTCTAAGAGCGTGGCATTATTGAACTGTTGAATTTTAAATAATTCTATTAATAGTGATATTAAATAGCTATTAATAGTATTAAATAGCTACTAATAATATTAAATAACTATTAATGATATTAAACAGCTATTAATAATACTAAATAGCTGTTAATAATATTAAATAGCTACTAATAATACTAAAAAGCTATTAATAGTATTAAATAGCTACTAATAATATTAAATAACTATTAATGATATTAAACAGCTATTAATAATACTAAATAGCTGTTAATAATATTAAACAGCTATTAATAATATTAAATAGCTGTTAATAATATTAAATAGCTACTAATAATACTAAAAAGCTATTAATAGTATTAAATAGCTACTAATAATACTAAATTGCTATTAATAATATTAAACAGCTATTAATAATACTAAATAGCTGTTAATAATATTAAACAGCTATTAATAATACTAAATAGCTATTAATAGTATTAAATAGCTACTAATAATACTAAATAGCTATTAATAATATTAAATAGCTATTAATAGTATTAAATAGCTACTAATAATATTAGATAGCTACTAATAATACTAAATAGCTATTAATAGTATTAAACAGCCATTAATAATATTGAATAGCTGTTAATATCTAATAACAGCAATATTAAACTAAGAATCGAACTTGCTCCGCCTGTTCACTAAACGAATGCGATCTCCGTGGATTTGTTAACATAGACAATTATTCGTCAAATCTTTTAATTTGCCGTTGAGAATCCTGTTCGCCGCGAGAATAAAGGGAGAACTCATTTTATGTTATTAATCTGTCTACACGGTCGCGATCTCGTAAGATTAGAATAAAAACGTAGCGTGGCCGGTGTAGCGTAATCAAATTGGACGGCTTTCTATTTAGAAGCGTTTAATTCAATCAGCGGGGCTTCATTTTTCTCTCCCCCGTGTTCGATTCGACTCGAATGAAAAACAGGCTAATGATAGCCGTGCTTCTTAGAACACTATACTTAGTATTCGTTACCGTCATGAATGATCGACTAGTTGCGAAGAAAGTGACGGTTGTGGAAGAACATTCCGGGAACCCGTGAACCGAGCCTACCGAACTCTATGTATTATGTCCAATCAGCAGTCTGACAGCTATGTTTCGGGCCCGCTGGAATCCGCACCGACATCCATACGTGCATATTTAACCCGTTCAACAGCTGACAAAAGGATGAAATTGAAAATTTAATGAAGATGGAGCTTGTATTATTTAGTCGTCTGTGCCGCATGACTTAATCGCGATCTCGGAATACGTTAATATTCCATATTAATCCGGAATATATTAATATAACAGCGCATTTCGTCTCACGTTGTATATGTATATAATTTATGATCCATGAAAAAGGCTTTTTATTAAGTGGCACGAGATAATCTTCGCAAAAATAACTGACGTATCCGGGTCACGATGGACGATGGACGTAATAAACAGCGCAAAAAGACACGTTCATCTAATTCCGGACGAACCGCGTCGATTCTATTTTATTCTTAGCTAGTTTATAAAATGATGAAAATACGAAAAATTTAACTTTTATTGCTAAATAAAATGTAAATACAATGTTAGGGTCACTCGTCAACCTGATCGTTCATATATCACACGTCTTAGAACCTTCGTTTTCTGTTTATTTAAACGACTGATTACGAGTCATTAAGCTTCTAACATTCGTGTAAATAATTGCACCTATTTGTGCACTCGTTTATTAAGTTATGTAAACAGAATTACAGAAACCAATTAACCGTTCAGGAAAATACATGTTCTGTACAGGCTAACCTAACTCGAAATAGATACTTCACTCATTCTGATCACCGACATCCCTTGGATGGCTGCCACTGACACATATTTCTGACAGAATTATTAGAAAATAAGCAGCACTAAAAGGAAATTCCATAAGTTCGTAAATTTTGTTCGCAGTAATTTCAATTATGTCCAGAATTGTTTCTCTTAATTTCATTGTAACTAAAAAAGGATATCTTTCGATTCTTCTCCAATATCAGCCTTACTTTGTTAGTCTGTTCTATTACAAATAAAATAGCGTCCACGTTTATATAAATATATTAAATAAAAACAGAAGTGTTTTAGTCCTAATTTACGTTGCCCTAAATTAAATCGTCTGTACAATTGTCTCTGACAATGATGCAAGAAATTAAACCGCAGCAACCTTGCACGAACTTTGTATTCTTGGAATGCAAATTACATTGGAACGTTGTCCAAAGATTGAAGTATTGTTGAAAATCCGAACCAGCGTTTGAAGCGTCAAAGCGGGGAGCCCCGTTAACCCTTTTAGTGCCGGAGGCCGATATATCGGCTCTTGCTGCACTGGCGAGAAGTGCCAGAGCCGATATATCGGCCCGCGCCTTATAGCGCTTTATAATAACAAAATTTTACGCATTTACAATATATAAATATAAATATAAATATTTATGTTATTATAATGAAGTATTATGCAAAATTATATCACAAATATATTTATGACAACATAATTTTGTTTCAGCAATGTTATACTACCTATAACAATTACATATTTCGGAAGAGATAATCCGTCCGGCGCTTACCATGTACCTTCGAGTTATTTTTTATGTTTGTTATGTAATATTACTTATCTTGTTACAAAATATATCAGAAATGCAAAGTATATACTTTGTAATAAATGATCTATATAAAATTATGATGAAAAGATGACTTTTTGTACGTGCAAATACGTTTTGTAAGAGAGAACTGGACTTTTACTTTCTTTACGATCTTTTATACCTTTGTTATTTATATAATTTTCAATGAATATAGAAAATCTAGTGTCATCGTTTTGTTCTCTATTTCGTCCTTAATTTACCGCTTTTCGAATCATGTAAATATTGTTTCTTGTTCGGTTTCTACGAGCATTTTCCCAAACCCTAGTTGGAAAACTAGTAAAACCGTGAAATTCGGCCGGTTATTCTCGCATAGGCACCTCTTTCTCGCATGGCACTAAATGGGTTAACGTCGATATTCGGCAAAAAGAAAAGCAACGCGAGGGGAGGGAAAGGAAAGGTGGTAGCAGAGATCCGCTCGATCCTCTTGCTCTTGTGTAACCAGAAGAAGAGTCCTCCGATGGCTTCTTTGTCCATATGAATTCCCGATTCGGCGAAGCGCCGAGTCCCTCCCGAAATGTTACAGCGGGAGCATCCACGTCGTCCTCCGTCGAATACATTAGTGATTCCTAGCAGGCGACGCGCCGTAATGAATGTTTCCGGTGACAGCCGACAGCAGAGAATGCCTTCCGCGACAAACAATGCGCTCCTCTGTTCATCGATGCCGCTGTTCCACCCCGTGCGCCTTTCCCTCTTCTTTCTCTGTGTGTGCCGGCCGGTAACATTCGCCGCCAAAGAGATTCGTCGCCACCCTGCACCGCTGAAATTCATGCGGCGCGCCGCACCGCGCCGCGCCGCGCCGGTTCTAATCCGAAGACTCCGTGCATCGGTGCTCCGGTAACGTTAATTGGCCCGGGTACCCTACCAGTCTTGTATTATGTAGACTGTAGATTCGAAAATTGTACCAGTCACCTTTCAATCTCAACCTCCGTCCGGGGAACGTTACCTTTCTCCCCGACGCCTTTCGCCGGCGATCCCGAAAATCCTCGCAAGATCAAAGTCGTTCGACGTTTTTACTAACTACAGTACAATGACTGGACTGTTTCGCCCTCTAGAAACAACGGGAACGAATTCGTTCAGATTCCTGGAAGAATAAATTTTTAATCGTTTCCCACGCTTGTGCTTTTGTAATTTTATCGATTGTGTATTTGTGTATATACATGTTCAGGTGCAGATTCTAGAGCAACCCTATTCTTGGCTGCCGGTCGAAGTGAATCAAAATCTGACTACAGTAATGTCTCCCTAATTGACGCTCAGATTGTTCACGAAAGTGGACAATTTGGGAAGAGGAGCCTTGCGACTCGTTTTTATAGTTACCGATTGTTAATGATTATAGAAATCGTATATATTATATATATATATATATATATATATATATATATTATTATATTATATTATATTATATTATTATTATATTACATTATTTTATATATATTATATTATTATTATATTACATTATTTTATATATATTTTAAAAATCGTATCTCCTGTTCCCAAATTGTCCATTTTTCTGCACAATCTAAGCGTCAGTTAGAGAGACATTTTTCGAGTCGATGGTATTTTCATTTTAAAGCATCCTTTTAGCGAATTATGTGATCAAATTTATCGAGAAAATAATTGCAACATGCTTGCAAACTTTGAGCATAAGAATTTAAAATTATAATATTAATTGTTATGAGAACAAATATGAACGTCAAATTATCAAATAGGTCACACTTGGCGGGTCATAGGTTGCCTGTCTTAGAGAACAGAGCTGAGAAGAAATATATTCTTGAAATATCGAAGGGGCTGTTTTGAAATATAGTAATCAGATATGAATAATATATGATATGAATTAATATAAATTAGATACGAATATAAAACATATTCTAAAATGCCATTTCCATATGTAACCACCATTTCAAGGAAAGCTTATTCGCCAAATTCTGAGAAGAATGTTACATAAGAAGATGCAAGCTATTTAAAAAATCTATTTTTTCCCAGCCCCGTATAAGAGTAATCTATATATTAGGATTACAGTAAAACTTATATGCAGACATTTAGTATAAAATGAAACTTAAACATCCTGTTAGGTATATATACGTGCTTTGCTATAGTAAATAGGTATATTTCTGCTGAAATTCATTTGAAATTCTCGCCACCAAACGACGCGGTTTCCACTTCTAGGAGGTAAGACATTCAAAGTATGAAATATTTCAGTGACTATCGCATTTTACAGTAAACCCATGCCGCATAGCTTGAGTTTACCAAGCGGATGACGTCTATTTCACACCGTAGATGTTTGCGTCTTATACCTTCGAGCCGGTATTGTTGTAAAACCAATTCAACATCTGGCGAAGTTCCCTTGTAAGTTCCACTGTACATTTTTATCGCAACACACTTCGACCCTGTGTAAGTTACCGCGCGGAATAGTGTCCTAAGCAGATAGCACGGTGTCGTAAAAGTACGCTAAAACTTCTCGATAAGAATTATCAACGTTGGCGTATACGATTATAACGTGTAACACCAGGTTGCTGACATTTTCACTGGAATACGTAAACAATCTATTTATAAGCATTCAGCTTTGAAAATCCTTCATCCCCGACTCGTGCGCGAATAGAGATTGGGAAATAACTTATTCCTGCGTATAGAAATTCGTTCGAAACGAAAGATAATCCACCGCGATAAATACGAACGATAAAGTGAATGAAATAAACGCGCCGGAATGGAATTTGTTTTGCGAGCTTTCGAGACACGATATCGTTCCTTATTTTTATTATATTGTATATTATATTATATATTACACTGTATATCACATTATATTATTATTTCATTACATTATTATAATGTTATATTGTTATTATTATATTATTTTTATTATATTATATATTACACTGCATATTACATTATATTATTATATTGTTATATTGTTATTATTATATTATTTTTATTATATTATATATTACACTGTATATTACATTATATTGTTATATTGTTATTATTATATTATTTTTATTATATTGTATATTATATTATATTATTATTTTATTATATTATTTTTATTTATTTATCATTACAATTATGTCCGGCCTAAGGAGAATCTCGATGTATCAGCATTCGTTTACGCGTACGCAGAGAAATTACAAATTTTGCGGGGCCGTTCCCGTATTAACAATAAATTCAAGTAACTCGGTTCCGTGTTAAAAAATTCAGAACGTCCTGAAAGCCGTCCCTTAAGTGTACACGCGCATTCGCGTCGGACTGATACCAGCTTTCGTCGAATGAATCTGTGACACGGTTCGCCGGTTCGGTCGAAAACCGCATCGGAATATCAAAAGGACCGAAATCGGTAATGCCGCGTTTCGAAACCGAAAGACCTCCGTAGATATCGTATTCCCCGGATTTGGGGCGATTACATTGTAGGAGGTCTTAACATATCGTCGTCCAAAATTGGCCGATCTGTTAGCAATGTGGTATGCATGCATACGAGAAACGGGGCGCGAAACTGCACTTGTGGTCTTCGTTCGGCAATGCTTGTACGTTCACATTTCGAACTCCACCAGCGATTCGATGTTGGAATGCCCGACCACTTGTGGGGGCCACTCAATACCCACCGAAGTCCATTTCCATTGTTACCGGTTATATCGGTAGCCGGTCCGCGAGAATTCCGAACCCTTGTGCCCGCGGAGAGATTCGATTCGGCCGTATTTCGCAATATTCTCTGCAGTTCCTCCGGCTTGCATTGCTCGAATTATTTGCGCGGCGTATCGTGACCGCGGCCATATTAGACACCTTGTAATCGTCCACCGAATCCATTCCGCGTTTGCATTTTAAATCACGTGGCGAACAGCCGTGGGAATCACCGTCGGGATCACTGTTTAAGGCTGGTTCGGACGTACCAGACACGTAATTTAGACGAGTGACGAGCCGAGCTGCGGTAAATTCTCCCTAATTGACGCTCGGATTTCGCAGAAAATTGGACAATTTGGGAAGAGGCGATACGATTGTTCTTAAGGTTTTTCTTATAGCATATTTTCTTTCTTCCCAAAATTATGATACTTTCGGGAAATGAGAGATTCTTGAGGTGATTTGAAGTAACTTTTTCTCCTTGGCGAAAATGCAATCCGTGGCTTCGTTTACGAGTTATTAACAAAAAACACTGACTAATGAGAGATCGCGTAACGCCTGACGCCCCGCCCTCGCTTCCACTTCCACCGAGTCAGCCGGCCGACGCGACGAGGCATTGGCCGAATGGGCGTGTGGCGTCGCATCCCTCTACCTGAGCGCGGCCGCTAGCAATAAAACAAGTACCGTTCCTAATCCTCAAAATTCCCCCAAAATCGCGCACCCCTAATAAAACAATTCTCCTCACATCTGGACACCTCGACCCGCACGGGACTTTCCCAACTTTCTCCTTTCCTACGAAGATCCATCTATTCCTCTCTTCTCTTCCAGTATAAAAGAGACAAACGCGCAACTCCAAAAGTTCAGTCTGCCGTAAGTTGCTAGTCGTACGACACCACGCTAGTCGCGTCCGCGCTCATCGATAGCAATTCAATAAACTGCATTAATAGTAACCTTAAACACGCTCTCCGATTCGCTAACCTTCCCTACAGTGCTAAAGGCGGAGTACTGGCCACACTCGCTCTCCGATCGGTCAGTGTTTTTCCTTAATAATTCGTAAACGGATCCGCGGATTGCATTTTCGTTAAGGAAAAAGTTACTTCAAATCACCTCAGGAATCTCTGTGACTAATGTGTACTGTTTTATAACAATGATACGACTGGATTGACTTGAACTTCCTACAACTTTTATTACAATCAGTGCTTCGATGAAGAAGTTCGTATAAAAATGTCCAACGAAAACATTTTCATCAGAAATTGTAAAAGCAAAAATCGGAAACCAGTTGTCTCGACTGCGTAAACGTAAAACAATGCACACCGATTCATGTCAAAGGGGACACGAGGCGAAACAATAAGAGCGACGGGGCCCGGTAAAGGGTGAAACCACCGTCCGGATAACATGTGTTGCATTTATCAAAGAATTCCGAAAAATGTTTGTCGGCCGGTTATTTCTGAAATGGTGTGAAGATAAAACTGCCAGATCGGTGGTATAACACGTTAGAAGCGGAGAATCCGCGGGAGGACAGCAAGAATATAGGAAGAAAGAAGATCGAGAGGGGCACCGCTTATTTACTCAAGCCGCGAGTTGATATATGGCCCGCTGCTGGACGTTGTCGGTGCCTTTCATTCGGCCGCCTCTCGCAGAGACAAGAGATAACCTCGCCTCTGATCAACGACTCTCTACGGCTCTCTAAAGGCCCTCGCTACATGATCCGAGCATGGAGCTGGCATGAATCTCGAGCCATTCGTGGCGGAACCGGGGGCCCCAGGCGCGGATCGTGTAATGGAGAACTCGGAGGATTGTTCCTCTTTCCCCGACTTCTCAGGCGGTTTTCGAGACGCCGGCTATCCGCGGACGTCAGAACGCGTTTCGACGGGCTGGCCAGATTTCACCGGTGATGCGATAATTAAAGAGGAATGACCGGCACGATTTACGGTACGTAACGCGACGCACCGATGCTTGTTAACTCGCTCTACTAGCCGCTGTGACATAATAACGCAGCGCGAACAGCAATACGCTCGACGCTTTAACTTTCTTCCGACGATGGACCGTCGAACGTCCGCGCGATTCAACGCGTCGACGAGATTCGTCCGCGTCTTTCGACCACCCTTAACCTTTTAAGCACGACGCGCCACTATAGTGGCTTTCGCGGATGTCATCTCTCTGGACAACGCGCCACTATAGTGGCTTGCTCTAGTAGCTCAACGCTCATCGTTCGAACCAAATAATCGTCTTCGTATGCATTGTTTCACACTTCTTTTGTCTTCACATCGATTTACAACAGTCTACAGGATGTCCCATTCAGAAATGGCGGGCTCCTCGGATCATTTGAAGCAACTTCTTCCTTTACAAAAATTTTCTCCGGGGCACCGTTAACGAGTTATTAACGGAAAACAGTGACCAATAAGAATCGAGTACGGCTGACGCGAGGCGGCCCAGCCAACCAGCGCACGAAGCCCAGTTCCGCTCATTGGCTCGATCGCCTCGCGCCAGCCGAGCTCGCCTTTCATTGGTCACTGTTTTTCGTTAATAACTCGTTAACGGTGCCTCGGAGAAAATTTTTGTAAAGGAAAAAGTTGCTTCAAATAGTCCGAGGAACCCGCCACTTTCGGATTGCGAGACATTTTTGGGACACCCTGTATATACAGTATCAGACTCTGTCGTCCAGAGAAATAGCCTCGCGCAGAATTCAGCCGTACCTGAAAGGTTAAAAGCTGGAGAAGAATCGATTTAATCTTGAAAAGAAAAAGTATAAAAAAGCAAGAAACATTCGAATCACCGAAATGTGTAGTACCTTACATAGAATTTTTCGTGGTAATTCTGCTAAAACACTATAAACACATCGCCGGACGCGAAAGTCAAATTGTGTATTTTACACGGTATCCCATGATTGCATCTTCATTTCGGATGCGAAATGAACGGAGAGAACGCGTCCATCGTTTGCGAGGAACAACCGAGCAAAGGCTGAGAACGCTGACGCGTCTTTCCCCGCTTCGTGAAAATAAAGAAGAGCAACAGAGAACCGGCGAGCAAAGGTAAAAGAAAAGCGAAGAATATTTCACCGATCATAAATAATGACAAACGCAAGGGGCGAGGCTCGGGCCAGATAAGTGTCGGCCATTCCGGAACCCACCTCCGGGAACAGATAGCGGTTTAACAACGCCGGGCGACATTTTTCAGAGCATTACGTCTATTTTCTACGGACGGATGCCGACGTGCGCGGCCTGGGCCGGGGGCCGCTTTCACGCGCGACATCGGGGCCCTAATTGAATTTATGTAGCATTTTATTTTACGTATCAGATTTTCGTGCCAATCTCCGATAAATCTGTCGGCATTAATAATCATAAGTGTAAGTTACGGGCGGGCCGATGGTCCAATAAAAGCTACGGAGAAGTTAACGTCGAAAGAGAGAAAAACGGAGACAGAGGAGCGAGGATTAATGCTAATCAAGAATAAATTATAATCGTACTAACACCCTCTTCCACGGCCTCCAGGTTTTCGTTCGTACGGAAGAGCGAGGGGGGGCCGCGGCGGCGCGCGCGGGGAAGACTTTAATTTATTGGACGGCCGAAAAGACATTGCGCGTAAGCGCATAACTTGTGTTTATCAGGATCCAGCCATTTACTCCTGAAACATATTACCGGTTTATCTGCCGGTCGGATAGCTATTTTATTTCAGGGACGTTTATTGTGCCGCGTCGCGCCGCGCCGCCGCGCCGCACCGAACGTATGTACGTGTACGTCGTGTACATATGTTTTAAACATATTCCCGGTGCTAATGCGTTTTACACGCGCGACAGGAAACGTCGACGGTTAACTGTCCTTCCTGTTCAGGGCTAGGCATCGACATGGAAATAGTCGTGTTTCTGGCTGCCCTCGGCTCTCGGCTGCGGGCCCCCTTATCGTTCGGTATCGTTTTCTCCATAACGAAACGCCGCCGCCGCATCGCGCGCCGCGTGGGTTATTTGCAAACTTTTTATTACACCTCTCTGTGTGCATGTACGTATGTATATACGTTTGCAGAACGATATTAGGTTTACCGTAGGAATTCTTGAACGATGATGTTCGTCCCGGCTGATTTTATCTTGACGCGGGCTTATCTCGTATTACGTTTCGATTACTGCGCAAACGTTGCTTGACACCGTAGCTTTACACCCGAGACGGTTTACACGGACGAATCAGCGGAATTACTCTTTGGTTTCGAGCGCTCGCAGCATCGCGCGGTCGTCGCGTCCTCTGTCTGGAAATCGGAGACAGGACGAGGGACACCGTTTTTACCGTCGGCCATTTTCACCGATATTTTATGCTGTGCTGTTTGCCGAATTCATTTTTGCGACGATTGGGAAACGTGGAACGTAGGAGATGATTTTTATTAGAAATTATTGACACGGATGTTCTTTGAAGAAATAATGTTCGATCTGTTTGAAATATCATAGCTATTGGTAATAAAGGCTTTTTCAGTAGGGGGGCAATATACATTTTTGAATTGTGTTTGTGTACAGGTATTTGACATGTTTTTTTATTCCTTTTCAGATATTTATTTGTATTGTATTTATTTGCCATTTAACACTGGACTGCCGAGCTCTTAACAAAAGGCTAATATATACAGTAATGTCTCCCTAATTGACGCCATAAAAATGGACAATTTGAGAAGAGAAGATACGATTGTTCGAGCCTTGCGGTTCATTTTTATAGTTACGAATTGTCGACAACTATAAAAACACGAGCTGCGAAGCTCGAATAATCGTATCTCCTCTTCCAAAATTGTCCATTTTTATGCGTCTGTAAGAGAGACATCTGAGCGTCAGTAAGGGAGACATTACTGTATTGTCTTATAACAATCACAAAATTGGATTTATTCGAGCTTCGTAATAATATATGTATAAAATAATAAATGAGTAATGAAATTCATGTGAAAAATTCTCAGAGAAACATTTTTATAATATCAAGACTTGTAAACGAAAAAATTAGAAACCAGTCATTTTGACCGATTTCAGGATTATGAGAAAGTACATTAATTATGAGAAAGTACGCAAACAATCAATTTATTTCAAGAAATGGAGTTAATCCATAGTACACGGATGTCCTTAAATTCGTTTAATAGTATTTATAGTTACGTTTCGTTGTATGATATTTCGCCCGCCCATTTTTATTATAATCGTTGGAATAAGATATTGGCGACGGTAAAGAAGTCGCAAGCGAAAATACATATTGGCGACGGCGGTACGCTTCTCTCGCCTCAATTGCTGCGTAAACAATATTGAAAAATACAGGAAGCATAACTCCCGGCGAATATTGCCTTACACAGAAACCGTAGCTTTGATGTCTTTATTACTTTTTCAAGAACTCAAAGTAGATTCCGTGTTCCCGGGAGACATTTGCTCACCAATATACGAAGAAAATTGGATAAGCTCGACAATTCAATCTCCGTCACCCTACGTTTCAAAGCGCTTTGGAAGCCGTCGAATCGCGGTGGCCTACGGCGGCGTGTTGAAATAAGTTTTAAACACGAGGCGGTAAGTCCTCCGCAAACATAATCGCGACGGGCCAGATCATTCGAATCCTATGCAATAAGCTGGACGTTAAAAGGCGCCGTCAATAATGCCAATGATTTGCAAAACTTCTGCGCATGCCGAAGAAAAAGAAAGTTTCTCGAACGTTCGCATACAATTTTGATCGCTTTCTTGCATTAAACGTTGACGCCGGAACGTCGTTGATAACAATTTCCAAAATAAATATGGCCTATTTATAAAATAATAATGATAATTAATGATAATTAATAATATAATAATATATTAATAATATAATGATAATTAATAATAATAATTATTAATGATAATAATAATAATCATTAACAATAGAACGATCAACGAACAATAAATAATAAAATAAAATAATAAAAATAATAAGCATGGCGAAAATAAATACGGTTGTTATATTTATTCGCGTCCGCGTGGATTCCGAATGTATTGACAGGTTGTCGGCCATTCGTCATCGCGAATCAAATTATATAATCTCTAATATGTAACTAGAATGTTTTCGAGCGATGCTTAATAAGCGACTTGGCGCGAGATAACCTATTAAAATTATACTCGTTTAAATTGTGCAACGTCCAATAGAGCGTTCCGCGCGGTGCAACGTTGCTCTTATGCAACACGCGTTTGTTATTGATTCGGTCTAAAACCATGGAATTTATTTCACCTCTGTGTAATACGGTTTATCAGTTCCTTTAATCAGTTTCGATCATTCTCATCGGTGCGTACGACGTTATCAACCAGAATTCCAATATAAATTACGGTAAGAAAAAGCATTAATAACTGTGCACACGTCGGACCATAGCTAAGCCTGATTAATGGATTAAACGGTACGTTGAATAGTGATGGATGGAGGATATTCCTATTTCTTTTGTATATCGATGACTAATAAACTTATTTACCTCGCGTCTAAATGTTCGTAAAATGATGCAAGCTGCGTACTCCGAGGGAAACCAACAAGAACGTAACAAGCTAACGTGGAATTACCTTATCACCAGCAATATTTCGCAACCATAGCCCATTGGAGAATAATTGACGGTTTGGTGATTGTTTATGTTTCGTAACAATATGGCTTATAACGATGCGACAAAATGCGGCAGGTCTCTGCGCGTGTGTACCACGAAACACGTGTGTTCAAACATTTTTCTGTTCGAACGACGAAAGACGAGAACGTGAAAACGAAGGCAACTCGGAAAAATATATATTTCGCGGAGTTTTGCAATGGAATTCGTGAATTTATCGAAGCTAATGGAATTTAAAGACTTCGGAGCCTCTTTTTGGACACGCTTTTCTCAAAATATTGTGTTCCTCTTACGTTCTGATCAAGAAAAACCCGACGCGATTGCTTGAAACCTTGCACATATCAGAAATATACGGTGCAAACATTTTTTTAATTATTTTAATAATTGCTATTTAAGTTTTTTGCAACCCTCAATTTCCTAGGATATACTTAATGCAACGTAGTATCGTTAAATGTCCACGATTTGCAAGTCCCGCGAGTTTGACAACAATATTTGACAAAAATAATTATCGATACGACCGTCGATATTGCAACGAAATTCTCTGAAATATAAATATACAGGATGTCCCGAAAATATCTCGCAATCCGAAAATGGGAGGTTCCTGAGGTCATTCGAAGCAAGTTTTTTCTTTGCGAAAATTTTCTCCGTGGCTCACGGTCTGATCTCGCCTCTGATTGGTCACTGTTTTTCGTTAATAACTCGCAAACGAAGCCGCGGATTGCATTTTCGCTAAGGAGAAAGTTGCTTCGAATCACCTCAGGAATCCCCTACTTTCGGATTGCGAGACATTTTTGGGACACCCTGTATACTATATAAATAAATATAATAATATAATAAATATAAGTATAATATTATTATATTTGTACTTTATATATATTATACTTATATTTATTATATTATTATATTTATACTTTATATATATTATACTTATATTTATTATATTATTATATTTATACTTTATATATATTATACTTATATTTATTATATTATTATATTGTATATATATATATATATATATATATATATATATTAATGTATAATTATATATAAAGTATAATATATATATTATGTATATTAAACGGTGCGAGGATTTGTGGGTCTGGAAGCGCGACGGGCTGAAACGGACCCGGGCATCGCGGTATCGGCGTGTCCACGGAATCTCGAGCATCGCCGGGGTCGGGGACACGCTGTTCCGGCTGCCACAATGTTCGTGCCCGTGTACTTTTCGACGGATCGTAGATTCTCGGTTCATCGTCGTTGATCGAGACGCAAACCGGCGGGCCCGGCGCGGCGCACATAGACAAATTTCATCTATACAGATATACGGTCGTGCTCGCGTGGTTGTCTGGGCCAGAGGCGAAATGACATTAGCCGCTCTTATCCATTCAAACAAAATGTCAAAGTGCCAGATGATAATGCGGGGAAGATAAATCAAGCATGCTGAAAAGATGACGGTGATAAATGTAAACCCGTCTGCCAGGCGGCCCCGGAGATAGTTACCGAGATACACGACGAGTCGTGACTGATGGCGATGTCGTGAGATGTGGTATCATAATAATTCATAAAGGCCGAGACCAGGGGCTTAATCGCTGATTAATGAAAGAACAGACTTGTCCCGATCTCGTTCTTCCTTTTACTTGTTCCACTTCTCCTTCTTCCTCTTTTTCTGCTGTTGCCGTCGCCGTTGCTGCCGATGTCGCTGCCTCTTCTTCGCTTCCTTCTTCTTCTTCTTCTTCCTTCTTCTTCTTCTTCCTCCTCCTCCTTTTCTTCTGCTTCTGCGTCGTCGTCGTCGTCGTCGTCTTCTTCTTCTTCTTCTTCTTCTTCTTCTTCTTCTTGTTCTTCTTCTCTCCTACTGCTTCTCTTCTTCTCCTTCGACGGTGCTGCCGCTTGACGTATGTATATGTACCAACGGAGCAGGACGAGTAATCCGACATGTGTTCGTTTGGGCGATAGAACCAATTAATGTTGCGGCGGGCACGTTGCCCTGTCGAGTCCATAACTCACCGGGCAACCTCCTTCCACGGGATTCTTCGAGGCACGGTCTAAAAAAGGTTACCCAAAGACGCCCGCGAACCCCGGACTATTAACAGAGTCTATTGACTGCTGTGCGGCGTCGACTAGAATGTTGCCTCTCGAATGAGACCGCGTGATTAATCTATTTTGTTCGAAGCCGAGCATACGACGCTTTGAAATAGCGTTTTTCCTCGAGGGATCCGAAAACAATTTCATTTTCAACCGTGGACGATTGAATCTCCGATGGCGTCGTAAAGTGCTGGCCAACGCCGGATTATTTATGATCCGTGGCCTGTGGATCTGTCCACAATGTAACAATTTTCTGCAACAGAAAATGGCTGCCGAATTGACACGTCGTTCGCTCTAAAATAGCTCAACGGTGCTCTGGATTTGAGCATCGGGTTTGCTCATGGTATGCTTCATGGAGCACCGGTATTGCTTGCTATAATTTAGTAGCCGCTTTTATCAAACATCGAAAACTATCCTGGGGTTGCCGGCAACCCCGTCAAATTTTTAATTTGTCTGCAAACGTGTCAATAAGTAACTAAAACATTAAGGTTTTACGAGGGAGCGAACGAATTTGTTTTGACAAATTTGTAATGGGCTCTTTTTTATATTGCGAAAGTAATAAATGATATTTTAATTATTAAGTTTCTATTTTGGATCGCCCGCCACTCCACGATGTCACTTATGGCGAAAAATAGAGAGAAGGGGATGCTTGGTGAGAATTATTAATGATTATTGGAGAATAATGTTTCTAATTAATGCTAAAGATTTTGATTTGTTACCGATAAATAACTAAAACATTAAGGTTTTACGAGGGAGCGAACGAATTTGTTTTTACACATTTGTAATGGGCTCTTTTATATTGCGAAAGTAATAAATGATATTTTAATTATTAAGTTTCTATTTTGGATCGCCCGCAACTCCACGATATCACTTATGGCGAAAAATAGAAGGGGATGCTTAGTGAGAATTATTAATGATTATTGGAGAATAATATTTCTAATTAATGCTAAAGATTCTGATTTGTTTCCAAGTAAATTTTTTGCTATTTAATTATTTCTATTAGGTATTTCAAATTTTGTTTCATTAAAGTATTATACAAGATAAAATACTATGTACAACTACACAGAAAACAAGTGCATATACAGTACAACATTGAAATGTAAGAAAGCGTATTTCAACGCGCTAAATAAATTCAGTCGTTTTGTGTTAATATTGTTCGCAATATCGACATTAATGTCAAGATAAGTCTAACGTTATACGGGCTCGAGATAAAACGGGAGCATCTGCATTGAAAAGAAATGATACTCAGCGCGTTTAGAGATGCACATGCGAGAAAAAAAACACACACACACACAACTATGCAGAATAAACACAAGATAGCGTAATCTCGACGTGTAATTAATATTAACCGCAGTTTCTGATGAAATGTGCGGTTGCTTTCATCGTACAATAACACCGCAAAATTGAATCAGGAAACAATGTAATAATGTCCATCGGTCGCATACGCTTTTGTTATTCGGCAATTAAGTTAAGCAACCGATCGAATGCAATTAAATTTGTTGCAAACGCGTACAGGCGACGGGGCGCAACAGAAATCTGGTAAAGAGAGATAACATCGTTACCGACAATGCGCAACAGACGTGGTTAACGCCATCTGAAGCTATCGAGGTTCAACTTACAACTAGAAGTTCTTCGTTTTCTTAATTTCGCGAGCAATTACTTGAAATACGTGGAATTACATTTATTCGTACATATGTGCAGATAGAAATGGAATTCGAAGAACACCGTTGAAATCGTTTCTAACAAAGAAGTTACCAAATAGAAATATTTAGTTCATATTTTATGGAATAAGAAATTATTCTATAATTTACCGCAGCGAATTTGAGACTTTATTGTTTTTTAATTAGCCAAGTTAGCTTGCGTAAAAAATTCTATAGCAGTATTTAAAAATAAAACGAAAGTTAACGCTTCCATCTACGAAAGGTCTTGACTTATATACAATTATGCAAATTTATCATAAATTTGCATACATTTTATGGAATAAGAAATTATTCTACAATTTACTACAGCGAATTTGAGACTTTATTGTTTTTTAATTAGCTGAGTTCACTTTCGTAAAATATTCTGTAGCATTATTTAAAAATAAAACGAAAGTTAACGCTTCCATCTACGAAAGATCTTGACTTATATAAAATTATGCAGATTTATCTGTGTATTATTTAAGTTTCGTTTAATAGATTTGTTTCTAAAGTTCTATGAAGATTCTGAGATCTTTGTTATTGCATACATTGTAGTAGTAAATTATTGTAATAGACAAATTTTACTTATATATGTGCATAATTATAATACTTGTAATTATATGCGTGTATAATTAATTGCACGCGGGTCGAATAATTATTAAACATTGCTGAGACATTCGTACGATGTGGAAACTGCGAACCAGCATTTCGTCGGGACTTTTTATACAGGTTTTAATATATATATATAGTATATATAGTAATTGCGTAAGCTCGTGTCCATCGTAAATAGCCATATCGTTATCGTTTTGCAAGCCGAGCGATCTTAAAAACAGATACATAATCGTGTCCAGTGATATTTTATGCAATAACGAGATTTCTTAATTAACTGAATAATACGCTGATTAGAATTAATTGACTGACGTTTTCGTAGAGCTACCAGCATTCGGATTTCTGTTTCAAAGGAGCACCGCAACTAGTTGCGCCGAGCCATT
Source organism: Megalopta genalis (assembly GCF_051020955.1). Taxonomy (NCBI): domain Eukaryota; kingdom Metazoa; phylum Arthropoda; class Insecta; order Hymenoptera; family Halictidae; genus Megalopta; species Megalopta genalis. Next base: position 1,045,561 of record NC_135018.1, read on the forward strand.
ATGCATTCCAAGCGCATTGCGAATGTGCAAATTGCTTCTTATTTATTAACGTTTAAAAGTCTGCTTAGCATTATTCGAGCAGATATTCAAGAATTCGCTTGCGGATCTTTTGTGCCGCGCCAGCGTAAGTTGATTTAATTAAATGTACCATTATCGGTCACGCTCAGCTGCTGATTTAGAACTGAAAGAAACTTTTCTGTTGCGAGGTTCGCCTTCGACTACGAAAATTATAACCAGAGAACGTCGGAATCGACGTTTTATGCCTTCGATCGGGCAAACAATCGAAATTCACGCCGGAAAGTAATAGTAGACGATTTGTAAAGTCTCGCACCTTCGTGCAGAACGCGATAGTAGATACGCAACTGCATTCCGGGTAATATAAAATATAATAATAATATGAAATATAAAATATAATACATAAAATATATATATAATAATATATATATTATATTATATTATTATATTATTATATTATTATTATTAATATATATATATATGTTTTCTAGGTTCCGAGTTTCATAACTAGACCGCAGATCTTTGTTTCAAAATAAAAATTTCGTCTTATTTTGCGAATAATATATTTTATATTATTATATATATAATATATATTATTATTATTATTATATATTAATATTATTATTAAGTATTATTATATAATAATAATATATATTATATATATAATAATATAAAATATATTATTCGCAAAATAAGACGAAATTTTTATTTTGAAACAAAGATCTGCGGTCTAGTTATGAAACTCGGAACCTAGAAACGTCAGCGATATTAACAGCGAATATCTGGTTAAATTGTTCGTAATTATTACGATCGTTTTATAACAACAAACACATTTTTCTGCGATTGATGCGAGGAATGCCAGTCACCTTATGAACTTAACGATGCATGCCCGTCGTTTAAGATACAAACATTACCGTGGATTCACCTACATTCCGCAGGTAAGCCACGATTTATTGCTACGTAGCCCCGTGTTTACGTGATAGCGCGACTGTAACAATTCCTGTATTCCGTGGTATTTCTGACCGACGAAGGCATATTTGGAATTTCTGAGCAACGACCGTGACGAATCCCTTACGTTCTGACGGCGGCTTAAAGCACCGAATTCGTTAAACTGCCGTTACAACTACACAATAAGCACAGCTGAAATTTAACGTGGCCAGGGCATACGCAGTCATTCTAAATACATTTATATCAATGTGTCCGATTTATACCAATTATTTTATCGTTACGATTTCGTAGGACCATTTTAAAACAATTTAATCGTAATTGGACTATGGATTTGTATGCAAAACTAAATTTAACGTACTAAAGTGGAAGTCAAATAAGACCTTATTTTGTATATTATTATTATTATTATTATTTTATATATTATTATTATTATTATTATTATTTTGTATATTATTCTTCTTCTTCTTATTATTATTGCATACATATATTATTTTATATTACTTTAAATTATTATTACTTACATATATTATTATTTATATACTGTTAATAACGTAAAACAAAATAGCGATCCCCGAAAATGAGTGCCTTTGTAATTTATAAACATAGAAATATCTAAGGACCGTTATGATTTTCGAAAATTTAATCATAATCTGTAGAGAGAGAGAGAGAGCATCCAGCAGTTCGAGTGCAACCAAGATGGAGAAGTGCCAAAGTTCAAAAACAAATATAAAATGGAACTAGGTCATTTTACACGAATTTTGATTCGACGGGCAATTAAATTTCGGAGCATATACCTCGAATAAAGCGAATTCAGAAATCTTCGAAACGCTTCTAAATGAAATCATTCGTTTCCTAGGCAATCACGACGAGTAAACGGAGACACGGATGTTTAAATAATTACATCAACGCGCATCGATGATGGTACAATCCTGACAAGGGTTAATCCCGAAACGTTTCATCCCGAACATAACTAGCGTTGTTTTTCAAGATTCGTAGGAATCGCCCGCGCATTTCCGGACACTATTTCGGCGATAAGTATTAATTATATCGGCGCGCCGGGGAATAAATGCGTAACAGCTTGGGCGCGCAATAACGATCGCCGGTCGGCAAATTACAACGAACCGCGCGCGTCGGATCCCCGGACGCGTAAAAAAGCCCACTATTTGGCGCAACAAGTAGAATTACGAACGTTTCATCAAGAGAGCGCCGCCATATTTTCAAGGAGTCGTTAACTCACTCTTCAAGGCGACTGCAATTAGCGGCCAGCTGACCGGTTCAATTTATCCAATTAAGGGTGCAACTGGGAATATTAATAACGAAACGCGAGGCGATCGAACAGTTCCAAAGATTAAGCCATAAATTCCGAACGTCGAAACAATTTGAACTTTTGAAATACACATTGGCGAACGGTTAGAGCACGCGGCCGAGGAGGGGGGTCGGAGGAGAGGGAGAGAGAGAGAGACTAGAGAGAAAGAGAGAGAAAGGAAGAGAGAGAGAGAGTGAGAGAGAGAGAGAGAGAGAGAGAGAGCGAGGGGACGAGTAAAACGCAGGGCTGCGTGCCTGCCGGTAATCACGCGTCGGGATAAAGTTATTCCGGGGCATAAATAACCGACATGTCTGGAATAAGGCATTAATTTATGTTATTTATCGCCCATTACGCAGCAAAGAAACATTCGCATGGGAAATAATGTATCATTCTCAACACGCGTCTGCGGTGAACTCGGGGAATCGAGAATGATTCAGAATGCCAACGAACGGACGACTGGGCCGTATGTATGTACACCGTGCTCTTTAAGAACGAGCAGAGATAATATTCGATGTACGTACTACGGTTGTATGCGGTCGTCGATGTGATTGCGTAATGCCGCGCGGAGCTGCTTTTCGAAAGAACGAACGCTCGATTCTCTCTCTCTCTCTCTCTCTCTCTCTCTCCTTCCTCTCTATTTCTACCGTATACGCGTCCTTTATCGTCGAGCCGCAAATCATTGTACAAATTAGCGCTTTCGTAAACAAACAAGTTTTCGGATCGGAAAGCGTCGAATAATTTATTCTTATCGGCGCGGGTAAGGGGGGGGGGATTTCGGCCGGATAAGACGGATTTTTAATCCTCGACGCGTCGACTACGACCACGGCTATAAAAGCGCACAAACTCCGGACCAGCTTGTTTCGTAATGCAAGAACGAGGAACACGAGATTTATTGTAGCACCAGTCGTCTATTTTCCAACACTTTTCTACGACGTCTAGCAACAGTGTAAACGTTCTATCTACGGTAAATTCTCCGTAATCGTGCAGAGGGATTAATGTTAGGAGAAGTTTTCTAGTAATGTTGACGATCCAATAAATATCTTTATTGCGCCGGGCATGGAACACTCGCGTTTATACTGTAACCACAGGGTGCTGCTTCGTTTCGACTCTTTAAAACGGTTTCTACGTTCTCGCCTGACAATTATCAAACCCGTCGTAGGCGCCGTCTTGAATAATTATCAGGCTGCGAAGCGATCTCAGATGTTTAATCGAGTCGGAAGTTTCTTTCTCTTCTTGTCCATTTCAGCGAACTGAAAACAATAAGTAGAGAATTTCAGATGTTTAACGTTGTCTATTATTTTCAATTCACTGAAATGGGTGAGGAGAGGAAGAAAACTTGCATTTTGGTTCCTGACGCCGCATAATATATAATATGATATAAATAATATAATACAAATCCTCGTACATTTCAATGAATTGAAAATAATAGACAATATTAAATATCTGAAATTTTCTACGTATTGTTTTCAACTCGCTGAAATGGACAAGGAGAGAAAGAAAACTTGAATTTTGGTTTTCGACGCCGCATACTATATAATATAATATAAATCCTCGCCCATTTCAGTGAATTGAAAATAATAGACAATATTAAATATTTAAAATTGTCTACGTATTGTTTTCAACTCACTGAAATGGACGAGGAGAGAAAGAAAAATTGAATTTTGGTTTTCGACACGCCGCATACTATATAATATAATATAAATAATTTAATATAAATCCTCGCCCATATTTCAGTGAATTGAAAATAATAGACAATATTAAATATTTAAAATTGTCTACGTATTGTTTTCAACTCACTGAAATGGACGAGGAGAGAAAGAAAACTTGAATTTTGGTTTTCGACACGCCGCATACTATATAATATAATATAAATAATTTAATATAAATCCTCGCCCATTTCAATGAATTGAAAATAATAGACAATATTAAATATCTGAAATTGTCTATGTATTATTTTCAACTCGCTAAAATGGACGAGGAGAGGAAGAAACTTGAATTTTGGTTCTCGACGCCGCATAATATATAATACAATATAAATAATATAACATAAATCCTCGCCCATTTCAATGAATTGAAAATAATAGACAATGTTAAATATCTGAAATTGCCTACGTATTATTTTCAAGTTGCCGAAATGGACGAGGAGAGGAAGAAACTTGAATTTTGGTTCTCGACGCCGCATAATATATAATACAATATAAATAATATAACATAAATCCTCGCCCATTTCAATGAATTGAAAATAATAGACAATGTTAAATATCTGAAATTGTCTACGTATTATTTTCAACTTGCCGAAATGGACGAGAAGAGAAAAAAACTTCCATTTCGATTAAATGTTTGAAATCGCTTCGCAGTCTGATAATTATTCAAGACAGCGTCTACGACGGGTTTGATAATTGTGTGTGTGTCAGCGAGAACGTATAAACCGTTTTAAAGACTCGAAACGAAGCACCCTGTGGTTACGCTATAAACGCGAGTGTTCCGTGCCCTGCGCAATAAAGATATTTATTGGATCGCCGATATCACTGGAAAAATCCTCTGCGCATTTCCAGTCAGTTTTTACGGCACCCCGCCGTTTTTCTGATACGCGCGTCTGAATCCCGTGTCAAACAATACACCCAAGGACGAAGACAAAACGATTCCTAATGCACGCGACACGTCCGCCGTGCGCTGGTGCAACGATTTTATCAATGTAAATGAGGACATACTTGAAAACGCTTTCCGCGGATTATATATGTCGTTAAAAAACTATATTTGTTTGGCCGTTTGATCGGCCGATTACGTTGCAGCAAAAACCGTGCCCTGTTATTGGTTGATATTATTATTACGGAAGATTTATTGATCGCATCCAGGTCGCAAGGTCGCCAACATCATTCACGTTCCCTGCACTTTATTCCTTGTGTGCTTAAACTGTGTGTGCAGTTCTCCTCCGAGCCGATTCGCGACGAAGGCTGACCCGTGTTTGCAATTAAGCACGCTTCTTTATCTAAATACGAATGTTAGCTTAACGCTGTCGGTTCGTGGTTTACGGCTGGTCAACTTACAGACAAGCTTTGTTTCTTAACAAGATGTCGGCCGGACGTCGAGAAAACTAACGGAGCAGATTAACGATGGAAAAACGGTTTTTAACGCTTCGCTTTGGTTAAATCTGTAGTTGCGAATTTTTTTCTGGTAGCAACGGCAATCTCCGATTCGATTTAATCTTCGATTCAATATAAATATCAATGTAACAAAAATATATATTATATTTATAATTGAATAATAATTATGCGATAAAAATAGTAATGTAACAGTGACATTTATAATAATCGAATATCGAGTAGGCGACTAATTTACGTTTTTAATCTTCGCTTTAATTAAATCTGTAGTTGCAAATTTTTTTCTGGTAGGAACAGCAATCTCCGATTCGATTTAATCTTCCATTCAATATAAATATTAATATAACAAAAATATATATTACACATTTATAATTGAATAATGATTAGATACACATATTATTGCGATAAAAATATTAACGTAACAGCGACATTTGTAACATTCGAATATCGGGCACGCGACTAATTTACGTTCTCCTGTAATCGTTTCCGTAAGTTATTCCTCGCTAAACAATCGCTGTCCGCGACACAGTGCCGCGTTGATTAATCTGTAGTCGCGGCTCTAATTTGTTAATTGAATTAAACACAGAGAAACGATCCGACGTCGCGAGCGCGAAAGCATCGAAACGATCGTTCGACGAACGTAATTGCGGCGTGTCACGCAAAAATGCAGTCGATAAGAGAGCCGTATGGGTGGGGAAAACTCTGTGCGGGGCAGGTGAAAATTTCTTGTTCTTTACACGTAATTCTTCGCGGTCAGGCTCAATACGGAGGTGTCTTTCCCGGCTCGATTTATAGTTTTATACCTGCGGTGGAGAGAAGAAGAGATACCTAATAGACAAGATTTACTACGGCACGCCCGTCTCAATTGCGGAACAAATTTATCTTCTCTGTGGTCAGCAGCCTTCCCACTGCTTCCTAGCCTCAATCTTGGTTCCGCTCCTCGTGAAATATTGGCTTACCCCCGGACTCGAAAGTTACTTGACAAACGAATCGATGTACGGTTCAAGGGAGAAAAAAGGTCGACCGTCCCTCCGGGATCGGCGAACCTGTAAACTTTCCCGCTTCCGGATGTTGCGGTGAAAAAAAGCTTCGACTTTCTCTTCCTCTCTCACTCTCTCACTCTCTCTACCAATTGTGCAAAAGATCCATGCTCGTATGCAAACGCTGCGCTGACCGCGCACGATTAACACCGAATTTATCGATAGCGATCGGCGAATGTTATTCGGGTACAGCGAAGAAGATTAATTATTTGTTATTCGCGAGTGAGATTAATTATTTGTTATTCGCGAATAAGATTCATTGTTTGTTATTCGCGAGTAAGATTAATTATTTGTTATTCGCGGCTAACGTTAACCGAGTCGATTTGTTACTCGTTAAGTAACGTCATTCGCGAATGAGAAATAAATGAAATTTATTCGTTAGCGAAAATTTTCGAATGCAAGGATAAATTTTTATAGGTAAATGTAATACGTAAAGATCATTTAAAAATTATTTTAAGCATTCTTTGGATGTGACGTTCGTTAAACAGTTTCTGGGACAGATAACAATTTATATTATTGATCATGAGAATTATCTTTGTACAGAATATCATTGTACCAAAAGGAAAAACAAGATTTTGTTAACAATTCAACAATTAGCTTTTCGCACTCGAGTGGTGGCCACTACAAATTGTTATATCATATTCCTAAAATAATTTTGGCATTACTAAATTTGTTTATATCATTTAATCACTGTTAAAAGTGCGACTGTTGTACGAGTCACAATAAGACGCACTAAATCGTATAAAATAAAAATATGTTATATTTATTAATATAATATTTATTAATAATATTTATTATAATTATATAATATATTTATTAGTTAAATTATATTATATTTTGGATTTAGGGTTAAAACGGCTTCGAGCGCGAAGCTTTGAAAAACGAGCGTTGCAATCGCGCATTCATAAAAAAAAAAACAGAACGTATCAAGTTTCACGCGCGTTTTACGTTTCGTCGAGTTCATATTTGACATTGAAGCGTGTAAGTTAATAGCTGCTCGTGTTCAACGATTTTCAGCGGCCGCGATTATTCCGGACGATGTTCCGAAGAAGGAAACGCAACAATGATTCGGTTCACGGCAGCCGGAGGAAACATAAAAGGAGTAACAACGGCAGCCTCAGAGAACCTGCGATTTACACGCACGTGTACTTAAATACGAGTAAAAAATATATATATATATATTAAACGGTTCGAGCATAATGGAATCCGCGCTCGCAAGAGAAAATCACCGAGAAAGATGTGTAATCCAGCTGTAACAATGTCACTACCCTTGAGCATTAAACTGTAACGGTAGCGGCGTGCAATTCAAAACACGATTTCTCGTTTCATTGTGCGTAAAACCGAGCGTACAAACCGGTGCAGGTCAAAAGGAGCTCCGGGAAGGAAAGTCAAATACTTAAGAGTGTTTAGACAAGCTGTCGCTCTACGACAATGGGGTTTATGTCGGCCAGTAAATATACCACGGCTTTTCTCTCATTCAGGCCCGGTACGTACCCGGCGAAAGGGAACGCTCCGAATCGAGCATCAGGCTGAATAGCAATTCGAAACAGTAATTTGGTCGGCGAGAGCCACGGTTAGTGGTTCGTACAAGGGGAAGTACCATCAAATCCGTGCCCTCTGTCTAGCTGCGTCATGTTACACGTTACATTTACGTTGCCAATATTTTTGTCACCATTATTACACTCTCGTTGGTCACCGTTTTTCGTTAATAACGCGTAAACGAAGCCACGGATCGCAATTTCGCCAAGGAAAAAATTGCTTCAGATCACCTCAGGAATCTCTGTGACTAATGTATTAGGGGGACCGGAAAGTAATGTCGTTTCTGCGCACATTTATCTGTTTGAATTTAATGTAAACAAGCGACATAACTTTCCGGTCCCCCTAATATACTGTTTTATGACAATGACACGAATGGATTCACTTGAACTGCCTACAATTGTTTTTTTTACAGGCGTACGTCTATAACAATTGTTTCTGTGTTCGTTCCTGTTGTAAAGTAGCACTGTATTCTGAACGTTTTGTATAATCGAAAATTTTAGAATGTTGTTGAATAAAATGAGGCGAAGAAATACAGTGGCTGCAAAAAGTATTCGAACGCCTCGAGTTTGGACAAATTATCGATAGAACCGTTACAATTTCGTGAAAAAAGATCGCACGATAATAAACCTGGGCTCGTATTAAAGCTCGAAGCTTCTACTTTCGCCGTGCATCGTTCATTTCCGCGCGACATATTTCTGCATAACGTAGCAGGTGGAGAATTAGGGACAAGTTATTGCTCGAAAATGGTACGGATTGAAACGCTTGTAAAAACATTGTAAAATTTCTTCCGCGACCGATTTTAACGCAGATTTAAAGATTAAAGCTTTCTCTTTAAAACGACTACTAAAATTTTGTTATGCGATTTTTTTAGTCGCTTCATGCAATCTTTATGACAAGGCAAACGAGGGTTTTGTAAGGCCGAACCTATAGTAAGTTCTCCCTAATCGACGCTCAGCTTGTGCACATAAATGGACAATTGGGGAAGATTATTCGAGTCTTGCGGCTCGTTTTTATAGTTACAAATTGTCAAGAAATATAAAAACGAGCCGCGAGGTTCGAATAATCGCATCTCCTCCTCCCAAATTGTCCATTTTCGTGGACAATCCGAGCGTCAATTAGAGAGACATTACTGTATTTCTTTCAACCGAGTGTGCCATGCGTAAATTCGCTGCTCAAGAATAAAAACTCAAGCTTCCCGAATTTGTAAAATTTCAGTAAACCAACCTCAGCGTCTCGCCTCGCTTCATAACGCAATCTTCGACAAAAACTATAACTGCAGGTACAAAAACGGAACCGTTACAAAAAACCCTGCAAGCTCAAACATCGTAAATCCTTCGGCTGTAAATTCGGCGACCCTCGAAATTTTACGCAGCCTAATCGTCTTTCAGTTTGCAACAAAAAGATCGAAAGATCAATATTTTCTTTCGGCCTGATATTACTCGTTTCGCAAAGGTTCGTCGTGTTTCCGTTCGCCGGCGCGGAATGTTAGAACGTTTTATCAACGCGCAGGGTCTAGTCGTGGCGGCGTGTGTTCGCGCGATACGTCGCTTCGGAATCCAAAGAGCGAAAGACAATATTGAGTGGCGAGCATAGAATCTGCTTTGCAGGGTGTGTAGTCGGTGCAGCGCCGGTCGCGTGACAAGTTAACCGTACGGGTAGATTATTGTGGAAATGCGGTCACGTTGCGACAAAGCGGCGCGTCGCAGCGGATACAACAGCATCCATATACCGTACGGTTGACCGATAGGCGAGATCTTTGGCCAAGTAAATACGCTTAATGGAGTCGTTGCTCGGCCGGTAAGCTCGGCCCCGGTGTGGGGTATTACATCTGTATGTACGCCGGAGGTACGTACATGTTAATACGTTTGATACCTTGACTGCGTAATCTTTCGCAGGGGCAGGAGGTAATTAGCAGTAACGGACAGTTACGTCCGATATACGAACAATGGAACACTGCCGATGCGATGGGAATAGGAAGAGGGTGATGGCTGAGCGAGTATGATAAATGAACGGTGCCTGACAAGCGGCCATCGTTGCCCAATGATGGATGGTCGGCGGTCCGCTCCCTAATTATTTCATACTTTGCAATCAGAACGATAATCCATCCGCAGTACCTGCAGCCTGTCACGGATAAATCATCGGTTATCATTTCTGAGTCACAACACGTGTGCGCGAGCACCGTCACAAACAATCGGCGAAAGCTCGTAGCGCCGCATTAGTGTCAAGGCAAGTCGTTAATTCTACGCCATCGGAGTCACGAGAGTATCGCTGGAATCCACGAAATCATCCCCCCCTGATTATACGGACACACGAATTCCCGATTCATTCCCGAACGACCCCGTCTCCGCATTGTTCGCTTCTCCGACCTTTTTTTCAAACGCGTCCGACTCTTCGAGTACGGTAATGTCTCTCTAACTGACGCTCAGATTGTGCACAAAAGTGGACAATTTGAGAAGAGGAGATACGATTATGCGAGCCTTGCGACTCGTTTTTATAATTGTTGACAATTTATAACTATAAAAGCGAGCCAAATGACTCGAATAATCGCACCTCCTCTTTCCAAATTAGGCGTCAATTAGTGAGACATTACTGTAATTTCATCGAACCGAAAGCAGAAAGTTGATACAGTAATGTCTTCCTTACTGGTGCTCAGATTGTCCACAAAAGTGGACAATTTGAGAAGAGGAGACGCGATTATTCGAGCCTTGCGGTTTATTTTTATAATTGTTGAAAATCGGTAACTATAAAAATGAGTCGCAAGGCTCGAACAATCATATCTCCTATTCCCAAATTGTCCAATTTAGTGGACAATCTGAGCGTCAGTAAGGGAGACATTACTGTACATTGTTATCGCCGGGCAATTGGTTCTTTAATCGAGAGTTTTTAGTTGCTCGCGCCGCATATACGGAAATTAAAGAGTTCAAATTGCTTTTTAATATTGCGAGCCTTGCGATTTAATTACGATTTAATATTATACAGCCTTTAATATTATACAGCCTCAGTCGCCAAATGCACCGAAGGGGTTAACAACGCAGCTCGCTTTTATAGCCGTTGACAATTCGTGACTATAAATATGAACCGCGAGGATCGAATAATCGTCTCTCTTCTCCCTAAATTGTCCATTTTTGTGGACAATCTAAGCGTCAATTAGAGAGACATTATTCTTCTCGCGTCGATATTAAAATACTGCGAGAAAGAAAGACAAATTTCGTGATAGAAAAATGTATTTTCAATTTACCGATTTGGATAACGAGCGCGCATTTCTAAAGTCTTTTATATTTATTATACATTATTTAATAGACATCTCGTGCAAGCGAAGATATTGACGTAAACCGTGTCTAAAAAATTTATCTATCCACGAATAATAAATTTCTCATTGCTATAATATTTATAAAAAATATTCTGAAATTACCCAGAAGCGATTGATGTGAAACTGAATTTTGTTTTATGCATCTGCGCGTGTACTTTATGTTTTGTCCGTACGTTCGGTTAGTCGCCTAACGTACATGCGCGACCGAACTATTGTACGCTCGATTCGCGCTTCCTACGGCAAACTAATGACGTGGAACGGTCTCTAGTAGTCTTAGAGAACTTTATTTTTTGTGTTGCACTCTCTGCGAGCGCTGGTGGAAGAATGCTCTTCCAACGCTGGAAAGTCGTGGAAGAGCACCGTGGATGGGGGTAGATTGTTTATTATTGGTCAAGGCACGAATCACCCCTTGGAGGGGGGTGTCTGCCTTGACCCTTGTTGGGGCCTGAGAGGGTTTCCCCAATGGTGGGACCTTTTTATGGCCCTTGTCTCTGGACGCAACACTTTAAATTTTAGAGAATTTTATAAAAGATTTTTGAAAATAATATTATTACAATAAAATCGATAATAACGTCTACTGTTATACATATACCGTTCCCGGAAGATTCTGTTTAAAAATTTGTTCAAGGAAACGCTAACATAATTTATTTATATTACGTTATAATAAAATAAAATAATAGATAAATATAATAGAATAAAATGACGTCGGTCCGATTAGTTAAATACAACAAATATAAAGCGAGTGAAATTACAATGTAACAATAACCACCGCAGCGGACGCGCGTTCATGCTTATATTTTTTCGAACAAACGTTGCACTCGAATAGACCGGCGAAGGAACACGCTCGTGTCGTGCGAGCGTATTGGTTACACGCGATGCAGCATGTTTAATAAATCTATTCGCTGCAGGTATGAAGTAATAATAAGGCTTGTTAATATGAAACGCGATGGAGGTCAATAATGCAAGAACGCACCGATGGCACTTTGGCGGCAGGACTGAAAATGCATAATTTATGGCACAGTTATTTTACGAGTCTTACCGGTGTACGATTTTCTATTTGCATTCGCTGTCGACACACAACGCCGCTTCTTTATGACCCTTTCTTCGTGGCCTCGGTTACCTCCGCTCAGAATTACGGTCATTACGAATAGACGGATTTTACGGCTTGTCTTGATTATTATTAGTTTATTCGCAACGGCAATATAGCCCCGCAAAGACGATTTCACCTTCCCTTGAACACCGTTGCAAATTATAGCTGGCTCGAACGCAACCACTTAGACGAAGAAACTTTTATGCACGGTTATCTTAAATACAGATACTTTACTACCGGTTTCCTCTAACCTCGCACTTATTTATTTCTTCTAGTGTTGCGAAATAACGCGACAACGAAATACATACTATTTTCCCTACGCACGAAGGTTCGCAGCTTTGATCGGCGCTGTGCCGCATTGTTACGCTCATAATATTCGATGCAAGTTGAAAATATTGTTTTCCCTATCGAGTAATATTTTTACAATTCCTCGAGACAGGGAATTAGCGTTGATTTTAACTAAGTGTAATATCATATTTTAACTAAATGTAGGTACAATGTACTGAAATGTTACAGCGACTTCAAAGTTTATTAATTTTCTTGGATATGGCAATGCATTTTTTACAAGTTTTCTCTTCCTTCTTGACAATGTTAATACAACTGTAATATTCGCCTTTTTAAAACGAGTAACTATAATGCCTGAGAACCGTAAATAACACTTTATTTACCAGAGAAGTTTGTTAGCAGGCTTTGCTTTAAATAATAATTTCGAAGAAACTCGTTACATTCATGTTAATCTAAATAATTTGATGGATCGTGGATATGTTTGTTACAGTACTTGAACAATTTTTTCAAGACGTTCCTAAACTGTTGGCCTTCGATTTTAAATGAACTATTAGAAAATTGCCGGTAGATAAAGTGATGATATACGTTCGCGTATGAACGTTACAATTTGAATAAATTGAAAATATAACCACCAGGAAAGAAGAAAACAGCACCAAACCGTCGCCGATGGCCCGAAGGTCGATGCGACGTTAAACGTCGAACAAAGAAAACGAAAAAAATATAATTTTCAAATCTTCTAACATAAAAAGCATGTTCGCAATTACTATAACTACTATATATACTGTTGCGTCCAGAGACAAGGGCTATAAAAAGGTCCCACCATTGGGGAAACCCTCTCAGGCCCCAACAAGGGTCAAGGCAGACACCCCCCTCCAAGGGGTGATTCGTGCCTTGACCAATAATAAACAATCTACCCCCATCCACGGTGCTCTTCCACGACTTTCCAGCGTTGGAAGAGCATTCTTCCACCAGCGCTCGCAGAGAGTGCAACACAAAAAATAAAGTTCTCTAAGACTACTAGAGACCCTTCCACGTCATTAGTTTGCCGTGGGAAGCGCGAATCGAGCGTACAATAGTTCGGTCGCGCATGTACGTTAGGCGACTAACCGAACGTACGGACAAAACATATACTATATACTAATATACTAATATACTACATACTAATATACTATACTAATATAATATACTATACTATATACTAATATATACTATAATTACTATATCACTATAGATTACTATAACTAGAAACTTCTCTTGCGATTTAATATGCAATACATTTTCTGTATTTATTTGCAGCGTTACAAAAAGCATGTTCGTAATTACTATAACTACTATATATACTATATACTAATATACTATACTAATATATACTATAATTACTATATCACTAGATTACTATAACTAGAAACTTCTCTTGCGATTTAACATGCAATACATTTTCTGTGTTTATTTGCAGCGTTTTCAAAAAGTTGCAAGCGAACGAATAAATAAAGCGAAGACCTTGTAACATAAAAAGAATGTTCGTAATTACTACCAACTAGATTACTAGATCATTACAACTAGAAACTTCTCTTGCGATTTAATATGCAATACGCTTCCTGTACTTATTTGCAGCGTTGCAAAAAGTCGCAAGCGAACGAATAAATAAAGCAAAGACCTTGCAGCCCCGCGATAGTTGTGTGTGGCCTTCGCGTAGGTCGAAGTGAAAACAATAGAGCGTAGATTTCATTAGTTCCGTGAAGGGCCTGCTCTTTTCTGAGGCGAAGCCGATGCCAGGAGCGTTTCAACGTCGAGCTAATAATTTGAAGAACGTCCCTCCAACATGCCGCCAAGCAAACAATTGAGCCCGCCGTGTCTAATTGCCGCTGATGATTTCGAAACTGCCCGTCATCTTGCAGTTAATAAATGGATACAACGGATCCCTTAAGTAGTATAAGACCCGGCCATTATATTCGTCGAAGACCAAAGGTTATAAAGGGTCGACTAATTTACTTCCTGGCGGCGTCGGAGTACCACGTTCGCCCGGCACTTTCGTCAGATTCATCGCTCGTATATTACCAACCGAACCAACCTGCTTCATGTTCCCCCCAAACTGCATATATTTCTCCATTCCCTTATCAGACTTGCCAATTAACCTCTTAGCCGTGTAGCCTGATTTTTTTTAAGCGCCAACACTTCGTCATGCTACGCGCAAACACCTTTCTCAAGGGAATTTTGCAATTTTTATGTTGTTTTCGTCCTGAAGAATTTCTACGCGTTCGATGTTTATAAACATTTCTTAAATAGCAAATATTAATTAGTCTATTTAATAAGTCTTTAATATGCAGTCTCAATTGATAATTCGTTACACTTTATCTTCATTTATCTTTATTTTGCTTGCTTAAACGCGCTTTTAAACGATTACGTTTATTATACTTATATTTATTATATTATATTTAATAATTTAGAAATTTCTTAAATAGCAAATATTAATTAGTCTCTTTAATAAGTCTTTAATATGCAGTCTCAATTAATAATTCGTTACTTCATCTTCATTTCTCTTTATCTTGCTTGCTTAAACGCGCTTTTAAACGATTACGTTTATTATATTTATATTTATTATATTATATTTAATAATTTAGAAATTTCTTAAGTAGCAAATATTAATTAGTCTCTTTAATAAGTCTTTAATATGCAGTCTCAATTAATAATTCGTTACTTCATCTTCATTTCTCTTTATCTTGCTTGCTTAAACGCGCTTTTAAACGATTACGTTTATTATATTTATATTTTTATCATACATTATTATATTTATTATATTATATTTAATAATTTAGAAATATACCTAGCAGCTGCAACAACTTTCGCAATTATTGTTCGATGGTAATTATGTAAATTGGAAAATCATTGTCATTCGTTTTATGTTGAACGAAGCTGAAATTTTACTCCATTTCTATTTAATAAACTTTCTCTTGATTTGATAATTTAGAGAAAATTCTTGCTGCATAGTTTCGTTACAACGTGAAATATAATATCAAGAAAAATATGAGGTAGATATTGCCTGTCTACGCTGCTGTTTTCATACTTCGATAGTCGTAAGGGTCGGATCGATAGTACCTACCTCGATACGATAATCGTCAGTTCGTTGAAAAGACCACCTTTGTGTAACGTGGACAAATTCGCGATAGGATCAAGATTGACGTTAAGTGACGTATACTGACGTTTGTACGAGACACAATCAGGACATAACGCGCTGGATGATTGCGTTTTACGTGCCACCGTGTAAAACTAGTACAGCTCTTCCAGTCTGCTTGACGTAATGAATATATTCTACCTTCGGTAATTCAGTCGTACGTCTATAACAATTGTTTCTGTGTTCGTTCCTGTTCGAAGGTAACACCGCATTCTCGATGTTTTGTACAATCGAAAATTTTAGGATGTTGTTGAATAAAATGAGGCGAAGAAATACAGTGGCTGCAAAAAGTATTCGAACGCCTCGAGTTTGGACAAATTATCGATCTTAGAACCGTTATAATTTCGTGAAAAAAAATCGCACGATAATAAACCTGGGCTCGTATTAAAGCTCGAAGCTTCTACTTTCGCTGTGCATCGTTCATTTTCGCGCGACATATTTCTGCATAACGTAGCAGGTGGAGAATTAGGGACAAGTTATTGCTCGAAAATGGTACGGATTGAAACGCCTGTAAAAACATTGGAAAATCTTTTCCGCGACCGATCTTAACACAGATTTAAAGATTAAAGCCTCCTCTTTAAAACGACTACTAAAATTTTGTTACACGATTTTTTTTAATCGCTTCATGCAAACTTTATGGCGAGGCAAACGAGGGTTTTGCAAGGCCGAACCTATACTAAGTTCTCCCTAATCGACGCTCAGCTTGTGCACATAAATGGACAATTTGGGAAGATTATTCGAGCCTTGCGGCTCGTTTTTATAGTTACCGATTGTCAAAAGCTATAAAAACGAGTCGCATCTGCTTTTCCCAAATTGTCCACTTTTGTGCGCAATCTGGATCAGGGAAAAATTATTGTACATCGTATAAAAGCACTTTAGGAACGGACGAACGACGAATGGTGTCAATAGAAGCTTCGAGCTTTAATGTAAGTCTATATAAGTATAATATAAGTCAATTTGGGAAGATTATTCGAGTCTTGCGGCTCGTTTTTATAGTTACAAATTGTCAAGAAATATAAAAACGAGCCGCGAGGTTCGAATAATCGCATCTCCTCCACCCAAATTGTCCATTTTCGTGGACAATCCGAGCGTCAATTAGAGAGACATTACTGTATTTCTTTCAACCGAGTGTGCCATGCGTAAATTCGCTGCTCCAGAATAAAAACTCAAGCTTCCCGAATTTGTAAAATTTCAGTAAACCAACCTCAGCGTCTCGCCTCGCTTCATAACGCAATCTTCGACAAAAGAGTGACAATAGAAGCTTCGAGCTTTAATATAGGTCTATATTTATCGTCGCAAGCCACTAGTTTTACAAAATTACAGCGGTTCAAATGTGAAGTATTTGTCGAAGATCGAAAGTTCGGGTTGTGTGGGCGAATACTTTTTGCAGCCGGTGTACTTCCGAGGGAAAAGCGGAACGATTGAAAACTGTAGAAAGGAAAATGGGAAAGACGTAGTCTGTGTTGGAACAGGTCTGATCGACGCTAATACGGCGGTAGTTCGAGAAAAGGGTACGCTGGCCGAGGTTTACGAGCCGAACGAGCTTTCCGACGGGGCGCCACGGCTTTACGTCGTCGTGTGTCACGCATCGTTAGAGCCGCAACGCCGTTATGAGACGTTTACGATAAGATATGTCACACCTTTCGCCCTTGACATCCCGCAGATTTACCGCTCCTGCCGAGAATATAACTAAAAGAGGGTTAGGAGAAGACCACCTAGCCGGTAATGGCGATATTAAAAAGGTGCCCTCGCTTCGGATGTCTCGGTACCGACGTGGAAATTTAACGATCCCCAGACAGTGTCCGTTCCTATTTTCCACCAGCTCTATGCAAAAACAGATTTACGAGAAATTAACCGAAAACATTCGTCGGAGTCGCGAGTAACGCGGATAGCGTGGATCGTCGGAAGAGACGAAATGAACTCCGAAGAGCAATTCTGTGCATAACAATGACTAACAGTGAAGCATCAACGAGCATCTGTTGTTCAAAGAGAAATATTTGCCGCGGCGTGGAAAAGTTTGTAACGCGTGAGCCAAATGCGTTGTCAAATATTCTACTGAAACACAATTAAAGATGGGTGGAAGATTATGGTGCGCAAATAACGGCGAAGATCGTGTAAATGTTTATGACAATGACGAATAACGCTTTAAGTTCCCGTTAAATGTATCAAACGTTCGGATTTGAATTAATTCATAATAATACAGAACAGTGCGACTAGAAGGCAACACAAATCCGTCTTATTTGTGAATCTAAAAAGAATTTTCGACGAATCATGTTATTAATATTAAATAATATTATATATTATTATATATATTATATATATAATATTAAATAATATTATTCGACAAATTAGTAAATAACGACAATCAACGTTCTCGCCCTCCTTTGTAGAACGCCGGAATATCACGGAGTGCCAGGACCAGTGCTAAATATTTACGGAATTCCATGAAATTGAATGGCGATCGATACTTCGCAATTTTCCCAAAAATGTATATTGTAACGGAACTTTTGGTTCGGGAACTATTAAGCGTACAAAAGTTCTTTGCTTTTTGTTTTAATCGAGAAGTATTGGCTTGTCGGAAAAATGTATTTCTGGCTAGAAATTGATTGTCCCAAATTGTTTTTCAGGGTGCGCAAACGAATTTTCGTTCTGCGAATCTCGAGGGCCGCGCGGGTATCGCGACGTAAAAATTCCGGAAAATGTATTACGCGTCTTCGAATACCGTCCTCCGACAAGGGGATAATTATTATCGTTGGATAGTTGTTAAGGTATTAATACGATTCGAAGCGTGAAGCTTTGCCGGAGGCGCGCCGTTTCGGGTAACAAGAATGTATGTACGTTTGCATCCGAGCCCTGCCGCCTTCGGATCATAGACTCGCAATCGGTAAACTGAGAACGCGTCCCTATTAGATTTCAAAAGACAATCGTATCTTGTTACCGGCAGCGACACGGAGTCGCGTCTAGTGAAATTTCACCGAGATATTTATCCGACAGTTTCGTTGAACCGTATCTTTTTTTTCTTTAAACGCTGTCCAATAAAGATCAAGGCACGCAAATAGCGCGAACGCGTTTCATAAAAAAAAAAGAGAAAAAAGACAGTAGAAGAACAAATGAAACTTTTAACACGAGATATCCCATGACCGATAACAGCTTCCGACCGCGGGACGAAGCCGGTGATCTTACGTGACAAGATAAGTTGGACAGAGTCAATTTTCTTTCTTTCCGAGACCCCGTTTTCGAGAAAATCAAGATTCAATATTTGCCGAGTACACGCGCGCTTCGTTAACCTGCTTTTCTAAATGCAGATCATAGAATCAATACAGGAAGCGAACGCTTTTAATTTATTATCTCGTACGGAATTATTTGTTTTAAACATTTTCACAGGAACGAAACGCCGCGTAGAGTCAAACACAAAAATGGAAGGCCATACATATTCGATATAGTTTAGAAAATATTAACAAAAAGGGCACTGTACGAGCTATAGTCGGTGCTCGGAATTAAGCGGCACGCAACACGGGGATCGCGAGGGCTACGCCTCCTGGCCCCCGTGCTCGCCTTTTTCGGCTGGGAGCACCTCGGGCGCGTGCGCTCGTTGCTTTATATGCGTGTGCAGCATTTAGGCGATCATTGGCCGATGAACTGGATGATTAAACGTTAAGAAAAAAAGGCATATTTAACACATTTAAACATATTTATACGAAGAGAAAGAAAATAAAGAAATATAAAAATCAAATATACCTGATTCGACAAATACAAAGTCCATTATACCCGGATTCGAAACGAAAGGCGCGATAATTAACCAGCAAATGAGCACCCCACGGTAACCGGCTCCACAAGCCTAAATACCTTAACGTTGTCAGAATTCGGAAAAATCCGTGACGGCGCGGTGGTAATCACGGACCGCTCGAATTTCGCGGCGAGTAGGGGGTGGCTCCTAATCACGATTCGGCGAGCGTTTTTATTAGCAGCGTAAGAATCAATGGAGATTAAGTGAGGTAGTAAAGCCGCGTATCGCGAGAACGTGATAAGCACGTCTGGCCAGTTGTTTACGAGAATGCGGGAACCGTGTAACGGTGTAGACCCCGTAAGGCAACGCCTGGTAGTTCGGCCTGAAACACCCCCCCTGATGGCTATAAAACTCCCCGGAAACCATGCGCAGTTCGTCCGGCTGTTCGCCGGTTCGCCCGTTCGCCCGTTCACTCGTCCGCCCGCTGTCACATACGCTCTTTCCCGCTTACCGGGAGTTACGAGGTTGTAATTTCAGTGAGGGCGTCTCTTTCGCCCCCTCCTGCTTTATCTTCTCGTCTCCGTGCACCCCTTCCGAGCCGCCGCCGCCGCCGCCGTCCGCCCCCGCAATGCCGGGCCACTCTACCCTAGCCTATATACAGGGTTCGCTTGTCTCTTGTCCCACGGCAGAGACACTGTCGGCGACAAAGCAGAAGTTACGAGCCTGGTAAACTCACAAAAGCTTTTTACAAAACTGTTAGCCGGTTCCGGGGACCCGCTACGGCGACAATAATTTGTAGTCACGAAGCGCTCGCTAGTCGAACGCGTCCTATCTTCTGGTATTCTCATAAGAACACTATCTCGTGATTTCCCCCTGTCGTTCGCGAAACCTCCGAGCCGCCTCCCCGGCTAAGAACAACCGAGTATCCGGACGTCGGATACCGTCGCCGCGCTCCCGGTGATGTCGCGCGTTCGTTCTACTTTGCATTCGCATCCGCGGGTCCAGTCGGATGTCGTTGGTCTTACCTCGCGGACAACCTCTTCTTCCTCGACGTTTAATCCTCCGGCCGTCGGCCACGTGGAACACGTACTCCAAATATTTCGCTGAGATCTCTCCCGGCGAAAGGAGGCTACATTTGAAGAATTTTAAATCTTGAGTGTTTTAACGTTCTTTCGCTTCTTTTTTCCTCTCTTCTATTTTTTTCTCTTTTTACGTTCCCTTTAATACGCTGCTTAGGTCGGCATAAAACTGGCCCGCGATTTCGTACGGAAAAATCGAAAACTCGACCGTTGTTGCGGGGCTAATTTTTCACAACGTGTACCAGAGTGCCTTGCGAAAGTGGAGGAAGATGCAAATGGTGTGAATCGACCGCTTGGCTCTTTATTAACCAGTTGTGATGGCTTTGAAACGTGTGTAAGTGTGTAATTATACTGTATGTGTTTGACTGTCTCTTTTTTTTTAATATAACACTTTTATAAAATATATAATTTAATAAAGAATACCACGGTGTACAGTAATGTCTCTCTAATTGTTGCCCAGATTGACCACAAAGACGGACAATTTGGGAAGAAGAGATACGATTATTCGAGCCTTGCGGTTTATTTTTATAGTTATAAATTATCCAGAATTATAATTATAGTTATAAATTGTCCACAATTATAATTATAGTTATAAATTGTCCAGAATTATAATTATAGTTATAAATTGTCCACAATTATAATTATAGTTATAAATTGTCCACAATTATAATTATACTTATAAATTGTTCACAATTATAATTATAGTTATAAATTGTCCACAATTATAATTATACTTATAAATTGTTCACAATTATAATTATAGTTATAAATTGTCCACAATTATAATTATACTTATAAATTGTCCACAATTATAATTATACTTATAAATTGTCCACAATTATAATTATAGTTATAAATTGTCCAAATTGTCCAATTTAGAGGACAATCTGAACATCAGTAAGGGAGACATTACTGTATATGCTTCTTAACCGGTCAGCTGTTTTAAAGATATCAATGAGATTTCAAGATCTCCGTTTTGTTAAATATATTCCCGTATTTTGTTATCTCTGCGTTACCTCTGCGGCGATTTTAGGAAGATATCGTCTCCAATCCGTTTTATTCTTGCTGAACAAATTGTGGGGTGTTAAAAGGGAATGTTTGTGCACCATTTATAGAATTTAGACAGGTACGAATCCGTCTCTGAGAACCTAATGACAGCACAAGCATACTATCTTTTTGATCGGCAGTGTGAAATCAATCTTCTTGCATTAGATAAGACGTGCGAAATATTGACGTTTCGCGTTAACGCAAATCACGTTCTCGTCATCTGTCATGCTGCAATCTGGTTTTCTTCGCGAACATATTCTCTAATCTAAAGGTAAACGCGTATTTACCTTCTTTATCTAATAAATGTCTCGACCTTAAGACGTTTATTTTACTGTCACATTCGACTTTCGACGATTTTGAACAATAGCTGGCTAAAAACGACCGAAAAACGACTAGCAAACGTTAAAATTGAATTGCAGTTCATATTTGTCAGAACGCTGTTTGCTCGAGTCTTACTCGAATCAAATTTTCATTGTTCCATATCGCCAACGATCAACCGCTAATCGTGACACCGTAAAGATGCTTCGCGACGATCCATGTTTCCGCGAGCTTTTTCGTTACATTGTCAATCGTAAAATAAACCAAACGATGTTTACCCGCGAACGAAGCTACCGGTCGCGTTGCATTTCTGGAAATAGCGGTAGGAAATGTATTTGTTATTCTTGGCGGCAAAAATCCAGAGGTCAATAAACGAAACACACAAAGAGAGAGAGAGAGAGAGGAATCTGCCGATGTTGCAGCTTAAAACGCGAAATGTTGCAAACGTAAATAAGCAAAAGTCACACCTGCGCGACCAACGTTTCTGTGACAGAAGACTTCCCGTGACGGAGATGCCGAAAATGGAGGCTGTCCAAACAGACTATTCCTTTGCGACAAAGGATGGAGGACGTGACAGTTTATACATAATGACTGTGTCCGAAGTCGAGCAGCTGTCGGTTCGAGCACAAGGCCGCGGAGAAGGCTAAAAACCATGTATATACCGAATGTCGCACGGGTGAATGCCGTGCCATTTGATGGTACAAACCCTGACGAATAGAGTTAATGTTAAAAGTGTCACTATGAAATATTCGAGTGTCGATTACGGAGGATAGGCGTGACGGGGCACCGGGGACTCGACAATACCTTTATATTAAGCACAAAAGAACGCTATAATTCAACCGAATTCATTGAACCTTTGTTCTATCTTTTCCAGAATGTTCCAGGAACCGGACCGAAACGGACCAAACATACCAGCATATGTATATACGCCTTCCCGTGAAACGAAAAGTCGAATTAATTTTCCGTACATTGTTGCTTCGAGTTGCAACGCACGGCGTGAATAATTCTTTCGTGGCTTTTTTCTTTTCTTTATTATTGTCGTTTCCAACTGCAACAGAGGCTCGAAGGGAGCCTTATTTGATCTTATTCGTTTGACCAGCGCCGAGAAATATTACTATTGTTAATAAATTAAATTAGAAAGCCTCTTTCCAAATTGTCCATTTTTGTTTACAAGCCGTGGGACAATCGGAGAGAATTACTGTAACTTTTTGTAGCAAAATATACGACGGAAGAAACCGGTAGGATTTTCGTTTCCGCAATGTTAATAACATTCTCTGTAATCTTCTCTATACGGTAATGTCTCTCTAACTGACGCTCAAATTGTGCCCCAAAAGGGACAATTTGCGAAGAAGAAATACGATTATTCCAGCCTTACAGTTCGCTTTTATAGTTGTTAGCAATTCATAACTATAATAATCGTATTTCTTCTTCCCAAATGATTCATTTTTGTGGACAATGTGAGCGATAGTTAGGGTGACTTTACTGTACTCTCTATAACACACTCTCTATACTATATTATTATAGTACTCTCTATACTATATATTATCTATACACACACTATATTATATACTATATTATTATAGTACTCTCTATACTATATTATACTATATTATAATACTCTCTATACTCTCTATACTATATTATATATTCTATATACTGTTGTAGTAAATATCACTAGAGATTTCCTTGCAATAAAAATTTTATTATAATTACCACAATTTTAAATTCTTAAAAATTTTATCACAATATCATAAGAATTTTATTACCGGTTTCTACCGGTAGGATCTAGTTTACCGTGCGATGTTATTGTTGTGGAACGGTTCCCGGGCTGACAGAGAAGAGAATCGTGATCCTTCCCGAAGGTGTTAAGCGGTTAAAGTTGTTTTCTCAGACAAATGGTACGGTAGCTCGAATGTTTCGACTGTTAGAACTAATGTCGCTTTAGAGCAGCGAAAACCAGGCCTGTGAACGGCGGCGGGCCCGTACACAAACACGAGCTTTACGGACGATGTTTGCATGGTCAGTTACCGCCGAATGCTACTGTATGCATAGGACTGTCGTCGGCGTCGACATGTGGATGGCGTAAATAAAGTAGCCGCAGGCGCTAACTCTGCTAAGTGTCCTCCCAATCTGTATGCGTTACCCATTAGTCTTTTGTGCCGGCCAGAGAACTGACAATCACGAAGTGGCCACCCTACGAAAGTCAAAGTTCTACGCGCGTGGTCCTAAACAAGCAATACCGATCCCGCGCCGTGGCTCTCCCCGTCGCTCGCACGAAACTGTTATTGCATAAGCGACTTCCACTTGCCAGCTCACATTGTAGTTTCAGCGTTAATGAATCTCAATTACCGTGCCACATTATCTTTTCACTGCTAACTAGAACTGTATTTTACACGACCCGTAAAAGACGATTATTAAACCTTTCGGGAGGACGAAGTCCCAATGCCAGAGGCGCGTAATTACTTAGGCGCGCAGAAGTAAATATTTCAAGCGGCATTCGAATTACAGAAATTGAAATTCTGTTCGGAGAAAGGTAAATGTGATAAAAAAGCTACGATATGGTGCAAACTAAATTGATTTTTAGAGATCTTTTCCTAGAAGCCTGGATTAAGAATATAACGCAAAAATGTGATGCAAAACCACGGTACACGGTAATGTCTCCCTTACCGACGCTCAGATTGTCCTCTAAATTGGACAATTTGCACAATTTATAACTATAATTATAATTGTGGTCAATTTATAACTATAATTATAATTGTGGACAATTTATAACTATAATTATAATTGTGGACAATTTATAAGTATAATTATAATTGTGGACAATTTATAACTATAATTATAATTGTGAACAATTTATAAGTATAATTATAATTGTGGACAATTTATAACTATAATTATAATTCTGGACAATTTATAACTATAATTATAATTGTGGACAATTTATAACTATAATTATAATTGTGGACAATTTATAACTATAATTACAATTGTGGACAATTTATAACTATAATTATAATTGTGGACAATTTATAAGTATAATTATAATTGTGGACAATTTATAACTATAATTATAATTGTGGACAATTTATAACTATAATTATAATTGTGGTCAATTTATAACTATAATTATAATTGTGGACAATTTATAACTATAATTATAATTGTGGACAATTTATAAGTGTAATTATAATTGTGGACAATTTATAACTATAATTATAATTGTGGACAATTTATAACTATAAAAATAAATCGCAAGGCTCGAATAATCGTATCTCTTCTTCCCAAATTGTCCATTTTTGTGCGCAATCTGGGCGTCAATTAGAGAGACATTACTGTACATTACACTGTACAGTAATGTCTCCCTAACTGACGCTCAGATTGCGCACAAAAATGGACAATTTGGGAAGAGGGGATACTATATAATATAACCTTGACAATTCGTAACTATAAAAACGAACAGTGAGGTTCAAATAATCGTATCAAATTATCCATTTTTGTGGACAATCTCAGCGTCAATTAGAGAGACATTACTGTAACCCTGTACAAATGTTATCCCACAAGTGGTCGCCAATTGCTATTAATCAAATGCTACGTTAAGTAAATTAAATTGAAAGGAAACAAATAAATTAATTAATTCTTCATTTGATTGCGGATCAATTTTGTTTTAGAAACGAAATGAACGAGACCTTCGTTTCTCGAGGAATTTACCGCATAAATATTTGAAATCCGCGATGGCCAGCCTGTTTTTCTAAGCTATTCCCGCATTCGCCGTTGGACAAAGCCTTCGTTCATTGTTGCCGAGCACGGTAGAGGACACGGCGAATTGATTGATTAACGAAATCGTTGGCCCCGCAACAAAGGAAGCCTAGCTCTCTCTCTTTTTTCGGCGAGTCCGCTTTTATTGGACGAAAATCTGACACAGTTTAAGAGAAAAGAAATACAATCGCGGTATCGTCGATGTCGATCAATCAACATTGCCGGTAGTGGATAGCTGCATAATATAGCGAAGGGGGTGGGGGATCAAGATGGATATTGGATTGTACGATGAAAGCAGCTCGTTAAATTAGTTTCTAATCTGTCCGATCTCTGAAAGCACCGAGTTTCAGGCCTCGTTCTCGTGCGTCTAATCATTAATCTCTGCCAGCAGATGTGCCGCCGTCATTGATTTAAATCAACGTACCGTTGGTTAACCCTTCCTAATCTAGTCTACACGTCTCGGCTGGCTTGATGTTTGATCTGATTGTCAGGACAACGTAACAAGATAACACATACCTGGCTACACAGAAGTGGAAGCGACGTGTTCCGCGTTCCCCGACTTTACGATTAGCTGCGAGGGAAAACGGGAAAAGAAAGAAATCCCCGTGTCCTCCGTTTTCTTGACACCGTCAACTTTCGTTCGGTGGCCCGGCGCTCGGCTCGAGATTGTTTCCCGCGCCAGAGACAAAAGTGTTTCTCTAATCCTACGGTCTCCGAATCCCGTCGAAATTCCTTCGCCTTTTAACATCAAGATTCCCGAGAAGCGGCGGACCAACGGAACAAGTGTATTCGATTACACGATTTCGTGACATACGCTGTTCAACCCTTTCTTGCCGTACTTCGACGAGCCCGACTCATCTAGTAATAATTATTTCTAGCAATAATTGTAGTAGCTTTTTAGTGATAGTAATTGGAATGAAATTCTAATCCCTTGTCAACGATATGTAAGCATATAATGGCACAGTAATTGGTTCTGCTGCCCCATCTGTGCTGCCTTCTGTCGATAAATACATGTAATCTAAAAATATAATATTAACAGGTTGACGACTGCTTAGATCGTGTATACTTTTCGACAAAGCTCTGTGCAAAAGCATCGAAGAAATAATCGCATATTTACAATTCTGGTTTCATTGGTTATGTCACACCAAATGAAGACGCGACGAACTCGAAACGAACGATACCATTCACCCCTAATTATTCTCATATTCGCAACGTTGCAAAGAAATTGTTCAAGAGACGGTTATAATATTTTAGGAGAAGGGGGAAGTAAACTATAACATATAGCAAATGATATTAAAAAGAAGTTATTAACTTCGATGGTTTCCTTATTCTCGTATCCTCGCATTCGGTACACTTATTCCTATATTCGCAGAGACGAAAAAACATTTTATTCTAATGAATTTAATTTTCGCACAAATATAAACTATTATATCAACACATCCGCATTACATCATAATTATTTATACTATAATTATTATTACATTACATATCCATCGTATTAAAATACAATGGAAAGCCTGAGCCGCCGCTACGCAACGAATCCAGTTCGTTAAAATTATTCAATTATTAATTCGCCGGAATAATTATCCGGATAACAATGTCCGACTGTGCGGCGGAAGTGATCGGTGCTGAAATAGCGCGAAATAACGGTGAACAAGATCAATGAGGTCGCGTGCAGCGAACTGGGGGGATAGTTAGCAAGGCTGGAGACTGTGTGGTTAAAATAGAGCAGGAAGAACTGGTCGCAAAGAGTCTCTCGGTGCTTCGAGCGGCACGGAGTGGCAACGAAAATCATCTTTCAGCGCGGCGCCGAAGAGAAAACGAGGATGGAAAGGGGGAGGGAACGGGATGACAGAGGAGCGACGATCTTTCGGCGAAAATTTCGGTACACGCTCTTTGCGGGGCTGCGGAGCCGTCCGTGGCTCGTGAGCGAACTTGGGACAGTAAATCAACCCCGAGAGTGAACTCTCGGCAGTGGCAAACAATGCGCGGCGTGACGAAGGCATTGTCGAGTTTACGCCCCACGGGGTGCTCTGTGGCTAACGTCCAGAGCTGAGTTCACTCACCATTATGGAAAGGGAAGGGAAGCCTGGAAGGTGGGGGCACCCCATCAATTACATGGGAAATTGCGCTCGCATTATTTATGTGCGTATACACGGACACGAGCTGCACTAGGCCACGCCATGCCACGCCACGCTATGCCACGCCACAGTTCTCTGCAGCGGTTATCGATGGCCCGACAAAGAGGACATAAATAACGCCTTTTGCACCGACACCACCGCGGCCCTAAGTGTGCGCCGGCAGACGAGGGTATACACAAGCGATCCACGATCGTGTGGAGGTGTATACACGTACGCGGAGCTGTCTTGTAATTTCTGAAGGATCTTTACTTTGACCGGGTTTCTTGCGAAACGCAAGACAACCATGCTTCATCGACGCGCATTCGCACCGTTCGATTTTTCGTCGGAGATACACTTTTTATTTTCTCTTTTTTTTAAGGAAACAGCGAGCCGATACGATCTAAATTTCTGCTCATATTTTACAGCGCAAGAAAATCAATTGCAGACGGTAATTTGCTGTTCGAAAGTGATACCGGAGTCGTGGAAATCTTGCGGTTCGGTTAAACCACCGACGGTCGTCGTCGCGTTGCTCTGTCAATTTACTTTTGCAACCGGTTTATTCTCGTCGATCGCGAGCGATCTTTTTAGCAGCCCTCTTGTAACAGATCAGCAATATATGAAATTCGTACGAATGGATCTTTTTCAGGCTTTCGTACAAGTCGCTGCGCCGATCACTCGTGTGTCCAATAACTTGGCTACACTGCTTCGCAGTGTTGCGCGTTGATAGTTTTTCGAGGATGATTCCTCCGGCGACCGCAAAACTCGCTGCGTTTGCCAAATCGATGATTGCACGCAGAGGGAACACCCAGTACGCGTGAGGTTCGTGCAGAAACACGTCCGAAACGCGACAAACTTAAGCTTCGCAAAGAAGCAGGATACGACTGAGGCCGGCGCGTCAAGATATAAGGGGGTAAAGGAGAAAAGCGAGACGGAGCAAGGAAGAAAGATGGATATACGGAGCTGCCGAGCGAGGCGACAGCTGTCGATTTCGTGCAGCCCTTGCACAGAATGCGCAAGCGGAATTGCAACGGACTACCCATAAATAACGCGCTCGTTTCTGGAGCATAGCGTTGGTGGGAAAGGGAAAGAGAAAGAGAGGGGGAGGGGGGAGAGGGAGACAGGAAGATAGCAAGAGAGAGGAAGAGAGAGAGAGAGAGCGAGAGAGAGAGAGAAAAAGAGAAGAAGAGAGCGAGGAAGAGAGAGAAAAGAAAATATAGAGAGAGCAAGAGAGGAGGAAGAGAGAGAGAAGAAAATATAGAGAGAGCAAGAGAGGAGGAAGAGAGCGAGAGAGAGAGAAAGAGAAGAAGAGAGCGAGAAAGAGAGAGAAAGAAGAAAATATAGAGAGAGCAAGAGAGGAGGAAGAGAGCGAGAGAGAGAGAAAGAGAAGAAGAGAGCGAGAAAGAGAGAGAAAGAAGAAAATATAGAGAGAGCAAGAGAGAAGGAAGAGAGCGAGAGAGAAGAAAATATAGAGAGAGCAAGAGAGAAGGAAGAGAGCGAGAGAGAAGAAAATATAGAGAGAGCAAGAGAGAAGGAAGAGAGCGAGAGAGAGAAAAAGAGAAGAAGAGAGCGAGGAAGAGAGAGAAAAAAAGATAGAGAGAGCGAGAGAGGAATAAGAGAGCGAGAGAGAGAGAAAAGAAAATAGAGAGAGAAAAAGATAGAAGAAAAAAAGAATCAGAATAGA
Organism: Megalopta genalis; assembly: GCF_051020955.1. Lineage (NCBI taxonomy): Eukaryota > Metazoa > Arthropoda > Insecta > Hymenoptera > Halictidae > Megalopta > Megalopta genalis. The sequence goes on from NC_135018.1 coordinate 1,075,095, forward strand.
AGACAGGAAGCGCGGTGGGGGCAAGTCACGAATATTAGTGAGTCCCCAGCGCCATCGTACGCGACGGGTTCGTGCCCGTCGACGACATGGCCGGATTAGTTCATTAGCTGTACGTTATACTAATCGTGTTTACGCTTCGTCTGATCGATGTGCGGTGAACGGAGGGTGATTATCTACTCTCGACTAGCTTCCTGCGGAGACACGTGAGAAATCACGAGAACGATGAAAATCCGGTTGGCACGTTTCGGAAATGGAGTTCTTCGAAGGATATGGATGCGATACGGTATCGATAGTTTCAATATCGATACAGCAAGTTCTCTCCAATTGTTCCTCAGCTTGTATACAAAAATGGACAATTTTTGATGAGAAGAGATTCCGATTATTCGATTCTTACGGTTCGCTTTTGTAGTCGTCGATTATAATCGTTTCTCCTGTTCTCAAATTGTCCATTTTTTTGTCTACAAGCTGACGGACAATTGGAGAGAATTTACTGAATTTTGCATCGATATTTAATATAATCATCGAAATCCCATTGTTAGAAATAACGTCGACTGGAATAATTGTGCTTATTATTTCATAATTATATTATTTATTTCATTACTGTTAGGCTACATAATTTTTACCTATATTTAACTCGCATACAAATTTTAACTGAATGACGAATATGTATAATAATAATAATAATAATAATAATAATAATAATAGTATGTAGAATTTTGTAAAATCGTACAAGAAAATATTTGGTAACTCTTGGCTCTGAGAGTTCCTGGATTTCTCGAAATTATTGCACTAATACCACGCACAAATGAGAATTATCCGAATATCAATAGAGGCTATAAAATACGATAAATCTACGATAAACAATAACGAGGAGAGCGTAAAATCCTTAATGACTTTTTCAACTGAAAAACGCGAGAGTCGGCGCGGTCGACGAGATGGCCGTGTATCATGCATCAAAATGGCGGATGATACCACTGTTGTGTGCAAAGATTAAACAGCAACCTTCGGACCGACACTCGGAACAGGTATAAACCGAGTGTAATCCCGGCGGGCGTACAAACACGCGAGAATTATAATAAAAGAGCACATAGTAGACAAAGGATGAGGGATCCGCGTTTTGATAATCACTCTTATCGGAGATATGCTTTTTAGCTGGAAGTAGAAGAAGAAGAAGTAGAAGAAGAAGAAGTTACAAACTGCCGACGCTATATTCTTATCTTATCTTTGCGGTGGAGATGATGGCGAAGTGGTTGTTATATACGAGTAGTTTTCATGGAAGAGCATTAGCGGCGTTATTAGCGCTAGTTAGAGGATACGCTTTGGTGAGAGATGAGAGTGCTATATAATTATTCGTGTCTTCCCTCCCCAGTCTACGCGGACGAGGACAACATGTTTACGTGGCGCCGACCAAAGAAGCCAATGACTATGTTCCGCCATCTAGGACACAGTGGATGGGTGTGAGAGCGTGTTCCGACATACGATTTTAACAAAGCCCTGTTAATTTATAATAATGACGCGCCGAGGTTTGCTTCGAACGTTATAATAACAGCTGTTACCTTTTCGTTATCATCGTACACGCGCTTGATATTTATGTAACACGCGTTAGCGCCAGAAAAAACAGCGAAATCGCGTTGCGCGTCTTTTATTTTGCAATCGCGGAAACGATAAAAGTACCTGAGGAAACTTTGTGGGAAATTATTAAGCAGATTCTTCGTACAATTTAAGTCGCGCCCAAACTTAACGAATGTGCTCCAACAATTGAGCCGTTTATTTTCAAAGTGGCATAAGTCACTCTTTTTTTGAATGAAAAGATACCGTTCAGTTGTAATTAGTGTTACAATTAACTCGATTTTTTTGAAAAAGTGACTTATGCCACTTGCAAAATAAACGGCTCAATTGTCGAAATAACAAGTAAAGAAAATTTGGACGACTTCCCTGATTCGGAACGATTCGAAATTATTACCGTCCGCGTCTTAAGTTGCAGCTCGGTTCTTGCTTCTTTCTTTCTTTTTTGCGTTTCGTCGGCGAATTTATAATTGTCAACCGCGAAAATCGTTCGTCGCGCACCCTTCGTTTCGTCCGCGTCGAAATAAAGGATGAAATTCGAACGCGGTTAACGTCCGTAAAAAAGAAGCGGATCGTGAATTGCCGTTTAAAATGACGGATCAAATTAACTTACCTAATAACGCGCGGTTCCCGTGATCAATACGAATATTATGTAAATCAAGTTGTCCGCGTCGCACGTGTACGCGGCGCAATCATATAATTCGGTGAATAGTAATGAAGGGAAGTAACACTCGAATTTCCATGAAACAATTGATATGCGTTTCGATGCAGCATGAACCTATCCGCGTCTGCGGTCCATATACGACTGCCATTACCGCCACAATCTATTCCAGCCGAATTTATTAATCGTTACAATATGCATTCGAGCCCGCAAGTTACGCGCGCATTTAAAATGCATCTGCGGTAGATTTATTCCGCAGACAATTTCCACGGGCGCACGATGTTTAATTGAAGCATCGCGGATAATCTAATTTTCACTTTTCTTTGACCTTTCGACCTGTCGCGAATCGACGGACGCGCGTCAGCTTTCGCAAATATGTTCGAATCAAATAGAAATGTTTTTCTCGCAAGGTTTATTCGGATCGCGTTCGCACGGAAACGCATCGTTCAATGTCAGTTTAACGCCTACCTCTTCACTTTTCCTCCAATCGCATTTCTCCGGCAAGGAAAGCTTCCTGATAGGCTGACAAGAGGACAAATTAAGTCACTCGAGACTGAATATATTTAATATTATTATAATTATAATAATATTATAATATTTTTAATCATAATAACATATATTATTTACTATGGTATATAATAATATTTAGATTATTAATTATACTATTATATACATATATATAATATTTATATTATTATAATGATAATGAAATGAAATAGCGTATAACACCGTTGAAATAACGTTATTTGAAGTATCATTTTAAATAATATCTTATTTAATTTCATAATTATTTCAAACAATTATTAATATGATAATTGTGGAACGCTTCGTGGAAAGTAATAGCAAAATTAAAGGAAAGCATTTTAGTCGTTGTCTAGTATACTACCCTGTCATCTAAAAAAGATCCAAGTGATTTAGTGTAATTTTTAAAATATTACTGCGTTTCAAAAATCTGTGCGAATACTTTTTCTTCATCCACTGTCTACAGTTTTAGCATGGGCAATAAAGCTTAATGGTCTCTGAAATTTAGTTTGTGCAGATAACGTGACTCATTTTTCCAAAGTGAACGCTTCGGGATCCTTCTACTTTTTTTCACACATAGCTACGATTATCCAACGAAATTGCATTTACAACAACGTTGTAATATGAAAGTACCCTATGCAGCAGTCGTAAAACCAAAAACCTCCTCGTCCGAATGATAAATATCGCTCAAGGCCGAATGATAAATATCGCTCAAGGTCGAATTTTTGAGTTCTACTGCTTAATTACCAGTACCCACATTCGTTCATGGCCGACAATCGGAAGACTTGCTGGGCTATTTAGCACACTTCCGATGTTTACTGTTGTGGCGAGGAAGATGGCAGACGAACCTTTCATAATTCATACCTGCGCGAGATTTCACTGCGAGAAGTATTTTATGGGAACCCTCAGACCTATCGGGTCCTTCTCCTGGTGAAAGTACCGTCGTAAACGCCAAAGCACAATAGCTGCCCCAGATTATGGTCGTATTACCTGGTCTAATTATTGCCTTTTTTCGTCAATGACTTGCTCGATTATTTTAATTTTATATTTACGAATGCGACGTTATGGAACGAATACGCAAAAAGTTTTTTTAGATTGCAGTTGATCGGGATGATAAGAAAGTTAAAAAACGAGTTTTCTGCCATTCCATGTAATAGCAAAATTAAAGGAAAGCATTTTAGACATTGTTATACTAGTCCCTCTCTCATCTAAAAACAATTTCAAGTCACTTGGCGTAGTTTTAAAAAAGTTGTCGCGTTTCAAAAGGTATGTTTTCTTTACCCCCTGTACACGAGATCAACAGATAAAATTGATCTATTGTGATTAACATTTTATCTGTTGATCCTGATTTTTAATCCTTTATTCCAATAGTCTATTTCAGATTTATTTTCTTTTTATCGTGTTATTATTATGGCTAAGAATAAAATATCGTGGATGCGTTTATCTGGATTCAACATGAAACGAGCTAAATGTTTATAGTTGAATTCTATGCGCAAATAAGTCAGTGCTTCAAATTATTTTTTAGAAATTCATTCTCTTTTTTTATTCTTAAAATGTTAATCACAATAGATCAATTTTAAGATTAAAAGAAGAGAATGAATTTCTAAAAAATAATTTGAAGCACCGACTTATTTGCGCATAGAATTCAACTATAAACATTTAGCTCGTTTCATGTTGAATCCAGATAAACGCATCCACGATATTTTATTCTTAGCCATAATAATAACACGATAAAAAGAAAATAAATCGGAAATAGACTATTGGAATAAAGGATTAAAAATCAGGTTTATCATGTGTGACAACCCAACGAGAAGAGAATAGAAGAAACGAAGAAAAGGAATCTGCGGAAAGGGACGGAGAGGGGAATGCGACTCACGGTTGGGCAGGTTGAAGTAGGAGTTGCAGGGGCACCCTCGCACAAGTTGACACGTGGTTGGTCGGGTCGCTTGCACTCGGCAAAAGTGTCGGTGCAGCGCGTACCGACAGCGACCACCGTGTCTCGAACATCACCGACTCCATTGCCGTCGTCGCCGACACCGCTGCGTCGCCTTCAGCTCTTCCGCTCGTATTGGTTAGTCCCCGCTGGCTCTTCGTGTTCGTCCTTTTTCCTGCCACACAATCACACCGCGAATGCAGTATCAGAATAGAATCTTTTCTGTGCGAGTTTTCGCGCACCTCGACTTAAATATTTGTTCTCGGACAGTGCTTAACTCTCTTTTGCGTATTCGGATCATTTTCGACCCGATTATGTATTTTGTTTATTTAATATTTCTATTTTGTTACAACGAAACCCGAGAACGACGCCTCTTCGGTTCTTCGGGATACGAACATCCTCTGCATAGAGACATTTAAGTTTTATTTTATTTTCTTGTCTGACTTTAAAATTATATACAACAAATATAACAAATGGTTGAAATAAATATGGTACTTGGACTGTGCAGTTAAATTGATAATAATTAGTTTCCTGTAATCGATAACAATTCTTGGTTTAAATAAAGAATTTCTCATCTTTGTTATTGTGGACAATTTTCAATTTTCTATCACGTCGAAAATATTTGTAATATTTATTTATATTATACTTACTATTATAATAATAATAATAATTATTATTATTATTACTATTATTATTACTTATTACTATTATACTTATAACTATTTTCATTTCTATATCTATGTGCAAGAGAATAGAATAGTCTATATCCTTTATTCAAAGGGTATTTTCACCCTTAAATGTTTCAAAGTTAAAAGGAAACGGTACTTTCAGCTTACCAAACACATGTAATCACATTCCTCGTTTTCATCAGTTCTCCAAAAGCTGCAGCAGGGTTAGAAGCACCTTCAGGTTCGAACGGGCCACAATCTGGAATCGGTAGTTTATTTGTAGATACACGCGCCGAGATTATGCAAGTGACAAATAATATTGTTGTAAGAGAGTGACGTCTTAAAGTGCAACGTTATTTATTATTTAATATATTTAATATATTATATTTATTATTTAATCAACATGCAATGTCCGACAAGGGTTAAAATTGTATTCTTCAAATTTTCAGTACACACCGAAACAAAGGAGTTGCAGAAACTATATAACCATTATACATAATATTTACAGTATATTTACAATACCTTTACAATATCTCTACAATATCCTACCAATTCCAATAACTGTACGACACACTGTCAACGTACACATTCTCAACAACTTCAAAATCGAAGATAGGGTTATGTCCCAATTTCCCGCCCTCGACAATCGAACATCAAATGTCTGGAACGTCTTTCGAAATTACAAGTACGTATTGCCAGCATTACTTACGTATTTCGTTCACTTCGATGCCACGTGGATGATTGTATCTTCGCCTCGAGAGAACGTCCCGAAGCCGTATTTACAGGTACACGCGGTTAAACAATAAGGCACTAGGTACTGTACTCGATCTTCCCCGGCTCTTCTCGTACCAGAACATATCGAGTATCTGCATACCTCTATGTGGATCGAACGGAACTGTGACCGTTACCGACCGAGCCGCTAGAGGGGTAAGCTTCGAAAGAGAGCGCGCCGCGGCGCGGCACGGCGGGGTGAGTCAGCTGAACGTTCATCGACGGTGGGCCGGTGGTGGGAGTCGGCGGGGCGGCTCAGCCGACGGAACAGTGTGTGAACCTAGTCAGTCGCGATTCGAAGTCGGCCGCGTGTATCGAGTGTTTTGTGTTGTGTAATGCGTATCGTGTACTCCCCTTTTTTCATTTTCCTCGACGTCCTCGTGCATTGTGCTCCCAGTACGTTCGGGAATAGTTGTGTGCGCAAGAGAGAACGCAGCTGAAAAAGGCCGCTTAAATGGCTTCGTTTAGGTGCGCCTTCGTCGTTTCGTTGCAACGGATATAAAAGGAGGAAGAGCCACGGGAAAAGTGTTCGCCAGGATTCGTCCGGGGGGTTTTATTTACCGTTCCTCGGCGGTCTGTCGCGTGTGATCAGAAGTGTGTTGGTCCGTTCAAACGGAGAATCGTGCGGAACAGAGAAGGGAAGGCGAACATCTTTCTACGATGCTTACTTCCAGCGCGAATCAGTACCTCCGTCCGGAATACCTTACGCCGCTGCCTACGACGGTTAGTGTTTGTGTTTCCCGTAGCTTTTGCTTGATTATTCTTTCTCGCCATCGCCGCGAGCACGGCGCGATGATTTAGTGCGCCCCCGTTTACAAACACTCGGGACGCGCTCGAAATCTTTCGACTTGTTCTTATGCATTACGGAAGTGCATTTCTACGCCGGGAACAGTTTTCCGTAATCGAGAAAAGAAATTTCGTTTTACCGTTTATTTTTAAACCGAATACGGCGCCGCGAATAACTGTTCGATCTTATCGTTTTTTGATTTACGAATTTAGCAAACGGTGAAATATGGAACTGGATAAATAAACTTAAAATAATGGACCGCGGTATTTTTTTTATAGAGAGATAGTTTTATAGAGACTATGATCACCTATAAGTTAATGGTAAAATATTTTCGATCGGTTACACGGATTTATAATAAAAAATATGTTATTATTATATATTATTATTATAATATATTATTTTATAGAACAAAGAGATGAGTTTTCTTTTCTCAAGTTAAAGAATTTTTTGCTCGATCTGTACGGGTCGAAAAGTAGGACTAAACGCGGAGCAATTTCGAGTTGATTTGTCGAAATTGGCCGGTAAAATGTAGAACAATTAAAGTTTGACGGTACAGTATCAACGTAATAATAGCCTGCAATCGGGTCGTTATTAAACCCGATATGAAATAAATACCGCGAAGGACAATCGTTTCGACGGGCCCATTAATTGCGGCTGTCGGCGTTTCGTTAATCTCGACGGGAATGCATTTCACGTCTTACGCTTTAACTCCTGTAAACTATTTTGAGGACAGCGAGTGCTGGCAGCGTTTCTGCTCGAACGTACACTGATTTACGAGCGTTGTAAATCAAAACCTGATTCGGTAATACAATGCTGTGAGGATAGCGGTGCTCCGGTAAAATATTATTTCAAATACTAAATAGTTTGTTCTACTTTAGACCCGCGGTGTAATAATTTCAGACTGAAAATATATCTTATCTTCGGCGGCGGCTTTTTCGAAATCGTATTAAAAACATTTTATTTCTGTAACACTGAAATAAACGTTCGAAGCAATTCTACTCGAAATCAATTTGTTATGTCGTGAAGTATTTCGAGAAGATATTCGAAATGCATGATCGAAGCGCGTAAGTTTATGCTTCCGGTTGTTGAAATAAGTATACTTTATTTTTTTTATAATAATAAAATAAATAAATAAATAATATTTCACTCGAAGTTAATAGCATCTGATTTATTAAGGGTGCGTTGAACGTGTTCGCATAAAGATCGAATTCCTTTTTTATTTTTTGTTGTGATTTTAGTAAAAATCAGTCCGTCGACCATGGGAATTCGGAAATGTTTATATCTTTTAGGTATAAAAACATAGATTTGATGGAAAATTAGGAAAAGATAGAAAATTTGCTTGGAACCTCGAGACCCATTGTGCCGGCGGTAGGCTAAAACGGTCGTCACCTTAGCTGGAATTCAGCGTAGGAACAATAGTGAAATTATTGAAGAATATATACAATATAAAAGGTGAGGTAAAGTATGGGAATTAGTTTATAGTAACAGTGTCTAGATTTACACCAAAGGAAAAATCAATCGATTTGCTCTGACAATAAATAATTTAAAGGATGCAAAATACTAACAGTATATGGATTTGCGTGATAATAATAATAATAAATATTTTATAAATATAATAAATATTTTCAATAGAATTCTAAGTTAGCGTAAATTTCATGACACTGCAAATTTTATACATTCATATCTTAACAACGTTACTGAGAAGTTCCGTTTTGTTTTTGATGTAATAATTTAATAGGAGACAATTTTTACTACGGTAAAAATATTCAAAAATATTTGTTATTCGAAATAACATTAAAGGCGCAGTAACATTTTTTGAGACTTCATGAAAAATATTGTTAAACGGAGGAAGAGACTAACTAATTTCTTTTTTAGTTTAAAAATTTCCAAAACTTTTTAGCAAGACTTTTATTGGCATACTTTTACACTGCAAATGAAGCTACTATAAACTGATCCAATAATAGGAATCGAGGCAGCTCCGTAATTTTTCAACGGAAACATAAATACAATTTTGGACACCAGGAAATGAGTATCTGATATCTAATTAATCGATTGCTTCATAATTGCTTACCGTATACACCGCGAACAGGAAGACTTGTTGAGATCGCTATGGATAATAAACCACGTCGTTTGTGGCATCATTATCAAGTAAATATGCAGTGCGCCCATGGTATTCCCGTGCATCCCCTTTAGGAAACGGGGCAAGAGCATGCGTAGTGTTTCGATTGGTATCACGAGCATAAAGCAACAAGTAATTGACACTATTATCAAATATCTTGTTACGAAAACCGAGTAGAATTTTATCGTGAACGCTGGTGAAACCTTTGCAACATCGTCGCAGCAGAATTGCCGTTGGTATCGCGCAATGTAAGATAGGATCAATAGTGTCAATAAGTAATCTAGCATTTGCAATATGGCAACCGATGAAATAACACATTGTACAGATTGTAGATCAGCTTCACCCGAGATATAGGTATCCAAATTCTTCTGTATTTTTTTATCCAACAGAGATTTGTGAACGAGTCTTGCATAAGTTCCACGTACTGTAATTAATGAGTTATTACGTATGGTTAATTTAATAAAGGGATGAAATAACATAGTGTATAGATTGGAGATCAGCTTCGCCCGAGATACAGGTATCCAAATTCTTCTGTATTTTTTTATCCAACAGAGATTTGTGAACGAGTCTTGCATAAGTTCCACGTACTCTAATTAATGAGTTATTACGTATGGTTAATTTAATAAAGGGATGAAATAACATATTGTATAGATTGTAGATCAGCTTCGCCCGAGATATAGGTATCCAAATTCTTCTGTATTTTTTTATCCAACAGAGATTTGTGAACGAGTCTTGCATAAGTTCCACGTACTGTAATTAATGAGTTATTACGTATGGTTAATTTAATAAAGGGATGAAATAACATAGTGTATAGATTGGAGATCAGCTTCGCCCGAGATACAGGTATCCAAATTCTTCTGTATTTTTTTATCCAACAGAGATTTGTGAACGAGTCTTGCATAAGTTCCACGTACTCTAATTAATGAGTTATTACGTATGGTTAATTTAATAAAGGGATGAAATAACATATTATATAGATTGTAGATCAGCTTCGCCCGAGATATAGGTATCCAAATTCTTCTGTATTTTTTTATCCAACAGAGATTTGTGAACGAGTCTTGCATAAGTTCCACGTACTCTAATTAATGAGTTATTACGTATGGTTAATTTAATAAAGGGATGAAATAACATATTGTATAGATTGTAGATCAGCTTCGCCCGAGATATAGGTATGCAAATTCTTCTGTATTTTTTTATCCAACAGAGATTTGTGAACGAGTCTTGCATAAGTTCCACGTACTGTAATTAATGAGTTATTACGTATGGTTAATTTAATAAAGGGATGAAATAATATATTGTATAGATTGTAGATCAGCTTCACCCGAGATATAGGTATGCAAATTCTTCTGTATTTTTTTATCCAACAGAGATTTGTGAACGAGTCTTGCATAAGTTCCACGTACTGTAATTAATGAGTTATTACGTATGGTTAATTTAATAAAGGGATGAAATAACATATTGTATAGATTGTAGATCAGCTTCACCCGAGATATAGGTATGCAAATTCTTCTGTATTTTTTTATCCAACAGAGATTTGTGAACGAGTCTTGCATAAGTTCCACGTACTGTAATTAATGAGTTATTACGTATGGTTAATTTAATAAAGGGATGAAATAACATATTGTATAGATTGGAGATCAGCTTCGCCCGAGATACAGGTATCCAAATTCTTCTGTATTTTTTTATCCAACAGAGATTTGTGAACGAGTCTTGCATAAGTTCCACGTACTGTAATTAATGAGTTTATTACGTATGGTTAATTTAATAAAGCGATGAAATAACACATTGTATAGATTGTAGATCAGCTTCGCCCGAGATATAGGTATCCAAATTCTTCTGTATTTTTTTATCCAACAGAGATTTGTGTGAACGAGTCTTGCATAAGTTGCACGTACTGTAATTAATGAGTTATTACGTATGGTTAATTTAATAAAGGGATGAAATAACATATTGTATAGATTGTAGATCAGCTTCGCCCGAGATACAGGTATCCAAATTCTTCTGTATTTTTTTATCCAACAGAGATTTGTGAACGAGTTTTGCATAAGTTCCACGTACTGTAATTAATGTGTTATTACGTATGGTTAATTTAATAAAGCGATGAAATAACACATTGTATAAATTGTAGATCAGCTTCACCCGAGATATAGGTACCTAAATTCTTCTGTTTTTTTTTTATCCAACAGAAATTTGTGAACGAGTCTTGCATAAGTTCCACGTAGTGTAATTAATGAGTCATTACGTATGGTTAATTTAAAATTAAAATAAAGGAAGAATAGAACGTCAAGGAACATAAATTTTACCAAGGCAGTCGATATTTCCAGTTATCTTTTTACACGATGACCTATTAAAACATTCTTAACAGTATGATTAGTGCAATCTGAATTGAAGACCACATTTCCACGAGTAACATTATAATTTTGCAGATAGCGGAGAATAATTTATAACATAAAAAAAGCACCATTAGGTAACCAATTAGTTATGTTACATCGTGTTAACATTGAAAATTTGTATGCCTGAGATTGAGATCGTATATCGTAGCAATTAATTAAAGTAATACGATCAAGAAATCGTAAAAATAACATTATTAAAAATTGATTTCGAAAAGTTTTATATTACGTATACTCCAAAATTTTGTATGTAAATAAAATAAACCTTCATTTATAGGTATTGAAATTCTTCGAGCAAATAAATAAACCAATGCGATCAAACATTGAATAATTTATTACAGACCTATGAAATTGACTTATAATAATCCAATTTGAATCCAATTTTGATCTAAGCAAGTATACGTAGTATACTTAGCATATATAGTAAATACGTAGTATTTATGGATAAATAAATCAAAGCGATCAAACATTGAATAATTTATTACAGACTTATGAAATTGACTTATAATAATCCAATTTGAATCCAATTTTGATTCTAATTTTTTCTTTCTTTCTATTTTATTCCTTTCTATTTTTATTTTAAAATCGCATCGTTGTTGAATTCGGATCTCGCCTAACGCGATTCAAGCATGAAAATCGTTCGCGAGAAATCCGCAACGACAGAAAAGAGATCCGTCCGGCATCGACCAATGTACGATGCGGCAGAAAAAGGGGGGGGGGGGAGAACAAGTATTCTTCGTCGCAATAAAAGTTAGCAAGGCGATGAAAAGACGGAGGACGGCGCATTAACGGATTAAAATATTATGCCGGAACGTTCCGTTAACTTCTGCGGGGGCAATTAACATACAGCTTTAACCGTAATTTCGTAATAGCCTGTTGCAATTCACGGCATTAATATCTGTCGGCGTCGCGCCGTTAGCAAAAGCAACCGTAAACGGCCGGATAGTTGCACGAACGTTGTATTTTAATTACATGAAACATCTGTTCGACGAACGTATCAGCCGCGAGAAATATTGTTCCTCTGTACGCTAATTATACCGACTGCATCATCCACGGGTTGCTTCGACGCGATTGCTCGATCGGCGCCAATATTAAATTATCACGGACATTTCTCAACGGCGATAGGCGGGCCTCTGCCCAAGACTATGTATTAATTATCGTCGATGTTTCTACGGTTTCTCGTTTCCTCGCGATCGTTATTTACCCTTTATCGCAAGGATCGCTGGATTTGCGTAATCCGCGAGGCGATTATATATTCTCGAAACGTTTTATTAGATCAGTTTCAATATGCAACGAGCGCGCCGATTGTAACAGGAACCCGTTAAATGTTCATAGCCGGCCACCGACGGCATCCATTTGACAAGTTTCAGCCGGTGTAACGCGAAACTTATTTCGCATAAATTTCTTACGCCAGTCACGTTTGATTTTATAGGGTACGATCCAAAAGACGGGACGCGATAATCCTGGGGAATTTGAAATGCCTTCGAAGCACGATTTATTATGGCCAATTAGAGATACGTACGTCGCTAAGAAATGATCTCTGTGCAAGATAGTTTTGCCGCGTTTTATATTTTGTCAGCAACCTCGCGTTTTAGAAACACACACCGAGCATTGCTTGCTCGCACACATGCGTCGCATTTTCGTGAAACGTTTTAGTCGATTTTATGCTCGATACGATATGAATTTGCGTGATGAAATACGAGAAAGTGGCTACGTTTATCGATCCGTTTGAAATATTGATCGTATTTATGTTTTTCTCTAAATAGAATAACAAACTTGTCGAATATTTTAATGTGTTCATCAGAGTGGTAATGAAGTTGTTCCAGTTTCGCTCGTGATTTATCACGAGCACGAGCTTTTTTCTTTTACATTCGAGTACGATTTATTCAACATTTCGGTAGCTGGAGCTATAATGTTACAACGACAAACTAAAATGAATTCGTATATTATACTGTCACCGATGAAAATAAGAGAGTCTTAAAAGTATATTAGCCTTCTCACACGAATAAGCTCTTTTTAAAGAAACTAACAAATTTCTAGTAGCAGTAGTAGTTATATATAATATTTATTCGTCCAGTACATGCGTATAGAGATTTTTAAATTCACATAACTGTTCTTAGTCCCACGTGTTACAAGTATATTAGTCTCCTCACGCGAATAATCTCTCAACTTTTTAAGAAACTAACAAATTTCTATTATAGCAGTAATAATATAAATAATATAATAATAATAATATAATGTAATATAATAATAATATAATAAATAATATATAGCAGTAATAATAAAATAATTATAGCAATAAGTAATATTTTAAGTCGCTATATTTAAGGGTTTGCGTTTTAACACGTTTAAAAATATGAATGCTAACTTTCGAGAAGATTTACTTGTATTTGTTATCTCAGGATATATATTGATATATCTATTGATAATAAAATATATATTGATATATCTATTGATAATAAAATATATATTGATATATCTATTGATAATACAATATATATTGATATATCTCAGTATAAATAATTTCGTATAAACATTAAAAAATCACCACTTTTCATTACGGTAAAGTGACTTATGCCACTTTCAAAATAAACGGCTCATATAAACATAGAGGATTTCAAATTCACATAACTGTTCCTAGTCCTACCTATTACACAGCTTTTGCACATTTCCGGTCGACTCAGCGTTACAAACGTGAATAACACCGCTGCAAAATTAAATAACCAAATAAAGCCTGATAAATAATAGCAACAATATCGCGAGAAATTTATATTCAGTTTAATACCGCAAAAACAGCAAATTGCTCGCGTATTTACAAAATTGTATTTCGCTCGAACGCGCATGTAGCCGTCGGCCGGGCTATTCTCGGTCTGTATATCTGAATAATGACTACGCTCGGATCTTAAAACTTTCATCCGAAAAGATCCGCAAATATTTTATCGCGGCGAATTGCCCGGAGATATTTCTGGGTCGGCACGTCCGAGACATTCGTGGCCGTGTAACCGTGTCGACGAACGTGTTCCGACGAATCCCACGAAATATTGTCACGGCTGTACCAACAAAGTTACGCTCACTGTCATCCGGTTCTTCGGGGGCACGTCGAACCGCGACGACGACAACGACGGTGGTCATCTAAATACAGATTTTCGTTAACGCGTTTATTCTGGTTGCAGTTGGACGCGAAGAAGAGTCCCCTCGCCCTGCTCGCCCAAACCTGCAGCCAAATAGGAGCCGACACGCCGTCCAATAAATCTCTGCTAGGCTCGCTGGAGAAGCCGTCGAGTAACAAATCGTCGAAGTCGGATCAATCGCGCGAGAAATCGTCGCCGGTGGTCGCGGCTACGTCGACGGAATCGGGCAAGACCAATTTCAAGCCGTACGAGTCGTGCCTGGGCCGGGAGAAGGCGGCCAGCCCGGCGGACGAGCAGAGGTCAGCATCTAGTCACTCGACGTCGGGACGATCGAGAACACCCGGTAGCGGCAATAAACGATGCCCGAGTAATCAGAGCGCCTCGTCGGTCCGGGCGGTGACGCCGCAAGGTCGTAGAACCGCGACGCCGAACGGCGAAATCATCGCCCGAGAATCGCCCGCGTCGAGGACGTCGACGGCGAACATGTCGTCGTCGCAGCTCGAGTCCGGTTCTTCGTCTCAGCCGGTGGTAGTCAGCAGCCCGTCGTTACAGGCGAAACCGTCGTACAGCCCCGCGGGCGTTCTGGCGATGACGGATCCGTCCATCAAGGACCTTCCTCTGGGCACTTTCAAGCCGGGCGTCAGCCTGGCCACCTCGACGTCCGCCTATCTGGGCTACAGCCCCCAGTTGCCGATCGACGTGATGGCCAGCTCCCTGATGTCCCAGCACCACGCCGCCTTGAAGAACGGCCTGGTGGCGGCGGGCAACCCTTACTTGAGCTACGCCAGGCTGAAGAGCGCTTCGGGACACGACGCTCTGATGCCGGTTTGCAGGGACCCGTACTGCACCGGTTGCCAGCTGAACTCCCATCTATTGGCTAGTTCGGCGAGCGCGGTCGCCAACGGGAAGCTAACGTCCACCACCGGCACCGCGCCCGGCACCTGTCCCGCCGGTTGCGCCCAGTGCGATCACAAACCTGGCGCCGCACCCTACGGAGCCTTGGGGGTCGCCGCGTACGCTCACGCACAGTTGGCCGCCCTGGCCGCGGCCTCGCAGCTACCCTACGTCTGCAACTGGATCGCCGGCGACACCGCCTACTGCGGCAAAAGGTTCTCCACGTCGGACGAGCTGCTCCAGCATCTCAGGAATCA
This sequence comes from Megalopta genalis, assembly GCF_051020955.1. Taxonomy (NCBI): domain Eukaryota; kingdom Metazoa; phylum Arthropoda; class Insecta; order Hymenoptera; family Halictidae; genus Megalopta; species Megalopta genalis. Next base: position 1,090,794 of record NC_135018.1, read on the forward strand.
CACCAGCGTCTCGGCCAGCGGGCCCACGGACCACTCCGCGGCCACCCTCTCCCTGTTGTCGCCCTCCGTCGGCCTCCCGCCGACGCATCCTTTGTTCTCGAGAACTTATCCGACGCCACCTCTGAGCCCGCTCGCGACGGCGCGTTATCACCCTTACGGGAAACCGTCGCCGTTGCTGCCTCCGTCTCTATCGTCCCTGGGCTTACCGCTTCCGCCGCCGCATCCCCACGCGCCCGCAGGGCTGCCACCCTATTTCTCGCCGTACTCGCTCTACGGAGCACCCCGTCTAGGCGCCGCGTCCGGCATGCCGCAATGAGTACCCGATCATGAACTCTGCCCATGATCGGACACGTAGCAAACTATCAACCGTTTAACTGTGATCCATGTTTCGAGTATGAAGTAATCCGGAAGTGTGTTTGTTATGGGAGTGCGAGAGCCGGGAAACCGAAGACAACGGGACTCTCGAGAGAGCGAACAAGTATTATTGCTAAGGTAACCTCATCGTAATCTCATTAGACGAATAAATTGGTTGCTTGATGCTATCCGCGGTAACACGTTCGAACGCGATCGCGCGAGATTCGCCGGGCGATTCGATTTTCCAATGGTGTGTGTGTGCGTGCGCGCGCCGCGTCGGAATCGTTCCGCCGACGAAAATGATTTTGGATCCGGCACCGATGATTTGTATATAGTTCTAGCGATTGGAATTCAAGGGACTACGAGAACCGGGACGGCTTGTTTTTATACCTCGTTTGAAACGACGAAATCATCGTCCTTTGTGTCGCGACGAGAGCTGCGTTTCGTTATTTATATCTTTAGAAGTGTATCGATTGTCTTATTCTCTTACGGGTACTCTGTTAATTATAAGGGGCTGACAGAAACGATTCAAACGAGGAGGTGTCGATGAATATACAGTTTAAAAGCTTCTGAACATTGACGGGAAGATTTCTTCTTTTTTCTTTTTTTTTTATTTTCAAATGATTAATTACCGCAGTGGCGCAGGAATTCCAGATACGATGCAATCAATTCCAAGACTCGTCGATTTCGATCTTTCGAAGCGAAACGGAAATGGATAGACGTTGTTTCCTTATATAATCTTGTTACAAAAAAAGGGGGGAGAAAAGTTGATAAAGAGTTCGTTCTTGCGTAAATTTAGATTCCTTTTTTTTTTTTTCTATGTACATTTTGTACCTAATCGAGGGTTTTTGATACGCAGATAGTTACCCAGCGCATCGATAGTGTGATTAGCAGTTATTAAAAGTAATACTTTGAGTGTCACCTTGAATCTCTTTTAGCCATGTTATAAACTATACGTAGTTTTAATTGATCGTACGTTCTTCGGTCTTTAATCTTTTAAGTTATTCCTAATTTTATAGATTAAATAATCAAGCCAAAGATAATTTTATATGCAAAAATAAAGTTAAAGGCTCGCGTGAAAATTCTTTAACGACGGTTGAACGGGCTCGGGATCGAGAACAATCGTGCGACATTTACGATCGATACGATGTTGTCTCGTAATCGAGGAACATAATTCGCATGTTCGAGAAGAATTTCGTGAAAAGCTTTACCTATTTCTGTCTTTGCATATGAAATTGCCTTCGAACTGTACTATTTATTACGGGACAATCTATTATAAATTTTATTATTATGTTGTATGTTTTAAAAAAAAAAAAGAACTGGTGAGTCGCGTTGTATTAAATACACACTCGGAAACGCTTTCTTCGAGATTTATATAAACATTGTTTAGAACGCGCGATCGACGACTACGGTGAAAGAAAGAACGCGTTGTGATCTAAATCAAAGAAGAATCGAAGCATGATTTGTTCGCGCATTCAAAATTGCGACACGTGCACGTACCATCAACATGTTCTCGTCCACTAGATATAAACGTTCAGTTATAAACTTTTCAGTTACGCGGAATAAGAATTGCGTCAATGTTTAACAATCTTAATTCTAACGATCTAAGACGGGAAGTCGGAGGTTTTCTGTAGCATTTATTTCTCGCAAAACATTCGAAAGAGATCTGCATTCGTCACAGCATTCGCAGTCTATGAACACGTTGAGTGTCGAATATCGACGCGAAAAAATCCACACGACGTCGTCGAAGTCGTTTTAATTAATGACACCGAAACTAGAACGCGAAGGTTCGACGTAGGAAATATTGGTTCGGCTATTTTGTATTCTACAAATCCTAGTAACGTTCGATTCGTTCAGTCTAATACGTTGAAAATGAACTTGAAAAACCTAGTTAAAAATTAGTGTTAGACATACGCGACTCACGCGGCACAGAACGCATTAATCCTAATCGTAACGACAGGCGCGTAATCGGATGATACCGGGATTCGCAGCAGTTATTCGCGAGAATCGGACGCGTCGGCAGCTCCATCGAGAAACCTTAGGCGAAAAGATCCGAGAAAGAGAGCTAGAGGGAGAGAGAGAATGGCAAGGATTACTGTATCAAGCGTTCAACTGTGATTTTTCGCGCGAGGGATAACGGAGAGGAGCGTGTACCGTTGAAAGGGAGGAAATCTGAAAGGAACGCGTGCCTGAAAGAAAAATCCTAATGGCCGGCCGCGTAATTATGAACCGTCGACGCGCATTTAACAGGCTCTTTTGTATAATCGCGGCGTTACGATGCTTCCCCGGTGCTTAATCTTAATATTATGCCGCGTGCTCGCTCTGTTTGCCTCGTGGTTCAAATTTCCCGACGCCCACCTGCCTCTCCGGCCGTAATTTCCATTCGCGAATCTAAATCGCGATACGTCGCGACCGATTTTTCCCTGTTACCGCGTTAATGAATTTTCTGCCCGCCCAACCCCATCTTCCTCCCTCCCCCTATCGGGCACGATAATTTTTCGATTAAAAATCATTTCCCGTTGCACGAGGCTTCGCGACGGTCGCGCGCGCGTTGCTTAATTTCGGAGGGAATTGAACGGGTGCCACGGGTAACGTTGATAAACCAATGTTCAACTGTGATTTCCGAGTGAGAGAGGGTGACGTGCGTGAGTGAGACATGTCGTGCTTCCGCTACAAAGAGAGTTATTCTACTGTGTATATAAAAAATCCGTATGTGTATGCGTGACTCTAGAATTTATCGATGCACGCGCAATCACGGAGTCTCTCGGCCCGATCCGACCCAGATGCCTGCTGCGCGCACTCTTTCTTCTCCAACGGGTTTTCTGTTTAATTGTCGTTCGTTTCGCGAGTTTTACACGCACGCGGCGGCGGCGGCGGCGCGGTCGAATCGCGCGGAGCGAAGCGTTTTGTCGAACGATCCGAACGCGCGGCGACAGTGCGCAACAACAACAGCCGAAGAAGACGTTCAAAAGTTGGTATTCTCGACGATGCTCTCGAAATAATCTCTCGTATATTCGTTTGTTTTCGGTGTCCGGCGGGAATATAACGGCGCGGGAAAAGCGGCCTGGTTATTTTGAAAATGGTGGCGCGGACGCGACGATTATTTGAACGCTTTCGCCGCCGAAAGCGTGTGCTCGCGGCAGCCCGTACTGCGCCGCGACTCGTGTTATCCGGCGATCGGAGGATAAATAGATTGCATAATCCGATTGTAGGCACACCGGGAGGGAAACTAGGTTTGTCAGCGGTTATTCGTCTCTTTTTTACACTTGGTGCCTTTTTTCTCTTGTCCGACATACGATCGCGAGTGTAACGGACATGTGATAGAATTGTTTCACCCGACGCTATAGGCTACTATACTGTAGCATGTACAGCAATATGTCTCCTTTACCGACGCTCAGATTGTCCACTAAAATGGATAATTTGGGGAAAGGAGATACGATTATTCGAGCCTTGCGAGCCTTGCGGCTTGCGGCTCGCTTTTATCATTCTTAAAATCGCCGCAAAACTAACGCAGAGGTAACAAAATACGGGAATATATTTAACAAAACGAATATCTTGAAATCTCATTGATATCTTTAACCAGTTAGCTGTTTTTTTACGAGTATACCCGTCGTAATACGAAATGTTACCGTTTCTGCATGACGAGAATATCCGACAAAAACAGCTGACACGTTCCCTGCCAGACCGTTTTTTGAAGACTTTCCGTTCAAGCCGCGTGGGGCGTATGCGCCCCACGCTTTACATTTGTATTATTTTGTTTCTGGCGTATGCTTTACAATAATTAAAATAGTGCAAAAATCATAATTATCAAGGAAAAGTTGTATAGTTTAACATGCATAACACAGCAAACCAATAAATTTATTTTTCTAGGAATTACTTTAACAAATACCTGGCTGATCATTATTATGCCAAGCGAGTTGCATCCTCACATATAATTTTTTTTTATCATGCCTATATTAGTTTAAAATATAACATTTTAGTTAAATTCAAGTTTGTATGCGATTACAAAGGGATGTTACGATGAACTTTGTTAAAACATGGCAAACATAAGTGTGGTTTATCCACACAACTATCGCAGAATGTTACAACTTTTACAGTACTATAGAACTATAAATCAATCCCAGCTTCAGTGAAGCAGTAAGTATTGTGTCAACGACACGCGAATAAATGACTGATCGGAATAAGAGAAATGCAGTTAAAACAAGTTACAGTAAAGAAAAATTGCCCGTCACGCCGCGTGGGGCGTATACGCCCCACGATTAAATGAGGGCATCAGCAATAGTATTAAGATGTCCATAATTGACTGCATAATGAATTTTTAAAAAATTCTTCATTTTACAATGATAATACCAAATGGCTTGAACGGAAAGTTCAGCGGCAGGGAACGTGTTAAGAAGCATATACAGTAATGTCTCCCTTACTGACGCTCAGATTGTCCTCTAAATTGGACAATTTGGACAATTTATAACTATAATTATAATTGTGGACAATTTATAACTATAAAAATAAACCGCAAGGCTCGAATAATCGTATCTCCACTTCTCAAATTGTCAATTTTTGTGGACAATCTCAGCGTCGATTAGGGAGACATTACTGTAGCTATTATGTATCACGCTCGTCGGCTCTGGCAAGATGGCGGCGAATGCGTTCAGGGGATTAACCGGGTTTCTTCGGAGACGATCGAGCAATTTTAGTCGATCCTCGGGCTCTCGATGGTCGTCCGCGTATTCGAGATTCGCGAATATTCTTCAGCAGGGCGTCGCGCGCGCTCGCGTCCTCCATGGGAACCGGATGTCGACACGCTTTTCGTCGACCACTGTGAAAATGCACAGGCGTGGTGTTACTGTCTCCGTAATTGCGAGCCATTCGAATTAATGTAATGCAATCAGTCTATGTGTAGTATTTATGAATCAACTATCTATCGCTAATCTTCATTGTAATTACTGTACATTTGTTCATAGATATGTAGTGTGTAAGTCTAAAAAATGAAGAGATGATTTTTCGACGCGCGACGCAGCGGAAGCTCAGTGATAATCAGAGCTGGGTAAAATCTTCGGAACGATGGATGACACATAGCTTCGTGCATTGTTCGCGTTGTTCGATGCTACACACTGTAAAATGGATATTTTAAATAGAAAACGAAGTCTCGGAAAATATTATCGACTGTTTTCATTTTCATGAACCGAACCTGATTTATATTCTACCTACGATAGACTTAAGAAAAAGAATCGGTGTTATACACGTTGATTATAACGTTTGTGGCAAAAGTGGGCTAATCGATTTAATTCTTAATCGATTTAATCTCTCTTTAATTCTTAATATTAGTTATTATTTTCAGATAAACAGTATCCAAGTCTTCTGTCAGATTTATCGTAACGAGTAGAATATTTTATTTACAGATTTCTAGAGAATTTTTGATTCACGTCGGCGCAGGATTTCGATGATGAAACAGACACAGTGTGCTGTTCGAGACGATTTTTACCCAGCACTGGTCGACGATAGACGCGTGTATGGAAGATTTAAACAGATTCCTGACTTAGGGGGCGACTATATCGTGTCTATATTTTTGCGTAACCAAAGTTTTAGGTAATCGATCGATAATTTTCGTAGCGTTGCGAGTTCCTCTATAAAACAACGTTATGTAGCCGGACGACGACGGAAGGCGGGAAGAAAAGTATTGCGAGATATTCAGTTGTACATAGATTTATTTTATCGTATACGAGATGTATATGTATATGTATATAAATATGTACACGTTTTACATACAATATATACACATACGTACATACACACTCATAGAGATACAACGTACGTATACATATAATTGCTATTATTATGATCAAAGACATTCTGAATGTCGGGACAATCTTTTCACTTGTAAAAGCAAATGTCTGGTTATTTGTTAGACGTGTTAGCAATTAGTTTCTACTACGATCGAAATTTTGTATTTTTTATTATATCATTTTATCTTGGAACGCACAATGAGACCTGTGTTTACTTGTTGATTCTATTATTATTATTATTATTATTATCATTATTATTATTATTATTATTATTGTTCTGCATTACGTAGTGCTCTTTGATACCCTATTAAAGTGAAATATATGAGAACATATTTCGTATCGGAATATATTTTTTCTACCTTTCACTCATCCAAACGTTCAGCGATATTACGGATTTTTCAAGGTTTAGGAGGTTTAGAAGGAAATCTGTTCATGTTTTGACAACCCTGTTGCGTCGTAATGGCGTTCAGAAATCTTCTTTCGAATAATATTTCGAATAGAAATTATTGTGTTATCCAGGGTTATTTGTTGGTTCGTGATCGAAGTGGCTGTTGCTCTTAAAAAATCTCCTAAGTACATAGAATCCTTGGTTTTAGGTCATCAATTTTTGAAAAGTATTGAACAATTGCTAATTCAGATTTCTCAGATTTTATTCGAATATTATTATATTATAGTATTATATATTAATAGTATAATATTAGTATATTATAGTATTATATTATAATACGTACTTGATTTAGTAGATCATGGCAACTAGTAGTAGCAAACTCAGAAATAACTGAACAGTCACGCCATTTTAACTATTTTCTAACTAACTTTCTCTCTTCGCAATTTTTGACTAACTTTACATATTTTTAATTACAACGAATTAGGAAATATTGCTTTCCATTTTATCGAATTCACAAAAAAAGGAACACGTAGACAGGAAGAATACGCCATTCGACTTCTGCTCGTTGTTCCACTCTTGCGACAGAAGAAAAAAATATCCATCCGTTATTTGCTGATACTCGAATCATAAAAATCTGCGCGCATAAAATCTGTTCCAATGAATTTTCCCAAGAACGATACCTAAGCGTGTTGCATAATGAATCGAACGTTCTCTATGTGAAATAAAAAGGTCGTTCCGACGTTTCTGGAACGATAATCTCGATCGACGGTGTTAATTAATTGGCGGATCGAAGGTGAATGAGTATTTTAGTACGAGAAAACAATAAATAAGAAACTCTCTCTCTTTCTTTATCGTCGCATTAAAATATATTAAGCACGCTTTTTCTTCTAAACGATCGGTGCCGCGTTTCTTTTAACGAGGTTTCATTCGTCCCGCGCGCACCATTTTATTTATACACCGTGGAAAAAAATTTACGAACGCGATCGATGAAGATTGTGCAACAGTACCGACCTCGTTTACATTTCATTTCCAATGGACGCTCATTTTTCTTTCATAAATTCTCGGCCGAGTACGCGCCAGGAGCGCGTTGCGTTTTTTGTATACGGGCATCATCGCTACACGCATGCGGAGGCAAATGAGCCCTCCGAGATAACAGAGTTTTTAACAAGCACTTCCTCATTCCCGCGTTTTTGTTTTTTGGCGCGAGCGGAACAGAGACGGCCGGCGCAAAAGTTGTGAAACGAGAAGTTGCATACCCCGGGAACCAGTTCTTTTATGAATCATAATGCATACCGATTCGAGATTTCGATAAACTGTTGAACGGTTTACGTTGCATTTCAACGTACGTACACGGCTACCCGTTTCCGAAACGAGCGGCCTTCCATGTTCCCAATAATAAACGGGGATTAAAAACGTTTCCGCAAATTGTCAGATCGCCCCGCGAGACGAAAGAGACGAGGACCATCGGAGTTTCACCGTCGACGCGTCCGCGAAGTCGAAAAGAAAGTTTCGAATTCAGTCATTTTGTAAATATTTACAAATTGACTTCGAAGATGTCCCGCAAGTCCGCCTCGTTATCTCCATTCATTATTTATGACGCCACTTATAGTATATTTTCTTAAGTGGTATCGTAAACAACTTTCTCCTTTTCTTTTGAGTTACACGTTTCTTTAATACTCGGCCAAGAGAGAACATTTTATTTATACCGTTCCACGAATCGACAATTATTTCTATCGCAAGTCGATAAAGCTTATCTGCGCGTAATATTACCTCTGAACAAAAATATGTTCGATCGAAGCCGCGAACATGATCGCCGAGCAAATAATCTGAGCGTTGATTAAAAACGAGAAATAATGTTGCGTATAAAAATAACGGCGAAGCAAAATAATATAAAAGAATGCATTCTCTGCTATCGTGTAGAAATGATGTGCAACTTAAGCAGCATGATTATCATTATTTAATCGCACGAGATTGCCAAGAAATGGTCCTCGACTTTGCAGAATAATCGAGTTCTTTCACAAATTAGCGTTATTTCTATCACAAGTCGATAAGCTTATCTGCCTATAATACTACATCTGGACAAAAATACTTTCAATTAAAGTTGCGAATGTGATTACCAAGCAAATAATTCGAGCGTTAATTAAGAACGAAGAATAATATTGCATACGAAAATAACGGCGAAGCAAAATAATAATAAAAGAATGCATTCTCTGCAATCGTATAGAAATGATGAAATTGCCAAAAAATGATCTTCGACTTTGCAGAATAATTGAGTTCTTTCACAAATTAGCGTTACATCTCGCCGTGCACTTTTTCCATTATTCACAAAATAAAATCTGTTTCGAGAAACAGAAGACACAAAAGATCTCGTTCACCTTTCCAACAACTTCTATAAACTCTTCCAACCAATTGCAATCGTTCTAAGCACTGTCCCCTCCGATCAAGTCTCTCCGTCGTCTCTAAAAAAATTCAGATCGCTCAGCAGAACGGCGAAGAAAGAACCCAATCCGTTTTTAAAAGGCGTTGCGAATACTTTCGCGCGTCTCACTGTATATAACACGACGGTGCAACGTCTGAAAACAGTCCACCTGATACATACGGGGAACGATTACATCGCCGGACGCTCTCAGGTTACTTGGCCGAGCACTTTTTGCCAGGGCTCGTAGAAGAAATAGTTGTCGAAAGCGGGACGGCGCGTAGCGCGACGACGTTTCCGAGCAGACGTTTAATGGGTTTTTGGGCCAGAACAGGATGTTTCCTAGAGCGAGCGGCAGGATCGTCGAATGAATCATGGCCGGCAATTTTACAGTCGGATAAAAGAGGAGAGCGCTTCCTCGCTAGGATACGGCTTGACAAAAAACGGAAACCGACGCGCAGGAGTGTGTTCGAGCGGCGTCGTATGTTCCAAGCGGGTCGGAGCCTCTGACTCGGAGGGTGATCTTGTGCTCGCCGCTCTTTGAGTGATTTATGGACAGACTGCCGCGACTCCGTCTACTTCACCTATTCACCTCGTTAGAAAGGATAATGTATTCATGAGTGGTCAGGCTCGTTCCCGCGCGTTACCGTGAATTTCTAAGCTGAACGACGCGGCGCGGCGCGGCGCGGTGCGGCGCGTCGGAGGTAACCGTGTGGAACAATCTTTAAATCAACTTCGATCCGAACACCTGGCGCAGTTTTATTTTGAACCGCGCGTCATTAGACTGCAGATTTTCCGCATTGACGGCGAAACGAATGGGTGCGATCGAAAACGGCAGATGGGGGTTGAAAGGGTTCCAGAGTATCGATGTCGCTTTTGAAAATTAAAATTGTTAGCACCGAGCTTGCTGATCTATTTTGTTTAAAACGTCGTTAGTGGATCTTCTTGCATTTTAAAAATCTGCACATAAATGCACGAGGCTAAATGTATAGGTGAAATGCAAAACAATAGACTGGTTAAATGAATAAAAAGTAGCAATTTAGTATTTGTAAGCATTAATATTTTATTGTTTATTAAATGGGTATAAAAAATGTAAATTTAAAGAATATATAAAATATAATATATAAATAATATATAAATAATATATAAAATATACTATAAAATACCCTCGCCTCTCATTGGTCAGTGTTTTTCGTTAATAACTCGTAAACAAAGCCGCAGATTGCATTTTTGCAAAGGAAAGAAAAAATAGAATGAGCTCAGCTACCCCACATTTCCGTATTGCGAGACGTTTCTAGGACACCCTGTATAAAAATATATAAATGCATACATAAAGAAATTATCGATTAAATTTATAAGTAGCACAGTATAATTTAGAATCGACACAAGCAGCTTATTAAATATTATCAACGCCACCGAGAACTAAAAGCAGTCCACAGAATATTACACTTTGCGCAATAATAGACGTTCTTTGGTAACTACCCGCATATCTAGCAGGTGCGAGGTAAAAGGGAACGTTACCGATTGTATTTATTTTCAAGCGACTCTTTTGAAAGAAAGATTGTAACGCATTCTCGGCACCGCGCGCTTTTACAGTTACAAAACAATCTTTTACAACTGGTTGTTTCTACGTAACAGGCTTGGCAAGCATGGCGAGCCTTTCGCAAACAGCATCTGCGATGCCGAAAATACGTCTGGCATTTTATTTAAGAGTAGAAAACAAATTCGTTGGCGTCGCGGCTTTTTATATTTTTATTCGGAAGAACGACATAAAACGATTCGACCTCGACGTGCACGATTTTCGAGCAGAATTTTGATAGTTATTCGGTTTGTTCGCGCTTAATCGAAATTATTCGTTCGTACTTTTACAAAGAAAGATCAACGAACGATTTGGAAAATAACGCAGATCTTTTCGAATCATTTTACAATCTCGTAATTTGTTCGATGTCCTCGGTATAATTCTTCGCTTACGAAATCCAAGAGATCAGATCCAATCAGATTTCCTGCTCGTGAACAAATATAACGAGGCAAATCATGCCAATTTAAAACAAAAGCGTAATTTTAGAACGAGAAGCATTTTACTGTATTTTCGAAGCTTCGACAAACAGATTACACCTTTTCAAGAAGGTTGCCTCGACTTTAGATCACGCTTTTGACGCTAAACCACTGCACCTGTCCTCGATGTTGAATTCACGGTTCACCTTATGCGAATGTTCGATCCGCGAACGCCGTCCCCAAGGTGTTAAATCAGGGGACAGGTCAGCGCGTTATAAAACTCAGCCGCGTTCTTCGGGCAGTTAATCGTGCGGATAACTGTTTAACGAAGGGGGCTGTTCCGTTTGACGTCATCGCGGCAATCAACGGGCCAGTCTCGGAAAGGTGAACAGACTCGCCACATCTCGTGGAAACAACAACGACGCATTTATATGCATACATCGACCGAATGAAAACTTCGGGGACGATATATCAATAATTTATTTATTTGCGTATATATTAATATAATATGCTATTATATAATTTATATTAATATTATTGATATAAATACTCAACGATAACATCTTTTAGTTGTAATAAAATCGTTGATCTTATGAAAATGGTTTCCTTGAAACGCGTTCCATAATAGGTACTGTTACTTTACGTTCGACCGTGGGTTCCTTCTACTTCGGGGACGATATATTAATAATATATTTATTTACATATTTATTAATATAATATATTATATAATTTATATTAATATTATTAATATAAATACTCAACGATAACATTTTTTACTTGTAATAAAATCGTTGATCTTATGAAAATGGTTTCCTTGAAACGCGTTCCACAATAGGTACTATTACCTTCCATTCGACCGTGGATTCCTTCTACTTCGGGGACGATATATTAATAATATATTTATTTACATATTTATTAATATAACATATTATATAATTTATATTAATAATATTATTAATATAAATACTCAACGATAACATTTTTTACTTGTAATAAAATCGTTGATCTTATGAAAATGCTCTCCTTGAAACGCGTTCCACAATAGGTACAGTTACCTTCCATTCGACCGTGGGTTCCTTGGGGAGCCGGTTGCGCGCGGCTCATGATTCATTGCCGCCTCGCTTCCGAAGATTAATAAAGGAAACGCGGCCGTGTAATTTGTTAAGCGTTACAAGTTAGAGGCGGCCGTCGGCGTTTTTTCTCCCCCCGTCGTCCCGACCATTGGCGAGCATTGCTTCCTGTCCGTCAATATCCGTCGATTGCTCGCGCGTCTCCGGGCGTCTACGTGCCGAGGGGCGGCGTGTAAGATCTCATTCTCGAATGCAAGAAGAAACTCGGCGGCAAAGACAGGGCCTAGTGGCTTGTCAAGAGCTTCCTTCCGGCGGCGTGGCGCGTCGACAAGCCACGGACGCCGCCGACGGCCGACGGCGAAAGAGACCAGCGCTCCGCTCGCTCGCTCGCTCGCCGAAGGGTGCTTCAAACGAATTAGTTGGCGCCAGAAAATTCAATGGTTTCTATCTTGTGACTCAGGAACCGGTTTCACTTTGCTGCTTACATTTCCCCGGCAGCAAGGAGGAGAGGCGACTTATCGATTAACAGAACGCTCTTCGAGAGATCCACCCGCTTCGCTCTCATCCCCGGCTAGACACGCGGTCCCTTTTTTTCAGAAATTCAATTATCAACCCTCCGTTTTTTCCCCGCGTCCTCTTATTTTCGTTCCTTCGATGTTACGCTTAGTGTTGTTCGTTCGATGTTACTTAGTTTTATTTCTTCGATGTTACAGTAATGTCTCTCTAATTGACGCTCGGATTGTCCACAGAAATGGGCAATTTGGAGAAGAGGAGGCACGATTATTCGAGCCTTGCGGCTCGTTTTTATAATCGTTGGCAATTCGCGAGCATGAAAACAAACCGCGAAGCTCGAATAATCGCGTCTCCTCTTCCCGAATTGTCCATTTCTGAAGATGAACCGCAAGGATCGAATAATCGTCTCCGTTCTCCCTAAATTGTCCATTTTTGTGGACAATCTGAGCGTCAATTAGAGAGACATTACCGTATATTTATTTAGCGCGCGACTGTGATATCGACGACAAGACGGGAAGAATTTGGCCACCAGACACTACACGGACACGGATGAATTTCCTGTTCATTTTAGTAATTTCTAGGACATCGTTTTAGCTCGTGAAATTTGGTACGAACTATTCCAATTGCACGATACGTACGCATACATATGTATGCATGTATGTATACAATTATGAATGTGTAGTCGGGGCACGCGAAGAGCGGATGTTAATATTAATATTAATGAAACGATAACATTTTGAGACATGATGGACAAGCTACGAAAATCTATAACAACCGTTCGGTATGAAATATATGGAAAAATAGATAACAGTGAAAAGAATGTAATTTTAAATGGTACGAATATTGAAAGAATTCGCGAGCTATCGATAGTTTGCTTAATAAAACTATCGAAGACAGGAATAAACTGCTATATTTCACGATTCAAGAGTTTTATCTTGCACGGTTTATTTATTAGTTGTCTTGGTTATTGTATAAAGTCCATGGTCGAGTAATAAACTGGTTTATAGACGTCTTAATTTTAGAGCGTTAGGTAAGTAACTGTAAATGTGCATGCAGGAATTTACGACCTATGTAAATAAGGATGATGAATGTTCTCTATGACATCTATTGTATAATTATCAGAATATTTCTATTGGCAATAGACACTCTCTCTCTCTTTTTTTCTCTTTTTTCTCTCTTTCTTTCTCTCTTTCTCTCTCTCTCTCTCTCTCTCCCTCTCTCCAACGTGCTGCAGATAAAAAGCAACCGTCGTTCAGTAAACACGTGTCAATATTCAGTTAACAATAAATCATTGTAAAGTAAAACACCACTGCCTGTGATTATTCTATTCGAGTAATTCTAACATAGTGTAGTAATAAAACGTTTATTTCACTCGCTTTCCACCTTATTTTTTTGTTCTCATATATATTCGTATTATTACATTATTTCTATTATTATTATATTATTAAAACTTAGTAGTTAAAGTAATTAAAGTCATTTGCCCTTCCCTTCTCTTTTTTCTTCTTCTTCTCCTTCTTCTTATATCTTTCATCCAGTTCGTTCCCTCCGAAATTTCTCATCTCGTGTCGCGTCTCTGCTCCAGATTTTTTTTTTAAATTATTTGGTTAACACGAATCTGAACATCGAACTTTTCTTAGGAATTCTGTATGAAGTAAAATTTCGGTACGTCAGCAACTTTCATGTAGCATACTTTGCGGAGCAGACAAGACTGGAAATATTTTGTCTGTGTTGTAAAAGTACCAGCGTTTTGTCGGTTGAAAATTTGTTTGCAGAGAAATATGGCTTTCCGGAACAAGGAGCAGAAACAGACGCTCTTCGATATTGAATAAACAATTGAAGATTGAAATGGGACGGTTCAGATTTTCTAGAATTCACGTACGAACGTACGAAATTAATGAAAGAACAGTGAAGGAACAATGAAAGAACTAAGTGTTGCAAAACTCTTAATGCTTTATGCAACAAATCGTTATAACAATCATTAACTGTACTATAAAAATGTTAACTCTTAAGAATTTTAGAATAATTCTTGTATATTCTCAATGACTAAATACAATAAAATACAATTATTTTGCTATCAGTAATAACTAGACTGCCTATCTTTATGCAAAACAAAACTGATCTAACTTAACTGTAAGAAACATAAATTCTATGAAAAATGTTTTTTCTTCCAATATAACGATTCTAATAAGTTGAAAATAATGTAACAACATCCATCAATTTTTCGACTGTCTTTTTAGTTTAACCCTTTGCACTCGAAGCTATTTTAACTGTAAATCTAAAATCATTTTTCTAACTTATAGTATTTTTATTTCACATGACAAAATGCATTTTACGTATATGAAATTGACTTTTGGGACCCACGCAACAGTTACACTCTCCACAATTCTTTAAACCTAAACTTTGTTAATATTATTATTATTATTATTATTTTATTTTTATTATATATTATATTATAATATTATAAATAATATTATATTATTTATTATAAACAAATATATTATATATTATATATATTAATATAATATATTATATTATTATTATTATTTATTAATATTATTATCTTAAAACGTGATGTCACAAATTTTAGTGGTGCCTCAGAGTCGCCGCTCGAGTGCAAAGGGTTAATATTTGATCTATGCATTGTGGTCGCAAGCGAAAAAATTGCATTTTCACCGGAAATAATTATCGTTTCCCCAAGAGCCGGTACCGTTCCGAATTCTTACACCGATAACGCGGAGCCGAGGGTGGAAACTTGCGAAGCATCCGAAGCAACATTAGCATGTTAATTAAAATCCAACAAGCGCCGGCGATCCGTTTGCAGCCGGGTAGCAAAATCGTAAAAGAAAAGAAGGAAGATGGGACTCACGGTTGGCGCAGCCCGGCGGAGAGAGAGACCCGGCGTTGTTAAAATTCTTCCTTGCCAGACGAATCGGTTCGGGGTCGTGTTTGCAACAGGGATAAAAGTCGATTTACTTTTACAGCCTCGGGGCGGTTGGAGCAGAAGCGTGGGCGCCTAACGCCGACCGCCGTGTCTCGAGAAGAAAGAGAGAGAGCTGCCCCACCGAATTATATCTTTGACTCGTCGAGCGTGATTAAACGCCGGGCTAAATTCGATCGCAGTTTGCAAATTGTCTTTCCACCAATTGATATCGTTGAAATTACGTTCGCCGATCCCGTCGCCCTGATCGTTAACGGATTTCTTCCTCGTCCGCCGCCCCCGATAAATCCTCGTTTGTCTCGTTAACCGGCAATAAATACGAATAAAGAAATGCTTCAAAGCGGCCGCATGTTTAACCCGTTCACCGCTGGCCGCGACGGAAACGCGTGTGTAGGCAGTAGACCAGCCTATTCTCCCGGGTTAAAGAAATATACGTACGCGGTCCTTCCACTGGGAGAACGAACGAAACGACCTTGAGAAAACGCGTCCGTTCCGCTAGAAAAGGAATCGCTGCTGCGATGGAGGGTTCCACGAACGATTTGAGACGAGGAGACGCGATTATGATAACTGTGAAATTATATGAAACTTTATATCATGTTATGTGTTATATAACCGTATTAATTATAATTATATTATGTAACTGTGAAATTAATTATAATAGCTGTGAAAACGAGCCGCGAGACTCGAATAAGCCGACCTCCTCTTTCCAAGTTGTAGAATATTTATAATAGAGAATATATAGAATTATTATATATTATATTATAGAATTATAATATATATATTATATAATATAATATAATATAATATATTATAGAATATTATTAATATTATTACTATAATATATATATTATATTATTAATATTATTATTATAATATATATATTATAATATAATATTATTAATATATATAAAATTAATATATTACTAATATTAATATTATTGCATTATAATACACATATATAATAATTATACTATAATTATTAATATTAATTAGAATTAATATCGACGCGAAAAAGTCAGCCCGTCCGCGAAGTAACGCGCGCAAAATCCCGATTTAAGCTGCTCTCTATTCTAATTAGGGCCGATCTGTCGGTTTTGGTTTTAGACGGGGGTAAACGATAATATAACAGATCGCTCGTAGAGAGCGGGTTGTCCGACGTTTACGTTAACAGGCCCGTAGTAGGCGGTATTATTCATTGGAATTGGCAACTAGGGGTGGAATTAGGTTGAGCCGCGCGATATCCGGAAAGTGGAAAAGCAACGAAGTAATCCGGTCTCGTGTCATGTGGGAAAGAGGGGAGAAACGGAAGGGTGAGACGGCGACTGGTTTCGACTACGACGTGTAAACGAATTAGGTGGCACAACGCTGTCAGGCTGATTGGTCGAGCGCGATTAAGAAGCAATTACACGCGCGAAACGAGATTACCAGGCCGGAGGCTTTCGTCATTTAGTAACCCTGATTTCCTCGAAAATTGACCCACAAATCGATTCTTGTTTCGCTATCGAAATATTGGGTTGTCCGGTAAGTTCGTGCCGATTTTCGTTAGGTAGCGTGAGAGACCTGACCGAATATATCACAATTATTGAAAACAAATGACACGTGTACATATTCTAAAAGAGAGAACTTCAGCCATATTTGGAAAAAAGCTTGGTTACGATTCGTTAATTTTGATCAGTTTTGCACGCCTTAGAATACGGTGGCAAATAAAGTGCATTGTAGGCATTTAATGCTTTTCTTTTTCCGAGAGGGCAAAAATGCCACACAAGCGGCAAATAAGATATGCGCTGTTTACGGCGAGGATGCTGTAGCCGAAAGAACTGTGCGGAAATGGTTTGCTCGGTTTAAAGCTGGAAATTTAGACCTTGAAGATCAAGAACGCCCAGGTAGGCCGTCCACCACAGACGAAGATACGATTAGAACAGAAATCGAGAATAACTCACGCTCTACATTACGTCGATTAGCAGGAATGCTAAATAAATCAAAATCAACCATCCACGATCATATCGCGAAGCTTGGCTCCAATATTTAAATGAGCTCCGTTTTAATTTTCCTAAAAAATCGGCACGAACTTTCCGGACAACCCAATACATACGTTGTCCTCGTCGTGTACAGGGTGTCCCGTACAAAACGACGGACGGAAGAACGTTCGAACGTTCGTACGTTCGGCGCGAGAAAAAAGATGCGCGTCCGAAAAAGCAGCAGCCGAATCGACGATAAGATGTTATCGCAAATATTTCTCGCGTTAAATCGGCGTCGGCGTGTTAAGAGCGACGCGTGAAAATGCGTCGGGAAAGTTGTCAAAGCGCATTTCCATTCGGAAACGGTAGCACGCGAAAGGTTGCAAAAAGAAGAGTCGAGCTGAATTCGCGTAGAATTTCTTTTTTCTTTCTCGTTTTTTCTGAACGTGGAGTTTTTGCAGACGGACGGTTCAGCTGTCACGAATAATTATTGTTCGCGTTGCGCAACGCCCAGTGGCCCGTATTTTCCTTTTTCCAGCTGTGAAAGTGTATTATGTATTCCGCGGCAGGTATAATGAACAATTTCAGCAACGCGGCCGCGCACCAGCTGCTTCAAAACTCTTACCTGTCGGCTGCCAATCAACTTGCTGGTTGACTCGGTGACAAGAAAGCCGGTTGCTGAAAAAGAAGATTAATCGGTGCCCCACAAAGGATAGCCCGTTCAACACAATGGGCTCTTTGTGCCGCCGACGTTATTACAACAGTCATCTACAGAATGTTGGGCGTTCACGCAACGCCGTCTTAAGAAGCGTGCGTGATTAATTAGCTATTTCGATGATCGGACGCGTTCCGTAGCTTCCACCGGTGGCACAAGTGCTTATTTCTTTCTGCATGACGTTCCTGTAATAATATAGAAATACGGGACGGTCACGCGATTCGTACCGTGCATACGTGCCGTGCCGTGCAAATATCGTTCGACACCGAAGTGTTGCGGGCAAAGCGAAAATACAATAAATTCTCCCCAATTTTCTTTCAGCTTGCGAACGAAAATGGAGAATTTGGGAAGAGGCTCGCGGATCATTTTTATAGTTGCCGATCGTCAATAATTATAAAAACGAGGTGCAAGCCTCCAATAATCGTATCTCCTGTTCCAAAATTGTCCACTTTCGTTTCCAAGCTGCAGGAAAATTAGGGAGAATTTAGCGTATCGCTAAGCAAAAGTGTTCTACTACGTCAAGTTAGGCGGGCTGCAAAAATTTCAGTTCGATTCATGTAAGTACAATAAATATAATATTCAATATAATATAATATTCAGTAAATATAATATTCAATATAAATATAAATATAATATTCAATAAATATAATATTCAATATAATATTCAATGCAATATTCAGTGCAATATTCAGTACAATATTTAGTACAATAAATATAAAAACACTATTCTTCCGTCGAGATAGGAATAACGACAAAGTGAATTCGTCATAAATAATTATATAAGAGAAACGTAAGAAACGACTAAATTACAATAATCGCAAGGACACAAACACACACACATACATGTGAAAGGACAACGAGCGTGTGTCGTTTCAGTGCACAATGAAAAGCACTGAAAAGTCGACTTTAATTACATCGCAAGATGTACAGTGTGCGTGGCTGTGGCTTCGAAAAATGAATTCCTTTCAGCGCCGACAATGGGACCAGTTACGCGCCATTGGTCCGCAGAAATTAGGGTAAGAGATTTCCGCCGCGTCGTTCGTGAAAAATTGTGGGGATCGCTGGGGCAAACAGACCGACGGAAAAAATCTTTTCGGGGGACAGCTATACACGCACGGTGACGCGAATCTCGTGTCCGGCTTTGTACAGGTTTATCCAAAATAGACTATAGGAAGCTTTTTTTCTAAGTAAAAAAAACAAACTGTTTTGAATTTTATTGGTTTTCCTTATTCAACCCCTTGCCGTACTTAGTAGTAATAGTGATAGTGATATAGTGATAGTGATATAGTGATAGTGATATAGTGATAATGATATAGTGATAATGATATAGTGATAGTGATATAGTGATAGTGATATAGTGATAGTGATATAGTGATAGTGATATAGTGATATAGTGATAGTGATATAGTGATAATGATATAGTGATAGTGATATAGTGATAGTGATACAGTGATAGTGATAGTAATAGTAATAATAATAGTAATAATAATAGTAGTAGTAATAGTAATAGTAATAGTAATAGTAATAGTAATAGTAATAGCAACAGTATTAAGTAAGTAATAGTAATTATATAGTATATTCTGTCCTTCAAAATTACAATAAAATTCTAATCTCTTGTCATCAATATTTAAGCATCCGAGTAAATTTCAGCACACAATAAGTATCAATTTTCTCCCCCCTCTACGAAATTATAGCAATCGAATAATTTCTAATCGCAGTAACTGCGAAGAAAATGCTAAATCAAGGAATTACTTATCAGGTGTACATCAACGATACAATACCAATTCGAATACCAAAATTCTCAACGACGTTCCAGCATATCCACTCGTTCAATTCACCAATGTTATTTCCAATATTGTTCTTCAGGTCACGAATTGTTGCTGATTCGTTGCCGCAAACTTTGCCATTCAAACAGCCCCGAAGAAAAAGGTCCAACAGGGTCGAATCACACGAACCAGTTCAACAACCAATTCACAAGGTCGATTTCTGCGCGCAATCTCGGCGCGAATTAGAGAGAGAGAGAGAGAGAGAGAGAGAGAGAGAGAGAGAGAGAGAGAGAGATTACCGTACTTTTGGACGAGCCTGTACAATACGCGTACATAGAATCGTTCCCTGGGAGCGTACGAGCGGGTACGGGCAAAAGGAAGACAAACGACGCGTCAACGGAGCTCAAGTAGAAGAGATTAGTCTCGAGATGATGAACGGCCGACGAAAAACCGCGGAATGTGTCATAGTGTACATTACGGGAAGGACAGAAGGAAGATTGGCGCGCGAGGGGGCAGCGTGTGAGAGAGGGCGAGATTGAGAGAGAGTGAGAGAGAGAGAGAGAGGGGAAGAGGGAGAGAAGAGCCGCGTGTAATGGGAGGAACACACCCCAACGAAGGATAACTCGACGGAAAGGAACAGGCAGCGATGTCAGGTAGGTTTCTCGCAATTAGTCAAGTTTTCCCGTGCTCGGGCGACCGTGTCCGGCACCGTACCGGTTTATTTATGGCCTCCGGGATACGTGTAAACACGAAAGTAGATGCAGATGGGGCGGCCTGCTCGTTTCTACGTGTCCGGTGTGCTCACCTCTCTGCCTCCATTCCACTCGACTCGTCTCAACTTCACTCGACCCGACTTCTACACTCCTTACCGTGCTACACTTAATCGCCTACTTCCTTTCTGCGATTTTCTTTTGATGTTTTCACCGTACCACCGCCACCACCCCCGCGGCACAACGCTCGACGTTTTCTCTCGTCTCATTAACTACCCGGGCCAGGTCGTTTTAGCCCTTCGCGCTGTACACAACGCGCTATTTCAGCTCTAAATTCGAAATTGTTCTCTCGACTTCCAACGTCTCTCTGATTCTATGATTTACGTCGCTTGTTTCATTTTCAGCGTGCGAAGTTCGAGACTGTGACACAGATTCTTTCTTTCTTTTTTTTTTTTGAAATATGGAACGCGATGTACACAAATTTTTAGCGGTGTCTCAGAGTCGGGTTTACAGGGTTCTGAATTACTATTGAATTGATCGAGCAATTAGAATTACGGTAATTCGTGTCTACTTTCAATTATAATTATATTGTAATTCGTAGTTGTTAATTATCGGACATTGTCTGCATCGATTGCAAAATGCAGAAGCTTCATATAGACATTTATTTCTTTCCTTAATAATTATAATACACTGAACTCTGTATTCTTTAGATATTTTCACAATTTGTAATTCGATGTACTCATTCTTTGTTTTATAAATGTATAAAATCCGCAGTCTAACAATCGCAAAATCTAAGAGTAACTAAATTACTTTAGTTGCAAATGACGATCTAATTGAATTACAGTTACGGATTAAAAACTAATAAATTAGTAGGTAATAAGTCGTTGAAAAAGCTATGCGAATATTTCAAAGGGAAGGATATTATTTATAAATTCGTATATATATATAATGTCTGAACAGAAATAAATCGCAATTTAAAGTACTATATTTATATATATATATATATATATATATATATATATATATATATATATATATAGTACTTTAATTTTTATATATATATATATATATATTCATAATTATATTATATATATAATTATATAATTATTATATTATATATTCAATATATATTCAATTGCATATAAATTGTGCACTGCACTTGAATTACACTCGCGATTCAAATAATTGACAATGGAGCCAACTAAAAGATTAGGATCATGCGATTGAATTACAACGTGAACGAATGACTACATAATTGAAATATATTATAGTAAATATATTATACTTTATCAATCCAAAAAATATACGTTTCCTACAAATGATTAAATCGTGTGCCACCAAGATCGTCGATCGTCAAAAATCCTGTCAGACAAAAGTAACGAAAACGTTTCATCATTCCGGTCAAGACGAAGCGATTGAATTTTACTGGACGCTCTTAAACGGCAATCTATTCGCCAGCAGCAGTGCAACGCTTAACAGAGATCGCGATTACTTCGAAACTTCGTCGGTCAGCGTTTACCCGATTAAGTCGAGCGACAGCCGAAGGAGAACAGGCAGCCATTGTCGACAGCGCGGCGAATCGGTAATGATAGTTAAAGACGAACGTTGCCCGAGAAACGTGGGGACCTGGCGGCGGCTGAAATTTATTCATCCGTGATTCCTACGATTCCCGGTCGGAAGTTGATCGGTGGAAAATGGTTCGGGCCGGCCGAAACCGGGAACAAAGAAATTAAAAACTAAGTTAGTTACCCGGTCCATGGGTCTCTTTTCTTTTTTTCTCTTCTTTCTCGAGCGATCGCGCGCGATATCGCCGCATGCTATCAGATATCCCCCCCACCAGCCGGCCCAATTCTTTCGCCGGGCTTCTTTCTTTTTTTTTCCGTGACCGTCACGGCCGTTTCCGTTGTGTGTACAACAGAATTTATTTCGCGCTAGGAGCACCGCTCACAATGGCTCACGGACCGTTCGACGCGAACGGAAATATTCGGCGTGATAATCGATTACCACGAATGAAAGAGGAGAAATCATCGGCGGCCAGTAGGGCGCATTCGTGACGCTCCGTATGAAAGGGCGCCGACAACATTCGAGCCTAACGTATAAACATCTTTCGTTTACCGTTTTACCACACCGTTCGGCCGCCTATGAAACAACAAACAGCGCCCCGCGTCGCGTGTGCTCGTGCATACCTTTTTCTAAAAAGTAAAATTATGAAACGAGAGTGTCGCGTTGTTGGCAAAACTTTCTGGAGCGAAGTATACATTTTTCGCATAGATTTCACGGTACTGGATCGGAATCAATATTAATTCGATTTGACTCATTTACGAGTTTTTTATTGCTATATTAATGTTATACTATATATATTATATTAATATTATTAATACAATAATATGTATAATAATACAATATAATACAATATTTTAATACATAATTAATGCTATATATATTATATTAATGTTATATAATTAGTATTATTAATACGTATATGATAATATGTACAATAATACAGTATAATATAATATATTAATACATAATTAATACTATATATATTATATTAATAATATCATTAATACGTATATGATAATAGTATAATAATACAATATATAATACAATATATTAATACATAATTAATACTATATATATATTATATTAATAATATTAATATTGTTAATACGTATATGATAATATGTATAATAATACAGTATAATATAATATATTAATACATAATTAATACTATATATATTATATAAAATTATGTAAGAATTATTTATTATGCACGTCGATGCACATCAACGAGTGCCACCCTTTTTCTGTTTTATTCTTAGTTCCGAAGTATTATTTATCGAATTCGCGCGTATCTGGTACGATGAAACTCATCCGGTTGGATTAAAGCGATGAAATATTTCTCAAATTATTTATAAAATAAATAATTGATCATAAAACCTACACTAGCCGCAAGTGTTCGTTGCGTAAGATGGTAACAAAGCGTTTCGTTCGGTCTTCGAGCCATCGCTAATCGTTGTACCATTTTTAATATAAAATAACGTAAAATAATAATTTTACATAGTAATATAAAATAGTTTTAAAATTACGAAAAATCAAAATCGTTCACTAATTTACACGCTCGTCCGTATTTAAATCGCGTTCTTCAGATTTTGAGTGGTGATTTCGCATTTAAAGCGACACTCGGCGACATCTGTGCGTGGATTTTGAAACTCGCGCAGCACCTTTCTCTCGCAGAGAACAATTGTTACGTATTCGATAAAAGAGATCGCGTCGTTCACGAAGCAAATCACTTTCAATTACGCATTTCAATTAACGTTCGACGTAACCGTAACAATTTTTACGTTCGAGCGATTAAAATAACATCGAAACTCGAGCTACCTTTAAATAAATTTTTACGCAAGAATAACAATTGTTTTCGAGCGATTTTAAATCAACAAACAAACTTACAGAATTCAATTAATTTGCTTGTACCAATTCACTATTTAAAAAACGATTTACACTGTACATATATCTGTTATTATTAATCGAATACAATTTTCAATTTAAAATTAAATAATTTTTCTCAATTTAAATTTCGATCTTTCGATTGTATTTCGCATCGATTATGTTCATTGAATCGCAGCAGCTTCTGTTGGGTTGGCAACTAAGTAATTGCCGATTTGTTCAATGAAATAAAAAATTCTTTTTTACTTGGAACGAAGTTTAATCTGTAATGTATTTTCCATTTTGTTCGATGACCTTTTGCCATCTCTCCGACAACTTGAAAATTCCACGCTCGTAGAAAGTCCGATCCTTTTCGGCCAAAAACTGAGTTAAGTGAGATTTTACAGCGTCATCGTCATTAAAAGTTTTACCACGAAGGGGGTTGTCCAGGGATCGAAATAAGTAGTAATCCGATGACGCGAGATCAGGGCTATATTGGTGGGTGTAACATCGATTCCCAACCAATATCCATCAATTTTTGCCGAGTGGACAAAGACGTGTGCGGCCTAGCATTGTCCTGCTGGAAAATGACACCTTTACGATCGACCAATTCTGGTCGCTTTTCCTTGACCGCTGCATTCAATTTGTCCAGTTGCTAACATTCACGGATAATAAAAAATAACATAATAATAATAATAATAATAATAATAATAATAATTTTATAATATAACATTTATGGATATCATAAAAATGGGAGTGAGAGACACCTATAACTGAACATTTACGGATAATAAAAAATAACATAATAATAATAATAATTTTATAATATAACATTTACGGATATCATAAAAATGGGAGTGACAGACTATAACTGAAGACAGATCTATAACTGATCTATAACTTTATCTATAACTGAAATCGGCAATTACTTAGTTGCCAACCCAATAGAATAGAATTCGATGAAACCACGGACATTTGTTGCACAACGTTCCTTTAAGCGCACGTTGAAATTTCAACGCGCTGACGTAAGCTAGACGATGCCTTGAAAAATGGCGGCGAATGGTCGGATAATTTATTTCAACAGCGTTATAATTCTATAATCTGAGCATAATGGACATCATTAGCGTAATGCTTGTCTTCGAGCCGGATGATCACACTGCCCTGAAATCTGTGATCATTTCCGACAACCCCGGTATGCTTCGACGTTGCATGATTGCACGTTTATGTGATTCCTGTTATTTTCAATCATTATTTTCGCCGGCTTACCCCGCGCCCCCTCGCCGTCCCTTCGCCGGCAGATAATTGTTATTATGAACAGGAAAATGATAGGTTCGGTCTGTCTTGCTTTATGTTTTGTTTGAAAAGAAAACCTCTGAACGCAATAATGGCCCCCGACGCCGCGCCGCGCCGCCTTGGTGATTCAGTGAATTCGAAGCTTCTTTGGCTATTTTCTGCAACACCCTTCGCATTTCTTCTATTGCCGTTCGGTCTATTAACGTGTGACTCACGTTAACCGCGCGGCTCATGAAACGAAAGCCACGCTAAATGCGGAGCAGCGTTTTAACTTCTCGCCGAGAAATTCCGGGCTCTTTTTCTATGCTAGCTCTAAAGAGAATCACGCATTGAAATTGCAATCGCGATGATTATTCGGCGCAGAAGAGCTCGTTGCAATTTACAATGATATATTACACCAGGGATTCGGTAAAGTAAAAATATCTTCTTTGACGATGATAAATGAAATAAATGAAATATTCCATAACTATGGCACAAATATTTCCAGCGTTTTTCGAATCAAATGTTACTTGAAATATTATCTTGTGTGATTTTTAGAAGCGCGTATTTTTATTTCCAAAAATACGTGCACGATCTAAAATAACAAATTTATTTATTATTTTAGCCAGCTCTGGAATTAATTGTAAACTTTATCTAAGAGGAAACATCGTCAAATAACGATCGAAATTGAACGCGCAAGCTCGTGTCCGAGATTGTTCGATATTTTTGCATTTCTTCTATTATTAATCGTAGTCCCCCCGCGAGCCGGAGCAATAAACTCTTAAAATGCACGCAACACTTTACAACAACGAATAATTCCAGTCTTCGGCAACTATTATAACCGCTGATGGAAATTTCATTATCGGTCATTGTAAACCGGCGTCCCCAGCGAAATAATGGCGTCTCATTGTCCAGTACGCCCTGCACATACACGGCAACGTAATTTTGGCCTTAGACAGGGGTTTTATTGTTTCTCGGCTCGGCCCTGCGCCGATACAATAGTGCCAATCCGCTTCTTGACAATGACATTATAATTAGATAAAGATAGCGCCCAAATGAAGATCATTATGAATATCTTTTGTTCAATTTGTAAGGATTGTTGGACAACGCGCGAATACCTAATTCATAGCGCGAATAACAAGGTTATTAAAACCGTTACCGTGTGCGTTCGCGTTATGTAACGGTATTAATAAATTAGACACCGTTGAGCCAAGCTTCCGGGGAACCGGATGATCAAGAATTACATTCGAAATCGCGTGGAAATAATTCCATCCTGAAAGTATGTCCGAAATAGATATTCGAATAATAAAGATTCATGCAAGGGTATTGTATTCTAATTATTGTATGAAATTTAGTTAGTGTATAATATAATTAAAATAAATAATTTGCACTTCGGGTTGCTGTGAATTTTGCTGTGCTGGTCCTACGTCTGTGCAATTTATTGCTGGCCTTCGAATTAACTTTGAATCGTGTTTATGGCCTCCGAATTGCCTTCGAATCGTGTCTATGGCCTCCGAATTGCCTTCGAAGCGTGTCTGTGGCCTCCGAATTGCCTTCGAATCGTGTCTATGACCTCCGAATTGCCTTTGAATCGTGTCTATGGCCTCCGAATTGCCTTTGAATCGTGTCTATGGCCTCCGAATTGCCTTCGAATCGTGTCTATGGCCTCCGAATTGCCTTCGAATCGTGTCTATGGCCTCCGAATTGCCTTTGAATCGGGTCTATGGCCTCCGAATTGCCTTTGAATCGTGTCTATGGCCTCCGAATTGCCTTTGAATCGTGTCTATGGCCTCCGAATTGCCTTTGAATCGTGTCTATGGCCTCCGAATTGTCTTCGAATCGTGTCTACGCCCTCCGAATTGCCTTCGAATCATGTCACGCGGCCTTTGGATTGCCTTCGAATCGTGTCTGTGGCCTCCGAATTGCCTTTGAATCGTGTCACGTGGCCTACGAATTGCCTTCGAATCATGTCACGTGGCCTTTGAATTGCCTTCGAATCGTGTCTACGCCTTCCGAATTGCCTTCGAATCGTGTCTATGGCCTCCGAATTGCCTTCGAATCGTGGCAAAAAATTATAAAAAGGTGAAGTCATCATTTTCATTCTAGCATTACTATGTATTCAAATTAATGTATGGGCCCGAAGTATCGCGACTTAGTATTCTCGGATCTGCCGGTTTCAATTCCGACCTCCGTGCATTTCTGGGAGAAATTGCCGTATTCCAAAACTCCACATACCCGCACATAAAAAACCGTAGACCACCACTATGACGAATTCCGCAAAAGCACAACCGAATTCGAGCGAAGAAGCCAATTTGCAGTGAATGTCTCGCACGTACGTATGCATGCATGCACACGCGTGTACGTACGTATTATCTCGACGGTGTCGGAGAGTGTCGCTTGTAACGATAAATTGGAAGTAACAACGGAAGGAGCCACCGTTGTAGATTAGCCCGTGGACACCTGGCGTTCTCTTTTTGGCCGGTCGGACCCAATAAGAGCGGAAAGATAAAAGAAGATTTCTTCTGTGTCGCGGTGGCGCGCGCATAGTGCTGGAATATCTTGGAGCAAATTCAGGATGTAAGTTAAGCCCGCGATAAAAGCTATTTTAAATAAGGTGGTGGATGTATGGTAATCGCATGCGGGAGTGTGCCGATACAGCCAATGGGGGATAGTGTCGCGGCGGCACCGTCAAACATATTCTATCAGTCTGATAGCTCTCGGTGGGACACTCGATGGCGGATGAAAGCTAAGGTGGATGCCTTGATATCTAATATCGACTGCACACCTTTATGCCGTTGGTATCGGTTTATGTTGCCCCGGGTAATCTTCGCCTACCCGTACCAGGGTTAAACTTTCCACGTAAGTGGAGCGCCGACTGGTAAATAAAAGTACGAAAGCCCCCCCTCCCCGCCCCGGTAAGGAAGAGACACGGCACCTTGGGAGTGCTTGTTCCTCGCATTCCCAGTTTTTCGCGATCCCTATTATTCGATACACAATACGCGGCGAGGCTAAATAAACGCGCCGGCCATTTCCGGTTATATCGGGATCTATTTTATGAAAATGCAGGCGACGAAGAGAGCTTTCCCGCGCGGAAAACGGCCGGGCGTTATTTCCGCGCGACATTTCCGTCTGCTTTACGCGGTACGTTCTTGTCAAAACGACGACTTCACCTTATTATAATTTTTTGCCACGATTCGAAGGCAACTCGGAGGCCATAGACACGATTCGAAGACAATTCGGAGGCCATAGGCACGATACGAAGACAATTCGGAGGCCGCAGTTACTCGAATTCTCGTCTAATCGTTGGAACACGATTCGTCCCATTCGAAATAAATATTTCGAAATTTTCAAGCTTGTATCGTGTTAGTCGGTTCAGGAATTTTTACGATTTTCGATCCATTTTGTGTGCTGCAATCTTTTTCCAGCTTGCCAAAGCGCTGTTTCAGCGGCTGATCGATCGCTGTAAATTGCAAGCTAAGCAAATGTTTGCTGTAACGACTGGTACGAGAACTAGTCAAATGTTTGTTGTAATAATTGTTGCTGAAACCGACCGTGTGTTTGTTACGATAATAATTACT
This sequence comes from Megalopta genalis, assembly GCF_051020955.1. NCBI lineage: Eukaryota > Metazoa > Arthropoda > Insecta > Hymenoptera > Halictidae > Megalopta > Megalopta genalis. The sequence continues at coordinate 1,119,676 of NC_135018.1, forward strand.
GCGATGAAAATGCAGTCGTTAATAACGAACGTAAATAGAGCCTATGTAATATTGATACAAAACTGAATTATTATTATTTATTGTATATTAGTTCTGATGCTAAGAACAGTTGTCCAACAATCTTTGTCTTCATATTTTTCATTCATAAGTATTCTTTGATACTTTGTTCACTCATTTTACGATATTAAAATAACTGTATAAATATTTATATAATAACTATATATTTATATTGATATAAATACTTATATAATAACTATATATTTATATTGATATAAATATATATTTGTATATTTATATTTATATAAATATATGGTATATATATTTATACTATATATAAAATATACTATAAAATATATATACTATGTAATTTAGTAATTATAATAATTACAATATAATATAATTTATGTAATTATATATATATATGTGTAATTATAATAATTATAATATAATAAGTAATATAATTTAATAAGTAAATATATAGTATATATATTTATATAAATAACTATATATATTTAATATTACGATGTTAAATAATTAATATCTGGTGAAGAGAGGCTATTTTTGTATTATTATACGTCCTTGAAATATTGCGAGTTATTACATTTTGTTACGCAATGGCCAATTGTTTATTCTTTGGATATATCGAGCAGGAACTCGGGGAATATCGGTGGGAGGGTGTGAAATCACGAGCATTTACTTTATAAAGCACTAATGAACTCGACTCTGCGCATTAATCGAGTTTATGTAACCGAGTGTGATACTAGGTGTTCAAATGAGAATTACTCCCGAGAGTAATTCTCGAGAGTAGGCTCTCGCGCCTGCGTGTCCTCTTAATAGTTAAACTCTTCCGATACGAACTGCGCGAAGTAGAAACGACACTAGTTACAAAATAACAGCGAAATAACAGCGAGAAATCTAATGTCCGAGCCCAACGGTACGGAAATGGCGACAAAAGAAAGATAACATTGATTTCTCTACGAATCTAAAGTTAAAGTATTATTTTCTATCAAAAATATAATCTGTTTATAATCTAACAAGTTATAATCTAACAATGCATTGCATTAATTAGCCAAATAAGTAGCAGAACGTCGTAGCCCTCTTGCCCCTCTGCCGAAACGATGGACTCCTCAGCAAAGGACAGTGCATAAAAACACGTATTAATATAATAGTTAACTAAAATATTGCGAACAAAGTGTCGAATAAATTCTGCGAATAAAATTTGATCTGTTATTCGAATAAAATCTGCCCAAGCCAAAATCTACCCAAGTTGTATTTTATGCTGCTATAATCTTTCACACTCGAACATCATCGAGGATTGAAAATAACAATGTGAAAGCAAAGAAAAAAAATCGTTTTATTGATATTTATCATTTACACGGGATTGTAAGCACTTGAATAAATAACACTTATTTATTCAAGAATAAAATATAGCCTTTCTCCACGAAACAAGAGCGCAGTATATCAAAATTCTCCACCAAAAAATTGATTCTTTTTGGCCGGTTTCTTTCCAAGAAACTGTGCGTTAATGGGTTAAAGAAAGTCGCGATCGCGAAGGATCGTCGTCTCGCCGCGGAGGTGAGGACGTATGATGGATGGTTTGGGGCGAGGTCGAGAAGAAGCAGGATAATTGTCGGGGCGGTATGTATCGGTTGTATCGAGAAAATAGGCACCCACGTCGGGAATAATTCCGTGCGCGCAGTTTAAAGGCTACCTGAGATGACAGGCTATATAGGAGGAAGCTACGGTAGCTATTTAACATTCCGCCTCATTTCCTGCCGCCTCTACGGCACCGCCCTCGCGCCCTCTCCTCCCCTATTTCTCCTTCTCGGTTCCGGAGGAAACGTTCGCGCTCGATGCGAAAATTGCCTCGCCAAGAATTATTGACTATAAATTACTCGTCTCGCTACCCTAACTTCTCCGCGCCGCCGTTACTCACGCAAATGACGGCGTAGCCTGCGGGCCCGTTCGGTACACACGGACGCCGAGCCGTTTCCCACTTATTCACTGTTCACGGTCCCCGGCGAACAAACGGAAAACTATCTCGAGAAGGTGGCCCTCGATATTGGGCGCGAATTGCCGCGCATTTACATTTTATTGGCCTCGTCTAAGACGGATTGCCACCTCTCTCTCTCTCTCTCTCTCTCTCTCTCTCTCTCTCTCTCGCCGGTCTTTATCCGTTCCCTCGCCGACAGTTTTCCCCGTCGCCCTCGGTCGTCGCCGTGCTTGAAAATTTCTTCCCGGATTGCGAAGATTCTTCTTCCTCTCGAGACGAGACGTCGCGTGGACACGTGAACGCACCGATATTGCTACTTAACAGCCGCTCGGAAACGGTGTCGATCGATTTAGGAGGCGTTAACGAGAGCCGCGGGGTAACGAGCTACCCTTCGCGAGCAACCTGCTGCAAGTGTAACCTGTTGTGGAACGATTTTCACGGGGTAGAAGATTATCGTCGAGTAGTCGATCGCTGCTGAAATGTGTCGTTGTTCGAGCAGCGCTTGTATTCATTCTTACGATTAATGCTTCAAATTCATATTAAACCTTTGCACCCGAGACTATTTCAACTCCGAAATGAAAGCATTTTTTTCGAGCTATAGTATTCGCATTTTCTATGCTTCTATTTATTGGATGTACTGAAGATATAAACTTTTTGCTTGTAGAAGATTTCTATTTTCTTTATCAATTTATTGAAGGAAAACTTTAATAATGTGTAAATTCTTGTGGAAAACGATGCGGCAATTTTTAGTGTCGCCTCAGAGTCGCCGATCGAGGGCAAAGGGTTAAAATTATCGGTTAATCCTGTCGGAATAGTGTTGTTGAATATCTATATTATTATTCGATTTTCACTGGGTACAGTTGACCCAATTAGGTGTTTTTGTTAATATAATATATCGACGAAGCAAAATTTTGATACAAGAAATATCGATTTAACGTTATCTCTCGTGAAATCAGGTAGCCTAATGTTATTATTTTATGTACAATTTTATATTGCTTGCTCTATTAAAGCCTATAAATTCATCAATCTATTTTATATATTTACATAATATTTATATAATATTTATATAATATAATATATAATATTTATATAATATAATATATAATATTTATATAATATAATATATAATATTTATATAATATAATATATTTATATAATAAATATATAACGTTATTACCTTTCATATCGACAGCAGGAAATTATTAATCGATTAACTATAATTAATTAATTAATTTTTGCCGTACTATGCACTTCGACAAAGACTACATCCTTATAACGCTATAATTAATGAACAATTACTACGCGTATTCATCTATAGACAGCATGAGAAATCAATATGAAAAATATTTAAAAACTGCAACACTTTTCAAATTGAATCGTACGACTTCGGTCATTCGGAGTACAGTAATGTCTCTCTAATTGACGCCTAGATTGTCCACAAAAATAGACAATTTGGGAAGAGAAGATACGATTATTCGAGCCTTTCGGTTTATTTTTATGGTTATAAATTGTCAACAATTATAAAAACGAGCCGCAATGCTCGGATAATCGTATCTCCTCTTCCCAAATTGTCCATTTTCCTGGACAATCTGAACGTCAGTAAGGGAGACATTATTGTAGCTAAAAGCTTCGTGAAAACTGCAACGGCAAATTTTGTAAAATCTGCAGCGCCTTCGTCGACAAATTTTGAGAAACTTATTTCCGCCGGAATTGAAAATATAATAATGAATTTCGTGCGCGAACAGCTTCGGGCTGGAAAAATATGATTAAGAATGCTGTGCGAAAGCACGCCGAGCATTGCCGCGGGGGATTCCCCGTTTTGAACTGGGGGAACGATGACTGTTATTGACATCGGCTACGTAATTAAATTAATTTCTGCGACTCCTCCACCTTCGGGATAGGCATCGGTCTGGAATAATACACTGCCGGACTTCCACGTTTTTTTCCACGTCGGCGAAGGTGCTCTTAACCACACCCGCCGCGTGCTCTTCTCATTTCCAATTTAAAAATAATGAGAATTTACTGCGAATAGGCGCCGCTGTCGCGCACAGATACTCATCGAGCTTGAACGTCTCGCTTGTGGGAAGTGGAATGAATTGAAAAAAAAAATTCAATTCAGCGTCAGTGTACCGCATCCCTGTCCCCACCCCCTATTTCTTCGCTCTTTTTTTTTCTTTCTTTCTTTTCGTTTACGCTCGTCCCCCTTCGCGAAAGCAGAGGGCACCGGCATACATTAAAGTTCCGCGATTCTTTTCACCGTTTGCCTCCTCTTCCGACGGCGGAACGTCTTCCGTTTGTACGGGAAACAATTTAATTTTTGCAAAATTAGAGTCGTTCGAAAATTCGTGGCACGCGGAGTTGCGAAATCCGCGCACAATGCGCGGAGGGGATGAAAATTTACGACTCGCTTTTCGCGAAGCGATCCGGTTTCGATTCGCGACGATTTCCGACGTTTTTTCGTTTCAAAATGGTACCGGGTGTTACGTTTTACATCGATGAAAATTGATGTAAACGTTAGCGATTTCTTTTCCTAATTTACGGTGCGAAATTTATTTTTATGGAAGTTAACTTTTGAGAGAATATTTAAGTCAGTCTTGCGAATACAGTAATAATAATATAATATAATATATATAATATATAATATAATAATAATATAATATATAATATAATAATAATATAATATATATAATATAATAATAATATAATATATAATATAATAATAATATAATATATAATATAATAATAATATAATATATAATATATATAATAATTAATTGATGTAATATTCAACAATCTTGATACGACATGAACATTCTGCTATACATATATAGATATGTAGATTCACAATATTCGAGTTTTAATATTAAGCCTCGTATATTGCTTAATATATTTATATATTTCAATTATTTAATTAAATTTAATGCAAGTATATCATTTACTATCGATAATTATTTCTTGAACTGTGCAAATAAATTTTTATTTCTGCATTTCTACTCTGTTCATGGATTATCCTATTTTATTTATGAAAACGATGTATTATTGATTAGTATAATCGATAAAAACTTACCTTGCTGTTGGTAATTGCTCTAAGAATTTCTCTTTTCCACTCTATTATGCTTGCACGCGGATATGTACATCGAAATCTGCGTCATTAACTATGATGTAAAATAATAAAAAATAGCAACATTACACGAAGCAACAAAATACATGGACCACAGCCAAAATCGACTGTTGGTAATCTTGTCTACTAGTTTCAGCGTTTTGCCACCGAATGTACCGGCGCTAAATTTGTACTCTTAGGATCACGCCGGATTATAAATTGCATGCAACATTTTTTTCTCTATATCTTCAGTGATAATTAAACGTTTTTAGCATGGAAAACATTCTGGAACATTACTATTAATAGAAATAAAATATTCTTCTGTAATTATTGCATAAATATTGTAAATATTCTTCCCCCCGATTACTATGTAATATGCAGCATATTTCAATTCTACTGTATCGTGTTATACTTCAGAATATGTGCTATTAAATATCGTAGACTAAAGAGTTAAGAAAATCCCAGAATAATTAATTATTTTTAAAGTTGTAAGTTATTGTAAAGTCTCCCTAAGTGATGCTCAGATTGCACGCGAAAGTGGACAATTTGGGAGGGAGAGACACGATTATTCGAGCGTTGTATAATTAATTAATAATATAATATTATATATAATTATATATAATATAGTAATACAATATATACAATAAATACTATATATAATATATATAATAATTAATGAATATAATATTCGAGCCGAATAATCGTGTCTCCTTTCCCCGAATTGTCCGCTTTCGTGCGCAATCCGAGCGCGCGAATAAGGGAGAAATTACTCTACTCAGTAACAGGGGAGAACGATCTTGTTCGTTGGTGCCCAGCAGTGACAAAGGAGACAAACGTTCGCGTGCATTGTGTAACATTAATGTATAGTATATTTCGACGGTTATTGATAATTTTATTAAACATGTTTCTTATAGTTATAAAAGCAAAATAATGTAGTTTTGTTAGTACTCGGAACCTTACCCTGTTTTCGTATTAGTTCTTAGCGTTTACGCGTTAACACGCACGCGACGATCGCATAGCACGGCAATGCCGAGGAGAACACGATTGCCGTGCTATACGGGATGTTTACTTTCATACGGAAAGATTAGAAGTTCGAAGGAAGCTCGAGTTTCGTAGATCAACCGAAAAACGTCCCGAGACAGGTGCGGGTTCTCGTTTAGGAATTCGCCACGACGCGCGAAGCGAGGCGGTCGTGGCTTTGTTTGAGCCGAGTATACACGCGGAACAGGACCGCAGCGGCCTCGAAGATGCAACAACTCTATTTATTTATCTGATTGGCTGTCGAAATTACCCGTCGAATTTACAGGCGCAGATCAATTTCTGTCGCGCGGCGAGCGACCCGATCGAATCGCCGACTCCTGAAACAAGGGTCGCGCCGCGCCGCGACGCTTGTTAACATTAACATTAACGCTTTTTTTATTAACATCGACATGTCCGAATTCGAATCGTGAAGCTGCAGGGGTCGCGACAATGCGGAATGAGGACCAAAGAATTGCCAGGAGTTGATTTTTTTTGGTCGACGGAAATCCGTACGGCGGTGAAATTTTTGGTTCGAACTCATTTATTAATCGGAGCCAAGATACAATCTGTCCTCGAGGCAGTACTTTTACAATAACATGGTATTATATTCTCTTGAAAAATAAGAACTGTTACTAGATTAGTAATGGTATAAATCGAGAGTATTAGATATTTCGCTGCGTCTAAGGACAAAATTTCATTTACAATAGTAGATTTACATATTCAGGCCACTGCGTCGAAATAGATCAAGACACAATAAATAATGAACGTTTCGTACAAAGAGCATAGCGAGTGGGAGAGGTAGCTACCATTCGTTCGAACATATAGGAAGCAATTTTATATTCGTTTCGAGGAGAACTCTCTCCTCCCTCTCTCTCTGTCTCTCTTTCTTTTTTTTCCTTTCTTTTCTACGTTCTGACAAAAGTAAAACTCGTTCGAATACATAGAGAACAACGTTGGGACTTCGAAAATCAAGTGCAGAATATGTCGCAAGATCGCTGTCGGTCGCCGTCGCTCGTTTCGGCGACGCGATTTCGCGCGACAAATATATTTGCAAGTCAATCGATCGATCGTTAAACGAATCGCAAAACAACTAGCCTCGCAGGAGATCTATAATTGTGTGTGAAAATAATTCGAGGAAAATGAACGTTTCTTCTTCTTCTTTTCTTCTCGCTTCGAACGCGCGTCGATCCGCGACGCGGAACGAAACGAAACGTAGACGAGGGCGCGATAGAAATGTCGATTAACAATCACGCTTTTATTTGTTCGTCGCATTCATCCTTGATCTCGAATCATTCTCGAATCATATTTTCTCAACGCCCGCTGCCGCCACCCTTTTTTCATCGTCGTCCCGCTTTCCCTCTCGTCGCCGCGAGTAAATTATTTTCAAACACATTTCGACCTGTTCGACACACGATAAATAATTCAGAATCATCTAAACAGTAGTCTTTATACAACAAGTGTTAGAATATGTTATATTATCAAACACTTAGATAGTAATGTATCGTAATCTTTTTTTTGTTTCTGTTCTCTGCCTGCAACTATCTTACATTTACTATTCTATTGTTTTAGAGCGATAAACAACGTTTCCGTTCTCACAAAAGATCCGAGAAAACATTTTCGCGTCGCTGTCGCGTTTTATTGGCTTCCATCCGCTCGCTCGCCGATCACCGACACGCTTCTCTTCGCGCGCGCGTACATTTGCAGTAATGTCTCTCTAATCGACACTCAGATTGTCCGCAAAAATGGACAATTTGGGAAGAGGAGATGCGATTGTTCGAGTCTCGCGGCTCGCTTTTATAATATAATATTATAAATTTATATAATATAATATAATATTATATTATATTATTATATTTATATTATATTAATATATTATAATATAAATATAATATTATATTATATTATTATTATATATATATATAATATTATATTATATTATTATTAATATTATTATTATTATATATATATATATATATATATATATAAAATAATATAATATTTATAATATAATATAATGTAAACTACAAGGCGCTCGAACAATCGCATCTTCTCTTCCCGAATCGTCCATTTTCGTGGGCAATCCGAGCGTCAGTAAGGGAGACATTACCGTATCTCGAACGTAATCGTCGATTTTCTGCCGTTTTCTCGTCGCCTCGCCGGAGACCCCCGCGTTCAAAGTTCCCAGGGTCGTTAGGAAACCCGGAATACAATCCGTTGCCGGAATGAGTGTCGCTCGAACGACGAAACAAATCGATGGAAAATAAAGAAGAATCGCAAGAGGAAAGGAGAACGGCGGATATATATCGCTTCTCGGTTCTCTTGTGCATGTACATTATGCGATCTCGCGGTCGAAACGTCGCGTCGAGCAAGTTCACCCTGTTGCACGTGGATCGCTAATGGCCGTATAGCGAGTACAGAACTTGTGGGAAAAGATGGTTCGCCGGTGGTCGAACGTTCGCGAACGAAATTCTATGTTGCGCGTACAGTGGAGCCTCGATCGGCCGGCTCGAACGGCTCGGATAAATCGAGATCTCGACGGGAAATGTTCGACGTACATATATAATTGATCCTCGGCGACAGGTATATTTTCTGTTCGACGGGAAAAAATGCGATTCTTGTGTGACGCGCGATCGTGGACGCGTACAGTGTTTGCAGAAAGTACCTAAAAACTAACGAACATTCATCGCTCTACTAGCTACTTGGTTTCAGGTTAATAATACGTAGTTTTGTAAACGTGACATCCAGTTGAAAATTATTTACACGAGAACCGCAGCTTCGTTTCGGGTTTTGCAACATTAACGATAATAGAATAGCTGCGACGCGAGCGCGCCGTTAACAATCGACTATTTTACTGAAACGGAACGGGGAGAATCGAATACTTTTCTCAATCACTGTACACGCGTGTGTTCTCTCTTCCTTTATTTTCTACGGTCTGTGTTCTACCTTGTATCGACGCAGCCTTTTTTTTCTTTTTTTTCTTTTTTTCTTTTTTGGAAAATACTTTTGCTCGCGCCTGTTCGAAACTTATATCGAACGGGAATCTCTCGTTCTCGGAGAAGCAAAAAGACGGCAACGGAAACATTGGAGGAACAGCGTTCGGATAATCGAGACCCGGTCGATCGAGGTACAACCGTATTCGCGTCCGAGGAAAATTATACCCGATAGTCGAAGAAATTGCGATCTAGTTAATCCGCTGTTGGGCGTACTATATAATATAGTTTTATGTAGGTGATTAGTACCATTAACATCAACTATACAGTTATTGCTATGGAAGCAGTACGACGATTCAGCGTCTCGACGAATTCGAAGGAACTTGTCGCGCGTCCGCGCCACGTATTATACTCGCGTTTTATTGACTTTCTGGGTGATCTCTACGCTACGTATAATTTCTCTTTTTTCTTTCTTTCTTTCTTCTTTTTTTTGTTCGTTTCTTCTATTTAAATTACAGCAGGGTCGCCGTCTTCTTCTTCGTGATCCAGATGGGACACGTGTTACATATACAAATGCGCGTGCACAAATCCGATCGAATTGATCGACGACGCTGAAGTAGCGTAACTTACAACATGTTATTATACAAACAGCTCTTTTTGACGTATAATATTTCCTACTGCATTTGTTATTTTATATACATAGCATATCTAGCGGTCAACTACAATTAATAACAACTAATATATGATTTATCGACGGTGCGTCGGCACAGTCACGACCGTACACGCCTTGGTAGAAGTCCGATGGTCCAGCATCGTGGATAAATTATATATTTTTTACTGCGTTCAACGTTTATTCAATGCGCTATTACCTCGGTTAATTAATTACGTTTATTGTCAATACATTCGGAATAACGTCGCTGCGCGTCTTCATCGTCGCTTCTCCTCAGATATTTTCTTTCTCTTTTCGTCTTGTCGTTCGGACAATGTTATTCTTTTACGCGGATCATCGATCTTTATACTCTTTTCTCCCCTTTCTCTCTCTCTCTCTCTCTCTCGCTCTGTGTTTCTTTTTTTCTGTTTTTTTTTTGTTTAAACGAAAAACAGGTGAGGTCAAAGCGCCATTTTGCGCGAACGTTTCACCGTGACAGGACGTCCGAATGGATTAACGAGAGTCGTAGGTTTAAAAGGCGAATTGTTACATCATTTTTGTATGTATTGACTCGCACGTAGTAGAATCCTCCACTTAATTCCCGCCTAAGTACTTACGCTCTTAAATCTTATCGTAATTTATGTATGCGCTAATAATTCATTTAATTTTAATCGCAGCCATTCCACTTTCCTTCCGTTTCATTTTGTTGTTGTTGTTGTTGTTGTCTGTTCGTTACGTTGGTCTATACGTTAACGTATACACCCATTTCATTTGCATCGGGCTACACGTCGTGTGTATATATATATTTATTTATTCATTTATTTATTTGTTTGTTTGTTGGTTTGTTTATTTATTCATTCATTTATATTTTATTTATAGAGATTATTACACATTCTGAAAGATCGCGCATATATGTATATATATACTTAAATCTTATTTGTGTTTAGACGTGTACAAGTACGACTTTTTTTTTTTCTTTATGTTCTTCGCTGAAAGATGTGCGTGTGTATTAATACCCCTGCTTGTAACAAGGTATCGCATGAATATGTTCCTTCTTTTTTTTTATTTCTTGTTTCTCCTAGCTCCGCTTTCTTCTCTTCCCGTGTATGATCTCTCTATTCTCTCTTTCACTCTCTTTCACGTATACACAGAGGACACGCACGCCGCGCGCAAACACAGTCATACACACACGATTCTCACTCTTTTATCCCGTGTAATATGTTTCCTGTATGTGCGTACAAAGTCCACAAATATGATCGATTTGTTCTCTCTCTCTCTCTCTCTCTCTCTCTCGCTCTCTCTCTCGCTCGCGAATTCTCAGACTCATTCGCCGCTCTGTTTGTTGCCGGAAAGACTTGTTGTTCTCCTTTCCCGTTTAGTACGACGAAGCTCATACGTGAAACGTGAACGCTACATTACAATAGAGCTGTACGCAATTCCAGATCTCGGTTGAATTCGAACAATATTCTCATAGCTGGTACCATTTCTTGTCTTTGTACTTGAGCATCAACGTGTGGCTGGACGTTTGGAAGCCCTCCGCCTCGTTCATCATGCGGGCCGTTCGTTCCTCCAGCTGGGAGAGCTTCTCGCCACGCTCCAAAACCATCTGATGGGCCATGTTCACCTCGCTGGTCGCCGTTGTTACTCTTTCGCGAAGCGCCTCCGTGCCGGCGTTCGGTCCTGGTATATGTTTCGCCACCGTGCGGGATGCTCGTCCGCTGGACTCGCCAACTGAAAATTTCCATTGGCGAAACATTATGGCCCGCGGTCCGGGGAAAACAATGGTCCGTTCATAAATGATGCATTCGCTTCACCGGATCGATGGGCATGACGAGGGTAAGTTGAATTTTTTACTGAAATAATGTGTAATACCGCACGCCAGGGATCTGTGAAAGAAGTTTGCTACGGAAGTGTCCAGTATAAGAAAGACAATGATGGCCACTTATGGAGAGATATCCAAATAATGTGTAATACCACGTGCTAGAGATCTGTGAAAGAAGTTTGCTACGGAAGTGTCCAGTATAAGAAAGACAATGGTCGCCACTTATGGAGAGATATCCAAATAATGTGTAATATCACACATCAAAGATCTGTGAAAGAAGTTTGCTACGGAATTGTCCAGTATAAGAAAGACAATGGTCGCCACTTATGGAGAGATATCCAAATAATGTGTAATATCACACACCAGAGATCTATGAAAGAAGTTTACTACGGAAGTGTCCAGTATAAGAAAGATAATGGTCGCCACTTATGGAGAGATATCCAAATAATGTGTAATATCACACACCAGAGATCTGTGAAAGAAATTTGCTACGGAATTGTCCAGTATAAGAAAGATAATGGTCGCCACTTATGGAGAGATATCCAAATAATATGTAATATCACACACCAGAGATCTATGAAAGAAGTTTACTACGGAAGTGTCCAGTATAAGAAAGATAATGGTCGCCACTTATGGAGAGATATCCAAATAATGTGTAATATCACACACCAGAGATCTGTGAAAGAAGTTTGCTACGGAATTGTCCAGTATAAGAAAGATATAATGGTCGCCACTTATGGAGAGATATCCAGGGTGGGGCATTTGAAACAAGACACCAGAATAACTCGCTTGTTTTCGACGATAGGAAAAAACGTGTCAGACAAAAGTTGTTTGATTTCGGGGTGCTCGTTATATCATGTTAATAATTCTTTTTTAAGTGGAGGCGTAGAGGACATATGAAGGTCAAACTTGTTTCTTTAAGTGGGATGACCTAAATTTTTATTCACATTCTGATGGAGCCTTCCGAGACGAATACAACGGCCTATACATATATGAAGGTCACTCAAGGCCACAACATATGAATTAGAATGATATATGTATATGTAATAATGTATATGTGATAATATAATATATATGTGACAATGATATATACATATATCAACCTACTGGCTCTGTAAACGTATAGTTGGCAAGCAGAAGAATGGAAGCATTGGTTAAAACGATGTGAATCATCATTTCCACAAAATAGAGGATGATGAAATGGAATTCTAAATGGAATTTGATGTATATTTTATAAGGCTAATTGGAAAAAATACGTGCGATTTGCCAAATTCATTAAGTTGAATGTAATTCAACGGTGTGTCACGAGCATTTCAGAAGAACTGTGATTGTATGGTCCTACTCCACATATACAGGGTGAAAAGAAATGTTTGGTCTCTGGTTTTGGCGTCGTTGAAGATGATGATCTGTAAAAAAGTAGTCTTGGGCCATAAAATTCAGCCGTTCTCTTAAGAAACAGTATTAAAGTTTCAATAATTTAAAAAAATTGCTTTCATTTACAATCGACCACGGATAGATCCTATGGGTTAAATTATTTCGGGGCAGAGAATAATGAAAATACTAAAATTAATAAAACTTACATAGTTCTTCTCTGTCGAGACTTCGCGATCCTCCGCCGAAGAGGCCCTTGAAGAAGCTTTCTTTCGGTGGTTCAGGCATGTCGTGGCCGATGAACAAGTCTCCCATCATTTCGGTTAACTCGCCGCTACAAAATTAATTATATACGTATCTCAATCACGATAAACGAAAGAGAATAATATAATAATTAAAACCCGAGGAAAGAGAATAATGAAAATTGAAAAATAAATCAAAACGAAAGAGAATGATTAAAATAGTTAAAATAATTAACTATTTTAATAAAATAATAATATATTAAAATAATTAACTATTTTAATAAAATAATAATATATTAAAATAATTAACTATTTTAATAAAATAATAATATATTAAAATAATTAAAATCCGAATACTTTCGAGTGTTAACATAATTATGGGGCACCTTTGGGTGTTCCAGGTGTTCTACGATCGAGACAAGCACTTACCAGAACTCGCTGGATACTGAAAATTTCTGAATCTCCGTGGGCGACGACAGGTAGAGGCCGTGCCCTTTATTGCTGAAGCAAAGTGTCTTTGCGATCCTGTAAAAAATGTATTCGGACCGTTATCGCATTGTCGGCCAGCATTTCGGAAAGCACAATGAAAAATATGAACGTACCAGGGCGCATTATCAAAAAGGTAAGAAACTGTACGCTTTTATGTACACAGCGACTAAGCTTTGTTAGATAATAAAAATGTTAAGAAAAAACGAAGCGAATGCTCGAATGACGCTTGAACAAGTATCGTGAATGTAATATAAAAAGGAGGCGTAGGAAATGAAAACATGTGTCGGAGAAGGAATGAAATATATGTATATAGAGAACACTCAAGGCATTGCATATGTTTCATAAAATACTTATTACGAGAAGTGTTATTTTGTAGTTCACTTACTGATCGGTATCGCCATTAACAAAGAGTTGGTGACCCCATATGGACAACATGGGGTCTACAATGCCATGTTTTGTGGTCTGAAAACTGTTAGAGATTACAGAGACAGGAGAAAAGTGGAGCGTTAAGCGTACGCGAGTAGAAAAAGATTTTTTTTTTCTTTTGTTTTTTTTTAAGTTCGACCGACTATCGACAAACCCTTATAACTTTTCAACTAAACTTCTTTATTCGCGACCGACGCGACGGCGAACCAGCTATAGTATGCTAAACTAGTAATATAGAATTGCTAAACTAGTAATTGCGAATAATAACGATTTAGTACGAAACGACCCTAATACGAACACGTTGCCCATAAAACTGATACCATTGTTAAATCGCTTTCGCACGCGGTGAGGTACAGCAAGATGTGCAAATATTCAAGTGTAAATTCTCCCTAATCGACGCATCTCCTCTTCCCAAATTGTACGTTTTTGTATACAATCTGAGCGTTAATTAGGGAAAACTAATTTTAACTCACTAGTCATTCGGAAATAGTGTTGCAACATTACACGTTGCCAGGACATGATTAACGTTATACAAGGTGTCCCAAAAATGTCTCGCAATCCGAAAGTGGCGGGTTGCTCAGGTCGTTTGAAGCAACTTTTTCCTTTACAAAAATTTTCTCCGAGGCACCGTTAACGAGTTATTAACGAAAAACAGTGACCAATGAGAGTCGAGCTCAGCTGGCGCGAGGCGGCCGAGCCAACGGCGCCAGCGGTCGAGGCGGTCGAATCCCAGCTCAGCTGGCGCGAGGCGGCCGAGCCAATGAGCGGAACTGGACTTCGCGCGCTCAGCCGTATTCGCATCAGCCGTATTCGATCCTTATTGGTCACTGTTTTTCGTTAATAACTCGTTAACGGTGCCTCGGAGAAAATTTTTGTAAAGGAAGAAGTTGCTTCAAATGATCCGAGGAACACACCATTTCCGGATTGCGAGACATTTTTGGGCACCCTGTATATTCGGTGGTTTCTTTAACTAACATTTAAGACTATATCCATAAAAAAAGAACGATTGCAAAGATCACGCAAGTGTTACGCGTTATAGACTCTTAGGAAAAGTATTACTTTAAGACTGTGTAAATTCTGCGGTCGCAGCAAAGTATGCCTAATGAACTATTGCAATATTTCTACGCTAAGAATAGATTCCTTCGAAATATTTGAAATTCCTTGCTTGTATATTTTACTCGTAAATTAGTATTTTCAATATTTAAAGACGAAGAGTGCTGTCAGTGCTATTAGTCAGTATTTCAGTCAGTCAGTCATTCGTATTTCCTTCATTGTAAAATACTTTGTAATATACTTTGCGATACATACTATACATATTTCGTAAAAATACGTTCCTCTATAGTGTGCTCCATCGTGGAATAATTATTGACGGTACATTTGCATTTCAATCGATTGTACCAGTGCCGTTTTTATTCTGAACAATGCAATTCAGTTACAGTAATATCTCTCTAATTGACGCTCAGATTGTCCACAAAAATGGACAATTTGGAAAAACGAGATACGATTATTCGAGCCTTTTCGCAATTATTGACAATTCGTAATTATAAAAACAAACACCGCAAGGCTCGAATAATCGCATCTCCCTTCCCCAAATTGTCCATTTTTGTGCAGTTAGAGAGCGTCAGTTAGGGAGACATTACTATACTAATAAAATAAAACTAAGAACTAAAGTACTAATAGCGAGGCTTCAGTTACTAATAATGAGACTCTGCTTGTCGCAACGAGTCACCTAAATATATTGCATTGCACTATGTTGATAACAAAATCGAATCTCTGAAAAATTATACACGCATCATTGAATTCAAATTCTCTGAAATCTGCAATAGAAAAAGAAAGAATTGTTTCATCTCCATTTTGTTGCACCTCCGTTATTTTAAAAAGATAGTGGTTTGTCCATAAATAAGAGCGACCGTTCTGTGCATACAGAGTGTCCCAGAATTACTGTAGAAACGAGAAGCGAGGAAAAATCGGAAGAAATCATCGCGATGTCCTGTTGTGATTGTGATTTTCGTGTGACAAAGATTTGCTTGGGATCAAAATAATATTTGGCAGTATTAATAATCGGAGAGAGATGTTGTTGAATGTCGCTACCAATTTCTCTACCTTGCACACCGCCGTACTCCATTAATGCTATAAACGTGAAAGTACGCGTACCAAGTTTTTATGAATTTCACAACTGATCGTGTCGGAATGTTCGATCTTTGATGAAATCGTTAATGGCAGCGCTTCCTACAAAAAAATTGGGCAAGTAGTTTCTCATCGAAGCCGCAACGATACTTTTATCTAATTCGAAAATTAATGGTAATTATATAACACGCAAAATATCGTAACAGCAAATTTGTAAATTCGTTCAAAAATGTACGCTACTTATGTTGATTAAGATATACACAGAAAAATCGAGGTAAAATGATTCGTGCATTAAGGAATAAAAACATTCGCTACTTCAAATATCGGAATATAATCGAACCGACTAATCTACTGGTATGTTATAGTTGAAATACATAACTGGAAATACAAAATCGTATCATCTCGTGAACAATTGGAGCAACGAAAAAGCGAACACATTGCAAGTTTTTTTTTTGAGACGTTCGTCATTGCGAATGTGATAAGAATCGATTTGCGCAACAAACTGATGCTGGAATTAGAGAAATACGAATTAAAATATGATTTGAAAAGGATAAATATGTACATATAATAAGGAGTGAAAAAACAGTTAGATAAAAATGCAATTTAAGGTGAACTATCTTAAACCTACCAGTCGTCACGCGCCAATGTATTAACACCGGCGATAAATATAAATCATAGAAGAACGTTAGTTAGAGTATCAAAAAAATGTTCAAATATTAATTTTATTACTTCACAGAACACCCATACTTATTGTACACGAATAATTATTTTGCGAAACAAGCTATGCACGAGTTGATATTCTTGCCCAGAACATTTTAATTCACCGTGATTTTGACCGAAGATAAATCCTTTCCATCTTCAATAAACTTACACAACCGTGTTATAATTATGCAAAAAGTTTAAACCATTCCGTTCGAATAACATTAATCTCTGTGTCGACGCTTAATGGTGAAATAGTGATGAAAATAAAATATTTTTCCCACTATCGGTTTGTGCGTGTAATAAAATGTTCACATAACGTGTAAATAAGAAAAAGAAAGTAATGCGACACGTAACAGTGTTTCTAATGTATTTTCTAATCTGGGTATTGATAATAAAAAAATAATAAGAAATATATAAAAATAAATAAATATATAAGAAATAAAGAGAATATATATAGAATATATAATATATAATATATAATATATAATATATAATATATAATATATAATATATAATATATAATATATAATATATAATATATAATATATAATATATATATTATATATAAATAAGAAATAAATATATAAATATATAAGAAAAATAAGAAGAAATAATACAGATAAAAATGCTAAAAAATAATAATAAAATAATCAGGGTACGAGTATTCTTATTATTCGATGTGTATGACATTTTGGAAACGCGAAGTGTAGACGAATAACACCCTTATCAGAGTACACACTGAACATTATCCAAAAAATGTAAGAGTGACCATACAATGTTGAAGATTTTTCATTGATGCAGCCAACTATATAAGAAATTTTGTACGGTGCATTATAGTGCTAGGATAAAGGTGAAGCATGCTATAATACACTAGTGTGTATCAATGTTCTTTAACGTACAAATGTACACAGGCATTATGGTATTCGTATTTCAATTCGTGTGATTTTCAAGACACAGGTGCTCGAGTATTCAAGCATATTTTCAGATTGTCGACGAAATCTCGGAGTTGCTTTGATAGAAATGAACTGATAATGTTTGGTGCATCGGTGGAAGAAGCTTTCGAAATCTCGATAAAGTTGACAGATCCACAACAAAGAGCTGCAATATTCGTAGAAATGTTTGTAGACGATGTGCAGTAAAGTTGTAATATTTATTGTAAATATTTTACCCAACATGTCAATGATTATTAGGCGTAAACGAAAATTTAAAACTGCGATTTGTTTAGTAAAATTATTTTTACAAGAAGTACGATATAATTATATATATGATATAATATATATTGATGATATAATTATATTATATATATTATTATTATTATTATATTATTGTATTATTATTATTATTATATTATATTATATTATATTATTATTATTAATATTATATATATATAATATTAATAATATTAATAATAATAATATAATATAATATAATAATAATAATAATACAATAATATATATGTATATATATAATATAATATTTCTTTACAAAATATACTAAGAATGAATTTATTTTTCTATTCAAATCTGTACGCATAAACTTCGTACGTAGACAAAAGATACTAAAAAATTGGAAGTTCTAGTTTCACTGTCGTATTATTATACTTATATATTCTTACGTTTTATCGCCACTAATCTCCAATTTCGTTATAATTCTGATAATTCTCGCTTAATTACTTCAATACCTATGCATTAAAAATACACCACTGATTAAAATACGAATGCGATAATGCACATGAAAAAAGACCACTAGTTTCCACGTTATAAATAAGATATATAAATGTATACAATAGCTTGATTTTAGCAACGTTTGAGAAACTTTCAAATATTTTATCAAATTTTGTTATCGAATCGATGAATTTTCACGTGAAGAATTCACTTGCATTTTCAATGGTGAGAGAAATAACAGAGTGTGCACATATTGCAATCACACATGCTGACTAAACAGACACGTGTATGCGTAGAGAAATATCGGATTTCACCTGTTAAAAACAATTAAACTGTACTCGTTATTATGCAAATAATGTGAGACAATATCGAAAGTATCGAAATATGATTTCCTACTAATTAGTAACGCTGACCGACTTGAATCTTGCGTTTCGACAATCGGTAAGCAAGTTTCAAAAATAATAAATATATAATAATTGAATATAATATCTTTCACGCAGGACGTGAAAATAAAAATTGTTTCTCGTTATCATCCCCAGATTTTCAGAAATTGAATTTTAAAAAAGCTGTCAGAGAGAGATATTCAGTCAGATTAAATATCTTTGGATTTATTGTAGACAGAATAAATAATTTCGCATTTTTTTTCCCTCATTAAAACTGAGGGTTGCGAAGAAAAAAGGATCCTCGTATTTTCGTTCGGCACATCGAGATTTATAAAAATAATCCATCGACTATCAAAATATATGAACATAATATAATGTTATATTTAATTTTAGCAAAACATCAGTCACGTCTTGTGAACATATTTAAGAATCGAAACCACGACATTTGTAATCTCGCAAATGTTGGTTCAACGCGTTTCGAATGAAACGTTATTTAATATATTGTTGCGCTGTAACACGTGCTGGTATATGCATATCAGAAACGAGCATGGTCAACGTGTTAGAAGAGAAACTGTGCGTCCAATGCGAATAGTATATAAGACACAAGACATGAGAAAGTACGAACACTAAATGAGATACAAGTGTATAAACGGCCAAGTCAAACGTAGGTTTCTAAGAAACAAATCAATCGTTTTGCTCGATTACGTTAGGCAAAAATACTCGTGATCGAATATTCTCCTCGGAGACAAAATTATTGCTGGATGCAAAATGTGCTGTTCGAATCTTTCCACGTAATTATCTTCGAATTTCACGGTTATTTAAATAGAAGTTATGCGTATAGCAAACGTTGCCATTCGCCCGAGATTAATATTATTTATTAATATTATATATATTATATGAATATATTATATATATATATATATATATATATATATATATATATATATAATATAATAATATATATATATCTATATATAGTATATATAATTACATAATTATATATATAATAATAATAATAATATATATAATTATATAATAATATAATATAATATAATATAATAATAATATATAATTATATATATAATTTCATTTCACGCTCGCGATCATTTTAAAAATCGTGTCGATACTCTCTCGCGAAACTATCGCGTGACGCGCGGTCGAACATAAACGAATGGAAAGATTAAACTATACACATGTCGTGTATAAGTAACGTACTGTACATTTTATACTTATTATAATCAAAATAGAATAATAATTAGTTGTTAGAATGGCTTGAAAAGTTTCCACGCAGCAATACTGTATGTTAGATTTTAATGTCTATTGCTCCTGGTAAAAAGTGTTTCGTCAAACAAATTAAGTACGATCGTTGCAAGTACAATGTGTGCTTACACATTGTATAATATATATGTTATTAATATTCTGGCGTGCTTAGATTATTCTGTAATTGCTGGATTAATTGATATTAGCTGAATTAATTCGTATAGTAACGCAAAAGCAATATTAAATTATTAATGTCTTTAATTAAAACACCTCTACGATTGTTTTCTTGCGTGTGCGTTTCAAACGAATAAAAATAATAATTTTCATACTGATATTTCGAACGCGAACGAACAAAGTTCGCGAATGTCGTTTAGTTTCCTTGATCAAACATTTTTTACCAGGTCTACGAGAGAACCATAACATTTTTAGTATTACACGAACGCATAAATTGTTAAATGAAAAATGATTTTATTTACATTATCAAAATCTTTGCAATGAGTTAATCAAGTATCCACGAAAGTTTTATTAACCTGTTGATCAGGATGAACGACGTAACTCGCTTTTTTATATCGATCAACATTTTCTTTTCGCGATTCTCGTTTTCTCATTTATTCGTCGCGTAAATCGTAAAATAGTTTGTACGCTCCTTTCACGAGAATCATCCGATTAACAGGTTAAGAATGTTCGGTTAAGAATCAGAATTTTATATTCTATACTGCAATTCGTAAACACAGCCGGCTTAAAAAGTGTCGATAGTAAACGTACTCATGTTGTTATTAAATGCGAATTTTACACTACTGTTAGCGATAATATAATATATATATGTATATATATAAAGTGTTGCAGTGTTGCATCGTTGCAATAGCATTTAGTGCATTATTATATACCGTGTGCAAATAGAATTGTTATCTGCCTCGTTAGATGCTATGGAAGCTAACGTAATGAGATCGTTATTTGTCTTACCTTAAATCTATTAGAGGCAGGAAATCGACGTCTATCAGCGGCCTCAGACTCGGTAGACTATACGTGGCTATGTGACCATTCGAAACGTAGCATACCAGGCAAACGTTATCTGTGGAAAAGAAAAACAATATTGCCTTCTTCTCGTTACAGTAAAAAAATCGCGTACGTAAAAGAAAATGTAACAAATGTAATTATATTCTAAGAACGTTAACGATCGCGTTAAACGATATCATTAGGATATCATTAAGATATTATCGAAGCATAAAAGACTCACTATACAGGGTGTGCCAAAAATGGCTCGCAATCCGAAAGTAGGGGATTCCTGAGGCGATTTGAAGGAACCTTTTCCTTAACGAAAATGCAATCCGCGGCTTCGTTTACGAGTTATTAACGAAAAACAGTGACCAATCGGAGGCGAGATCGTTTGACGCGAGACGGCCGAGCCAATGAGCGGAACCGGGCTCCGCGCACTCGTTGGCTGGGCCGCTGCGCGCCAGCCGAGCTCGTCTCTTATTGGTCAGTGCTTTTCGTTAATAACACGTAAACGAAGCCTCGCAGAAAATTTTCGCAAAGGAAAAAGTTGCTTCAAATGACCTCAGGAACCTCCCATTTCCGGATTGCGAGACATTTTCGGGACACCCTGTATAAAAGACCCACTATAAACTCACCCTTTATAGTGGTTATGTCTGCTTTAATCACAATGTGAGTTTCGGCCAATTGCTGCCTGTACAGACAGTTTTGCGATGGTAACGCCAAAACCCTCGCCTGCTTCTCGGACACTAATACGACGAATTGACGATCCTCGAAGCCGTCTCCTGCAGCTGCCTGGGTAGTCATCGACGGTGACATCCGAGTATTTGTACATTTACCTTGGTTCTCTTCAACAAAGAATCGCGAAATATCGAATTTAAAATGCTGTTTAAAGACGCGTTAAAAATTACAGTAAAATTGTACGTGTTAAATTTACAATGCAAAGCAGAATTTGTTGATACAAATGTCAGTTCATCTCCACGAATTTTTAGGAAACTCTTAGTTCGTTACGTTTGACATGTATTGCTGGAAAAATTGTTGAACTGCGCGGTTTTTCGTACGGTTGACAATTTACATTAAATATTTGTAGAATAGATAATAATTTACATTAAATATTTATTACCTATTCTACTCAAAATACATGCTGCACGAGAAACATCGGTTTTGCTAGTTGGAAATTATGGTTACCGCTTTATCGATAAGATAAATTATGAGATAAAATTATCGATTTATAAGTGCGATTATCAAGTATTGCGAATAGAGAAGGGAACATACTGTTACGATCTTTGCCCTCGGCACTATCGTCTTTCCAGGACTCGTACGAATATGGGATCAGGCAACCGGTGCAGTCTAGGAAGGCTATCGACAAAATGCATCCCTTCAGCTTAAAGGTAGATCCATCTGTAACAAGAGAAAAAGAAATGTTGAGCCTCGTATTATTAATTAATAATGTATACTATATATAATAATTAATTATTATATTAATTAATTATATTATAATAATTATTATATATTAATAATATTATATTAATTAATTATATTATAATAATTATTATGTTAATAATATTATATATTATTATATACTTATTATATATATATAATATTATATAATATTATATTATATTAAAATTAATTTACTGCACACATTGACGTAACACGATCGTGGTACGAAAGATAATAAAAATAAACGCAGAGACTTGGTCGACGATTTAATGAATCGTAGTAACACTTACTGCATGTAGAAACAACGACTGGGTGAGCGTGTCGGTCTGCTCGAGCGGGCGTGTTAAATATCACCGTTTGTATGGATCCTAACGATGTGCCGACCCAGAGCGTTGGCACCGGACAGGTATCTAAAGAATCGAGAGAAGGTTTCTGTAGCAACGATCCATCGTCATTCGCTATGATAAATACAGTAATGTCTCTCTAATTGACGCCCAGATTGACCACAAAACTGGACAATCTAGGAAGAGGAGATACGATTATTCGAGCCTTGCGGTTTATCCATTTTAGTGGACAATCTGAGCGTCAGTAAGGGAGACATTACTGTATTAACTTTCTGCTTTCGGTTCGATGAAGTTACAGTAATGTCTCTCTAATTGACGCCTAATTTAAGAAAAGGAGATACGATTATTCGAGCCTTTTGGCTCGTTTTCATAGTTATAAATTGTCAACAATTATAAAAACGAGCTGCAAGGCTCGCATAATCGTATCTCCTCTTCCCAACTTGTCCACTTTTGTGGACAATCTGAGCGTCAGTAAGGGAGACATTACTGTATTAACTTTCTGCTTTCGGTTCGATGAAGTTACAGCAATGTCTCTCTAATTGACGCCTAATTTGGGCAGAGGAGATGCGATTATTCGAGTCATTTGGCACGCTTTTATAATTGTATATAGTCAACAAATATAAAAACGAGCCGCAAGGCTCGGATAATCGTATCTCCTCTTCCCAACTTGTCCACTTTTGTGAACAATCTGAGCGTCAGTAAGAGAGACATTACTGTATTAACTTTCTGCTTTCGGTTCGATGAAGTTACAGCAATGTCTCTCTAATTGACGCCTAATTTGGGAAGAGGAGATACGATTATTCGAGCCTTTCGGCTCGCTTTCATAGTTATAAATAATCAACAATTATAAAAACGATTCGCAAGGCTCGGATAATCGTATCTCCTCTTCCCAAATTATCCATTTTTCTGTACAATCTGAGCGTCAGTAAGGGAGACATAAATTGCATCGACATTATGGGAATTTTATTGGTCGATCGTCGGCGCTGACCACAACGAACAACGCGCGGATTAAGTGCTAAAAGAACGGTGGCTCGACGTACCAGTTTTCTTCGTGTAGGAATCTGCGAATGTAAGGCAGCTGATGGTTTCGGTGGTGATGTTCTCGAGTGACGACATGCTCGAGCTCCTTGACCGTTGAAACGAACTGTCATATTTGTCTACCCGACCAGCAATCCCAACAATAAATGGAACATTAAATATTGCACGGGAGAGAGTCGACGTTTGTGTGTGGTACGTGTGTTTGTGTGTGTGTGTGTGTGTTTATGTGTGTGTCAACGGGCATGCAACATCTATCATAATACACATCTCTGACACGTAGCGTTCTTATCGAATGAATTAACGAGAGAGGATTGCGCTGAGAGAGTCGGTCAGAGTGTGAAAGAAAACGATCAACAAGTGTATCGTGTTATAATAGCAACAATGTCCAAGAACAACGATAATCACATCGACAACAATAACAGCAACAATAACAACAACAACAATAATAATAATAACAGCGACAGCAACAACAACGACTATGACGACTAGTATCTCTCTTGAGAGGATAGTTCACAGAATAAAATCTTTCATTCAATTCAGCATTCATCAAGTCGATCGGATGAACTGAGATTTTATAGATATACTATATACGGAGAAGTTTTTTTTTTCGTTCGAGATCGCCGCAGAGCAAAGGACACGGTGTTGTAATTAAATCGACGGGGAATAATTAACGGCATACGTTAACGTTATCGTTCTAAAGCAGCACGCACGTCTCACGGTGACCTATACGCTCGTACGGTTATACAACGTGAAAACGTACTATTGTTCGGTAAATCTCGTTTTTTTTTCTCTCGTTTCTTTTCTTTATTTTTTTTTCACTACGTCCGAGATTAGAAGACCCGCGTTCGGATATTCACGCTCGAGCAGATTTTAGAAGATCATGGTTCGTAAAATATAATACATCAAAGTACTGAGACGGCAGAACCTAATTTCGAATGATCGCTCCCCCTCATCGGTACACACTCGGACTAATTAGAGGCGCACGTGCTTCGCCAAGAAGCTCTGAATCCTTTGAATTCAGCGAGAATCGTTTCAATTCAGAGGCTCGCTTGTTTTTGACAATAGGGAAAAAAGTCGAAAGCCAATAATTTGATAATTAATTAATATAATATATAATAAATATATCAATATAATATATTAGTATAATATATAATATGATTAATTAATTTGATAATTACGATGCCACTACGCTGAGGCGTAGTCTCAGTCATAGTCTTTTGAAATGGGATCACTTTTTTATTCGCATTCTGATAGAGCCTTTCAAAACCCTCGAAAGCAGGCAACTTTTGTCCGACACTCTTTTTTTCTACTGTCAAAAACGAGCGAGTTATTCGGGTGTCTCGTTACGAATGCCTCATTGTGTGTATAATTGTCGCACTATAATTAAAGTCGCGTTGAAATTTTCGAAGGCTCAAGGTGTTGCATTTAGATTGAATTATACAGCGTGTCCGAAAATTATGGACTATTATTACTTCCGGGAAATGAGAGCTTCCTGAGGCCATTTGAAGCAACTTTTCCCTTTACGAAAATGTTCTCCGATGCATCGTTAACGAGTTATCAACGAAAAACACTGACCAATCGGAGAGCGAGTGCGGCCGGCGCTCCGCCCTTGCGACGAATGTCGCGTCGCGCCAGTCGCCTGACGCAGCAGCAGTGGACGCGAGGGCGGAGCGTCAGCAGTGCTCGCCTCTCATTGGTCAGTGTTTTTCGTTAATAACTCGTGAACGAAGCCACGGATTGAATTTTCGCTGAGGAAAAAGTTACTTCAAATCACCTCAGGAATCCCTCGTTTCCAGAAAGTGACATAGTTTTGGGACACCTTGTATACCGTCTATTCGTACGTTTTCATAACTGAAATCGGATAGAAATCGGAAATACGAGCCAGCCTGTTTGTTGTTAACCAGTGCAATCGACAAGACCCACCTGGGCTCAAATAATCAGCGTGGCTAATAAATGGTTCAAAGCAGAAAAGTAATCATACGATCGCTCCATGCTTGGATTTCGTCGCTGTTAAACTACTTTGTCGTCAACTAGCGCAACGAGTGATGAGGGGCGGCAACGTTATCAGAGAAAGATTCGACGAAGCGTGATCATAAGGAGGGAATACTGTGCATTTTTTAAATAACCAAGAACAGGAAAATAACCGTTCTCGAGGTGATCGAAAGACGTCGGCCGTTTCGCGCGTTCGTCGATTTTCGCTTTAGAGACTATGTTGATTTTCTCGTTAAACTTATCAGTTCGGTATCGCAAAATTATGTACAAATGCTACGGGAATTATGATTTATACCGCGTCTCGGTAGCTTTGTGCTGAATATTAAGCATTCATAGCAGAGAGGACGGCGACAAGAAACGGAAGAATTTAGATGACACGTGTGTTATCTGTTCGTCCGAGTGTGTAGATTCGGAGATTTTTCGATCCTTCGATTAGATCATTGAACTGCCGGAAACTGTGCGTCGTATTTTCTGGCGCACCCTTAGCGGAACGAGCCCCATTTCTTTACGTAACTCGGTCTTTAACACGTGGCAATTAGAAAAAGCTTGCACAGAATATATTAGTACGCTGTTCGAATGCCAGACACGTGATATACATATATATAACGTTTACAGATTTATTATATTTCTTACGACGAAAACAATTAGCTGTAACTATCAAACATTACTGAAATTATTGCGAGTTCGACACATCCCACACTCTCAGAGACACTTCAAAGCTCGAACATAAAAGGATGACCTGATTCCAAAACTGAAAAATATATATATGTATAGAGAGAGAGAAAGAGAGAGATAGAGAGAAAGAGAGAGAGAGAGAGAGTCAAAATGAGCACAGACAATTCACACTCTATAGAAAGAAACGAAATTTCGGTAGCAGTAATATATGTGTATGCATTTTTCACTAAAAGGCATTCTTCAACATCCTCGAACTGTCTAAATGTTTTCGTATTCGTTTTGGTTTATACATACACGCACGTGCGCGCACGTCTACGCAAGATCTTGATGAAGATCAAAGTGTATTCGCTTAGGATCGATTCTTCGCAGAGACGAGAATCTCGAAAGTGACAGATATAAATCCTGCGAGAAACGTTCGCGGAGAATTTCGCGAACTTTTTTACGATTCTCGGAAACTGTTCAACGAAATTCTACAGATCGAGTTGATATAAACAACAAAATCTGTTGCGTTATTTGCATTGAAATCGTAGAAACGATTTATAGATCATTTTACAAAGCGACGATTCACTGATTCGACGAGAATAACAAATCCACAGACTGGATTGCAACAAACAATTTCACTCTCAAAAAATTCTATCGAAGAAGACTCGCTGATACATTATCGTATAATCTCTTCGTTGTAAAATTGATTCACAACGTTTCGTTATTTTATTTTCAATGTAAAATCTCCTGGCAGAATTGGTAATAATAACATTTAATTAGTAATTGTAGTGTAGTAATAATAACATAGAATTGGTAATAATATAATATAATGATTTCCTTGACTCTGTCGTTTGCACTTTTCTCTACTTACGTAGATAAATAACTAGTTAGAAAAATAACTATTGTTCGACAAAATTGAATCCTTGAGAAACAGGTGTTAGCGAAGTAAAGGCACGACGTTGCCCTGTTACAGTAAATTCTCCCTAATTGACGCTCAGATTATGGTTGTTGACAGTCGGTAACTATAAAATAAAATAAATAATATAATATAATAAATAATAATGTAATAATATAATATACTATAATAAATAATAATATAATGTAATATAATATAATATAATATAATATAATATAATATAATATAATATAATATAATATGATCATAATAATAATAATAATATAATGAATAATAACATAATAAAATAAATAATCTCTTCTCAAAAAACCGTGAACAATCAGGGCGTCAATTAGAGAGAATTCACAGTGTCCAGGTATTAAAAAAGAGGAAAGGAAACGTCGTCTATTGTCGGCAAAATGATTATCACTGCGACGGGATCGATCTTGAATGAACGCGACCGATCTTCATTAACATCCTGCATATCCGATAATTCCATACATCGTATACACCCAGCCAATATAAGTTAGTTGAAACGTATCGTTAGGCCACATCTATTAGAGAAAAAGTAGTCAACTGAAATAATAAGGCAGATAGAGGAAATAGTCGTAGAGAACGCGGCAGAGAAGTAATCTTGATCGAATGTGCAGAGTGAGAACTAGAAATCACGCAAAGTTAGATGATTAGTGCCATTTCCGTGTAAAGTCTTGGAGAGAAAAGTGGTTTGATCAAGAGCGAGTGA
Organism: Megalopta genalis; assembly: GCF_051020955.1. Lineage (NCBI taxonomy): Eukaryota > Metazoa > Arthropoda > Insecta > Hymenoptera > Halictidae > Megalopta > Megalopta genalis. The sequence goes on from NC_135018.1 coordinate 1,147,958, forward strand.
GGCAAGATCATTAAGAAACAAAGATGCGATGCAGAGAAGTAAATTCTGCCGAAGGTACGGATCGACACTCAGCAAAGACCAGACAGTATTTATCAATCAGACACAGCGGGGAAAGGATACGAGACAACGGAGGACCAACAATCTTGCGAACAGGCGTTTCCCGTGGTGGTCGCTAATTATATTTCCTCGTTCGCGTCTCTCGCACGGCGAACCCGTGTCGAAGCCTCCTCGATTATTCGACGACTCCGAGACGAGAGAACTCGAACGTTTCAGAATGTCTAAGTTCCATTCGCAATCTGAATTTCGAAGCTTTCCGAATGGTTCGACGAAAAAATCGCAAAAATACAAACGACTGTTCGACGTGAAACGGGCCATTGTTTTCCTGGCAATTGGCTTCGATCGTTACTTCGGTCGATATTCTTTTTCGCTGTGAAAGTTCGCGACGGATTTCCGAGTATTTCCAAATTAAAAATCATCGGTTATGCCAAGGTTATGTCAAGGTCGTTTGCGCGAACAAGGTATCCGGGAAATTGTGGAACAAGAGAGCGACGCGTTATCAGAGAAGTGTGGAACACGATCGGTCACGCGGCCGTCCAGAGAAATGATTTCGAACGTGAAAATATTTTGTGCATGTGGTTTCGCTACGGACTGTGCAGTCTACATCTCGTATGCGACGTTCCTGTCTGTTCCAACGACACTACGCAATCGTCCTGATCGCAAAAATAGATCAGTTGGCGGAGACCGAAAAGTTGTTCTCCTTTTCGAAACGTTCGAAAGCTGTTGCGGCATGGACAACTCATTCGTGCATGTTTTATTATCGATAGGTTTGCCTGTGTGTGATCGCGTCACTCGTCAAATGGTGGACTACGGATCTCTTAAGAAAAGAGAGAAAGAGAGAGAGAGAAAGAGAGAGAGAGAGAGAGAGAGAGAGAGAGAAGGTTCCTTGAAGCAGGACGAACGACTCCACTTACAACAAATTAATTTGATCGCACGATGTCACACCGTCGACACCAAACGGTTGCTGAAAAATAAAAATTTCATGTCTGGTTAGATCACCGGACTCGAGTTAATCTATACCAGTCGCCGTTTTCGAATCTGGAACGTTTACAATTAAGTTCGCTTTTTTCCACGATTAACCCGCGCGTTTTGTCGCGCGAATGAAGAGCTCGTCTTTTCCCAAATTCGCTGTAATTCAGATACACACACACAATGTAACTAAAATATAGTTTTTCATTCTTCGTCTCGTCTATGTATTTTCTTCTCTTATTGCATATTAATTTTATTATTTTTCACATGGCAATTTGAATTCCACCGTTCGCAATTAATGCAATTTAATTACTTAGTATTTTCCAATAGTGCTCGAATTGCAGTAATGTCTCCCTAATCGACGCTCAAATTGTGCACAAAAATGGACAATTTGGGAAGAGGAGATATGATTATTAGAGCCTTGCGGCTCGTTTTTATTTAGTTGTTGACAATTCGTGACTATAAAAATGAACCGCGAGGATCGAATAATCGTCTCTCTTTTCCCTAAATTGTCCATTTTTGTGGACAATCTGAGCGTCAATTAGAGAGACATTACTGTACGTTGTAACATAATTGAACGGCGATCGAATTATAACGTAAACGAATCACTTTGTAATTACAGTCCTTCGAGTAATTGAATCGCAATTCCACGCAACACTGCGATCTTTCCTTAACCTTTTAGGTACGGCTGAATTCTGCGCGAAGCTATTTCTCTAGACGGCAGAGTCTGATGTGTACTGTATATACAGGGTGTCCCAAAAATTTCTCGCAATCCGAAAGTGGCGGATTCCTCAGGCCATTTGAAGCAACTTTTTGCTTTACAAAAATTTTCTCCGAGGCACCGTTAACGAGTTATTAACGAAAAACAGTGACCAATGAGAGGCGAGCTCGGCTGGCGCGAGGCGATCGAGCCAATGAGCGGAACTGGACTTCGTGCGCTGGTTGGCTGGGCCGCCTCGCGTCAGCCGTACTCGATTCTTATTGGTCACTGTTTTTCGTTAATAACTCGTTAACGGTGCCTCGGAGAAAATTATTGTAAAGGAAGAAGTTGCTTCAAATGATCCGAGGAACCCGCCATTTCCGGATTACGAGACATTTTTGGGACACCCTGTAGACTGTTGTAAATCGATGTGAAGACAAAAGAAGTGCGAAACAATGCATATCAAGACGATTATTTGATTCAAACGATGAGCAAGTGAGCTACTAGAGCAAGCCACTATAGTGGCGTGTCGTCCAGAGAGATGACATCCGCGAAAGCCACTATAGTGGCGCGTCGTGCCTAAAAGGTTAAAAATAAGCGAGTGATTCAAAGCGACCATGTCACATTGTTCGTCCTGTTGCATTAAACGAATGCACCGTCCATCGGACGTTCGACGAACCCCTGTCTTCTAAACACATCGTGGCCGTCCTGATCTAACAATCTATGGATCGACAGCGAAGTTCGAAGAAACACTGTTTTTTTTTTAACTTTGCCAAGATCCAAGAAACGAGCGTCTCTCGGAACGCGTCCGTAACGAAAGCAAACGTCGCAGAAGAAGAAGAAGAAGAAGAAGCCTCGAACGTTCGCGTTTTCGTGTGCGCCACAATTTCCCGGACACCGTGTACCGAACGAGGACCGAACAATGAATGGAACACGCCGTTCAAGATATTCTGGTCTCCATCGATCGCGCGTAGCCTATCGTAGAAGAATCGCTCTATTGACAGTATAAAAATCAAACCAACAACGAAACGAAGAAAACAAAGCACTTAGAAGAGGAATATAGACTTGTCTCATTCAGTAACATAGAAACAAAATCTGACGGTCTACAGAATTTTAGTATATGTATATATAGATATATAGATATAGGTATATAATATAGATTGCATAAAAGTGATTAATTGCGTTCAGTGATACTACCGAAACTGTTATACTGTCTGGTGTTGGAGAGGATATTCTGGTAGCTCAAAGAGGCTTGCGGAGCGATCGACGAATAGCTTCGCATCTCGGTGCTACGGTGACCAGAGAATAGCGAAGCCGTTGGAAAGTTGTTCAACGACGAGGGATCCACCTCGTAATGGTTGGTAGTAGTGCTCAGACACTTCTGGAGTTTTCTTATGCCCTGAGCACGGGACTGACGTGGCTCTACCGTTAGGGATTTCCGAGGATTCGCATTAGACCCGCTGATATCGTCATCCACGCAACTTAGAGTGTTTCGAGTACCCGATCGAGGGGCGGAGACATCGCTACCGCTCTCGTTATTGCAACCACCGTCGCCAGTCGAACCGCAGGGGCTACAGCTATTATTATCGGCGTTGTCACCTCTTTCACCGCAACCACTACCACCAACGACCACCGTACCTCGTCGCGCTACCGGCAACATGCACATCCCGTTCATCTACAAATGAGCGACAGATCAAACGTGGGAGAAGGTCAAGTCCTTTTTTTACGGTTCCAACTGATATTCTATCGTAACAGTGTGTCCGTGCTCGAGCGCGGGAATCGTCGTATCTTCGCGTATCGGAGACACGGAGACGCGATATCGCCGTGTTACACGGTGTTCGCGCTGGTAATCTTCTTTTCGATTGTTTATTTAAAAGTCGGCGTACGCGCGAGTTGCGGGAGCAACTGTGAACAATCGTTTTTCTTCTGTTTTTATAGAGAGAATATTTTTCTACAGAATTCTCTGTATATTATAGAATATATTATAGAAAATTATTGTGCAAGCGGGAAATGAGGGGTTCCTGAGATCATTTGGAGCAACTTTTTCCTCGGCGAAATTGCGATCCGCGGCTTCGTTTACGAGTTATTCGCGAAAAACTGTGACCAATCGGAGAGCGAGCGCAGCCAGCGCTCCGCTCTTGCGGCCAATGCCGCGTCGCGCCGGTCGTCTGACGCAGCGGCAGTGGTCGCAAGGGCGGGGCGTCAGCCGTACGATCTCTCATTGGTCAGTGTTTTTCCTTAATAACTCGTAAACGAAGCCGCGGATCGCATTTTCGCTAAGGAAAAAGTTACTTCAAATGTCCTCAGGAACTCCTCATTTCCCGCTTGTACAATAATTTTGGGATCACAATTTACAATAAATTTTCCCTGTATTTGCAGATGGTTAAATTGAATTTGTCGCGTCTCGCTGTGCTAATCAAGGTGATTAAAACACAGTTAGTTAATCGAAACGCTATTTGTACGCATTTCGTGTCTCCTAAATCGACAATATAAAAGAAACTCGCCGGCACTCGTAAGTTTGTCGCCTTGCACCGTGCAATCGTCGCACATCGAAGTCGTTTCTCGTGTCTTCGTTACGTCAAGGGACGATAGTTCGACCGACTTAAGCTCGGATACACTGTAACATTGAAACACGAATCAACAGCTCGTCCTTAAAATAATTATTTTCAGAACGAAGCACGCGATCGTGTCGGCGTCGTTCGCCTGTATCTTTGTCTCCATTGTCGTGTCGACAATTACGAACCAACAGCCAATCATTAGAGTAAAAGTTACAGTCTCTCGAGACACAATTTGATAACACCTTTTCTTTTTTTTTTCTCATCGTATTCTCTTATCGTATGCGTGTCGTTGAAAGTGCACAGAAAAACGGCGTTACGACAAAATACGTCTCTGCTTCCATCCCCGTTAACGCCGCCGGCTTCGTTTTACTCACCCTCGACTTCCTTATAGCGCTTTCGAAATTTTATGGTTGCGTGGTTATTTCTGTGACTAATACGTATTACCGTATCGCCGAGATTATTTAACGTTCACGAAGCTAAATGATCTTCGTTCGTGGAGCAAAGACGCATATGACTTTGAAGAGAATACTCCGTCCCTTGAAAAAAATGAAATCGAACAGAAGTATAAAATCGTATTAAAATTTTCGCTCGTGCGCTCGGCAGCTTGACCATTCGAAGCCGGCAAAATTTATCGACCGGGGCTTTTTGCATTGCAACTGTCGGCCTCGACAAAATATGCGTTTACACACCAGCGTAGAACACCTGGATCGTTCCGAAGGGTTAAACGGTACGTCGGTGCCCGTCTGCATCTACATTTACGCAAGGAATGCCTCGTGCTGGAGAAAAGAAGATTAAAAACTCGTCAGTGGTAAGGAGGGAAAAAAAAAGACCATTATGCTCTCTCTTCTCGTCGTGATGCCTATCTAAGAAATTTTGCTATGTGGAATATATCAACACGTGTTTTATGCAGAGTCTTTTATAGCAGTCAGTCAATATTCAGAAAGAAATTCGAAATAACTTAACTGATAAAGCGCTCTGTCAGCCATTAATAACTACGTAAATCATTTAATTACAACAGTTCTTAGGATGTATGTATTTGTATGAAGTATCTCGGAACGGTTGTGTCACGTTGAAGAAAGAAAAGGATATATATAGAAATGGTTCGTGGACAGAATCGAACGCTTTCCGAACTAGAGAGGTTTAATGTTCCCAAAAAAGTAAACGAAGTTACGCTGTGCGCCTCAAAATGCTTTTCATCACAGTAGCAATGTACGAGCGTCGGAATTACGCGCGCGCGCGCGGTCTCGAAAACGATCGTGATTTCTGCTTCTGGGAGAGTGTAAGCCGCGTACGTATATTGGAAAACTGAGGAAACCCTCGACACGATCCATCCGATATCGTTGAACTCGAGCACTGATAAACCACTGACGTTAGAAACTCCGTAAAAATAGATGCTACTATCGGTTAACGCGATGCGGGATTATTGGACACAAATTAGGCATTTTATGAGATAAGGAACCGTTGAAGACATTGACACGAAAATATTGTGAAAACAAATTACTGATACGAAAGCGAACATCTTCGTTTCAATCTTGTTCCTTTTTATTCTGCACAAAAATTCGTACTAGTCCAGCAATCGTAATTTATCGCCCAGTCTGGTTATCGGGATGTGCCAAAATTATGTTATTTTCGGGAAATTAGGGGTTCCTGAGATCATTTGGAGCAACTTTTTCCTTAGCGAAAATGCAATCCGCGGCTTCGTTTACGAGTTATTCACGAAAAACTGCGACCAATTGGAGAGCGAGCGTAGCTAGCGCTCCGCTCTTGCGGCCAATGCCGCGTCGCGCCGGTCGTCTGACGCAGCGGCAGTGGTCGCGAGGGCGGGGCGTCAGCCGTACGATCTCACATTGGTCAGCGTTTTTCGTTAATAACTCGTGAACGAAGCCGCGGATCGCATTTTCGCTGAGGAAAAAGTTGCTTGAAATGACCTCGGGAACTCTTTATTTTCCGAAAGTAACATATCTAAAATATAGTATTAATATTATATTATTATTAATATTTTTTAAATATAGTGTCCCGCTTGTAAATACTGTAATTACTTAATAATTGTGAACTTAAATTTTTTAAACGGAATCGCGTATTTTTTAGTGCACTAATCCGTGTCAATGTGTTCGAATTTTTCTTACACATGGTAAAAACCGTCCGTGCCTTTTAAAATAGCCCCGGCGTTCAAACAGTGGGAAAAAGGGAACATCTAATTACGCTCTATGAAAAAATAATGTAACAGGAAGATTTCCCCGAAGGAAGATTCATTGAACGAGAAGAATGATGATAGAAAGTGTGTTCTAGCTATTATTTAGTCGTTCAAAAAATACTGTTGCAATCTTCGGTACGATCGATGATTCTGAAAACCATATATACATTCGAAATAGAACATATATGCATCGTAGAGCGTCCCTCGGACCTGACACGTACAATATCAACATTAGTATACAATTACTGTTGCAATAAAAGTACCTTGAAGTTCTCTGTCTGTAACTTGCTCTTTTAGCCAACATTAAACACAGCTTTTCGAAAGCATTCGGATGCGTTTCCGTGGGCCTACCGTATATTCGTAACATCACGTCCTGTTGTCATTGATGATGCCGTGACCATCCGTGTTATTATTATTGCTATTGCTATTGCGTGCAAATCATGAAAAAAATGTCCACAAGCTTTGAAAGCGATGTTGTACCGAGAGAAAGGTGTCAAGATAACGAATCCTATGATACATTACTGTACTTTCAAATATATATATAAAACACATACCAGAATTAAAAGCGACAATATACAGTATTACGTATAATAATAAATATACACGGGAAGTTGGGACGGTCATGGGTAATATATGTCGACACTGTTGACAATATATAAATATATAAATATATATATATGTATGTATAAATATTATATATATTCCGCACTGGATCTATCGTGATCGAATGAGCTGCTAGGAAAAACATACTCAAAAGAAAAAGAACAAATTCGGATGCTTGAACGTTACCTAGGTAAAACCGTGTAAAACTCTCATGTGTAACAAATATATATATATACTTTTCTCTCGGTGATAAAACAACTGTCAAAATATGAAAAACCTTGTCTTTACCTGAATCAACCTTGCTGTCGGGGAAGCCCGCAAAACTGATTTGAACCTGAAAAAGCGTTAAAGTAGAATCTCTTCACAATTCAATTAACAGATTGACATTATGCTGAAGGGTAACTTATTGGTTTGGTACGTTTCTTTCGTTCTTTTTTTCTTTCTTTTTTTGTTCTCTTTTTTTGGACTTTTCTTTTCGCTTATTTCTTTTTTTTTCTTTCGGATCGACTGGAGAAACATATCGAGTTTGCAAGTATCGCTTGAGGTGTACATTTGAAGGAGTATTCTGGCATCGCAGAATGAGGGGAGCAAATTACAAAGAGTGGCAGGAGTTTATATATATATAAATACATATATGTATAAATATAAATACGTGTTAAAATATATGCAGGTTGTCCCAAAATTATGGTACTTCTGGGAAGCGAGGGATTCCTGAGGTTATTTCAAGTAACTTTTTCCTTAGCGAAAATGCAATCCGCGGCTTCGTTTAAGAGTTATTAAGGAAACACACTGACCACCAATCGGAGAGCGAGCGCGGCCAGCGCTCCGCCCAATGCCACGTCGCGCTCTCTCATTGGTCAGCGTTTTTCGTTAATAACTCGTAAACGAAGCCGCGGATCGCATTTTCGTCAAGGAAAAAGTTGCTTCGAATAACCTCAGGAAGCCCTTTTTTCTCGGTAATACCACAATTTTGGGAAACCCTGTATATATACATATACATACATATACATACATGTATATATAAAAAGAAAAGAATATGTCGAAACGAAATCCACACATATGGGCGTCAAGAAACAGATGCGGATAATAATGTACAGTTTTGCTATACGTACACTACGCATTCCAAATAGTCGTAGGTGTGGCTAGTTTAAATATACAGATGCTGTTATCAATACAGGTAAGTTCTCTAGAAACGAACAAGGCATGTGGGGTTACAAGCTGTATATGCATCGATGAAGTATCGCAATACAAGGGATACATATATAGTTACAAGATGTAGTACAAGAAATGTTTGGTGAAGGATAAACCTCCGTCGGTATTTCACAACCAAACATAACAATTGCTTCGAACATTTTTATTCGTTATCTGTCGAACCAAAGCGATGGAGTCGGACGTTTTTTAATTAGGTATTATATAATAATATACCCCCCCCCCCCACCGACAGTTCCATTTCTAACAGTTTCTTTTTTAAATATAAACAAATTTGATAGCGATAAACTTATTTAGTGATATAACAATTTTTAATAGCGAAAAATTTGTACTTTTTAGAGTCCTAAATTTATAGCTAAAGTTTGGCTAAAGTTTATAGCTAAAGTTATGGTAATAATATAGCAACAGTTTCATTTCTAACAGTTCCTTTGTTAAATATGAACAAATTTGATAGCGATAATCTTATTTAGTGATACAACAATTTTTAATAGCGAAAAATTTGTACTTTTTAGAGTTCTAAATTTATAGCTAAAGTTTGGCGATTTAACCCGGGAATACCCAACAGACTACGCATAAAATAGTTTCAGTTTCATTTGTTCTACGTTGTTAAATTGCTGTTCTCCCAATAACCTATCGCTGGAACATTTTCGTTACCCAAGACAGCCAAAAATAGACCAACTTTTCCCATCTCTTTTTAATCCGAATTTCTCCTATAATCAATATATTATATTTTCTCCTATAAATCTATAAATTGTATAAAAGTATATAAAATATAAATAAATCTATAAATCTAAATATAATTATGTACAATATAATATATATTTACCTATCTATTTTCAATTTATAGTTCAGAATATGGCAGTTCTATTTCAGCATAGAATTTGTTCACCGTTGGAGCGCAGCAATCGATCAAAGATTCGTAGATAACAAATAAAAATATTAAGAACAATCGTTATGTTTAACACGACAGAACTGTCGGAACTGTTTATAACATTCGACACGTTTCAGTAACATTCCTATTTTTTCGTTTCGTATACGACAAGGCATATATGTCATCGTGCGTCCCATTAATCCGTCGTTGAATCGTCAAGACAGAATGCGTTCGTCGAGCCACGACGAGCAGAAACGTGCTCGCCGATTTTCATGGTATTTTTAGCTCGATACCTTGCATCAAACCACCTTTTTCGAGCTAAGAACATTTGGATTCGGGAGAAGCATAATCGGGAGACGTTAGGGTCCTAACGTCGTCTCGGAAGTCTACGCATCCTCTGAGTACAACATGAAAACCTATGCGTACAAAATCGATTGTCTGCGGACGATTTCCGTCCTTCGTTCCTCGGAGTCTTGAGGGAAGACGTTTAGAAGTGTTCATAGAGATCGTTTTTTTTCTTTTTTTTTTAAAGAACTCCTTAAAACATAATTCCCTGGAAAAGAGAAACACAGAACCGATTGACTGACTCTTATATTAGACTCTACATTTTTACCATCAACGAAGGAAATTTCGTCATTCCACATAACTTCAGATCACTGCGCCGTCACGAATTTTATTTATTATTCTTTTTTTTGTTTGCCTTCTCGGTTTTGGTTTACGTTATTTGCGGTCTTCTGAAAATTTCGAATCGGGTTACACGTTCTTGTAAAAAAAAAGATATCCGAACGAATGACAAAACGAAAGCGTCGATCTCGTTACGATTTTCTTGACGGATCGTTGATATTAGCGTTGATATTTTTTTTCTTTTTATCTGCGCGTCTCAATCGATTTAGATGAACGGCGTGATAGTACGCGAACGTTCTTATTAATCGTTTGTCGCGGATATTTTAGAACCGTTTGATGATCTCGCGGATTTGCGTGATTTAAAGATTTAGCACGTCGCTGCGCTTGATTTTTACGGCTCGTGAAACAATTCGGTTTAATCGATGTTGGTATTAGAACGGTGTTATTTTAGGTGCGGACGGTCGTGAAAGTAAGGCGGCACTTTTAAATGTTATATTTAATACTGAAAGTGAGAGGAAATGGTTCGATCACGTGTGTCAATAATTTCGAATAATTTGTGCAGCAGGGATGCAAAATTTGTACGCGTTCCCTTATGCAAATATCTGATTAAAAATTAAAACTAGCACGATTGAAGAGAAATATTACAAAAGATTTTCAAAGTATTCGATTCTTTTCGGTTTCGACTAAGTGAATTTATCTAAAAATTAATTGTTTAAAAAGCTGTTATACATATAATAAAAAATAGTAGTACATTTTGTATGTTTAATGTATATTTAATTTGTCATACGATCGTTTATTAGATATAATAAATCGATATAATAAGGTGTTTCAGAACAGTGACAAATAATAGATTCGACTGTTTAATAATTATTACCGACAATTTAATAATTATCAACTATTAATCATTCAATTTATAACATCGGCAATATTTTTATTAATCTTCTATTGGAACGTTTACATCGACTCGTTCACTTTGGTAATATACGAAAAATATAAATATATATAATATATATATATATATAATATAAATAATATAATATTATATATATAATATAATATATATACATATAATAATATTATATATATTTATATTATTATTATTATTTTATATATATTATATTATATATATAATATAAATATATTACGACATCTCTACGATAAGAATACTTATCTTAAAATTCGTGAAAAGAACCTTCGACTTTCCAAGTATTAAATAAAACGTTAACAAGCGCGGAATATTTTCACTTCCCGTCCAATTGCCAATGTCGCGTATCGAGTTGTGAATGTTGTACGCAGAAGTGTCGAAAGCTGCGTTTGTTAATATTGTTCAATGAACAGATAAGAATGAAAAGAAGACGATGACAATGTAACTATCCTCGAATGGAAAACTGTTAGATCGAAACGTGACCTCGTTTGATTTGACAGCCATATCTTGTCGGTTCCTTGAAATGAAAGATATACAACAATACCCGCTTAATAGACATCGGTATTCAGGATCGTCTCGCGATCATTATCGTGGAAACTAGCTGTTTCGGGGATTGCAACCCGTTCTCTTCCCTCGCATTGTTCTCTTTCTCAGCGCAACGAAGACGACTGAAAGAAGCTCCAACAAAAGGGATCGCGTTAATTGGTTCGATTTCAACTTGAAGCAATTTTTCTTTTAAAACTGTTAATTACTTGGAAGCTATAAACAATTCAGGTTGCATTACTGTCAAATATATTGGGAACGTAATTCGACATTGATAGCAATTTAATGTTAATAAAGCGTTTACAAAACAAGGCAGTTACGTTGAAGCAGACTATCTGGGCTTAGCTTCAATTTGTACAGGTATCTTTTCACTCCAAAATTGAAAAAATTGATGTTGAAACGATGCTGAAAATGCTTTCGGTTCAATTGAGAAAAGTATTTTCAATAGAATAATATACTGAGCAAAGAAGTAGGTTTATTTAGTAGAGGGAAATTCATGGCAACCCGAGATGTGGCATTTCCGGGAGAAATTATTGTACACTGCGATGCAAAACAAGGCAGTTACGTTGAAGCAGGCTATCTGGGCTTAGCTTCAATTTGTACAGATATCTTTTCATTCCAAAATTGAAAAAATTGATGTTGAAACGATGCTGAAAATGCTTTCGGTTCAACTGAGACAAGTATTTTCAATAGAATAATATACTGAGCAAAGAAGTAGGTTTATTTAGTAGAGGGAAATTCATGGCAACTCGAGATGTGGCATTTCCGGGAGAAATTATTGTACACTGCAATGCAAAACAAAGCAGTTACGTTGAAGCAGACTACCTGAGCTTAACTTCAATTTGTACAGATATCTTTTCATTCCAAAATTGAAAAAATTGATGTTGAAACGATGCTGAAAATGCTTTCGGTTCAACTGAGACAAGTATTTTCAATAGAATAATATACTGAACAAAGAAGTAGGTTTATTTAGTAAAGGGAAATTCACGGCAACCCGAGATGTGGCATTTCCGGGAGAAATTATTGTACACTGCGATGCTTTCAGTCTCGCTGGCCTCGAATCCATTGAAACTGAGATCGAGCAATCAAGTAATCCTGATTAGCTCACGAGACCGATCGAAATCGAGTCGAAAGTTCGAGTAATCCGAGGAAATGGTGAGAAAGAACGTGAAACGGGACAAGTGCGTCTATTAAGCGGGCACTACTGTAAATGGTACATGCTCCGCGGTGATGGGTGAAAGTAGGGTTTGAGGGGGGGGGGGGGTGAAAGGGTTCTACATCAACCCACAGGGTGTGCGGTAGCACGAAATAAAAGATCATGGTATTCCTACGTGGGTAAAAGAGTTTGAACATCGGTCATGCATATAAGTCACTAGAGTTAGTCTAACCAACCAATTCAAACAGAAAGCTTTAGGGGTGGGGGGTTAATAGCACTGCGCAACTGGCTTTACTTTCGCAAGCTTCTGTATCTCGTGTCTGTTCTCAGATTGATGTGAGCACGACTCGGCGGTCGTGACGAAGTCACGAGTCCGTTTCACGATTGTTCGAACGCGTACAACAATCATCGTGAATACGTCTGCGGCGCTCGTCTCTCTGCCACGCATCCGCGTCAACGTGCCAAAATAACGGCCGTGTGTCGCGCGCGTTATCGAGCTTGAATCTTTTCCCAGGCGAAAGAAAGAAAGAAGTTCCCCGCGGAATAATCGTGTCGCGGCAGTTCCGCGACAGTCGTTCTTTTTTCTCTCCGTTTTCGAGATCGAAGACACGGCCGAGATACCGTCCGTTCTCTAAGGCGCCATCACAGCAGCACGTTAAAACACAGTCGCACCTTGTCGAGCAAACGTCAATCAATCTCACGTTTCACATAAACCTTTGATTCCGATGGCATACCGTTAAATAGCGCAAAGCTTTCCTCGTTCGCGGGAACACGCGTTGTTGTCCGACGTTGTTCGTCGCCTCTAGTTAATGGATATCAAAAGTTACATGTATCTACGAGCATCCTAGGCTTTTGGTGTTCAAAATCAAAGAAAAAGATAGAAGCACAGTGTTCGGAACAAACGTAGGCCGAGCTCATTTTCTCTAACGTTAAAAACTAGCCCTCGTGACGACACAGGTACATATACATATATATATGCGTCCTCGCATCGACACGGAGGAGGCGTCGTCCTCTCTCCTCGCAGCGTAAAGTGTGAGAATCGCCGCCGCGATCAAAGGAAAAGAATCATTGCTTTGCTTTGTTTTTGCTTTGCTTCGATTTGCTTTACTTTCGTTCTTTTTTTGCTTTCTTTTTTTTTACTGCTTTAGGTCTTCGTTTGCTTTTTGCCTGCTCTTTTTTCGTTAGTGGACACGGAATGCTCACACGCTCTCACGCTCACGCCTCTCACACGCATGTCACGTACACCCGCATTCGCTTTTTTTTTTTTGTTACGATTAAAAAACCTCTAACACGTATCACGTTTCTAAATGCACACGGACAACACAGACTCTCCTCTACTCTAATTTCAAACACTTACTGAATCTTCTTATTAGATTGCCGGTGAAGGATTCGGGGGCCGCGGTGTTCTCTTCGCACCTGAGGTCGCATATCGTCGGATCGTTTTTCGGTAGCTTTATATTCGGCACGGACAACAACCGACCCTCCCGTTTCATTTGTTTCATCTTCACGATTTTCCTCAGCCTCGGCGGTTTCGGCTCGGCCTCGGGCAACGTTAGGTTCGCCGGCCTGGCGGCCGACGTCGGTTGCTTCGCCGCCGGAACGTTCTCGTTTTGGGCCCGCTGCGGCGGCCTGCTGCTGTTGTTCGTGTTCTCCGGCTCGGCGACCGGGCTCTTCGCCGCCTCCTGCACCGACTGCGTCGTCGTCGTCGTCGTTCGTTTCTTCTCGTCGTTCGACGGGCTATCACGGCCCGGTATCGAGCCCTCCGACGACACCGGGGACTCGGAGTCCACGCTCTCGACCGGCGACAACGAACTCGCGGATTCGTTCACGTTACAGTAAAAAACCGAAGATTTCTGACTGCTACTATCGGTGCCTACCTGTTAACAATGGGGTACTTGTACATACCTTCGAACGACTTCGGACTCGGATTACGTGTTAATGTAAATGGGTCGCTTTTGCGAGGCAGAAAAGCGCCGACGGTCGAACGCTCGAAGCTGTTTTGCGTTAGAGAGAGAGAGCCACGGACGCCACCGGGACCCCTAAAGGTCAAGCTAAGGCTCGCTCGACCTCCCCTCGGCCGGGACCAAGCGAAAGGACGCGTGAAGCGGGTGTCGAAAGCAACAAGCTTCTTCGTTGGTAATTATGCACCGAGTCGCCGCAATTATAGGACAATCGGGGAAGCTGGGTTCTTCGTGGGAAGATACGTTGGAGGTGCAGAGCGACGTTCTGCGAGACGACTTTTTAACGCTAGAACTACCAAGCCGGTCGAAATGACTGGTTTCTGACCTTTTTCTTTTGTGGCTCTTGATGTTATACAAATGCTTTTGGGAGAAATTTTTAGGTATACTTCTTTATTGAGAGAGAGAGAGAGAGAGAGAGAGAGAGAGAGAAGTATATTTTATAATATAGATGATAGGAAGTCTAAACGAATCCAGTTTTGGCGTTGTTATAAAATAATGTATATTAATAGCGTTTAGAGATCGGTAGTTCTGGTGTTAAGGGACACGAGTTGGCCAGTTAGTCGAGTTATTGTATTATATAATATATAATAATAATATAATAAATAATATATAATATATAATATACAATATATAATATATAATAATATATAATATAGTATATTATATAATTATAGACACGCGAAGTAACTTTTACATTATTCGGTGCTATTTAAGCAAAAATTTCACAAAACATCATGTTCGTATATTTCTATATTAGAAATAATAGAAACTAGGAACATATAAATATGATACCTCGTTAATTTTTCGTTTAGGCATCGGTAACAATGCAAAAGTTACTCTGAATCCATCATTGTGCACACCACTGTATCTGTCCTGATTTTGTAAAAACTGAAGCTTCGTATCCGAAAGCATAATATTGCCATTTTCATAGATTTTTTTCATGAAATATAACTCATCTTCCTTGATTGTACTATCATTGCAAGATCTAGATTCTCCATCTAGCTGATTTCAATTACCTTAAACCGCAGTTTTACATTTAAGCAATCGAGTTTAAAATAGAAACTTGAAAAAGTGTTCAAAATTATAGATAGCTATTTATAGTTATAAGTACATAGTTACATATGTCGTTGAGAAGAATTTGATGAATTCAGTTCTTGGTTTCAAAGATATATTCAAACTTATTTGTATTCATATGTGTTGCATTACGTCGAAATTATTTTTATAGATAAACTTTAACATCTCTTAATGCTTACTTGTTCACTTTATGGACGCATTCAACGTTATAAAATAATAATACAAACAACTTCAACATCTCTTAACGTCCATCTCATTTTTTTACTTTCATAAACATAATTTACTTGTCCACTCTGTGAACGTTTCTCGCGTTCTGAGATAATAATATAAATGGATTAATCAAAATTGCACGAACTTTCTAGCAGAAGAAATAATTAGAACGAACCAAGCTAATTGAATAAAAAGTATAGGAGATACATATGCATACTCCTCGCATATACTTTTGAAACCAAAAATGAGTGCTGGTTACATGTCATTGAAATCAGTGAGATGTATTCCATTCTGTATAATTACCGTTTCCCGTCTTTACTTAATGTTATTTCAAACCGAATATCTTTAAAAACATACGACTTATTCTGCTGTCAATGCAATAAAGACGGAACCACTTTTGTTCCACTGACCTCTTTCTTTCAATTTCTGTAACGTATGTAATCGACGCGTTGCTTGTTACACACCGCTTGCCGATGTCATCGAAATATCATCAAATATTGTTTATACAAATATTTCAAATGTTTACAAGTAATTCGACAAATCGACGAAAGAGTGAGAAATTTGGAGAAGCACGTAAATTGTATTAGTCTTGTGAAATGTAGTTCCACGAACTAGAAGTGTATAATAGTTAATTTATCGTTGTTACAATTGGCTTCCGTTCAACGTTATCGTTTACGTTTTGTGCAAGAATAGCGATCGACGAGTAGGGTTGTTCTGTCGTGTTTGAAATAACATACGAGGTAATTTCGATTGTGTTCGACAAACAAGTTAACGTTGTTCGAACAAATGTGAAACAAATGAGCAAAACAAACGAAATGGCTGTAGTTCAAAACGTTTCGAATGCAAGGGAGATCATGTTCACTTCTCCTCCGATAATATACGTGTACGCACTGTCGATTATACTGAATTACAGCCGGAAAGAATCAACGTTGACTGTGTACCACACTTTGAAATGTGTGCACTCGATCAGAAATTAATCGCATAAAGCAACATATTACTTTTATCGGATTATTAAAATGATTTCCCTCTTCCCAAATTGTCCATTTTCGTGTACAATCTGAGCGTCAATTAGAGGGAGAATTTACTGTATTAACACTGGAACGACCAAACCAGTCAGAGCGATTGACTTTTTACTTTTTTTACAGTTCTTTTACAGTTACTGAGATTATAGAAACGTCTGACTGAGGAATTGTTTACTAAACTTTTTCACTGCAGCATATATTATATTAAAAATTGTACAAAGTCTGAATAACTGAAATTTAAACACTGTTATAAAAAGTGATATGCATTAATCGCAAATAGAGCTCGGTAGTTCCAGTGTTGAGATCATTATCATTAAGATCATCATCAGCGATTTTGTAACTTTTCAATAATATTGTTACAAAATTACCTTAACTCTATGCTTTGTAATATAACGCGACGCTTATTATGCTACAGACATATGTAGAACAGCCGTTGCTTGCAATAATTGGATTAGCTGAGCGCAAATATTTACCAGCTTCTATCCTGAATTCCCCAAATTGTGTTCAAAATGCCTTAAGAAATATTTCAAAAGCGAGAACGTATGATAATTATCCTTCCGCGTCTGAAAATAATTAGAATTGCGTTGTCGCAATCGCAGATAGCGAAGCTGTCGATGCTACCGATAATTATTATTCGGAAAACTTCGTTTCCTATGTTAAGCTTCATTGTAAACAGAATTCGAACGCAACACGATTAGTAAGTCGTTCGTTCTCCGGCAAAACGTTACATTGGTCTACACACAAAATTGCGCCTGAAAGCTTTCAAAAAGCCTACGTTTTCTATCTCGCTTTTTGTTAAATTCTATTAAGCTCTATGAAGCTCGTATACAGACATATATTCATAAAAATGATTACGGTACCGTTGGTTTCCTCGCGATCAGCTAGGAGAATAAATTGTGTGGTCAAATTACAGTAACGTCTCCCTAATTCGCGCTCCGATTGCGCACAAAAATGGACGATTTGGGAAGAGGTGACACGATCGTTCGAGCCTTGCGACTTTCATAGTTATTACAATTAATTTCATACTCGTATAATATAATTATAATTAATGTAGTTACAATATATAATATAACATAAAGTTTCACATAATTTCACAGTTATTAGAATCGCGTCTCCTCTCCCCAAATTGTCCACTTTGGTGCGCAATCTGAGCGCGAATCAGGGAGAAATTACTGGTTTTTCTTTCGTCGCACGAGCGACTGTGGTTAATTTCGTCACGTTGGCTATCATTAATACTCTAACAGCTACCACACCGGCTTATTAAAGATTTCCTCTCTATAACGAACAATTTCCGAAAAAGAAAAGAAACGTATTCCCTCGGTGTCGCGCGTTCAGACTTTTCAAGCAATTCTGTAGAATACGAGAACGCGGTGAATATACGACGAACATTCCTTCGCGATCGACCCGGTTTCTATATCACGATGGACGCGCGAGACGCATATATTTCAGACGGAAGTGTGTAATTAATTCCCCTTGCATATCGTGATATCTCTGAGAGAACGTGTGTGTTCGAGTGAATATAATATAAAAAAAAACAGAAAAGCATACAAGTACCCCATTCTGAGACGTCACCAAAGCCGGCGAGAAAGTACTTTTTATTTTCAGATCGACCTTGCTGAGCTGCCTCTTCAGGCTGAATCCTTTCCAGCCGTGGTTTTTCGCGCACTCCTCTTCGCTCGCCGGCTGGCCGGCCGGCTTGCTAATTTCGTTCGCTGGCTCCTCCGCGGTACGTTTCTCGTTATTGCAGCCGGCTTGCTGTTCACCGCGTGCTGGACACTGTTGTTGCGATTGCTGTGCATTCTCGGCTACCATTGCTAATAAGGCTTCAGACGGCACTGTAGAGTCTCGGTGAGTCTGACGAATTCAACATGTTGGATTTTGCAGAATGAATCAAGGCACACGAGAAACAGCAATTAGATTTAATACTAAGCTCTAGAAGCAGTTAATCAGTTTGCCGCATGTTTAGATGCGTGAACACAGTATACAGCATTATTGCATGTGTTGTAATGTCGTTAGGAACGCTTGCTTCTCTTCTTAACTGTAGAATCTATATCGTTTATACATTATATATATATATACACATACATATAATAATCCTGCGTGTACTCCTGTGATTTGTTTTGCAACAACGAGCATAACGAATAGTACAATCCTTGGAGTCCTTATCGTTCTAATTGTTATATAGTAATGCTAAACTGTTAACTGGAGAACGTATGGTGTTAATAAGACAGTTGTTTAGTTACAAGCGGAGAAAAGTGTGATCGTCGAATCAAGGCGGTGATGTGGTCGGCCCTCAAACGGATAGATATCGCAAACGTATGGTCACTTGTCACTTCCCAAATAGGCGTTACGTTCGAGAATGATCGCGATGAATAAATAGTGCGGACAAGGGAAGGCGTTCGCACATTTGAAATCAACAATGCGGTTGTTCGCATCGGTGACGTACCTAAGATGCTCATAGAAACAATATGTCGACGCATTCGTTGTTTCCTCTCACCGTGGGACGAGAACTTTTTTGCAAAACGTAAATTACACATTTGAGAATTCGTCGTTTCTACAGAAAGTTCGTTTTGCGAATAGAAACCACTGCCTCTCGTTCGGTCTCTTTTCATTTTACTCGGTTTCATCGACGACACGTTGAATAAAATTATTGTGAACCTTAAAATTACGCGGGTTCTTAAAACGACACGAAATTACGATCATGTCCCAAAAATGTCTCGCAATCCGGAAATGGGAGGTTCCTGGGAGAGCTTTAAGACGATTGTGCCGAATTCTCTTTTATAGATTGGCCTAGAATTTTTTGTACCCATCGTTTAGGGAATGAAGAGACGAATTCTGCAAGCATATATATAGTTTTTTTAGGATGTAAAAACTGCAGATTTGCCTATAAAAATTCGGTACAATTATTTTAAAGCTCTCCTTAAACCATGTTATTTTATCTGAAAAACTTTCCACCCTGTGATGCATCCTATATATAAAAGTTAGTAACTTAATTATCACTTTAAATAATTGTAATTTAATTTAATTTTATTATCAACGACCTTGCATCGATTATTCAACTTTACCTTCGTCTGTACTGCTATATCCACTTTTAATCGTATTTTTGTTGTGCGTCGTATTTCCAAAAATCGAATAAAATATTTTCTGGAATTCTCGAATCTCAATCGATTACGTTGAAAATAATAAGAACGGGAATTTTGACGCTTCCTAAATAAACTATACTACACTTTATCCGATAGCTTCAGTTTCTCGCACACGCATTTACCGTTTCTGTCACCGTAGACTAGGCAGCTGTCCTTACGCAATCACAATAAGAAACGATAATTATCCGTGCGTTAATGTACTTATAAAAAATACATAACGTACTTAAAAAAAAAACATCAACGTTAAACGAATACGTTTTATCAACGATTTAACTATAAATGATGAAGAGCATGCGTGTTCGAACATTAACGAAATTTCAATTCCAATCTGTGTGGATCAATTGGTTCTCGCAACATTACAACAAAATTCTGACAACGTTCGTAAGCAGAAAACATATTCGTGAATAAAACGCGTTTTTACATAGCAAACAAGTAAAGATAAAAAAATGGAATCCTCTGCGGAAGGATTTTTTTCAAAGAACGTTTCTATTATAATACTTTGGTAAGGCAGCACCGCGTTCGTTCGTTAAAACCGTCGAAGCCATAATTCAGCGCGTATATCGTTTCAGGATTAAATCGGGCTACATACTTGGACATCGCAAAATATATGCCTAGCGTGTTCGAAATGGAACAATATACTGTCGCAATTTGCATAGTTGCAAGCAAATGTATCGGGACATTCTAATATTCTCGTTAAACGGAGTAACTAGCCTAATTACTTTGGTGATTACGTTTAGAAATATTTGAAATCACCTGGTACGACCGTCATGACCTGATTAATGCTGTCGCTTATAGCTGTGATAATCATACGTAGCTGAAACATTTCAGAAATCGTGGTTACAAGTCAAGAACAATTATCAATCTCTGCGAGATTTACTCTAGAAATTTACTTTAGCGTGGCTAAATTATGCAACTTTTGTTTCCTTCATACTTTCGTTTACTTTCAACGATACGCCTGTCTTGTTAAGTAAGAAAAAAAAGCATAGTGCACTCGCGAAATAGCCTATTAATTTCTTAAAAACTTTCAAATGGAAGAACAAAGGCAAAAGTCAGCGTGTGTATGTCGTGTGTTTATCATACAGGATTAATTGTATCTATATTAAGAAGCTACGTGCTTAAATATACGAATACATTACGGTCACTATGATTAATCAACATGATCCTTTTACATTGTATTATCTGATCACTAGACAATAGAATATAATTCTCTTAGAACTTAACAGATTCAAAATGTTCATACTTACATTCACATATATCATTTTAGAAGTGAATCGAATACGAAGGAACCCAACTTTGCTACGTAAACACACAGACACATTTTCGAGATATTGCTTTTGTGTGCAGGTGATCGCGACACTTATTGCTACAGAAAAAGGTTCAATCGTGTTCATGATAGATAATTGGTATAATAGCAATTTCTTGTTCATGCTGCTTCTATGTGCTTGCAAGATTGTGTCTCGAATGAAAAGGATTACAAAAATGTAATTACACAAACAGCGTGTCCCGGAATTTGTGTGTGCCTGATCTTTCAATTATATTTATCTCTCAATTTTTGAGGTAAATACAGTATTAAATATATACTTAATTTTTTTTTTCTTTCTTTATTTGCAAATAATATCCAGAATTTAGATTCAATGATATTAATGGCAGCAGTGCTGTTAAGAAAAGTGCAGTTATTAGAAGTATTAAAAAGTACTAAAAGTAGTAAGTATAAGAATATTAAAAAGTATAGTTTTACTCTCCTTCGAGTACTTGCTTCGCAATTATATAATAACTACGAATTACTTTTTGCTTTTGATACATTTATCAAAACATTTACGTGCAAACAATAAAACACCTCTACAACTTTGAAAACTATTTATAAAGTTCTCAGAGAACACTTATACGAAAAGAAATTAAATTACGATTATATGTGCATAGTATGTATAGTGGAAATTTTGAATTGGATCATTTCAATGTAACATGTAACTTCGATTTACACTGAGCCTCCACGTATTTCACGCGTTTCTAGTATATGTGAATGTAACAACGGATTAAAGTGCAACAACAATGTTCAAACTAATACAAGAAATACATTTCTCTGTGAATCTTGCTTTCTTTTGACGATCCATACACAGACGTACTTCAGTGTGATGCGACCACTTATCGTTGCCAGCTATTGTTTATCAACGAAGCAGCAATTATTCTTACGATACTCATGGCTTTTATTCAAAATTATCCAGTATAATTCTCTGTTGAAAATCTACACAATGATAAGAATGTCATATTTTATAACGAATACTTCCTTACACTTTTCTTGAAAAATATATAATTATTGTAACAAGCTCAGAAACAATTTCCACGTAATTATTATCACTTTGGATAATTCATGATAAAAAGCGTAAGTACCTTAAGAAATGGATCTGCCAGCAAATTTATTTTAATTTTAATAGGCTACATATTCCATGCAGGTTTACCATCCTGTTGTTTATCGATCACTTTTCTTCTCGATGGACTCTTAAATATTTATTGTTACACAACTTTTCGTATCGTTCAGAGTGGTTTGCACGAAAAGGAAAAAGTAAACTTTTATCCACTGACATTTACGTGAACGGTACACGAACTCTCTTTGCGAAGCCGCAATTTTCGATTTGATTTGCAAACAACGCGATTGCAATAATAAATTGATATTCCATTTTCACGTTCATCGTTCAGCGTTGCAATTGCTTGAGTTCCTGCGTACAATTTTTGGTACGTGCACAGTTGCCATCAAACGTTTATGTGAAAATTGGCGTACTATTACATTTGACTGCGTTCGCCAGTACAGTAAAATCTCCCTAATTGACACCGGGATTGTGCATGAAAATGGATAATTTGGGAAGAGGAGATACGATTATTCGTCTCGTTTTTATAGCTACCAATTGCCAATAGCTATAAAAACGATTAGCAAACTATTAAAATAATCGTATCTGCTCTTCCCAAATTGTCCATTTTTGTGCGCAATCCGAGCGTCAATTAGGGAGACAATTCCCTAATTATAGTAACGGCGTGAACTTTTGTAGCAGCTGGTAAAATTTGTCGGGCACTTTTTAGCTACTTTTTTGGTCGTGTGTTACTTGTTACGTTCTCCATTTCTACCTGACGTTGAGTATCGATCGACTGTCTAAATATGAACAAAAGCCAACGACAAAAAAACAGAAAAACGTCATCTACTAAATCGACTACCTACTTCCATCGGATTCGTTTTATCCATCAACAACGTAATATCGCATGTCATGGAACGTAAAATGAAAACATTCTAACTGTTTCGTAAACGAAAAAGTAATATTGTTCTTACTTGTTTCAACGAAGGCAGACACATAGTTGGCTAAACATTAAATGCATAAGAGACATGAGTAAACTATTTGTACGTTTCTTTCCTTTTTTTTGTTTTTAATTGATTAAGAACGGTGGTTTTGGTATTTTGGAAATATGTGTATGGAAATATTCGTGTGCAACGTGTGTATATATAAGTAAATATTTCTGTAATATGTATATCTTGTCGTTGAGGAGAGTATGTACTCCGGTGTGGATTTTTGAATAATTTCTGATGCAGCGACTTACATAAATCTGTTACAGCTAAATCAACTACTCTCGGCTCATGGAAAATGACAAGTTTGACCACTAGTTGCCGATAACATTCTCGTTTGTCGTTTATAACAAATCTTAATTTAGTCTGGTAGTCTAATTATTATATTTCTCTCCTAGTGTTCTATATTCTAGTGTTCCAAGCAGAAGATAAACATGTGCCGTGTATGCATGTGTGTACGTATGCTTTGTAATCAGTATGAAATGTATTTTTAGTAGTTCATCGAATTTATTGCATTATTGAAATAGAATCGTGGGCAACTATTTTACTATCGTCAAATGAAAGATTAAAGTTGCTAAAAGAATTTGCGAGAAACAATGGAAATTGAAAAGAATGAGAAACGTTTATTTAGAAAATTTCATAAGTTGTATCAATAACTAAATGCACTGGTTCTATCGGCGCGAAACAAAGACAAAGTTGACAAGGTAGCAAAATAATTGCGTTAAAAACCTATAATGAAACTTGGATACTTGTGTGTATAAATATTAACATTTTCTGATTACTCACGACTGTACTTGTATATCTGTAATAATGAGAATACAATTCCTGCATGCAGGCAAATTTTCTGCTTGGAATAAGTGAGAATACTACTGGTTTATTATTAACTTAAGCGATAGAAACTTTCTTTTTTTTTATCTAAAGAGATGAGTATAGAATCGATTGCATGAGGCGCAATCATGAATTCGGAAGAACAGACTCAATGATAAGAACCAAGCTTTAATGGCGTGTTTCGTATTCGATGATTAATGTTAATTACACCTTCCATTTTTTTTTTATACGTTAGAGTGTTAATATAAAGGAGACGTTCTTGCGATGTTACCGACGTAAGTTTTATTCGATTAAACAGTTAGTCGGTTCGATAACGTATATATTTATTATCGTAAGATTGATTATTGTCCTCGCTAGGGATTGTTTAAGAGTTGTTATTTCTAGCTTAAAATGGTAAATGCGAAATATGGTAATACTGTAAGGCAAAATTCGATGATATTTGTTAAATAACGTAATGCGCCAGTTAACTTTCTGGAAAAATTAAATGGTTTATTCGTCTAAAATGTTTTTCGTTTTACTTATATATATTATCGTCGAGGGTCCTATTGGATGACAAAAAAGGATATATATGGTAACACCAACATATAAAACACTGTCGGGATGCTAATCGAAGATATACGGTCGTATGATAAATGATTATTTAATGGAGTCTTGGCATTGGCAATGAAAGCTGTTACATATCATGGTAACATTATTGAAACTGGAAAACGTTATAATATTTACAAAGGATAAGAAGACTTATCGAGAGTTACGAATTTCAGTGACAAACTGAACATTCGTGTTCTGTAGTCTTTTTACAATCATGCAATAATGAAGATAAATTACTTTCAGTGGCTAGGAGAAGCACAAGAAAAAAAATAAATATATATATATATATAAAAGTTTGAGAAAACATTTTTTTCGGTTGTAGTCGAAAAATATGGAGAGAGGGTAACAATTTGAACATTTAGAACGATCATTATTAAGAAAGAAATACATTTTACCTGATCTGTGCTAGGACTCCTCGCTTTGTCTTCGTTTTCCCGTTTCAAATCGTCCTGTCGCTTAGGGCTGCGTAGCACGCGTTGACAGGGGTCTAAGTTACCACCAATATCCGCCGTGCTCAACACAACCAAAGATATTTTCTGCACGATGTCTATTACTACCAAACCAGTCTCGTTTCCGTAAGCCATTCTGCAATTAGACAATTTTATCATGGTCCATATAATCCAAAATCAAGTCTCTATGTTGTTGCAAACACTTTTAAATATTGTAACTCTATGAAACTCTACGAGATTTGCGAAAAGAATCAATGTATATTTCTGCAAAATTTCTACACATGTTTCAAGTCCCACAGGTGGAGGAAATTCTGTAATTAAATTGCCAGAAACTGGAGAGTTAAATACGATCTTTGCAGGATTGATTTCAATCTTAAAATTAAAGTAAGATTTTTCAATATTCTAATTCTATGAAACTCTACAAGATTTGCGAAAAGAATCAATATATTTTTCTGCAAAATTTCTACACATGTTTCAAGTCCCTCAGGTGGATGAAATTCTGTAATTAAATTGCCAGAAACTGGAGAGTTAAATACGATCTTTGCAGGATTGATTTCAATCTTAAATTAAAGTAAGATTTTTCAATATTCTAATTCTATGTAATTCTATAAGATTTGCATAAAGAATCAATATATTTTTCTGCAAAATTTCTACACATGTTTCAAGTCTCACAGATGATGGAAATTCTGTAATTAAATTGCCAGAAACTGGAAAGTTAAATACGATCTCTTTGCAGGATTGATTTCAAACTTAAAATTAAAGTAAGATTTTTCAATATTCTAATTCTATGTAATTCTATAAGATTTGCATAAAGAATCAATATATTTTTCTGCAAAATTTCTACACATGTTTCAAGTCTCACAGATGATGGAAATTCTGTAATTAAATTGCCAGAAACTGGAAAGTTAAATACGATCTTTGTAGGATTGATTTCAATCTTACAATAAAAATAAGATTAAAAACTCTTGACATATTCATACGCGCATCAAGTAAGTGCAATAAATAATTTCAGGGTAATCAACCCCTTTTTACACGGTTTTTTAGTTAGAATTTCAGCATTCCTCGATATCGTGCGTCGTTCGACCGAATGTTAAGCACAATTATGGTACTTACAAGCCATAGGAAGTGTTCAAACTAAGCGCTGTTATATTCTCAGGTTGTTCACCGCTGGGAGCAACCGTTAAGCAGATCAATGTCGCCTGAAAGCCTGCAGCTCGCTTCTGTAAACCACTCTTAACTTTTAGCGGTTGATTCGATTCAGAGTTTTTAGTTTCGCTACTTCCTGAAGTATTACCAGCCGGAGAGTCGTGGTCGGAGGAGCTTTCCGCCTCTTTCGGTTGATCCGGTGTTAGCGAGATCTCCAATGTCTATAACGCATGAAAACGAGGCAATTATAAAGATGAAAGGAATCGTTAATCCCGAAGAAGTATCACGGTACACGACGTAACGTGAGAGATATCTGCATAGATACATGGGTCGTAAAACCTTTTGATCTTTTTTTTTATTAAATATCATCCACTGCTTTTCTAATACGTTACTTGAGACATATTGCTTCTGCAATTTAATAAAAAAGAAAAAGCTTCTGTAATAAGTGAAATTTATGTTTTCGCTGATAATGGTTACTGTCTTGATAATACTTTGTAAACAGCACGAATGAAGTGTGAGCCAGACATGCAAGCAATGAATAATACTCGTGCTAGATTTCAGCGATGAGAGCTGCCCGTGACCGTGAGAGAGTGGTTGCACAGCGACACGAGGTGAAAGTATAGAGAAAGATCAAACGATTTTCAAGATACATGTTTCTAGAAAGTCCTTTGTCAGTTTCGCAGATATGAAATGGATTTTAAATCGCTTAGAACCGCGTTTTACTCATTAATTCGTTGTTTAGTGATTTTGAAGAATGATTGGAATCTCGCATTCTCTTCTTTGCGGTAACGACAGTTAAATTAAGAAAAGCGTCATCACTATGACCGATCGTTATCCCTAATGCAGACAGATTCAAGCGTACGAGGAATTTCACAGAGAAAATGGATTAATTCTAGTTCTGTGAAAAGAAAAGCGTAAATGAGACATTCGTGGAATGTTTCGGAAACGTTCTCTAAGGTTGCTACTTGAGGATCTTACTTCGCACGAAGCTTACTGCATCTACAATAGAATTATTTCTTCCAATAATATTTAATGCAGAGTGCGCTATAAATTCTATTGTATTCTCAGGGTGAAAAATATTATCACAAGTTACAATAACAACGCGTAAAGGGAGAACAAATTACTTACCACCACTTCAGACATACTCTCTACTTTTTTGAATTTAAACAAAACAACGTGTTTCCCGCTTCCCGCGACCGCTAATTTCCGACTTTCCGGACAGAGAAAGATCAGCTGTATCGCCAATGGGTCCTCCTCCGAGTCTATACTACGCGTTCTACCTTTCTCGAAAAGTTTGGCTGTCTTTAATTTATAAAGGACTTGTAAACTACCCGCTGATGCGTCCCAAAATTTTAAACTGCCATCAGCGTGCCTGTAACAAACAAATATTCGTGTCTGAATGCCTCGTTTAAACTACTTTTCACCTGTGCATGAAAATCGTGAACAACTATACAGCATTACAAAGTGCTCGATTCTCTGTTTCTCTTATTTTCCCAGCAGGTGCAGTAAATTCTCCCCAATTGTCTCTCAGCTTGAGATTTTTTAATTCCGTTTTTGTTTACAAGTTGGAGGGACAATTGGGGAGAATTTAACTGTGTATGTAATAATGTTATTTTCGGTTTTTAATACGTTCCCGGATAATCTTCACAGTGATTGTATCGATGATCGCATTCGCCGAAATACGCCGTGGATCGTAAATCATGGCAGAATTGAGGTAAACAAAATTTTATAGCTCGATGCGAGACGGAAATAAAAATAACGCAAGATCGTAGCCTGGTACAAAAAAAGAGGTCCCGAGATTTACTGCAGACTATCTCGTTTTGAAACTGTAATCATTTTTGCATCAGCCTTGTTATTGCTCGTGGTGCTCCTTGTGAGCTTCGAGCTTTGTAGTATCTTGCACGTGGTGTGCCGACAAAAACTCTAAGTTGCTAACCGGGTGCTCCAACAACTAGCTTCCCGGGAGACCTCTGTATCCACTGACGACTCGAGATGTATCAGGGTGGATGAACAGATCAGGACTGTCGAGCAATCGTGTGGCCTCCACGAGGTCACCTCGGTTAGCCCTACCTTTACTTCAGGGTGGGCGGCGAGGAAAACCTGCCCAATCATGGCAGGCCCAAAAAGCGAACGCTAATTGGTTGGGAAAGGGTACCGCGAACGCCTCCAGATGAGCTTCCTCCTCATGGGAAAATTTGGAAATCTACCCCATCTGGAAGCAATCGCGCCGAGCGGTCCCAGTCCCAACTCCGCTAGCGCCTGGTCATAAATCAGAGATAAGGCCTTCACGGAGGACCACCATAAACCTGTCGACGGGGCCCATGAGAGTTACGAGGCGCGAAAACTAACACTTCTGCCACGGGGTGACAGGCCCACCCCCCTAGCCATCAAGGACCCACGTGTCTGGCCCCCGCCGTGAAGCCCAGATGGGGAATCCCTAACACTCTTGTTAAGATTCAGAACAAGAGTCTCATTATGACCTTTATAAACCCTAACAAGCCTAATAATAGCACATTTGATTCGGGGACTTCTCAAGGACGAGTAACTATTGCAAAAATAACAGATATAACTCTTTTCCTCGTTTGATACAAAAGATACAGCAACGGTATACAGGGTGTCCCAAAATTATGGTACTTTCTGAGATCATTTGAAGCAACTTTACTTACTTTTTACTCCGAGTGACCTCAGGAACCCCTAATTTCCCGGAAGTACCATAATTAAGTAAATAATATATATAATATATATAATAAGTAAATAATATTCTGTATATTATTTTCTCGAAATAGGAACAAAATCTGTTACTTTCGCATTTGGTAAATTCGCTTCATACATTCTGCGAGAGACATTCTAATAACTTGATTTAATAGGGATATAATTAAATTACGATAAACTATGAACGTGCGCTTACCCCGTAACAATAATTTCGTTATAACTACTTGAGCTCGAACTCCATTCCCCGCCAGATATCGGCCAGTCCTTTTCGCTAAACCCTGTCTTTTTCTGTGACTTGGATCCGACTGAATAAAAGGCAGGTACTAAATCCGATAGACAGTCCGCGAAGTATGCACAACATGTCACCGGTGACTCGTGTATGTCCATTGGGTATGGATTTTCGAAACATGGAAATCCGGAAGTTAATAAATCTATCACAACCAAGTCGTTTTGCAGTAGAACCACGACAGCATACGGTTCCTGATAATCTGTACAGACAAAATACAATGATTTATTTCAATCGAAATAATACAATTGAAACCGTTGTAATAATATAACATAATAATAATAAAATATAACGAATAATACACAATATAAAAATATATTAATGATAATAATAATATATTAATATATTATTTATATATTATTATATATATATATATATATATTAATTATAATATATTATATATATTATATTAATTATAATATATTAATTATTATATTAATAATATATAATTAATATATTAATAATATATTAATAATAATTTGTACCCACTATTATGCGAATTTCACGTATCGCAAAAATGTGATAAATATTGTTCGATCAATCAGTTATTTTTAAACGTTATTAGCTATTTCTTATTTGAAATCAATTTAAATCAATCAATTAGAAAGAGCCGACGAATGAATTTGAAAAAAATGATGTACCACTCGTCCATGGATTTTCGCACAATGTTATGAAGTCTATCACGTTATGCTCCATTTCTAACACAGTAGTGGTTTTCCCGTGTATAACGGTTATGCTTGGGGTTCGCCCAGTTGTATCGTATGCCAAGCCGCCGGAAAATATGACGTATGCTTCCCTAAGAACAGAAAGCGCACAGTATTAAGCAAAACTCTCACTCTCGAAGCTCGAGGTTTAATTTTTCAAAATCGATCAATGCTGAACGATATTGAATGCAACCAATATAACGTATAATTAATTAAAATAGAACAGGGACAAATGAAAATTGGAATCATGCTCACTGTCTATAAAGACTTAAGGGTCGACAAGAAAATAAACTCAAGAGACTTCAAAGTGTTATAAGAAAAACGTGAAATCTTGAATTTTGAGTATCTCTTTAATTTAATATAGCAAGGACGATACAAAGTACGAGGCAATAAAAATAGATAATAACAAACTCACCCCGATCTAGAGAGCTTCCACTCGACTTTCTGAATTGGTTTGCACGGTTCCGGTTCGCCATCCTTAGTCGTTTTCGCTGGAAAATACATGTATGCGATCGTGCGCGTCATTGCAATTAAAAACTGCAGCCACGCTATTTCGATATACAAAATTGAACACACCGCGACATATCGCTGGTTTATTGATTACCATTTTCACTTGACCCGTTTCGCGCGCGTTTTCCAATCAAAATTTGTTAACTAACTCAAATTTTCGAACTTCGATTCGGTCTGTGCGTGCGTATTAAGGATAAAACGGAAAATATGTGCGCGGTGACAAGCCGCCTCTGCGTGTGCACGCTAATAACAGTTTAGCGCCGATCTGGTTGAAACGTTCGACGTCGGCCGACATTATAGTAAATCTACCAGCAACCTCCGTGCAACACGAGGGATCCTTACAACACGGTTACAGAGCCGGGCCAGGCATTCGTGCGACGTGACATTTTCGCTGAAAGGGAAACGAAGTTCAAGGGACAACATGAAAAAATCGCGTTCTCTAAAGATCGTCGCGAGGGAACGTGGACAAGCAAAAATAGCTCTTGAATGAAACGGAACGTGGAAATAAAAGTGTTACAAAGAAAAGCGCAAGATGAACATTTCGCGGCGAAGAACGCGGTCCCCTTTTCATCCGGGGCTTAGCGGTATAATAAAGGAGAGAAAGAGAGATTAGCTTGCGCTGTTCAACGCTAACGTATACGGTGGCTCGAAAAATGGACGATTTGGGAAGAGGAGGCACGATTTTCATAGTTACTGACAATCGGTAAATATAAAAGCGAGCCGCGAGACTCGAATAATCGTAGCTGCTCTTCGAAAATTGATCATTGTACCAATAATGATATCTCCTATTCACAGATTGTCCATTTTTGTGCGCAATCCGAGCGCGAATTAGGGAGAAATTACAATCTGAGCGCGAATTAGGGAGAAATTACGATCTGAGCGCGAATTAGGGAGGAATTACGATCTGAGCGCGAAATAGGGAGGAATTACGATCTGAGCGCGAAATAGGGAGGAATTACGATCTGAGCGCGAATTGGGGAGAAATTACAATCTGAGCGCGAATTATGGAGAAATTACAATCCGAGCGCGAATTAGGGAGAAATTACAATCTGAGCGCGAATTAGGAAGAAATTACAATCTAAGCGCGAATTAGGGAGAAATTACGATCTGAGCGCGAATTAGGGAGAAATTACAATCTGAGCGCGAATTAGGGAGAAATTACAATCTGAGCGCGAATTAGGAAGAAATTACAATCGGAGCGCGAATTAGGGAGAAATTACGATCTGAGCGCAAATTAGGGAGAAATTACGATCTGAACGCGAATTAAGGAGAAATTACAATCCGAGCGCGAATTAGGGAGAAATTACAATCCGAGCGCGAATTAGGGAGAAATTACAATCCGAGCGCGAATTAGGGAGAAATTACAATCCGAGCGCGAATTAGGGAGAAATTACAATCTGAGCGCGAATTAGGGAGAAATTACAATCTAAGCGTGAATTAGAAAGAAATTACAATCTGAGCGCGAATTATGGAGAAATTACAATCCGATCGCAAATTAGGGAGAAATTACAATCTGAGCGTGAATTAGGGGGAAATTACAATCTGAGCGCGAATTAGGGAGAAATTACAATCTGAGCGTCAGTTTGGGAGAACTTACTGTATTACGCGTATAAATACAGTAGAAATCGATCTCGCGAAAGTCTTTCAGAGTTAAGAAAATTAAACTGTATACCATTGACACAGAGAAATATAACAGACGTGCAAGATTTTCCAGGAATGTGCGAATACTTTTCGCACGCGAATATCTTGCGTCTCGTGACAGCTTCGCGGCCACTTACGACGCCGTTCGCATAATACGTTAAGAAAGAAGAAATCACGGGGGTTGCTGGTACGTACGTCGAAAGAAAAGATCGTGTTTTACCGTGGGGGTGCGTGACATTTGTCGGTTTCACTTGGCGCAGCGTCCATGTTGACAGGGAGCCGTCGGTGTGACTACACATGAACTGTTTACCCTCGTGATGCCATGTTATCGATCTGAGCGGTACATCGCTTTGGCATCTGTAATCCGCGTTCTTCGTTTTCAAATCCCAAAAAACTATTTGCCCCGACTCATATCCTATCAGCATCTGCAAGCAGAATTGAGGAGCGTGAACGCGGCACGCGCGTGTCTCTTTCGCGTATCGACGGAACGTGTCTTTTCTCCTACACGACTAGACTAAGGAAAAAATGTTAAAAACACGAAGGTTCTGCGATTGAATCGAACGGTCGCAGCGCACGGTAATCGCGTCCGTTATATTTTCTTTTTTTTCTTTTTTCTTTTTTCTTTTTTTGGCACCGCGAAATTATGATACAGTTCGCGGATACAGAATGATAGAACGGTGGATGCGAATGTAGTGTGCAGCAGCATGATCCTTAAAAAAGTTCCAACGGGATTACTTCGAGCGTAACGATCGATAAACACATGAGAGTTGCGTCAAGAATTGCAATATGAGCGGTTCGATGATGATGTTTCCAATGAACTGAACACATTTAGACGATATATAGAATAGTAGAACGTGCACACAGTTTCCCTGCCGATACACATGATGCACACCGACACGTGGAGATTCGACATACAGAGTTAATTGGAAATTCCAGTCCGTTCTTCTTTGCTTTTCGTTGCTGCGACGTCGCGCTTGGCTCAGTGATTTACGAGCCGGGCCAGTTTAAACTCTAACGAGCGGCAAGAAAAAGGTATCGTAAAGGAGGACAGTCGAAAATGTCCAT
Source organism: Megalopta genalis (assembly GCF_051020955.1). Lineage (NCBI taxonomy): Eukaryota > Metazoa > Arthropoda > Insecta > Hymenoptera > Halictidae > Megalopta > Megalopta genalis. Next base: position 1,181,034 of record NC_135018.1, read on the forward strand.
TTTTCATCTCGCGTGGAAACGTCTCTGCGGGGAATTTGCGGGTGAATTTGCGGGTGCCTTCGAAAGAACTTTGGTAGAAATATGATGAGAATGTAATATCCAATTGGCGTGTCTGTGTACGTTAATGTAAAGAAAAACGACGGTGATAGGCTTCGCTTGGACGTCAATTTTCGTCTCTGCCTCCTTGAAGAGTCGATACATCGTTGAAGTAATTGAAAGATCGACAGTTTGAACAAACAACGTTAGAACAACAAACATTAGAGAACAAAATCGGAATACCATAAAATTTGATTGCTCGAATACCGTAAGATTTGATCAAAGACATACTTTTTTTCGTTATTACTAATACTTGCGCCAAATATATTAAATACAATAATAATGATAGCCGATAAAAAACGCTACGCGTTTTATTATGTCGTCAGTCATTGCATATTTATGTTTCCAAGCTGATAATATGCTCGCCGAGCGCAATTTACTTTGAACAATTTTATAAAACTCATTGTTTGAATATGGACCATTGTTTTTATGGTTCCTCCGCTTATCTTGATGCTGGCCTAGTATTCTCGAGTAGACGAAGATGAATCGTAACGTCCAGGCAAGAGCGATCGTCGTCATATTTTATAATAATTATAAAATATTTCATATTTTTTTTGTTTTATTACGTTCACTTCACATTTCAAATAAACTCACGCAACATTTTTGACTCTTTAAAGGACACATTTTCGACCGTCCTTCATCGTATCGCGAAAATTGTTCGTAACAAATACTCGACCTTGGACAAATTAATAATCGAATACACGATCTCGAAAACGTAAACGGTAATAAATGACGTTCTCGAACAATTGTAAAACGGACGAATAGCGTCCCCTGCAGTCTTTCCAGGGTTCACAAGTTCAGAAAGGTTCTGGAATTCCTTTATTACACAAAAAAAAACGAGAGCAACACTGTTTCTATGCGCACGGCATTTCGTTCGGAAACTGTAGTTTCCTTGTGCAACTTTGTAGAACGTCATAGCAAAACTAAATTCGCCTAATACCTTTCCGTTTGTGACGAAAAGGTCGAATACGTACGCGTCGCAATGGACATTTCTCTTCTGAAAAATCATGGTTCTCCAAACTCTTCGAGGTCGAAGTTAAAAAGAAAAGTTTCTTTCAATCGCCGTACGTTTGCAGGAAAATATAATATAATATAATATAATATAATATAATATAATATAATATAATATAATATAATATAATATAATATAATATAATATAATATAATATAATATAATATAATATAATATAATATAATATAATATAATATAATATAATATAATATAATATAATATAATATAATATAATATAATATAATATAATATAATATAATATAATATAATATAATATAATATAATATAATATAATATAATATAATAAATATAATATAATATAATATAATATAATATAATATAATATAATATAATATAATATAATATAATATAATATAATATAATATAATATAATATAATATAATATAATATAATATAATATAATATAATATAATATAATATAATATAATATAATATAATATAATATAATATAATATAATATAATATAATATAATATAATATAATATAATATAATATATTATAATTAATATAATATATTTTTTGCAGATAGCAGGTCCTTTTACGTTCGTGGGATTAAAAAAAAGAAAAAGATCATCGACTCGTCTATCATTACGACGAGAACAACGATGGAATAATCTATGAGAATATAAACTTGCACAAAGATCTGCAGTCGAATAAATCTGCGCCCTGACGTGAACGGGATTACGTTAATTTGCGGAACGTTCGTAGAACGTACGGGGGGAGGAGGAATGAGTGATTATGGTTGCGAGATCAATTTTGGTGTAACTCGAGCTAGCTTTTGTGGCGAGTACGATATCGCCGTGTGTACTAAACTGACGTAAAATTAAGAGGAACGTAAAGGGGGAGAAAGGAGGAAAACGTTGTTAAACATACAGACATCTTATGCAAATGAAAATACTATCTAAACAATGTTATTCGTAATGTCGCAAGAATAAGTTTTAACACTGACTACCAGAGATAACGACGAAAACTAAAACAAAGCCAACAATATAGTGTAAAAAGTAACAGAAAACGAGAAGTAACATTGATCATTGGCCAATTGTCATACGTGTGTTTGTTTAGGTTGTCTTTCATTGTTAAATTATAACTGCGATTAGAATCGATTATTGCCGGAAACGATTCAAGAAAACAAAACAGCGAATCACATTTTCTAGACGTACGATGTCGAGTTTCGATCGATTCCATTGTGTCTTCTGAGAATGTATGAGATGCGTCGGGGAAATATAGTTAAACAATGCGATTCTCTTCGGAAAAGTAGTAACCGTATCGAGTTGTTTCGTACGACAATAAATATAGCATGCACGCATGCACACACACAACATGCAAGCACACGTTGCTGATTCTCGATACGATATGTAGACAGGCTGTCCCAAAATTATGGCACTTCCGGGAGACGAGAGATTCATGAGATCATTCGAAGCAACTTTTTCCTTAGCGAAAATGCAATCCGCGGCTCCGTTTACGAGTTATTAACGAAAAACGCTGACCAATCGGAGAGCTCTGCCCTTTCAGCCAATGCCGCGTCGCGACGACGTCTGACGCAGCTGCAGTGGTCGCGAGGGCGGGGCGTCAGCAGCACGCGATCTCTCATTGGTCTCTGTTTTTCCTTAATAACTCGTAAACGAAGCCGCGGATCGCACTTTCGCTAAGGAAAAAGTTACTTCAAATGACGTCAGGAATCCCTCATTTCCCGCTTGTACAATAATTTTGCGACAGCCTGTAGAATGTGAACACGTTCCGAAAGACGTATTGTACGTAAAAAAAAACATATTCAAGAATGAACGTTAAAACGTATCCGAGATACATCGTGATCCGCTTCGAATTTCTGTCGGTTTTGCTTTTGAAGAATGTTAAGGTATGACGTCATGGTTAAAGGATGGAGTAATAATGCAAAATAAAATGTACTCAAAAACACGCGTACCTTGCTCAAATCTAAAGGATTATCACTCAAGTGTACTACAGCACCAGGATGGGTCTTTCTAAATCTGAAAAATATATATACATATATAATATCTGAGTGTGTGTGTGTGTTTTTAGTCACTCGGTGTTGATGAGTGGATATATATATATATATGTGTATCGTGTGACGTGTATTCATGGTCATAATATCTATACATAGATATATAATTAGGTTAAACAACACAGTCTTTTTTTCTTATTTGAAACATTTGCGTACCTGTCGGTCGTGCGGTTTGCTTTCGCTAACATTTATCTGCGTTTCGCTCAGCCCCTGTTTTATCGAGTCTCATTAGCCCCTTATGTCAATAATCAGCGCGCCTCCAGCGTCCGCACCCTTTCCTCCGCGTTTTAACATTTTTCTTTCGATTCGAAGTCGCGAAATGCGCTTGTGCTTTGGTTCGGTGCCGATCGAACAGCTTTTACGTGCACGTGAAATATTTGCGGCATAAAATTACGGCCGAACGGGTTGAGCGTGTGTACACGTTCGAAACGTATCGAACGGCCCGGAAAATGTTGACCACCGACATAAGGGTTAATATTGACGGATACTTCAATAACGGGTACTGTGCACGGTAGCGTAGAAGTTAGTTCCGATTTTCGACAGTCGAATCTCCCCACATCCAAAATTCCAATGTCAAAGGAAACTCGCTGATATATTATTATCGTATAATCTCTCCGTTAGAGATATATTATTATTATAACTCCGTTATAATCTCACTCTTCGTTATTTTATTTTTCAATGTAAAATCTCCCGACGGGATTGGTAATAATAAAATTTAATTAGTAATTATAGCATGGTAATAATAATAAAATAATTTCCTTGACTCTGTCGTTTGCACTTCTCTCTGCTTACGTAGAGCACAAAAATAACTATTGTTCTAATAATATATTTTAATATTGTATTCTCCATAATTGACGCACGGATTCTGCACGAAACTGGACAATCTGGAAGAGAGGAGGCTCGTTTTTATAGTCACTGATTGTAAACAACTATAGAAACGAGACGCAATGCTCGACTAATCGTGTCTCCTTTCCCTAAATTGTCCGTTTTTGTGCACGATCTGAGCGTCAATTAAAGAGAACTTACTGTACCAAGAATGTACATTACGTTGCCACGATTAAATTGTATCGTTCATGTTCTGTTTCATCGAATGATCCGAGTCTCGATGCCTCGCATACAAAAATATCAATGCCTAAAAAATCGATAGTACAAAATATATATTTTCAGTATCAACTATTCGAGCTAAAACGACATCGCCACATTTCATACGCTCCCAAGTATGCTCTTTACTAAAACATCGTGGCGGTAACTTGATTTTGTCATACGAATCCAACTCGTGCACACTTGATAATTCAGTCTATAAATATAATATCTTTTAAAACGCTACCATTTCGTGTCGTCAATTTTAATCGTCCTAAAAAATGTGTGATCCCCCAGTTTGTCAGGTTGAGTACAATGCACAACAGTTCTATCGATTAATCGTTCAATAGGTACTAAATTAGCAGTACGCTTTAATTAAAAAGCCATAGTTGTAAGTAATAAATAATGAAGTATCAAAGTCCGATCGGGTATCGGACTTTAATACATCGAGAATATACTACTTATATAATAATATAATAATACTTATTATTATATTAATTATTATTATTATTATATTATTATTAATATATTAATTATTAATAATTATTAATATTAATATAATAATTAATAATAATAATTAATTTATTATTATTAATATTATATATTATTATTGATAATACTTATTATTATATTAATATAATACTTATTTAATACATCGAGATGTATTAAATATTCTTTTAGGCACGGTAAATTCTCCTTAATTAACGCTCAGATTGTACACAAAAATGGACAATTTGGGAAGAGAAGATACGATTAATCGAACCTTGTTGCTGCTCGCTTTCATAGTTGAGACAAAAAAATAATCGTATCTTCTCTTCCCACATTGTCCATTTTCGTTTCCAAGCTGAGAGTCAATTAGGGAGAATTTTCCGCGACACGTGCATCTCTTTTACGCCGTTTCTTACACGAAACATTGTTTTTACAAAATCGTTCGTAATGAATATTACGTATCGAACACGGTGTCTCCATTTCTACAATAGCTAATCGACTAATATACAGTATACAATAATGCTTCAAACATCACTCGGTCAATTGAGACCAGCCGCGGGCCATTTTTGTGCCACGTTTCCGATCGAGTAAGAAACACATATTATATTGAAGCAGCGAGCTTCAATTTCCGCTTGTCGTCCGATGAAGGTGAAACAAGAGACGCGTTAAAAAACATTTCCGATATATTGCGGATGGAAAAGATAGACGGCGTCGCGTACGAAACTCCTCGAGCTGAGATTGAAATACAAACGATTGGTTTGCTTTTCATATGAACACACGGATTGCAATATTTATGCTCGCGGTTTTTAGGTGAGGCAACAAAAGTCACATTTTCGAAGTTGCTGCGATCAATGTCCGAGTTTATAAATATATAAATTATATAAATAACTATATATTTATATAACATAATATATAAATTATATATAAATTAAATATTATATAATATATAATATAATATAATATATATTATATAACTATATTATAATAAATATATATTATTATATAATATTATATATAAAATTAAATATTATATAATATATAAATTAAATATAATATAATAGATAATATATAAATTATATATAAATTAAATATAATATAATAGATAATACATAAATTATATAAATAATTTTATCAGGTACTCTTACTTAACGTACAACAATTTTGAGTGTCCAAATCGTTAAACGGGGAAGCGATTTTTTATTTCGATCTTGTTCCTTGCGTTTGGTGCAGAAAGTTTTAATTTTGCACAAAGATTCCCGGTCCAATGGCGGAGCAAAGCAACGTAAGTTTTCCCCGAGGGGTATTCTTACGTTCCCGTTGCTTCTGTACTGCGATTCGATTAGAACTGCGAACAGGATATTTATACACTTTCGTTTCTGTTTTTTTCTTTTTTTTAATCAAACGCGGCGAAATAATCGCGCGGAGTCAAGGAAGATAAATACAACGAGCAACGATGCTGCACAATAGCCTTTGAAGTAAAAACGGCATGCACATCGAGAACTCGTGAAATCGAACGGCTTCAACCACCACTCTTTCCGCCATCTTGAAGTAGGACCACTTGACTTGATCTGTTTCGATGTTTTGCCCGGAGTGCTCCATTCAACTGCGAGTCCTAAAATGCCTCGTAAACGTTGAACGTGCGCCAAATTTAGCACCGTAAGATGTAAGCTGTCTGTCGCGTGACACGGACAGCTTTTCGTACACAGGTAATTTCTGAGAAAAATATAAAAATCAATTCGAGTTTCTCACGTGTGGCTCGCGATGGAAATTTCCATCCCTTAGCGACTCTGTTTTTCGTAATTACTTGGAATAATATCTTTATTACAAGATATTTGCGTATATATAATTTGCGATATGTCTAAGCTTTTTTAATCAAATAATATTCGGTAGAGAAATACTGAAGTTAACAAAAGGATTGAAATATTTTGAATTTCCTGTTTTCTATTTATTGAGATATTATTATATTATATATATATAATATTATAATATATATAATAATTGTTATATTATATTATATATATTATATAATAATATAATATAGATAATGTGATAATAATAATATATAATAAATGATAATAAATAAGTAATCTAATAATAATATAGCAATAATAATAATATTGAATAGACGTAAACAAATAGAATTATTATATTATATTATTATATTATTATTATATTATATATATATAATATTATAACATATATAATAATTATTATATATAATATTATAATATATATAATAATTATTATATATTATATTATATATATTATATAATAATATAATATAGATAATGTGATAATAATAATAATATTGAGTAGCCGTAAACAAATAGAATCTAGTCGCTTGAATTGCTCTTCACTCTTAACGTTAACTATTATAACCATTTTCCGAAATCGCAAGATCATTTGACGGAAAATTGAAGGGAGAAACGAGAAGAATCGGCATATTTTATAATCTTATACGTTGAACGTCGCCGGGAGTTTTCATCCCTTTCAACGTTTCGGGTACGTCGCATGCAGTTTCTTCTTCCTCTTTTATCTAATGGCCGACAGAAAGTGATAAAGGTAAAACGCCTGTAAAGAACCCGACAACGTGCCTATATCCAGTACCTTCAAGGTCCCTTATTTTGTACTCCAACATCAAAGGTTCCGAAAAAAATGTTCATCTCTGCAAGAGACAGATATGTGCTAGCTGGCTTGCTGGCTGGCTGCCTCTTTGGGTACGACAGACATTTTCGTTTACAAACGGAGTGTCAAGGTATCATATCCCCCTTTCGTGACTACGGAAAATATGACAATTCGCCGAGACGTTAGGACGCACGACACCGACTACTCGATTCTTGAAAATATCGATTCTATCGGTTGAAAAATCGATTTTCTACCAACACATTTTTTTCTGAATATCGATTCTTTTCCCTGAGAAGCGGAAACCACTTTTGTAGAAACGAAGTTCTTTTATTTATTTACTACCAACAGAGAAGTCAACTAAAAGTTGCAGAAACTAAGATGGTTTTTTGCTCATGGACAAAAAGATAGTATATTAATAAATCAAATATTAATAAACCAAATCTAAAAAATAAATATATAAATATCAAAAATATATAAATAATATATAAATAATAATATATAAATATCAATTAAATAAATCAAATATTAATAAAAATCAAATACTACGAAAAGGACTTTGGCAATTGTTGCCACAGAAGTTGTTATAATTAATATAACTGCATAAGAAAAAATATAAAATGCAGCAAAACTGTATAAAGTTTATGTAATCTGCAATATAATTTATTATACTAAACTACTATTATTAGTCACAAAAAGGTTTTTGAAAGAATAGATTATATGATCGATAAGTACTTTCAAAGATGAATCGAACTTCTCTGACGTTAACAAGAAAAAGTTTAACGAAGAATTTTGTTTTCTATAATAAAATGACCCAACTTTCGTCGGGTACTACAAAAAATTATTATACAAGACTCATCAATTGTTCCCCTCCACGGAAATCTTTAGTAAAAGGCGAAAGATTTATGCGTGATTTGAAGGGAAACCAGAGTGACGATGGCACTCCGCTCTGCCGTTATATATCCTTCGCCGTGCAATTTTGCCAGCGAGAAGATCAGCCACCTGGTGGAAACTTTTGGTATTAACCCTGGTGTAGGGTTAGCATGAGCAGGAATGAAGTATATGTACTGACATTCGATTTATACTTTTGTATACTATACTATATAACAATTTAAAGCGATTGTTACGCGCTATAAATAACGAGACGTTAACGCAATCGAAAACGTGAATGTTTAAATAGAAATAGAAAATTGTTAAGCAACAAATAAGAAATGATTTCGCGAATCTGCTCTGCAATTTCGAGCGAAAGAAGCTGTCCATAAATATTTTCATGAAATTAAACGTGCAATAGTAATTTTTCATGAAAAAACAATATAAAACAGTTATATAAATAATATTATTATTATTATTTATTAAATAAACGTGCAATAGTAATAGTATAGTAATAGTAATAGTAATAGTAATTTTTCATGAAAAAATAATATAAAACAGTTATATAAATAATATTATCAAATTATAAATATTATATAAATAACATTATTATATATATATATATAATTATTATTTATTAAATAATATTATTATATATTATTATTATATTATATATATATGTTATATATATTATATATTATATTTACTTTCGTCGCAAAGCATTGACCGAATTAATTGACTCGACGGTAAACAACTTTGCACAGTTTGCACTCTACGAGAGTAGAAACTCGAGGAAAACCGTTCTCGAATCTTATCCTAATTCTACTATGCATATGCGCTATCAAAAAGACGCATTCGCAACGACTTGCTTCTATAATACATGCATCAATTTATCCCGGCTTCCCTTCCCCAGCACGAGTGGTGCTTTGTGGCTGATTCCGACTCTCCTATATTGGCTAAAGCAACCAGATACTGAAATCCGGTATATATACTTTTCGAAGATCGATCTTGCAAGTTTTTTTTTTTTAATTGTACACTGTTTCCATCGAGATTCTACCATCGTAAACCGTTTTAAGCTTTCGCAGCCGTCGCGCGAATCGATAATCGCGAATTATACGGGATTACCTGCATCAAATTAAAATTCGCGTTCCTTTTGTACCGAATTACGCAACCGATTGTTCTATCGTACAAGTGATTGCACGAGATTAATTTGACGAGCAATAAGTTCCGGTAATCGCATTCGACGACAAGTCAATCTTGAATATCTTGCAGCTCCGAGGTGGATTAAATTGAAATCTGTTTCGCTGTTCCCGCAACTTTACACTTTTCCGATGGAACGTTCGATACGATCGTTGAGAAATTCGACGTTCATCGAGCCACGGATTGGTTAAATATATCCAAGTTATACGGAAAGTAAGACAATTGATAATAAATAATTATATATATATATATATATATATATATATATATATATATATAATATAATAATAATAATATAATAACAATTGATAATAAGTAATTATATATATTATATATGTTATATATATTCTTATATATTATAATAATAATAATAATAATAATAATAATAATATAATAACAATTGATAATACATAATTATATATATTATATTATATATAATTATAAATATTATAATAATAATAATATTTATCGATAATAAATAAACGAGCAAAGAAGCACGAAGAAATTTCCGATTTCTTAATTAAATAATATCCCAAGATAGCCACGAGTACTTCTTCGTTTACCAGGAGTAATCGCTTTTTTTGTTTGTTAAAGTTTAGACAAAAAGGAAAATGAAATAGTTGTGTTAGTACACAATAAAGAAACGACGTTTCTTGGCCCTGTGTCCCATTTCTCTGCGATGCTTTTACACGGTTCAGCAGGGTTCATAAAATAGCACTTTGGTACACTCGGCATTCTTCTCGCAGGACTTCAAGGATCTCCATAAAATTCGTGCACTATTCCCGGGTTGGACTTTGACAGTTTCGTTAGTATTGCGAGCGTAATTAGTCAGCCTTGTTTTCCGTGCCAAACAATTTCTTCAGTTTTTATAGTACGCGAGAATGTCTCTCGAAAGAGGTGCAGTCTGTGTGAAAAGTACTCGAACGGCTTTTAAAACGCGACGACTTTTTACACCGACTGTATGTCAACTTACGAACACACAGGATACTGCGGAAGTTAGTAGGCAATCGTAATTGAGTCAGTTTGATAAGAAGCAGTGTAGGTTAGTAGTAGTAGTAGTAGTAATTAACGTTGAAGTATTAATTTAATATCAATAATATTGATATTAAATTTCGATTACTATCGATACCATGGAATCGGTGCAGAAAAAGCATAAGCTATGTATATTTGCATGTTAACCCTTGAACAACGACGCTATTTTTATTAATGCAAAGGACAGCGTAGGATCGCTGGGGGGTCACAGGTATATTTTTTCTATGTTTCAGTGGTCTTATTTTATGTTTGTTCTATGTGCTTGTATATGTATATGTTATATATATGTTGTATATGTTGCTTATATTATTGACATAACCTTGACATAACCTTGACATAACCTTGAAATTATAGCAAAAATTTACGTACTCATTTTACAAATCGCATGAAATATAAGACGCAATCTTATTACTTGATTATATAACCTTGACATAACCTTGAAATTATAGCAAAAATTTGCGTACTAATTTTACAACTCGCATGAAATATAAGACACAATCTTATTACTTGATTATATTATTACTCTTTTATCTTTGACTCTTGAAAAATATCGAAAAAAATATACAGTTAAATATAACGTATATTTCAAAAGAGGATAACCTTGACATAACCTTGACATAACCTTGAAATTATAGCAAAAATTTACGTACTAATTTTACAATTTGGCATGAAATATAAGACACAATCTTATTACTTGATTATATTATTACTCTTTTATCTTTGACTCTTGAAAAATATCGAAAAAATATACAGTTAAATATAACGTATATTTCAAAAGAGGATAACCTTGACATAACCTTCACATAACCTTGAAATTATAGCAAAAATTTACGTACTAATTTTACAATTTGGCATGAAATATAAGACGCAATTATTACTTGATTATATTATCACTCTTTTATCTTCGACTCTTGAAAAATATCGAAAAAACATACAGTTAAATATAACGTATATTTCAAAAGAGTAACGAAAGGTATTGAAAATGATTCACATTGTTAGAAACGTTCCCCGTTTTACTTCGGCAAAATCGGTAGACAATGACTTTATTATTTTCTGATTCCATCGATCCAATTAGCCCGGCGTGCCCCGGCTTAAATATTGAAACGAGAAACGTGGAATATAATAAAAAAAGGATCGGAGTGTACAGTCGGCACTAATTGACGTTGCATGCGCGTGTAACCAACGTCATATTCGAATGGCGGGCGCGTCGGCCATTTTTAAGGAAACAAATTATTCAATTATTTTTTGAATAATGAGAAACTGCTCGCGTCGAAATGCATTCGCTAAAATATTACATATACCCTTCCTCCGTCAGCGTTTATTACATTTGTATGCTTTTTCCGAACGATTCGTTATATCATTGCGCTGTCAAGGATTACGATCGTGTTGTTAACACCGAGAAAGTATCCTTCCTACGGTCAAATATTTCTCGAAACTCTCGACTGAACCGAAGGAGAAACTATTCAAGATTTTTGAAGCAATATTGTATACACCTATTCTTGTATTCTCTGTTGATACTTCGCAATGGTGCGGTGTTCGGCGAACAAAAATATTTGCGTACTTACACTTCGATAGCTTTGTTCCAATTAATTACATATCCGGACAGAACGAACGTCTCGATGTGGAGCACGTGGATGTTTCCTCGCTCCGTGCCAACATACAGCCATTTACTTTGCAGCGGTAGGTGAATGCAGGTTATTCTGTGCAAAAAGAAAATAAATGACGCTGTTATACACACGCTGCGATACTATTTCATCTTTTTCAGCTTTTAATTCCACAAGAGTTCGTCATTTTTGCTTTTTTTTTTATCGATGCGAGAAGAATAATATACGTTATTACACAAAATCAATTTTGTTGCACTGATTAAAATCAGTTTCGCTTTGTTAACAAAAAATTGTCAAGTAGGAGCAAAAATTGTATTTCTCATGCAATATTGAATACCGAATATCCATGTATTATCCATGTATTATAAATGCGTAAAATTAACTCGACTAACCTTGGCACGCTAATTTTAAAGACCGTACGAAATATTGTGCATTGAAATTACATTTCACTGCTGGACGCTGGTGAGACCGGAATAACAATCTTGGAAATTTTGTTAAACGATGCGAACAAATGCGTCGGCGTTACGAAACGATCGCACAAAGGGACACGTAATACGAGTGCTCACCTTTCTCTCTGAAATTTTAGACTCTGCACGACTTGTGGAATCTTCTGTCGGAAATTCCATAGATGCAAGGTGTCATCCGCAGTCGCGGAAACCAAAGCTCCTTCGTTGACCAGAAACTGTAACTGTATCACAGCCGAGCATCCCTCATGTTTCACGTGCGCGTCTACACCGGGTCGACCCAAACTGTTTTTGCCGGGCTTACAATTAAGGACAATAGCATACGAATACAATGGTATACGGTTTTACTGCGGAGACACACAACGGTTGCACAGCTTTTATCTAACCATTTTTATCGGTGTAATTTCTCCCAGAAATGTTCGGTGGTCGGAATTGAAACCGGCGGATCCGAGAATATTAAGTCGCGATTTTTCTGGTTTCGCAGCTCGTTTTTATATTAACTTTTTTATTTCTAACTTTTTGCCACAATTCGAAGACAATTCTGAGGCCATAGACACGATTAGAAGACAATTCTGAGGCCATAGACACGATTCGAAGGCAATTCGGAGGCCATAGACACGATTCGAAGACAATTCTGAGGCCACAGACACGATTCGAAGGCAATTCTGAGGCTATAGACACGATTAGAAGGCAATTCGGACACCACAGGCACGATTCGAAGGCAATTCGGAGGCCACAGACATGATTCGAAGGTAATTCTGAGGCCACGTGACACGATTCGAAGGCAATTCGAAGACCCAAAAAGGCCATTTTATTATATAAGCATATACATGGGCGTAGAACTAGAGCAGGGAAATTCACAGCGACCCGAAATTTGGCATTTCCGAGAAAATTTACTGTGTATTTAATAGATATTATATATTTAAGATATTTAAGATATTTAATATATAAAAGAAATATATCAATTATAACGTACCATAACATTTCTGAAGGGATGATTGGAACAATCAATAATTCAATGGTAAAAGATAGGTTTCATTGCTCCAACTTAATCATTAATATTGCTTCGGTAATAATAATAGCAGCAGCTTGAAAAATAAGCTTAAATGAGCAGTGATTTTTGTAGTTACTTGCATAAATATTCCTTTTTAACATTTTACCACAATACAAAAGGTATCGCGACCGAAAATCGAAGCTACGAAAGAGCTTCGCGAGACAAAGTTGAAGTTGCTAATTTTTTAATTATATTCCAACGTCCGCGGATAATTAATTCTAACAGGAACGGGGATAAATTAGGCTGCGGCGTAAAATATTTTCGGAAAGCCGCAACGTGGAACGGCCAGGCCACAGTAACCACCGATATTTCAGGACTTCAAAGAAGCGCGGAACAGCTCGTCAAGAGCGAAAGAAAAAAAAAACGGAAAACAAGTTCGGCAAACAGCGCGGAAGTCTATATAATCCTGGATTAATCGTAACGGGAAAAAATTCCGTGCGCGCGGCCGGCAGAGGAACGTAAATGTTCAAAGCTGTTTTAAACGTACGTTCTCTCTCTCTCTCTCTCTCTCTCTCTCTCTCTCTCTCTCTCAAGGTATCGTCGAAATTGTGTTTTGCTCCGGCGGTTCAATTTAGTTCGCTTCTTAGACCTTTGTATTCGGCCCGATGAAACTTTATTTCTGTATGTATAAATCGGATTTTCCGGAGAGAGAGAGAGAGAGAGAGAGAGAGAGAGAGAGAGAGGGAGGGAGAGAGAGAGAGATTTTTCGACGAGACGAAACTTTCATGCATATGCATATACATATATATGTATATATGTATTCAGCAGAAAGTGGAATCGAGGAAACCAGATAGGTCAACCGAAAACCGAGATAATACTCAAAAAAAGCCGATGTCGGTCTTGGCCACCTACATATGTAAACTACCGTATACGTCATCATTCGATCGCGGACATTGTGGCACGCAAAATGTGTCAAAGCATGCTATAGCAACGAAATCGATCAACGATAATTTATTTTCGGTAAAGATTTATAGAGTTTTTTTTAAAAATAGTTTCTTGCTCTAATCGCTCCCACTTGAACACACTTTTTTCCATTCGGCAATGTCTTGAAACTGCCTGCAAATTGTGCATACAACTCGACAATTTTCAACGATATGACCACGCTCTGGTCGATCCAAGAGACGCGATTTTTTTCTCGTGAAAGGTATCCTTTTACTATTTATCCTTTTACTTTTACTATAAAGCGTGCCATCCTTTTGTCGCGAACCGTAGAAACGAAAGCCCGACGCCAGCGTGGAACAAATAAAAATTACGTTCACCTGAAAGCGCGGCATCGTTTTGCAACATTTCCGATTCGTTTGCCGCGACGAAATTTGCCGGGAGGTTTACCGTTTAATTACAAAGTACACGAAATAAATGTGTATTCGATATGGAGCGACGATAACGATAATAAAATATAGCTATGCATGTATGCAAACGACGTAGATAATTTTCTATCCAGCCCTCTTATCTTCTTCCCATAAAAACGGGCATTTGCATGTACATCTGCAATCTAGTTATCATGCATACGAAGGGAACCAACTTTGCTCATGAATTTCTAGTTGATACATGTAACGATCACCGACTTTCCAACGCGTTTGTCCAATTTGGAAAGCTAACGTTGAAAACTTTGATCTCGTGGACTTCGCGAAGCGCGTTTCTATGCGGTAAGAATTCAATTCTGTCGTCAATTTGCTCTTCTCATTTCGTACAAGAAAGTTTAGCGAACTTTCACTTTGATCGCTCGCATAATATCTTCTGCGAAGGCCTACGTGCCCGCTCGGTGCGCCTATTAAAAAGCGTTGAAAGCGTAATACGAAACGAACGATGCCGATCGCTTGTAAACGTTAATCAACGGCGTAAAAAATATATAAATATATAAAAATATATATATTAATATATATAAATATAAATATTATATTTATTATTATTTATTATTATACATTATATTTATATATATAAATTTATATATAATATTAAATTAAAATTTATATATATAAATATATATATAATATATAAAAAATATCTTCAACGTTAATCTCTCTGTACGCAAATTTTGATTAATTCTGTAAGAACGCGCGATTCAGATGCTAACAACCCGCTCGCTCGTTCGCCGAGCACAATAATTTCTCCCTAATTCGCGCGCAAAAATGGACAATTCGAGAGGAGGAGGTACGATTGTTCGAGCCTCGCGGCTCGATTTTCTAGTTACAACTATGCAAAACAACCATAAAAACGAGCCACATTGCGAAGCGTAATTGCAAGCCTGCTTCCAAATTGTTCATTTTCGTGCAAATTGCTGCACTGCGTTCTCCCGCTCGTGTAAGCGCACGAAGATCCAGTCTCATCGCGACATCGAATTTCCTCGATTCTCCCTTTTTCTTCTTTTTTTTTTCTCTTTCATTTCCACCCGTTCGTGCAATCATCGATTTTCGTTACACTTGATACAGAGACAAGATCGATACCCTTGCACGGGCCGTTCAGAGATTTTATTGAGCAATAAAGCGCGACGTTTAGTTGAAAGTAGTTACTTTGTAGAAACCGGCTATCTCGACGGCAACCAGGAAGCTTATCGAGCTGTGATGAGCATCCACTCTCTGGTAACTCTTTAGTCCGGGAGTCGGTAGTACAGACCAATAGAAGCACCCACGTGAGAGAACACGTGGCTGGCGAACCATGAAACAAGTGTGCAGTGTAATGAATCCGTACAGATTCGATAATTTTACTACGGATCCCGCAGGATCGTTCGCGGCGAAAGGGTTCGCTCGGATCGCTCGTGTGCGGATCACTCGAAAAAAAAAATTCTTATCGACGATGCGTGCGCTATGAATCGCGAGGCCCCGGAGTGCACTTACACGGACGCGGGTTTCCCGACGGATTTTCTTTGGAGCGCGGACACACGTTTGCAGAGCTGTCGAATCGGATCGTTTCGAATACGGAATTATGAGACGCCTTTTCATTTCGCCGTCGCCGTCGCCGCCGCCACGGCTGAATTATTTCGTCGTAGATAAATATTCATCGGGCATTTCCGCGAACTCGACTGAAAAATGCACGTGATCGCACGTAAGTCCCGTTTCCGCGCGAAAAATCAGTAATATTTCGATAAACTAGGAATATATACGGGACATGATCTTATGAAATCACGAGCAAAGATTTTATCAATTTTTTAAGCGACTGGTACGAACAAGAATAAATAATATTATTCTTATAATTATATGTTTATAATATTTATTTTCATATTATTATTACCGACTGCTGAACACTTTTGTTATTATAATGCTTGATCTTTGTAATCAATTATCCGATACAAAAAGAATTGTTACAGTTACTTACAAAATTGTTACTGTTAAGTTACTTCTCACCTATTAAGTTGATAGGTAATGAATTAAGTTAGCAGGTAATAAATAACATAATAGTAACTATTATTTAAGTAACTATGTATAGCATTTTTTTTTAAAATTGTGATCACAGAGATCAACCATTACAATAACAAAAATGAGTTGATAATAGATATTGTTTTATATCCTTGTTCCGATGGTAAATGCATTCACGTACACGTTTTTTTTTATGATTTTCATCATCAAGAAAATTAATAGTAACTATATTTATTCTTTATAATATATATAGATATATAATAAAATAACTATTTTTTTCATAAGCTTGTATTTGGTTAATAACAATGGTAAACGTGGAACGTTAATTACGCGTTGAATAGAACGGAATCAAGTTGAGATTCAATTGTTTAGTTAACAGAACGCGCAAACGATTGTTATGCATTTATACGCGAACGATGCTTGACTGAAAGGGAAGTATGCGAATAATAAATGCGGTGTTCCGCGCGGACGAAAAAGTCGCACAAGGGTCTGTGTGCAACATTCCGGCATCAATGCACGATAAAATGGAAGTGTATTCATTGTTTCGCTTAACAAGCAATTAGCCGTCAAGTGTTGCTGCGATGGAAATTTAGAGATGAATAACAAACTGTCGAGTGAAATGTTCGGTACTACGTTCAATGGATCGTGTCTCGATTAAAACAAGAAACGAGACATTAAGAAACTAATTACGGTAATGTGTTTCCGGCAGTTTTATTCGTGATTGAAATTCTCGTTGTGCAACTGGGTTAACCAGTTTCTAACCGATATAAAGTGTTAGCCGAACTTATGTTGGAAGTTTCATTACTTCGTTAACGTTGCAATCCCGGGGTAATAAATAGAATTAGTCGGGCAATTTTACAGTAACTTATCGAACTGTAAATCGCGCGCTTGCGTGCCACGAAGTTAATTATAGAAGCGCGGCATACGTTTTAGTTAAACAACTATCGTTCGATGAATTATCATCGATGCTCGGCGAAAGTTCTACCAATTGCTTCCGATTATATTGCACATAATTATATTATATTGTACATAATTTTGCTCGATGAAAAAAAGTCATTCTTATATATAAAAAAAAAAAGAAATGCATAAAATCCGCAGTCACGGATTCGTCACGTTCGTTCAGGCACGGTTGCTTCGTCGATCGTCTCGATTAATGAAATTCTCAAGTTCGAATTTTGTAGGTTTTAAACATTTATCATTAGCTGATGCATCAGCGCGAACATGTGGATACGTGGTTGGAAGACGCCTATTCAGCCTTCAAAGAATTTATGATAGGGTTCCGACCGGGCGGGTAATATGAAAGGAAAGCTGTTTAACACGTTGAAAGCGAGGCAGTAGATCAACTGCTTTTACGAGATAGGAAGTCGAGGCGTTTGAAACTCCATGAAATCCGATCGCCGAAACAGCATTTTAGAAGATAATACAGTAGACAGACAGAAGATACGCGGTAAATTCACCCTAATTGGAAATTCTCCCTCGGCTTGGAAACAAAAATGGACAATTCGAAAAGAGGGAAGAGCGGTTTTTATAGTTGTCGACAATCGGTAACTATATAGAATGTCCCAAAAATGTCTCGCAATCCGAAAATGGCGGGTTCCTCGGGTCGTTTGAAGCAACTTTTTCCTTTACAAAAATTTTCTCCGAGGCACCGTTAACGAGTGATTAACAAAAAACAGTGACCAATGAGAGGCGAGCTCGGCTGGCGCGAGACGACCGAGCCAATGAGCGGAGCCGGGCTTCGCGCGCTCGTTGGCTCGGCCGCCTCGCGTCTGCCGAGCTCGCTTCTTATTGGTTGGCGTTCTTCATTAATAACTCGTGAACAAAGCCGCGGTTTGCATTTTCGCTAAGGAAAAAGTTACTTGAAATAACATAACGAATCCACCATTTCCGGATTGAGAGACATTTATGGGACACCCTGTAGAAACGTGCCGCGTGGCTCGAATAATCGTGTCTCCTCCTCCTACATTCTCCATTTTATTTTTATTACAAGCGCCGAAGGAAAAATTTGAGAGAAATTACTGCATTACGTTTACCTTTTTACTAAGTAAAGTAAATACTATGCCGTCCGACACAGTCCTGTTTCGCAGTCTGCGGCTGGATCCTTCAACAACAACGTTTATATGCAACGTCGGGCTGTTTGCCAGTTCAAACTTTCCCCGGCGAGTCTTTTATAAACATCCTCGTGTACATCGTCAGCTGGATGACCCGGCGTAGGCTGACGACACTTCTCTGTTGTCTGGCACGTCGCTTTTCGGCGGGCCAAATTTTTCTCCGCGAATTAGCCACAAAACGCTTACGCTGTTAGATCAAACATTTCTTCGCGAGAACGCGGTGTTCAGGGTTTTACCATTTACAGTAAATTCTCCCTAATTGACGGTCAGCTTGTACACGAAAATGGACAATCCGCAAAGAGGAGACACGATTATTATTATTATTATTATTATTAAACTTTATTATTATTATTATACTTTATTATTATTATTATTATTATCATCATCATCATTATTATTATACTTTATTATTATTATTATTTATAGTTAAAAACGAGCCGCAAGAAAGGCTCGAATAATCGCATCTCCTGTTCGCAAATTGTGCATTCTTGTGCGCAAATCTGAGCGTCAATTAGGGAGCATTTACCGTTACCGTTCCTCTGAATTTTCAGGGGCCCGGGCACAGAGTATCGCACGACAATCCTTATTACGTTAATTAAATGAAGTTATAAATGATCCTAAGCATTCTCGGCTATGTTTGCATTAAAAAGAACCGCTTCGTCGTTCGAGCGTCGAATACATTAAAGAGCATTATCGCGTAAAATGAAAGAAAAATGTTGCGCTTGGTTCGACGGCGATTAATAGCGGCGATTAAAATCTGCAAACGATCGGCTGCTTGTAATTCGATCGTAAGTGGAAACGGCGGGCGATGAAGAGACACGTTTCGTTTTCACGTAATGGCCAGCACGTTCGTTCGGCTGAAGTGCAAATTCAATGGTATCGGAAACGGCGTTGGCTGCAGAGAAACGTCATCGAAAATTTGTTGTTATTTTGCCCTTTGTTCTTGTTTTGTTACAGGATTACAATGCTTCCGTTAATACCGCCGGGGCTAGATCGGCGTGCTCGGTAGCTCTTGAAAAGATTCGTCAAATTTTGCCGAACGGGTCATTCGAATGTTTCGAAGCGGAGGATCGTTCTTTTTTTTTTGTTTTTTTTTTTACCAGATAACGACCCCTTTTGTCGGCGACACTGACTTCGTCGCGCGTGTACCATACGACGAGAACGGAAAACGCGGAGCGTCGAGATTGATAGAATACCAGGAACAGATCCATCGAACAAATCCCGAAACATCAAAGCGGCGCGGAGTGACGTATCCTCGCGTCAACTTCGAACGCGATAGAAAAATGATATTACTTCTGTGAAACCTTCCCGAAAAAATTGCTGGCAATCGTTTCCGCTGAGAAATACGGCCTATAATGACGCTTCTCGAAATCTTACAATTATAGCCTTTAAATTAATATTATATTAAACGCTTTCAGCTTGTTTCACATGTTTTTTTTAGTAATTATATAGCCTTCACACGATGCAAATAATAATAATATTTGTTCTTTAATGCTGACAATTGTTCCCATTATATTAAAATACCATAAATAAATAAATAGTTTTGGATCCATCGAATATAATGAAAATAATATTTCGAATATTTTATTATTATCTATTTCAGACGCGTGAAGTGAGAAAAATAATTTTGACCAGCGAAATCGGACGATGCGCATCGTCCACGCGATGCAAATAATAATATTTGTTCTTTAATGCTGACAATTGTTCCCATTATATTAAAATACCATAAATAAATAAATAGTTTTGGATCCATCGAATATAATGAAAATAATATTTCGAATATTTTATTATTATCTATTTCAGACGCGTGAAGTGAGAAAAATAATTTTGACCAGCGAAATCGGACGATGCGCATCGTCCACGCGATGCAAATAATAATATTTGTTCTTTAATGCTGACAATTATTTCCATTATATTAAAATACCATAAATAAATAAATAGTTTTGGATCCATCGAATATAATGAAAATAATATTTCGAATATTTTATTATTATCTATTTCGGACGCGTGAAGTGAAAAAAATAATTTTGACCAGCGAAATCGGACGATGCGCATCGTCCACGCGATGCAAACAGGTCTCAAGCATTCTCGATTTTACAAACGCAGATAAAATTTGGTAAATTTTCTTTTTATCTAGAATCGCGAATGTGTCTTGTCATGCTTGAGCGCCGGGTTTAACGATCCTAATATAGCCGGGCCGAAGACGACGGAAATGACACAGATTTGCGATCGGCAGTTTCATATATGTACCGTAACCTCAATCAAATTTAATGATCTTCAGTCATCGTGATAGACGCGTTTCACGGATCCCGAATTTACCCGGGGCATTTCTCCAATTCCAATATTTGTAATATGTAACCAGATCCGAGAAATAGACGCACGAAAGCACGGAGGAATCTCTCTCCTCGATACTTCTACCCTTGATTAGGGTTTCTCTTGTTATAGCGAACCAGCAAAATCATTTGATCCTATCAAATTAATTAGTTATCGCGTTGAACTATTTTAGAAACGGCTCGATTATCGCGCTGGCCAATTTGTGGCCAATCTCTGTGCACACGTTAAACCATCTATGTAGACGTGTACATGTGTGTGTGTGTGTGTGTTGCATCTCGTGTATACGTCACAATCGAATTACAGTTAATTCTTTTCTTTCCATTGTGTACGTCAGCTCTGATCCAATTTAATTCGCGAAATATTAATACCACAATTTACCCGAACGGTCGGCTAAGGTTATTATCGTTTATTCAATTATTTTGCCATCGGTGGCTGTAATAATGAAGCTGGTTTTGTTAATACGATAACTACAATTTTAATTTGCTGTTGCGTGAATTGTTTATCTGCACCGCCGCGCTATATATAAAAAATAGCATTTTAATATTTAAGGGAAACTTTTATCGACAAGGGCTGTTCTCAGTCGTGAAATAGTATAGTTATAGTTATTATATAGTTATATACTATATAGTTATATACGTATATAGTTATGTAATTATATAATTGTATAGTTATACCAGCTATAAAATAGCATTTTAATATTTAAGGGAAACTTTTATCGACAAGGGCTGTTCTCAGTCGTGAAATAGTATAGTTATAGTTATTGTATAGTTATATACTATATAGTTATATAATTATATAGTTATATAGTTATATAATTGTATAGTTATACCACTTATAAAATAGCATTTTAATATTTAAGGGAAACTTTTATCGACGAGGGCTGTTCTCAGTCGTGAAATAGTATAGTTATAGTTATTATATAGTTATATACTATATAGTTATATACGTATATAGTTATGTAATTATATAATTGTATAGTTATACCAGCTATAAAATAGCATTTTAATATTTAAGGGAAACTTTTATCGACAAGGGCTGTTCTCAGTCGTGAAATAGTATAGTTATAGTTATTGTATAGTTATATACTATATAGTTATATAATTATATAGTTATATAGTTATATAATTGTATAGTTATACCACTTATAAAATAGCATTTTAATATTTAAGGGAAACTTTTATCGACGAGGGCTGTTTTCAGTCGTGAAATAGCATAGTTATAGTTATTATATAGTTATATACTATATACCTTTATAATTATATAGTTATATAGTTATATATTATATATAGTTATACCACTTATATATCAGGTGACTCATAAAATGTCATCATTGATATTATCAGGTGATTCACGGTGTCCACCTGTCTCCCATCGTCGACTATGAGTTTTCCTTTGCTTGTTAGATTGATGCAAAAATTGTTCCCGTTTTATTTCTCATTAATGCAATCCTTATTTATGTAGAACCTGAAATATTTCAACGAAATCGTGATTTATCCAATACCATATAAAATTGGATCTCCTTTACGACATGTTGTACATCATTTCCAGTATATTTTAACACGTTGTTTCCAGTTGCAAAATATATCCATCGTATCAGAGTTTTAAGAAAAATCATGTGTTAACATATCATTTAAAAAAGCCAACTGTACAAAGTGTTGGATAAATCACAATTTCGATGGAACACTCCGAGCTCAGCACAAATTTTCAAAGTTACGAAACGTTCGTACCGCGTCCCCTCCTTCTCCCCTTGTTCCGCAACGTATCAGCTTGTACGTGAAGAAAAAAGAGATCATCGCTCTATCTTATTTCGGTGAAAAAGTTCCTGGATTTTGTCGCAACTCCGTCGCTCCGCCCCGCCGCGCGGTGTTCCGCGCCGTGTCCAGCGGAGAGCACGGAAACGGTAATTAAAGACATGTAGCAAAAGTTTTAACGAACGCGGCGGGAAAGCTTTGTTCCAGAATTTTTGCAGGCTGTACACGTTGTTTTGTATGCCGTACAAAGGATACATCCTAAGGGATCCTGATTTGGTGCCAATAGCGAGGAGCCTTTGAACTGGATCGAACGCCACCGCCGTCGGCTGATGCGGGAAGCCATGTCTGAATGTCTGAAACATAAAGGCATTTGTTTCATTTCATCTTTCCCGCTTTAGTCGGCTGAAAGTCTATTCAACTACAGAAGGGCTGCAGAACAAACAATATGAAGTGAAAGATAGCATTGTCCCTGTAGCTTTCAATACGGATATATTTAGCCGGGTCTATGTGACAATTTCAATGCTGCTAATTCTATTCTTCTCTGGCTAAATAAAAATATACCGTATACGGTTTTCATCCAGCCACCTTTCCGCCTTAATTTTTGCACGTTGATAATGCGCCTGCTCTTCTCCCTTTTATTTTTCCAGTCACGCGTAACTATATTATTATTATATTATTATATTATAGTAGAGTATAGAGTACGCTGAATGGCAAAAAAATGTGAGATATTATTATTATATTATTGTATTATTATATTACTATATTATTGCAACACTATATTATTATATTATAATAGAGTATATTATAGAGTACGCTGAACGCAAAAAAATGTGAGTTATTATTATTGTATTATTAGATTACAATATTATCGCATCACTATTATAGTAGAGTATATTGTAGAGTACGCTGAATGCAAAGAAAATGCGAGATATTATTATTATTATATTATTCTATTATTATATTACTATATTATCGCATCACTATATTATTATATTATAGTAGAGTATATTATAGAGTACGCTGAACGCAAAAAAATGTGAGTTATTATTATTGTATTATTATATTACTATATTATCGCATCACTATTATAGTAGAGTATATTGTAGAATATGCTAAATGCAAAAAAATGCGAGATATTATTATTATTATATTATTGTATTATTATATTACTATATTATTGCTTCACTATATTATTATATTATAGTAGAGTATATATTATAGAGTACGCTGAACGCAAAAAAATGTGAGTTATTATTATTGTATTATTATATTACTATATTATTATATTATAGTAGAGTATATTATAGAGTAGGCTGAATGCAAAAAAATGTGAGACATTATTATTATATTAGTATATTATTATATTATAGTAGAGTATATTATAGAGTACGCTGAATGCAAAGAAATATGAAATATTATTATTAAACCGTGAATATGTACACAAAACTAAATTTTCCACGAGTAATTTTACTGCAATAAAACAGATGTTTCCTCCTAAATACAGTTGTCACACGTTAAGATTGAAAGAAAGGAATTACCTATTAAATGTGAACAAACCTGGTATTTTATTGCACGCACGTAAGAGGAACAATTACGATATATCTCGTACAATTAGAACAAGTTACTATGTAATTACGGGGAAGCGAATTAGCCGACAACTTTGAAATTAATTTTTACGCTCGCAGCGCTGTCTAGATCAGCCTTTATATCATCTTCGAAAGCGTATCGGTTCCTGTCTGTTAACGGTCTAGAACATTCTTAATAGTGTGTATTGGATGGTTAACGTTGCGCTACAAATTTCTCATTTAGGAGAACCTGTCCTTCGCAGTCCAAAATTGGTGCGCGAGCCTCGAACGGCTCGTTCGAATGCGGCTCTTAGGGTCGTTCGCACTTATCCGGTAAGTGGAGACAACGCGAGCGTTTCTTGCGCGCTAGATCTGAGTTTACTTGCATACAATTTATCTTATTTACAATATTGTTTAGACACAAGAATGCGTCTCCAGTAATTGAGCCGTTTATTTTGAAAGTGGCATAAGTCACTTTTTTTTTTGTTTTTTAAATAAAAAGATACCGTTCAATTGTAATTAGTGTTACCATTAACTCGATTTCTTTGAAAAAGTGACTTATGCCACTTTCAAAATAAACGGCTCAATTCAGCTTTACTCTTTTATAAAAAAAACAGTGACTGAACGGAAGCGCTAAAAATAAATTAAACGTTCCGTGGTATATACATGAAACAATTGGTAATAATTGTTAATAATTCTAATGATAAAGAATAAAACGGAAAGAAAGGGGGAAAGTCTTCCATTTGGATGAGAACGAAATGAAACGGCAGTGACGATAAGAATAATAATTGAAAACGTCGATCAAACGGAAGGAAATATTAATTTAAGCTTTAATTTGTGTGCATGAAATTTAGACGATTTCATCGCAGCGAACGTAAATCAAATAGAGGGAAATATTAATCAAATCTTTAATTAATGCGATTCCATTCGATGAAAACGTTGATCAAACACGGTAGAGACTCTCTTATCTGAAGGTTTATTATTGTAATATCATGATACCAAAACATTTTATTATCGAAAAATTTCATTCAAGTTCTCTACTAGGCGATAATGTATCTAAATAATGCAACGATTAGATAATGAAACGTCTGGATTCAAGGATATTGTAAAAATAAATGTTCGGATAAGGGAGTCACCATTGTGGCAGGAGATATCGATGAAATAAAACGTTTAATTTATGCACACGTTATTTTGACACACGTGAAATCAACGGATATTAATTGGCGCGTCTCTCGCGACGTAGCGATGTTCGTGTAGATAATACGTACGCCAAAGCGATGCAGATCAGAAATTTTAGTGTTAATTATACCCAATGGGCGGCAATTTATTCGCATGAAATACAGTGCCGGGGCGATGTATCTCGTCATCGACGTGCAATTAGGCGGTGATATGAAACACGAGAATTTTCGTTATCTATTCATTATGTGTTGACATATAAAACGCCATTGTTAACCGTGTAACTAGGAATAGATACAAACGCTTATGTTTCAAAATTACCGTCTCTGTCGAATCAATTAACGTTTCGGAATTACTTGCCGCGATTACGCGGGACTATTTAATGCGGTAAACAATGTTTAAATATTCACCATGTTAGGAGATTGTTTTCACAGGTTAATTGCCGCAACGCAGAATCGAGGTATCTTATTTAAACGAATCTGTGAACTAAACGATCAAGATACGTGTGCTGTATCATTATATTATTATTATTTTTTTATATAATTTATATATATAATATTTATATATATAATTTAAAAATAATATAATGATAATAATATAATAATAAAATAATGATAATAATATAAAATATATAAAATATATATAATATATTTTATATTATTATCATTATTTTATTATTATATTATATTTTATATTATTATCATTATATTATTTTTAAATTTTTACATTTCATAAGATCGATTCGAAATTGTCGCACACAATGCATTGACACGGAGATCAATTTTCCAAGGTAAACGAAAAATTGCGTAAATCCCACGTGAATCATGCGTAATCGACGTTTTAGAGAAATTTATATAGACCTACTTATAGTCTTTGCGATGCCATTTATCACTGGAGAGACGATAAGTTATTTCGACATGAAAGATCGATAAAACATTCTCCATTAATCAGGAGTTTTATTCGTTCCTGTTAACCTACAATTGGTCAATATGAATCCACAAGTCCTTTTTCTTGTGTTTTTCTTTCCTGTACTCATTTTTTTAAATTCGTGATTTCAATTCAATCACATCGTAATTCGTGATTTGAAATCAATCACATCGTAATTCGTAATTTTAATTCAATTACATGGTAATTCGTAATTTTCTTTCAATTACATAGTACTTCGCAATTATAATATAATTTAATTACTCAGCACTTTGCAATCGTACTCCAATCGCAGTTACGAATTAGATCGCAATTTAGTCGAACGGAGATCCGAATTATGAATTAAAATATGATTGAATTATAACGTAATTGAATTACATTGTGATCACTATTCCTCGAGTAATTCAATCGTAATTCTACATAACTCTGCAGTTAACGTTACAATCTCGCATGCCTATTCTTTAAATTACGGCAAACGATTTCAATCTTAATTAGCCAATCGAGAAGAGAAGACGTAATAAGATCCAAATTAATGAATGCGAACGTTTCTATGCACTTTTTGTTCTCTTTCGAACAGCTTCCGGTACAATGTCGTTTCATTATACATTATTGATTGTTCGAAATGGCCCCGAACGGAAACGGGACACTAAATCAAATTACGCTTCATTCATAATTCATATTTTCGGAAAATGAAGACGACCGGCGAAACTAACGGCGGAACTTTTAACTAATTTTCGCTTAATATCGGGCGACAACTGTGCGGAATATTCTCTGCGCCCTTATGTATTTATGTGTAACTAGGCTGCGAACGTGTACGCTTCCATGAAACATGAGAGCGCACAAATCATCTTGGCAAAAAATGTATAACGAAAACTTTTTTTTATTATTATTAATATTATATAAATAAATATAATATATAATATATAAATATATATAAATAAATATAATCTATAATATATAAATATATATAAATAAATATAATCTATAATATATAAATATATATAAATAAATATAATATATATATATATTATATTTATTTATTATTTTTTAAACCAATTTTTATAAAAATCGATTCGTGGAAGGGCAAAAACTTGCTGAGAAACGATGCCGCTTCGACACTTGAGAAATTATGTTGCACATATTCGCAACTTCGGTAGACGCGGCAATTGTAACATCGTTTAATGTTCGCGCGAACACACATTTCAACTTCTAAATTTGCCGATTCTATCTGTTCAGCGGGAGGCTTTCGTTAAAATAGAATAAACATAATTAGGAGTAAGCATTAAAAATTATGCAATACCGCATTATGTAAATTTGCCACGGTATGGAACGAGGAATATCTCGACGTAATTGGAAAATCTGTGTACTTACTTATTCATCGTTCATAAAACAACGAATGCACACTCGTGTTCACGTGCTCGACATTATTTGACTGCATCTTTTGCATATTTAACCGCATCGAAAATATCGAAAAGTAACTTGGATATTTCATGCAGGGTGAAAATTCAGGGCAGTGAATTTTTCACGTGGAAACAATAAGAAAAAAAGTGTCACTCCCATTTAACCTTGTTTTTTTAGTTATGTACATGAGTTTTATATATTTTTTAGTTTTTTGAGTTTTATATATTGACAGATTGTATTCTAATTTTGTAAGTATTTCCTCTCAATATCTCATGCATTATTATTATTATTATTATCGTTGTTGTTATTTATTTAGTATGATACAGAAAATTTTCCTATTGTTAGATAACGCCATAGTGGTGTAATTAATTAAGTTAAAGATTATATTAATATAGATAATAATATATAATATATATAATATTATAATAATATTATTATATATTAATATATATAATAATATTATAATAATATAGATAATAAAATAATAAAGATTATATTAATTAAGAAAAAGATTATATTATTTACAGGCAATAAAATGAAATACAATATGATAAATATAAATATAATTAAGTATCATCAATTATGCAATTGTAGGAATGGTCCTCGTCTCCATCGATGCAATTTTAACGTAAACCAAATAACAGAAATAACATCGTATCTCTGCATATAATTTACGTTACGCTAAATCCAGTGCTGGAAACTTTTGTTTCGATATCTCGTTGAATTTCCCATCTGAAATTTTCACCGGATCTAAAACGATTTCGGAAACCGGTTAGTTTGTTCCGATGGAACTTGCGTACGGCCGTTAAACGAGTTCGTTCGAACATTATTTCCATTTAGCTCATCCAAAATAGTTCGCCAGCGCGGCTAAACATTCCCGCGAATGTTCGCGGAACTGTCGAAAATATTTCGAGCCCTGAATTTCCCATTCGCCTCTTCCGTCGAACTTTCATTCGTGATCATCGAGGGGACGGCATCAATTTCTATCCAGACGATTGCCGTTTCGCCTGCGCGCCGTAAAAACGCGTCATATCTCTTTCTGACCCAGTTTTTTTCAAATCCTTCCGCTAACTTCTCAGCGTCCAGCAGCTGACTCAAAATGTATTAAGTCTCACGGAAGAGGAATCTGCGAAGACCGACGAATCACGTTTGGGACTGAAGTCTTTGAAACCGTCGGGAAAAGTTAATTACAACGAATTCGACGACTAGAAACGTGTGTATAGTCGGTGCAGAAACCAGTTCAACGGACCTAAAATCCTCCTTATTACAAATTTATAATATTTTTGATATTACACAGGTAAATGTTTCATTATATTAAATCCTACATTATAAACAATTATATTATAAATTTATAATATATATTACAACGTTGTAAAAATGAATAATCCAGAGATATATATTTCATAAATATAGCTTATAATAATGTCTTTGCGTACAGCAAACGTTTATCAAATAATGCAAAATAAAAAAAATATATTATAAATTTATAATGTATATTACAACGTTGTAAAAATGAATAATGCAGAGATATATATATTTCATAAACGTAGCTTATAATAATGTCTTTGCGTGCAGTACACGTTTGTCAAATAACGCAAAATTAAGCAAAAATATATTATACATTTATAATATATATTACAACGTTATAAAAATGAATAATCCAGAGATATATATTTCATAAACGTAGCTTATAATAATCTCTTCGCGTGCAGCAAACGTTTATCAAGTAACGCAAAATTAAGCAAAAATATATAATACATTTATAACATGTTATAATACATTATATGTATATACATACGAGAATTTGCATAAAGATCCGCAGTCTACATATAACTGAAGTTAACCGTTGCAGAGGAATAGAGAGAGAGCAGTGCAACACAGAAAATCGAGAAACGTGTTCCGAAGGCAGCGCGCGCACGACTCGCACCATTTTATTCCTTTCCACGATCTCGTTTCGTCTTGAGACAATTCTAATTCCTCTCGGTTTGCCTTTCTCATTTCGTCAATCTGCCTCGCCGATGCTCTACACGCTCCCTATTTCCTTCCTATCGCCTTTATTCTTGCCAGCCTATCTTCTCGCCCTAGTTCCACATATGTTCCCGTGTGTGTTTCATACTCGCGGATCCTGCAACCCCGTTTTATCCCGTTCCATCCAACGTGTTTCACTCTTCTCGTCTCGTTCCTTAACTTATAGCCCGATATTCTCGTTGTCCTATCGCATTCCCTCGCCACTTCAAATACCTAAGCACTACCCAGCTGTTCGGACACCCGTACTTTACCTATTATATTGCCACCAGCTCGCGATCCTCCCGGCTACTCGGCTTTAATTCAACACAATTCCGCGTTCGTTATCCTTATGTTCTTGCAGCTACCTTTGGTGCGATTTTCCGAAATGCTTAGCTTCTCTCTCTTCTTTCTCTTCTTTCTCTCTATCTCTCTTCTTTCTCTCTTCTCTCTCCTAACTCTTTTTCTCTGCGACCATAAAACTTTGATCGGGTGTCGGAACGGTTTCAAATTACCCCCGGAAAATTGGTCGTGCTGATAAAATCGAGCTAGCTCGCGATTAACTCTTTCAACGTGACTGGGGTGCATTTACGAGCATCGTGCTTTCGAAAATTATGTCCCGGTTGAGTTTTTCCGCAGATATTGTCATCGTGAAACGATCGTGGCAACAAAGACAAGTGCGTGTAATTCAATCGCACGCGTTCTGCAATAATTGCCACTTCAGAGACACTTATGATTTAATTAGGCGGCTTTGTCCTACCCCGAAACGCTTTCTCATTAATTTTGTAACTCGGATTTGGCAAATGCTATTTTTCATTGGAAATCGCGTTAGAATCCGGTGCATAGGGAAATTTCGAATTGATTATTCCCGAACGATCGCGCGCTGTTTCGAGTCTTGGGGGTGCAACGATTTGACCCAAATCGGCTCGCTTTGAACCCTTTCGCTCGCCCTAAAAATACATAAATAAATCACACACGTGTGTGGTTCCTGCACGCTGGTAAATACGCTTGATTGGAACAGTGTGCTTCCTTAATTAAACGTTGACGGTTTGCTCGACGTTGGCTCGACGTTGGCTCGACGTTGGCCGGGGAATATGAAGGCATCAATTAGTTACGATTTACACGGTACACAAAAGAGAGGTGGGTAAGACGACGCACAGTCGTCTGGGAATTCGCTTCTCTGTGATCAAAATCATTTTAGCGTTGTTACAAGGTTTACGGTTGTAAAGCAGGTTTGTGTGTGGTAGGTCGTTGAATTCGTCTCGAGACCAATTAGAATATTATCAAGACAGAAATATCTGTTGACGTTTAAAAAATCGCGGCGACCAGCATTTCTCGCGAAGACAAGCTTTTATGTGAAAAAGGTCTCGAGCTGATAACAGTTTCTGCGAAACGCTTCCCAAAGTTTGAGTTGTTTTAATTTTGTCGCTATTTATATGGATATAGGATTATATTATAGTATATATTATAGGATATATATTATAGTTTTAGATTATTATATAAGATATATATTATAGTATATGGATTAAAAAGTGATTAAAATTGGATCATATCTTTCTCTCTATTATTCTATTATATAATTGGTGTGTAAAACGTTTAATTTTGCTTGGGACTTTGTGATTTCGTATTTAGAACGTCGTCTCCCTAAATTATCTAAATACAGTAATGTCTCTCTAATTGTCGCTCGGATTGTGCACGAAATTGGACAATTTTGGAAGAGGAGACACGATTATTATAGTTGTTGAGAATCGGTAATTATAAAAACGAGGCGCAAGACTCAAATTAATCGTATCCCCTCTTCCCAAATTGTCCATTTTTGTGCGCGATCTAAGCGTCAATAAGGGAGATATTATTGTACAGTAATGTCTCTCTAATTGACCCTCAGATTGTCTAATTTTGGAAGAGGAGATACGATTGTTCGAGCCTCGTGACTCGTTTTTCATGGTCATCGATTGTCAACAACTATAATAAAAACGAGCTGCAAGGCTGGAATAATCGTATCTCCACCACCCAAATTTTCCATTTTTGTGCACAATCTGAGCGTCAATTAGGGAGACATTACGGATATCATAAAAATGGGAGTGAGAGACATCTATAACTGTGAAATCGGCAATTACTTAGTTTCCAACTCAATATTCAAGCCAATGCTCGCAGTAACAGCAAGTTGATTACTATTCCTATTCTGAATTTTTGTTATAACTTCTTAATAAAGCTCTATATGACCTATGTTTACATAACATTCTGTTCATACTTTATGCCATAGAATATACTGACAAAGTTTGAACATTAAAACCTGGGACGCTCTGTACATTAAACTTAAGAAATTGAATTTTGCTCGTGGAACGCTTCTTGGCCACAGACCACGGTACGACGCGGCGAGGAGAGATCTTCGTGGCGGGTCGGCCGTACATACATTGTGGGGCACGTGAAACGTTTATCTGTAGAGATAAAAATCTCGATCTCATGCCCCGGCATCTGACCCGACGGTACATTATTGTATAGTAGTCACTGCGGTGTGTCGATTGGCGCGGCCTGAATGGATGCTAAAGTTCAGTATCTACAGAGCTATAAGACCGTAGCACGGAAACGTCGGAAATTGACCGGAGACTTTGGGAAGATGAAATCGGGCATACAATAAAGCATGCGGTTGTTCGTAAGTTTCGTATCGTTGTATTTTAACCTACTTCTCTGTTACGCCGAAATGGAACGAGGGCAGTTTTCACAAACCGGTGGGAAGGCACTGGGGTACTGCATCAAAATCGATTTTAACATGTATCTGCTTTCCAGGGTGTCAAATTAATCCGAAGCTCGCTTTTATGCTGAACTATTTTTTCTCCACTCTCCTCCCTTCTCTGCACCCTCATTACGCTTTTGTACATGTAATACCGTCTAATTCTCGTGGACCCTTTCTTTTCCTTTTTTTCTTTTTTTTTTTAATTTGCGTACAACGCTTGAAAAGAGTGGAAAGCCTTTCTTATTTCTCATCGTCCGTGCTGCTGGCACAACGTTGCTTCGTTCCCCGCTTTCTTAGACGTGTAATTTGTGTTTCGCGCGGATTAAGAATGCGTCGGAATTATTCCGAACTATTGTGTTCGGTGAATGCGAGGCGTAATTGGCTCGGCGAGCATGATCTTTGCCGAAACGATACTCGATGCCGCTGTTAGAAGTTGCTCTTTGCGTGTTAAAACCTAGGTTAAGGTAATTTATAATCGACTAAATTATATTCAAGTTCGCTAATTACTTCGAATTATTTTTCTTTCTTTTTTTAGATTGGAAAAAGATCGCGAGGACGTTACGAAGATCGTCCAATTACGGTTTCCAAGCTTCTGAAAAATCGAAAGAGAGGTATTCTCGTGATAATAATTCCTTAATAGCGAACAAAATTACGTACTCATGGCAGACGTGGACGTTTAATATTCATCAACGCGAAGTAATATTGATCCCCGGTTGAAGTACGCCGAACAATAATTCGTGTCTGATAAATTTCAAGTCTTCCTCGCATAAAAT
Organism: Megalopta genalis; assembly: GCF_051020955.1. Classification (NCBI taxonomy): domain Eukaryota; kingdom Metazoa; phylum Arthropoda; class Insecta; order Hymenoptera; family Halictidae; genus Megalopta; species Megalopta genalis. Next base: position 1,214,724 of record NC_135018.1, read on the forward strand.
TCTATCTCGAATATCCTTCGACAACGATGCTTCTTAAAAACTGTAGCATATTCGACAATTACGATTATACAGAGAATTTGTTCCGACATTATCTAAAGAATATGTTCTCGTTTTACTTAAAAAAATTACTTGTTTGTTCAGTAAGATATCCGAACACGATCTGACATCAATAAAATAAAATATGCTTCGTTTATCTACAAACAAATTCTACGTCTCTTTGTACAATGAACGAATCGTCTCGTCGCGAAACGTTTGCCCGCGTTTCCTCAATTAAACCCTCCGCAATTATTACCGAGAATGAGACTCCTCTGGGTACTTTATTTAATTCGCGAACATCAAATAGTGATAACTAATAAAATTATTCAAATGGATTCTATTTGCAAATTGGGACACGATCGCGGTTGCTTGGATTAATCTCCAGCCGTAAGTGACTACAGCAAATTCTCCCTAATTGACGCTCGGATTGTACAGTAAATTCTCCCTAATTGACGCTCGAATTGTACACAAAAATGGGCAATTTGGGAAGAGGAGGTACGATTCAAGGTACAAAGCTCGTTAAACCTCAAATTAGCACTTTGAATACGCTTAACCCTTTGCACTCGAAGCTATTACAACTGTAAATCTAGAATAATTTTTCTGGCTTATAGTATTTTTATTTTATACGACAAAGTGCATTTTATCTAGAATAATTTTCTAGGTAATTTTCTAGAATAATTTTTCTGGCTTATAGTATTTTTATTTTATACGACAAAGTGCATTTTATGCATATGAAATTGGCTCTTGTGACTCACGCAACAGTTACGCCCTTAACAATTATTTAAGTCTAAATTTTGTTGATCTAAAAATTATCTTAGAACGCGATATAACAAATTTTAATGGTGCCTCAGGGTGCAAAGGGTTAGTAGAATTCCCGTATTATTTAATCCCCATTAAAATCTACAGAACAGGAAATCAATTCCGTTCGCTGTTTCAAGACGAACAACGCTCGTTCGAATCTGCAACAAATTTGCAGAAATTCCGTTTTAAATTATTATTTATTCGATTTCGGTTCTATAACGATGCAACGATGAAACGCGTACGAACGCATTCGCGTACGTGAAATTCGTACTGAAAATAAACAATTCGGAAACGAATAAATCCGCAACGCGCGAATACCTTGGTAAAAACGTTCAGCAACGGCAAGGCGATGCAAGCGTACGACGGTACAGCAAAATGTGCGGACGGCTGGGCTCGATCAATAGCAAATAAGTGTTTTCGAGTGGCCAGTGAGATGTCCTGATCTCGATATAATAGAACACCGTCGGACACAATTCACGAGAACTCTGAATGTGAAAAGAAAGCAGATTCGATGTATTAAAGGTTAACGTTGACCGGAAAGTAGGTCAGCTTCGCGAAAAAAATAGACGGGGGGAATTAAACAAATTGTTTCTGAAACATGGGGTGGAAGTTGTACGGAACAAAGGGAAGTCGCGAAGAGTATCGAAACAAGTTCACGTAACTCATAATAATAAAACTTCCGCGTGTATTTATAAACGGAGAGACCACGGATCTTTCTACGAAATTTGATTTCTTCCTTTGATAATCTCGATAAATCGAAATTAATACGCCAACGTTTTTAGTTTTACTTGTTTTTTTTTCCATCTTTCGTCACCGTTTTATTAAATTTTACACGCCGGTTTTTTTTTGCCATAAAAGCGTAAAGTCCGCAGTCTATTTATAAATATTTCTTTTATGCGTTACTTTATTACATATCGATTTTCCGGTATTCCGTTATAAGATTAGTTAAATAATATCGAATCGACGCATTTTAACACGAAGCGCCGATAAATTTATTACGTGGACGTGGCATTAGAAATATATGCTACATTCTTGTAAATGTATTTCCAATATCAAGTTGGATTATAAATAGAAATCATGCGTATCGTTGCATACGTTTTACAAACGTATACCTCGGAACATAAATTCAATGTAAAAAATCCTATTTTACCATCGTCGTCCCGAAGACAGCTCGAGAAAGACTGCGTATCCAAATTAGTGAAATTGTGCCAAAATAATTTGCCACATTCTAATCAACTGTTTCATAGAAAATAACAAATCTAAAAAAAAATACAAATCAAGCTTAACAAAATCATTGGCACTAATAACAGCGAGCTTCAAGTAAAAGTACTTCTAATGAAAACGCGATGTGATGAAAAACGCTGTTCCTACAGTTCAACAATGTACAAATGAATTTTTCAGAACATCTATTAATCACTAAAGAGCATGTTCTATCCGAGTAATCCTTTGCGAAATGTATTATTCATACGATGCACAAGCATGAAAATGTTTATCCTCTAGAAATAATGAATCGTTCGGTCGCGAGTTCCGACCATTGTTACGAAACCGTGTCTCCAATAAATTGTTAATGCAGTTTTAAACGGACACGATCATCGTGTAACAATTAACGCTAATCTGTCAACACCGGAAAAGGTATGCGGAAGGGAATACGAAAGATATCGCGCATTAATGAGCTCGTGCTAACTGCGTTTCCTCTTTCACATTGTTCTTCATTAGCTAAAACGGCGATAATACGAATGTATAGGTTTCGCCGTTCAAATCGGGACGTGTTACGATAATAAATAGCGATTAGCCTAGATTTTTCACGGGGAGATCCGAATGAATTTATTCCCGTGCTCCGCGTGATGCGTGTACAAATTTTCTAAAATTCTGAACTCGTCCGGAAATCCATGCGCTGAAGAACTTCGAAGAGATTCGATCCGGTTGCATTTGAACTTTTTTCAAACGCTTTAAAAAGCAACAAATTCCAAGAGGAAACGCCTACCCCGAAAATAAATAAAAATATGCAGGGGACACGGATACCGTCGTTTTACCGCGTGAAAATTATTCGGAAAGTTTGAAATTCATTTTTCTAGAACATGAAGCTTCGCACGGGAAAAAGTTATTCTATCATGTCGACCTATTTTGAGGCATAGAATCTCTCTCATCCCGCTTGTGCCACGATTTACGTCCAACCTTGCTTATAATATACGTGCACGTTCTTGCACACACATATATATATATATATACATATATACATACTTATATGTATATATGTATATATTAGATCGAGAACTTCGCGATGCGGGCGAACACAATAAAATAACTGGATCGTGAAGTTGCGGCCGAAATCTAGCGTTATTCTGAAATAATTGTACCGGCCACTGCAGAATATTCGAGATTGATTAAACTTGATCAGCAAGAAAATGCTCCGATAGATTTTTCACGAACTGCTCCGCTTGATTCGCGATAACTCGCTGGTTGCCCCGTGATAACATTCCGCATACGTCCATGAGAGAAAGAAAGAGAAAGAGAGAGTCTAGTTCATAACGTATGCAACGACTGGGTCATTAATCATTTTAAGTTATTGATTCCAGTTCATTATTTCAGACATTATCGGAACCATTTTCTTATCTGTCGCGCATAAAAATAACTACATTTCTAACGCGTCGTCGGGAACGATTGTGCCGAGTGCAGCAAAAACTGTGCTCGATCGATTCTGCAGCATTCTTCAGCTTCGCGCGATCATTATGCCTCCTGCGAAAAAAAAATAAGAGCCTCGCGTACTTCGCGAGGATGCAACGCGAACGCCGTTCTGCGCGGTGATCTTCAGATTGAGCACCGATAATGCATCTATTTCATTTGTTTGCATTCCCGATGTTCCATTTATCTTTCGACCGATCGTTCGTAATTAGTGCGGACAATCGTGCAGATAATCATCTCTCTGCCGACAAGAAAAAGAAAGAACGATTTCCTTGTTCCGCCAAATTAGTACCTGCTGCTCTTTTTATCGTTACGTAAATTGGAACATTAACGTTGCTCGTCTGTTCTGTGCGATTTGGATATAGCAACTTTAACAAATGGAGATCCGCCGGATGTCCAATTAAATAACGATTCGAAGTTACAGTATCGCACGATTTGATATTCGTTAGAAAAATGGGTCCAAAGTCCGCCATGAGTAGCTTAAATAATTTCTATTTAACACTATGTTTACCGAACGGGTTAAATGACATATTTTAATCATTTTTTATGAAAATTATATCCTACATTCTATGCTTTTCATGTAATCGCTTCTTGACTTTTGCTACAGTTATCACGAAATTAATTCGGCAAATTGTATGATACAAAATATCGGTGAAAATAGCGTTAATTAATAGAAGGTGAGAAGCTATAACTTCGAATCGTTACTTTCTCCAAAAAAATCGTTAATTTCTCCGCCTTGTAAGTTCCGGGCGAATGCGAAAGTTCGCAGAGTAAGCCGGTACACCGAGAACTAGCCCCGTGTTTACGCTGCATAGCTAATTATCAGAGGACAATTTGAAACTGTCCCGACGGAAGCCGAAAGAAGGGGTCCAAACGACCACGCGGAGACGTTAAAAGAACTGATTAAAGTTGTCTGCGGGAGAGAGAAAGAGGGAGAGAGTTAGAGAGAGGTGTCAAGGAGCTGGTTAAAACAGCTTCAGTGTCAACAAGCACTGTCTACAGGCGTGACGCTCTGGTGTCAAGGAGTTGGTTAAAGCTGCCTCGAGGAGACACCAACGAGACACTGGTTAAAACCTCGATGTCAGAGTTCCAAGAAATTTCTTCTAATCTTCGCGCGTTACGTGTGTACTTTTAGTGAGATATGCATTAATTGCATGCAATGATGCAACACCGTAACGTAAGTCCAGCATTTTCGTGTGTTAAAGGGGAATAACGTTAAAATAAAAATTGCACACGTGGTCTCGCATTACCATGATATACAATTATGCACATTGTTTAATATAATAATATATAATATTGTTTCAAATTATTGTTCGTGCAGTGGCTGAAACAATGGTAGGTTCGCCTCACTTTTGTGACACGTGTTTAACGTAACATTCTGTATTTTAATATATGCATTTAGTGGTACGCACGATTATTTAAATAATATAATTATTAGTAATACAGTTCGACGTATATTGTTGCAGAAAGTATCCCGAAATTTATACTTTATAAATGGATTTATAGAAATATTTATATACGTGGAGAAATGTTCCGTTAAATTTCTGTTTCTCACAATTAATGCAATTTATTTTAGATATGCACCCTGCGTTACAAAATCTTTATCCATAGATTACGTACTTTCCGCAAGACTTTCAAGTTTCCTTCATTTTTGCGTAAGTAAAAGGACGAAACGAAAGTTTTTACCGAGATTCTGGAAAGCTCTCTCTATAAAAGATCGCGATTTCTTTAAAATTTAACAGTTCCAGCGCCCCGCGGCCACGATCGCGCGTCAAAAACGATGCATAACCGTCCTTTATTGACCTCCTTGCACCGACTGCGACACTTATAAACCTAACGAAATCTTTCTTATTGATCAATACGTGTATTTTAAGGAAATATCTTTGTTTCTACCAGCGGAGAAGTTGGAAGGTCTCCCAGCAAGATTTAATTGTCGCACCCACTGCGAAACTGAACGCTGTCCGACAAACGAAAGTTATTACAATATAATGTGGAAGAAAACGTATTCTTTCGAAAAAGTAAAATTTTCAAAAGCGTCACATTTTAATCCTTCTAGATGCACGTGCCACTTTAAAGATAGCGCGCAACCGTAACACAGAACAGAGTGGTATCATCCCTCGGGACGCTATGCTGAAATGCTGGAGCAAAAAATTCAACCGGCTTTTGTGTAAAACAGAGGCTGGATACACGTGTACCTCTTAAAAAATATTAAAAGTGAAGATGTTTTTCGAATCGTTTTTCCGACAACGCGGAAAATGGAATATACTCTTGATATTCGGGCGAAATTTTCACGAGAACGTAATTTATCGTTAAAACGTACGAATCTTCTTCCACGGAGAGTTGTAACAAAAAACAGCGGACTTTGAATTTTACCTTCAACCCTGAATCGTAAAAAACATATACAAAGAACATCTCTGCACTTCGTGCTAAAAGTTTAGTGATTTTCGCGCGGATCAACGTCATTTTTGCGCACAAAAATAGACAATTTGGGAAGAGGAGATGCGATTATTCGAGCCCCGCGGCTCGTTTTTATAGTCGTTGAGAATCGGTTACTATAAAAACGAGCCGCAAGGCTCGAATAATTGTATCTCCTCTTCCCAAATGGTCCATTTTTGTGCGCAAAAGTCCCAAACTGTCCATTTTTAGCGCAATCTGAGCGCGAATTAGGGAGAAATGCATTTTGTGCTTCGTCTGCGCTTAACCAATTTATTCGATCTTAAATAAGTAATAATAATAATAAATAGATCTTTCTAATCTATTAGTTTCTGAAAAATCCATCTCTCACAGTCACGTGTAATTATCCTGTAATCCTGTGAATTGGCGCGAGCCCGCACAATCGTCGAAGTCGCGGAGATGCGTTCGCAGAGAAGAGAATGCAATCGCGTCGAAGTCCGACGAACGTAGCTACCGGCGCGGTTTTCATTAAAAGTTACAAACGGGTCGGGATCCATCGTGAAAATCGTTGATGGTCGCCGCGAATGCTCCTTGTAAGAAAATATGGAAGCATGCCGAGATAAGCGGTAATGAACGTGTAGAAGATACCGCGAGATGCATAAAGATAAATAGCTGGAGGTAAAATGCAGGTTATGCAGAAGAGAGAATGAGAATCTGGCACACATATGGGTCTACGAGGAATTCAAAAGTAGAGCCGGGGAGAGGGGGAGAGGGAGGCCGGGAGAGAAAGGGTACACGAAATATTGCAGATGAGCGAAAGAGGAAGCACGTGTAGGGATGCATTAAGTGAGAAACTGAAGTGGGAGCGGTGCAATTAAGCCGAAGAATTTAAAAGACTGCCCAAGAGCGAACCGAACCGAAGCACTATCCTGAATAGTGCATAACTAAATTTCCTCTAGAATATCTTCGAATTTATAACCAACCGCGGAAAGCGTCCGCGGGAATTAATTCGAGCAATTCGTGCGTCCGTAAATGGCACTCGTAAACCGATCAAAGAAGGTATTATTGCGTAATTTTTATTCAGACCTGTTACCATTTATCGTCGAAACCGTCCCAATTTTCGCAGTTAATTTATTATAAACAAGATGTTTCGAGTACCTTACATTCCATCCGCGAATTATGTTAAAAATCCAGTAATTTTCTTCTTCCAATTTTCTTTCAGCCTTTATATCGGATTGCAATTATAATTGTAATTCCAATTAAGATAACTTTTCTCTCGGATAAAACAAGATTATCTTCGGTCGCTAAATGTTCGAATTTTGAAATATCCTCGCGCTAGGAACTGTAAGAAAATGAAAATAAAAAGAAGACAGAAGAATTCCGCCTCGGGTCTCTCTAAAATGTCGCTCGATGAAACTACGTACTGCGAAGCGAATCTTTATCATTTCCGTAAATATGGAATAATTCTTCGTCGTCACGATTGTTACAATTTTAGAAACAATGCACACATTTCAAAACCCGGTCTGCTTATTGCATTACCATTTAATCCAGAAAGCACGTGGTCCCGCGCGCGTTTCGTTGCTGTTCCGGGTCCGGGCGCATTACAGAGAAGCGCGGTAAATTCTCCCTAATTGACCGTCAGATCGTACGCAAAAATGGACAGTTTTGGAAGAGGAGACACGATTATTCGACGTAACCTTGCGGCTCGTTTTTATAGTTGGAAAACGAGCCGCGAAAAAGGCTCGAATAATCGCATCTCCTGCTCGCAAATTGTCCATTTTTGTGCGCAAATCGGAGCGTCAATTAGGGAGCAATTAGGGAGCATTTCAAAACCCGGTCTGCTTATTACATTACCATTTAATCCAGAATGCACGTTGTCCCGCGCGCGTTTCGTTGCTGTTCCGGGTCCGGGCGCATTACAGAGAAGCGCGGTAAATTCTCTCTAATTGACCGTCAGATCGTACGCAAAAATGGACAGTTTTGGAAGAGGAGACACGATTATTCGACGTAACCTTGCGGCTCGTTTTTATAGATGAAAAACGAGCCGCGAAAAAGGCTCGAATAATCGCATCTCCTGCTCGCAAATTGTCCATTTTTGTGCGCAAATCCGAGCGTCAATTAGGGAGCATTTACCGTTGCCGTTCCTCTGAATTTCTAGGGGGCCCGGGCACGGAGTATCGCACAACAATCCTTATTACGTTTCCCTAGCCATACACTTAGAATCGTTGTCCTTTCCGAAGTAATAAGATTCCCGACTCTATTATGCCCCCTCGTCCCCATTTAGTCCTCGGTTGAAACTTCATTCCGGCCGCCGACGCAAATAATCGAATCCGCTCTCATCTGAGAATATTACGTTTCCCCCCGAAAATTTCATTGGCTTGTTGTAATACACCCCCTTAAATTTCACAACGTTCGCTCTACGGCTATTTTTATCGCTCTCGGACGCCTTTATGCCGCCGTTTTCCCGCGTGTTTCCGCACTATTCGAGACGCAGTTGCAAGCATATGCACTTTGACATTCGTCTGCGTTGACCCCTCGTGACGTAGCGGTGTAAGTGAATAATGCCTGTCAATGTACGCTCATAATTTAGAGAAATTGCCGCGATTCTTACATTGTACACACTGCTGGTAAACCGAGGATCATTCGATGATCGTGGTCTTGGTCCCTCGAGATTCCTTTCGGACACCGCCGGCATAATTTGCTAGTTCGAGCATTCGAGTTTTTAAGATCGCTCGTGACTTTCTTACCGTCGAATCGCAAACACCGTTGTCAAGACTCCATTCATAAAGAATTGGTCGGTCTATAATAAATTTGTGCGCATAAAATAATTGCCTGAACAGTTGCGTTGCACACGCGATGCGATCGCTTCGGTCTTCTCTTGTCGCGCGATTTTTTACTTGTTCGTTCCGTTTGTGAATTGATCACAGAATTGGTCCACTATCGATCTTAGTGATCACTATTGATCACTAAAATCACTATTGATCAATTTTCCGAAAACTATGCTAACAAGAAAAACTCGGCTAACAAGAATGGACGTCGCCGTTGTCGTTTTGCTCAAATTCCTAACAAAGCGATTCATGCAATAACAAGTGATTCATTGTCTGATTCAGGCAATTATTATGCTGGAAATGAAAACCGTATGATTCAATAGACATAAATGGAAAACGTTCGTAAATTCCTAGACGAGAAAAATTGAATATAAGTTGCTATAACTTAAGCTTTCGGAAATTCTGGTATAAAACGCGAATTCAGATTCTAGTGCGGAAAGATCGGGAAAGTAAACGATATGCTGTACGAGCGTCGTAAATAAATAATGTAGTGTTCCGAGCGTATCGTTCGCGTTGAAATACTTCGGTTAGTGCACAGATGCGAATTCTAGAGATGCTCCTTCAGAATTTACATACTGACACACATTGGCGAGCAAAGTTCTGCGAACAACACAGTTTGACCTATCTGACAGTCGAAGAGATGGCCGACCACGTAGAGTTGACGACAGGAACGGTTGGTTTGTTGGGAACAAGCCTTAAAGTATCTACCGAAGCGATCGGCGAAAGCCTGAGTTGCGATCACTGCGGGTGTCTGTAGTTCGAAGCGTCCATTAATCTATCAAATATTCGTCTGTTAAACGAAATCTATGAAATATATAAAATATATAAAATATATAAAGTATATAAAATATATAAAATATATAAAATATATAAAATTTATAAAATCTATGAAATCTATGAAATCTATGAAATCTATAAAATCTATAAAATCTATAAAATCTATAAAATCTATAAAATCTATAAAATCTATGAAATCTGTAAAATCTATGAAATCTGTAAAATCTATGAAATCTGTAAAATCTATGAAATCTATAAAATCTATGAAATCTATAAAATTTATAAAATCTATAAAATCTATAAAATCTATAAAATCTATAAAATCTATAAAATCTACAAAATCTATAAAATCTATTAAAATCTATAAAACATTAGTAGCAGAGCTAATTATTACGGTAGTTTATGGTATAATTCTGATATAACATTTGAATGTTAAAACGATCAAACTAACGTGCACTTTTACGAACTGATACGTAAGAAAGGAAAACATTGTCTTTTGAATAAAATAATAATTATTTAATCTGAAATAAAATATACACACAGAAATTCAAACCATGCACGGAATAACAGTGATTGGGAATGGAGAGAGGATTCGGATCGAATGAACAAATAAAAACAAAGGATCAAGATCCTCTGCGAACACCATGTGCTGGTTATTATGTAAACCAAACTTATTATACAACCTAGCCCACCATTATCTCGAGGCAAGATGAAATGGATTTTATGAAAACAGCGCCTCGTAACGCGGCAACCTTTACGAATTACAATAACTCGATCTTCGTGGAAATGTTGCGTAACGCGTTATCAATCTGACAATGAATTTCATTCTAATTCGATCGGTACTTACATAAATGAACTGTCTTTAAAACTGAGATATTTTGGCATCGTTAATTATCATACAAATTCGTTTGTCTCTCGCTACAAATTACAGTATAGAAATCATCGCATGTACAATATCGATCTCGAACTGGTAATCGAAACAATGGAAAGTTATCGGCTCCGTTAGAAAAATTGTTCCCTGCTTACTGAAAAATTCGCAAACAATTACTTGCACGTGTTTTTTATCTCGCCGATACAAATGCATAATGCGACCAACAGAGACATCGTATCTTCCACCAATTGATCTCTAACGAACAATTAAAGACGATTGCGAACATTTTTGAATTTCTCTGTTCCTTTGAAATCCGTTCGAAAGAAAATACATTCGAACAACGTTTTAACTAATTCAGCACGCGTTTCATTGCTTCGACGTGGAATCGTTGCAATTTCAGCGAATAAATACATACGTACAAAGAAAATCATTTTCCAGGACAGTAGCCTGGGACGAAAATTATTTTGAATAACTTATACGTAGAAATTGCATGCCCGATTTTCATTAAAATGCGCTGTCTGTGTATCGTTCCGAGCATTCGATATGAATGTATAATTTCGCTCGATATATAAATCATCTGGACAACGAAATTTCTCAATTAAGGGACGCGCGTGCGTTTAATAACTTCGTTATCGTGTACATTGTAATAATATATTGATACTGTCTTAAAAAAAGCGACTATAAAGGATGAAAGTAATTAAAAATAAGAGGAGGATAAGGGGTCAATCGATACTATCGATTTGCGAGTCAGGAAGTTATGATTGCGGAATAAAATTGCATCTTGTGTCACCGCCTAGCAACCTGCATAGTAAATAAAAGCCAACATAAATTCTTCGAACGATCTTTCGCAGTAAAACATGTAACGTTCGTAACTATTGCGTTCGAAATGTGAACATTTTTGTTAGCTTCTGTACGATTCAGGGACACAATAATAAAATCGTATCTTTTAATTATGCTTGGACAACACGACTCGAAGAAAGAAAATCGTGATTTTAGATATTGCAAAGAAAAAACTGCGCTTTTATTACGAATACATTTTCGTGTACCAATACGTCGTCTCTGTACATATATTCGCACCGCTTTTAACCAATAACAATATATATAATAATAATAATATAATGTATAATATAAAAAAAATATATAATAAAAAATTACAATTATTAACGTAACACATGTAATAATAACAATATATATAATAATAATAATATAATGTATAATATAAAAAAATATATAATACAAAATTATAATTATTAACAGAACACATGTAATAATAACAATATATAATAATAATATAATGTATAATATAAAAAAATATATAATACAAAATTATAATTATTAACAGAACACATGTAATAATAACAATATATAATAATAATATAATGTATAATATAAAAAAATATATAATAAAAAATTATAATTACTATAACAGAACACATATAATAATAATAATATAATGTATAATATAAAAATATATATAATAAGAAATTATAATTATTAACAGAACACATATAATAATAATAATATATTACGCCGCGCGGAAAGTCTAGTACGAAACGTGTCAGAGAAGCTGGTAAATCTGCGTCAAGTTTCCAGTTCCACGGCAGAAATCTTTCATCAAGGCGGAGACAAAAGAAAGCGGGCCGTTCAAGCGGCTTCCTTTGCACTTCTAAAACGCTTTTTGAACGGAATCAAGCTGGAATTGTAATTATAAAGAATCTTCAGTCTCGCTCGTTTACACGTGGCAAATCTTTAAACATTACAAACTGAGACTTCATTCCGCTCATTGCACTTTTCGTTTCCTCTGGCGATTACTATTCGCAACGAACGACTGCAATTCACTGCGACGCATCATGATAATTACTGGACAAAATCCCGAATCTGTTTTTCAGCCTGCGAAACGAAACGAACATGAAAAATATTATTAATGGACCGTGAATCTTTGTTCTTCCATATTATTCCCCCACATTTTCCAACTACAAAAGAAATTGCATTAATGACAATTCTATGTCCGTCGCGGGAAATTGTTCAGTTGGGTAAATCGAATTTCGTTCTTCGTCCCTCGATTTTTAACGAAACAATGATTCGTTTAACGAATCAATGGAATTTTTGTTAGCTTCTGTACGATTCAGCGACACAATAATAAAATCGTGCCTTTTAATTATGCTTGGACAACACGACTCGAAGAAAGAAAATCGTGATTTTAGATAGTGCAAAGAAAAAAACTGCGCTTTTATTACGAATACATTTTCGTGTACCAATACGTCGTCTCTGTACATAATAATGATATAATGTGTAATATAAAAAAATATATAATAAAAAATTATAATTATTAACAGAACACATATAATAATAATAATATATTACGCCACGCGGAATGAATTGAATTGATTGAAGCTCGCGAGGAGTTTTTATTAAAAAAAGGGGGGGGGAAACCGCGACAACGGTAACGACTTAAAGAACGTATCGCGTTTCTCGTGGAAAGGCCGCGCACGATGCTCCAGTTTATTTAGAAAAGCCGCACGGGCCGACAACGAATCTAATTTACAACGTGCGTGCGAGAGACGAAGTTAATCGAATGAGCGGGTGCGGCAGTCGCTATGGCCGAACGTTTTGCAAAATGCTATTTCGAGGGTAACAGGTTTGAAGTTACGGCTCGAAGTTTCGAGCAGGCCGACTCGTTTCATTGAAACGGCCGTAACTTCGTCAATAATTCCTATTGCGCTTTTGCCTTCGAAATATGTGCATACTTCCACGCGGCGCTCGCCTTTCAACGACCTAAACAAAATCGAGTTTTTTGTCGCCAGAGAGAACACGCGTCGCTATTTTTTTTTTATTTTTTATACGGAATCTCGAAAGAGAAACAAAACGGAGTATCATCGGACCGCGGATGGTGTTTTTTTTTTTGTTTTTCAGGCCACGAAAATAATTGACGACGTAACAGGGAACGGTCCATTGTTTTGACGCGGATTGAACGAGAACCCGTTGATGGTTCATAAACACCGAACGGTGAAGTAATAAAAGTAAAACGCGAAACAATGAGAAACGAAGCCGAGCATCCACGTATAAGTGTTGCACGTCATCGTCTCGAATATCGAGGCCTGCCTGCCATCAATTCGCCGGCAGACGGAGGGAAATCCCGGCGCGGACCGGTGCCCGTACTTCGCCCATTGTATTTTCGTTGCCGGTGAAAAAAAGAAGACGAGAAAGCATTAGCACTGACCTGTAGTCTAACGCGTAAGTTCTCCGACCAGCCACTACGGTTTAAACTTCGAACCAATATCGGAAAAAAAATAGTAATAGCGAAGTACAGCACTGAAATAAGAACGGAAATCAGGATCGCGTTGTTATCTTTTAAGCGAGTTGCTGCGATCTCGTACGAAATACAGTATGAATTCTCTCTAATTCGCGCTCAGATTCTACTGAAAAATGGACTAGTTTGAGAAGAGAAGCCTTTTTATTCGAGCCTTTATAGTTGCAGTGAATTATCCCTAATTCGCGCTCAGATTGCGCACAAAAATGGAGAATATTTGGGAAGAAGAGATTATTATTATTTATTTCATATTATTATTATTTATTTCATATGATTATTATTCGAGCCTCGCGGCTCATTTTTATAGTTACCGATTGTCAACGACTATAAAAAGACGCAAGGCCCCGAATAATCGCGTCTCCTCTTCCCAAATTGTCTATCTTCGTGCGCAATCTGAGCGCGAATTAGGGAGAAGAAATGACTGCATCAGGAATTGTAAAAGTAAAAATCGGAAACCAGTGAGTTTTACTGGTTTGATAGTTCTAGTGTTAAAAGTATTAGAAAAATGGACTATTTTTGAAGAGAAGATACGATTATTCGAGCCTTTACAGTTGCAGTGAATTATCCCTAATTCGCGCTCAGATTGCGCACAAAAATGGACAATATATAGGAAGAAGAGATTATTATTATTTATTTTATATGATTATTATTCGAGTCTCACGACTCATTCTTATAGTTACCGATTGTCAACAACTATAAAAAGACGCACTGCCTCGAATAATCGCATCTCCTCTTCCCAAATTGTCCATTTTCGTGCGAGATCTGAGCGCGAATTAGGGAACAGAAATGACTGCATCAGAAATTGTAAAAGTAAAAATCGGAAACCAGTGATTTTTACTTCCTTGCTGGTTCTAGGGTTAAAAGTATTGGAAAAGTCGAAAATTTTCAGCGGTCCTAATTCGACGGCGCGTGACAGTAACGTTGTATTTTTCGAATGCAGAACTTCTGCACAGCTTTCCTAACAAACGTTAGTTCTCTATGCGCGTCTGGAAAATCAATGGTTGACGTGACGTTTAACGATGAAGATCGTATCACGTTTCCTCCTTAGCGTGTAATGTACAATATTTGTCGTTCGTCTACTTCTTTAAATAAAGTTACGACGCGATGACAAAAAAGTAGCCGGAGGAATGTGTGATAAGACGTTCGTTGACGGTGGCAACACGCCAGCATACCTTGTTAAGATTGTTATGCTAATTACGTGGGAACGGTCAGGCAAGTTTTCGAATCGTCCACTTAACAAATACGAGAAACGGAGATTCGAAATCGCGTGTAACGCCGTGCAACGATGTGAAAGAATATATACTAATCTCATGAAATTAATGATGTATTCGATATGCACGTGTCGAGAGACAGAACTTCCTCGATTTTCGTTAACGCGTCGCCGATATTTCTTTCAGCCTCTTGTCGTAATTACGCTATTTTATCAAAAGCAACGAGCGATTTCCGAGACGTTAACGAAGAAATTGTGACAGAGAGAACGAGCCCCCAGAAACGTTCCGACTTCGTGATCGCGATTAATCGCGAAGCACGCCGGTGGTATCGATCAAAATACGTTGCTGCCAGCCGGCAAACGCAGCCAAGAGACTTTGTTAATGTTAACAAACGTGCAAAGAATTGTTTCAGTCACGCGTGACTTCTAATCGATGGGTAGAATCGTCGATGTTCAGCGAACCCAGAATAATGCGAACCAGTTTGTCCGTTACTGTCACACTTATCAGCGACGTACTGTAACCAATAGGAACACAAATATCGTACGCTCGAGCATCGCCTATACGTAAATAGGCGCCTATATACGTCGCCGCCCTTCGAACGGTCGACATCGTTAATAGATAAGTCGCATGTAATACACGTAACTCGCGTTTCACCGAGTTCCTCGAATCTTATGAATGCTACATGCTCCGAAATCGTTCGTTTTCAACTGCGGTTCTACGTGCATTTTGACCGCGGTTAAACTGCATCTTAACCCCTTGGGTACATTTTGC
Organism: Megalopta genalis; assembly: GCF_051020955.1. Classification (NCBI taxonomy): domain Eukaryota; kingdom Metazoa; phylum Arthropoda; class Insecta; order Hymenoptera; family Halictidae; genus Megalopta; species Megalopta genalis. The sequence continues at coordinate 1,230,405 of NC_135018.1, forward strand.
GACCGAGACTCGTCATGCGCTCGTTTCGCACAAGTTACGGTTATTAATTCGACTAAATACGCCTGCTTGATTTATTGCTGCGTCGGTGATAGGTTCGTCGGAAGCCATCGCAAAATATACTATATAGTATACTACATATAATATAATATATAATAATATTAATATAATATAATATATAATAATATTAATATAATATAATATATAATAATATTAATATAATATAATATATAATAATATTAATATAATATAATATATAATAATATTAATATAATATAATATATATAATAATATTAATATAATATAATATACTACACTATCTACAGTAATGTCTCTCTAATTGACGCCCAGATTGACCACAAAAATGGACAATTTGGGAGGAGGAGATACGATTATTCGAGCCTTGCGGTTTATTTTTATTGTTACAAATTGTCCACAATTATAAAAATGAGCCGCAAGGCTCGAATAATCGTATCTCCTCTTCCCGAATTATCCATTTTCGTGGACAATCTGAGCGTCAGTAAGGGAGACATTACTGTATTGCTCTTTGAAGCTAATTTTTCTCGAAAACGGAGCCTTAAATAAGAAAATGTTATTCCTTTTTCTCGACTTAGTTTTGCACGTGGAATCACCCTATTGCCGGTTGTACCACGATTTTCCGAACACACTGTATAAATATGCATTAAATATGGCGGCTGAAACGTATCGCGGATAAATTGCGCACAAAAATGGACAATTTGGGAAGAGGAGATACGATTATTCGAGCCTTGCGGTTTATTTTTATTGTTACAAATTGACCACAATTATAAAAATGAGCCGCAAGGCTCAAATAATCGTATCTCCTCTTCTCGAATTACCTATTTTAGTGGACAATCTGAGCGTCAGTAAGGGAAACATTACTCTATATCTATATACTAGCTGTACTAAACTAATCGCCCGCAGCCAGACCAAACGCAATCTCGTCATTATTACAAAACAATGTTTACGATGTTCACGATCGGCGTGTCCCAGCGTGAAGCTGCCAAAGATTTAATTTAACTGCCGATCAATGCACGCAGCACGCTCATGAAACGCGCGACTCTTGGCGCAAGCTCGCGAACAGGTCGCGAATTGTAATAGAACGATCGTGTTCCCCGATCTGTGCAACTGGTGTACGTTGAACGGCGCCGATTTGTAACGGATAATCGGATCAGAAGACCTTCTACAGGCTGAACTTTAAAGTCGACAGGGTTCGGTTCCCCGCAACAGCAACCGCGCGAAGAAGTGAAACGAATCCTGGGACACGTGCCAATCTGGATGCCAATCTCGCTTATTTTGACAGGTTAACAGCTACAATCTGATTAAGGTGTGCTATACCCGCTCACGCCATACGCTTGTAATGGTCACGCTAAGATCGTTGTTATCGCGCCCGCGAGCGGCTCGCCGCCGCAACTTTTTCGGAATGATCTCCGAGTGGACGCCAACTATTACTGTTATTGCCTATGCTGTTATTTAGGAGGTTTTTAGACGAATGCGCGATGATCATGAGCGGAATCGAAAATCTTCCGATTATGGAGCGAGCAGTGGATAAGGAAATAAACGACGATAAAATGATTCTATTGGACTTAAAAGTTACAGTAAATTCTGCCCAATTGACGCTCAGATTGGGCACAAAAATGGACAATTTAATACCATTATTCGAATCTTGCAGCTCGTTTTTATAGTTATTGACAATTCGTGACTATAAAAGTGAACGGCAAGGATCGAATAATCGTCTCTCTTCTCCCTAAATTGTCCATTTTTGTGGACAATCTGAGCGCCAATTAGAGAGACATTACTGTACAGTAAATTCTGCCCAATTGACGCTCAGATTATGCACAAAAATGGACAATCTGTTACCATTATTCGAGTCTTGCAGCTCGTTTTTATAGTTGTTGACAATTCGTGACTATAAAAAGGGATCGAACAAGGATCGAATAATCGTCTCCCTTCTCCCTAAATTGTCCATTTTTCTGGACAATCTGAGCGCCAATTAGAGAGACATTACTGTACAGTAAATTCTGCCCAATTGACGCTCAGATTGTGCACAAAAATGGACAATTTGAGAAGAGTTACAAGTATATAAAACAACCATAAAAACGAGCCACATTGCAAAGCGTATCTCCGCTTCCCGAATTGTCCATTTTTCTGCACAATCTGAGCGTCAATTAGAGAGAATTTACTGTAAAGCGTTACTTTCGAAGATACCGGCTCCTTCAAAGTGCCGAAATAATTGCCATAAAGTGTACTTTATTGTGGAAAATGTCATTGTGGAAATGTTTCTTTGCTTAAGCATGTTCTTTGTCTTGTCACGAGTACAGTGATGCGTATAATTACAGACACGAAGTAACTTTTACATTTTTGTATCATTCCCTATCACTCGATAAAACACAAATATTTATAGATCATTTACTATTTCTCAGAACTCTATTTTTCTGCGTTATCATCGAATTAGAACCGTCGGCAAAAAGTCAGTTTCCCAACTAGAATATGAGCCGTTTATTTTGAAAGTGGCATAAGTCGCTTTACCGTAATGAAAAGTGGTGATTTTGTAATGTTTATACGAAATTATTTATACTGAGAAAAATATCAGTATCCTGAGATAACAAATACAAGTAAATCTTCTCGAAAGTTAGCATCCATATTTTTAAACGTGTTAAAAAACGCAAACCCTTAAATATATCGACTTAAAAACATTAGTGACTTATGCCACTTTCAAAATAAAAACGGCTCATATGTACATCGTCTTCGCTTGCCTAAATCTTCATCGCATAATGAAATGGCTGCGTACACAGAATTCGGTTTATATATTTTAGCGGCACTCCTCGATCCGATACTGTCGAAGTGTAGAGTTACTTTGGGACGTGGACGATAGCGAAACGAGCATGTGTTTATATTACAGCATCGATAGTGCACGAAACAGCGTGGCGAAGGAGATACGCGAACTTATCAGGGATATGTTTTGTCTGTGCGAAATCTGCCAGTCGGTGAAACGAGTCAGTCGTATATGGATGATTAGCGAGCGATGTTGAAGTTGAGATTCAAAAAATTGCTATGGGACAGCGAATAAACGATCCAGTTGAGAAAAAGTCGTGCAAAAAATCTACGCTTCGCGTGTACTTTTTACGTACAAATTAGTACTTAACGAAGATTTTATCGAAGTTCGCTTAAGCTTTGCAATTTTATGCATTGAAAGAGTTTGATATTTCGAAAATGGCGCTAATTCGATGACACGTGACCGCAGTAATTTCGCGGCATACTGAAAGACAATTTCAACGGTTTCCTTTTTCGTCGCGGCATACCCACCGAAAACTGCAGTTTCGGATGCGGCGGCTCGGTAATGGCAGACACGCGGAATTAGCGAATACCGAGCGTAATGAAAATAGGGCACGCAACATGTCGCAAATAGTTTGTTGTTCCGGATGCAGGCGCGGTAATACCGGCGAAAGGGAATCGCAAACGAGAAGACCGATACGCGCTACATGCACGGCACAAAGCAATGCTAACATTGATATCCCCCCGGATCCTGGGACGCGGGCTTAAGGCACTTAGCCTTCGCGAATTCCGCTTAGTTGGAAAATTGTTTGCCAATTTTCTCTGACCCATTTTCAAGTGGTCCATTCTTTAAAACGATATCAAACGGTCCGCTCCTCTCCGCTTGAGAACGAGCCAAACATTATGTTGCTCAAAGCCAACGTAAAACTAAAATGCCCGGCTCTTATCCGACGCCCGACATTGCTGAACGAATATCTCGCCGCAAGAATTTAGACGCAGGAAAGTTGCCGGCTCTCGCGTGTCAACCTGCGTAAACGAGACTGCATTTCGTTCGAAAACGTATTCGCAACCTCGGCGATTGTGAAGTAACTATGAAAGCACGCCCGTGACCATTAAAGTACAAGATCATGTACTTAAAAAAGAAATGCGAATAGCATTTTTATTTTACTTCTACATAGAATTTCTATTTGGGGAACTTCTTCTTTGTCGCGCTCTTTGGGAAGTGAGGCGTGAAAAGTGAATATTTGCATTAAGATCGAAACGAAGCGCAGCGATTAACCCTTTTCACCCCTCGCCGCGCTTTAACGAGTCACACTCCGGACGGAGATTTTTGATTATCTGTTGTCAGGTATGAACCTCGTTCTGTTTCTTTGATCGTAAATACACTATAAATTATAAAGTTTCTTAAATTGTCCATTTTTGTGGACAATCTGAGCGTCAATTAGAGAGACATTAGTGTACAGTAAATTCTTTCCAATCGACGCTCAGATTGTGCATAAAAATGGACAATTTGAAAAGAGTTATAAGTATATAAAACAACCGTAAAAACTTTGACTGTAAATACCCTATAAATTATGAAGTTTCTTTTTCTTCGGAGAAATTGTTGCGATCGAAAAGATCTTAGTCGTTGCAATCGTAGAGAGGATGATACGGGAAGGGATTAAGCTTGGATTAAAGTGAGAAAATATCGTTGAAAAGATAGCTACTTTTTACATTAGTTTTATGACTTTCTATGTTCATATTATACCATTCAGATTAGATTAACCCTTTGCACTCGGAACACTAACTCTGCCAACCCCTAAACGCGACTAACGTGCATCGCTTTAAAAAAGTGCCAAGATTGGATTTATTTAAACATTGTACGACTTCTATTATAATGTACGCTTCAATAAAAAAAAGGATACCCAAAAATTTCTGCCAGAAATATTTAATTATAATAGCAGGAATTGTAAACGAACAAAATCAGAAATCAGTCATTCTAACTGGTTTGGTAGTTCTAGCGTTAATCTGCCAATTCAGGACCACAGAGTGGACCTTCCTGGATAGGGTTGCTTTTATAGGGTTGTTTTTATGCCCCATGCACTATGTCGTGTTCTATGTATGTATGTATTGCTAACGGTTCGGTCGGTCCGTCCGAACAGCTAAATATAACTTCATCAATTTCTCGAATCCAACAGCACCCTTTGGTAGACATATTTTCGAAAGCGTGTCCTTTCAGATAATGAAATAAACGAATCGATTTTTTGAAGGTTCTAGACTGGAATAGCCCCTTAGGTGTTCAGTCCGTTCGCGGTGCCATGATTTTTCCGTGATATTAATATACGAATACAGTAAATATAGTAAATAATACAGTAAATAATACAGTAAATTCTCCCCGATTCGCGCTCAGATTGCGCAGAAAAATGGACAATTTGGGAAGAGAAGATGCTATAATAGAAAGAAAAGATAATATTATTCGAGCCTTGCGCCTCGTTTTTATAGCTGTCGACAATCGGTAACTATAAAAACGAAGCGCAAGGCTCGAATAATATTATCTCCTCTTCCTATTACAGTAAATAATAATACAGTAAATAATAAATACAGTAAATAATCCAGTAAATTCCCCCCGATTCGCGCTCAGATTGAGCAGAAAAATGGACAATTTGGGAAGAGAAGATGCTATAATAGAAAGAAAAGATAATATTATTCGAGCCTTGCGCCTCGTTTTTATAGCTGTCGACAATCGGTAACTATAAAAACGAGAGACGCAAGGCTCGAATAATATTATCTCCTCTTCCTATTATAGTAAATAATAATACAGTAAATAATAAGTACAGTAAATAATACAGTAAATTCCCCCCGATTCGCGCTCAGATTGCGCAGAAAAATGGACAATTTGGGAAGAGAAGATGCTATAATAGAAAGAAAAGATAATATTATTCGAGCCTTGCGCCTTGTTTTTATAGCTGTCGACAATCGGTAACTATAAAAACGAAGCGCAAGGCTCGAATAATATTATCTCCTCTTCCTATTACAGTATCTTCTCTTCCCAAATTGTCCATTTTCCAGAATAATCATTGAAAGATTACCGCAATACCAGAAAATTCGCGGCCGCGTTTGCGGTTTGTTTTCAGGAAAAAGAAACCCGTTCTCGGGATACAACGATAGTCGGAATAGCTATGCGCTCCGCCCAATGCAGCAAATGTTATCAGTCTAGAGTCTAGAGTGATTGTGTGGCGTGATGGACAGTTATTATAACCGATGGGGCGCACGTCAGGTTCTTTCGCGAAACGGGGTTCCTATAGCGGGTCGAGATTTATTTCGCCGAGATTCGACGCCGAACGGGATCGCTTGCTCGCGCGGCCTCTAAACACCGACGGCGCGCGTTGACGTGGCCGACGATTGTAAAGTTAACTTAATTGTTATCGATTCGGCGCGTACGGGCGCAAGAGCAACGCGGCGCACGAAAAACTGTGTGCGCCGTTTTCTCTTTTTTTTTCCAAACGTCGGATATTCGAGACGACGGCGTTTCGACCGGCGAAGCGGAGCCGAAACAGGGATGCGCTCGAAAACCCGGCGAACTCGGTGCACGCGGGGGCACCATGCCGCTTCTACGAATCGCGTAACTCGAGGACCACAAAATTGGAGTAATTAAACAAAAATCTGTTGCAGCCGTTGAACGGTTCGCGAGATTAAAAATAGATTAAAAGCTCTGTTGAACCGCGCTCGACTTTTTTCCATGCTGCTCTAGGCTCTCGGGGCATCGTGATCGCACATGCTGTAAATGCATGAAATTCGCAGACTAGTGATAACCTAGTTTTCTAATTCCATCCTCAAAGAACTGGAAAGGAGTTTCTTTAATCCATCGCCGTATAGCTCGAAGCCGCAATAGGATAACACGGCTGTTATACACGTCGCGTTTCACTATAGATACCATCAATGATTTAAATTATTCGCCCGTCCACCCTACTTACCAGATCTCGCCTCGAATCGTTGTTTCTTGTGTCTTACCCGAACTGAAATGTCCGCAAACACGTGGCCAGTTTTCCGACAGCTTTTTAACAATTCAAATGTAATCGGCGGGAATAATGAGAAGAACGTCGTGCCCGGCAAAAGAAGCGGCTCGTTTCTTTCATTCACCGAAAGACGCTCCGCGATAAACGTAACATCGAAGCATTCTCCAATATTTTTGCTCGCTCGATTTCGCGTGTTTCACGTAGATGCGTGAAAACGCGTAATTTGTCTGAAGTCTAGTAATAAATGATGAACCGAAAATATAAACTAACAGAAACTAAAAGGTCTAGTAATTTGTTTCTACATAGTCTTATTATCATTTCTCATTATTATTCATCAGTTTCCATAATTTTCTGCGTAATTTGTCCGAAGTCTAGTAATAAATGATAAACCGAAAATATAAACTAATAGAAACTAAAAGGTCTAGTAATTTGTTTCTACATAGTCTTATTATCACTTCTTATTATTATTCATCAGTTTCCATAATTTTCTGCGTAATTTGTCCGAAGTCTAGTAATAAATGATAAACCGAAAATATAAACTAATAGAAACTAAAAGGTCTAGTAATTTGTTTCTACATAGTCTTATTATCATTTCTTATTATTATTCACTAGTTTTCATAATTTTCTGTTCCAGAATTTTGGAGCTTTCACCGTGCAAAACAAAGGAGACACTTAAATTATGATTACAACCGGAAATTTATTAACACGGTTGGGACAATTGGGAAAAGGAGCTACAATTATTCGAGCCTTGCGGCTCGTTTTTACAATCACCGATTGTTGCAACAACTATAAAAACGAGACGCAAGAATAATCGAATCCCCTCCTCCCGAATTGTCCATTTTTGCGCGGAATCTGAGCGCGAATTAGAGAGAAATTACTGTATTTGCGCTTTCCTCCCGAGAAACTTTGATCTCGGGGAACATTATCGAACAAGTTCCGAGAAAACGTCTGCGAGAAAGGGCGAAAAAAGCTAATTGGAGCCGATTGTCTGGCTAAATCGCTCGGGGTATAATTCTACTTGGCATGTGGTCTGGTAGGTTAAAAATTTACGGCATTGCCGGTAGGAGCTGCCCTGGAACCGAGAGGAGTCGCATTGAAAAGTCAGCAGGGCCCTGGGAAACAGTGCTGCAATACGCGAACTTCGATACCTATGAAATTGTTACGCCCCAATTGTTGTCGTGAAAAAGCAATCACGTCAAAGATTTAGTAAACACGCCCATATATATATATATGTATATATCGCTACGTCGATAAAATGCATCTGCTCTATCGTTTAATTGCGATCAAATTCTTACGAAAATAATCGAATATACACTCGAGTCCAGCAGTTTCATAATTTGCGATCGTTTTTCGATACGTTCGATCACACGCGCCGACAGAATTGAACCAGGCATGCGAAAAGATAGTTATGCTTCGCTTAAAATGGTAGCGCAGCCCTTTTAAAATTGCATTTCACTTGCTGGATACTAAAAATATCAAACTGTTCTGTTCCTTTCTCGAAAACTAAATCTGCCTGCCTCCTCCATGAACTAAAAACAAAAGTTAAGCGCTATCAGAAATGATGGTTGCATGATCTTTAAATTTTACTTCTGCTGCTGAATAAAATGCTTCGGGTACAATACGATTAAAATATCTTCTCCTGATATATTATATTATATATATAATATAATATAATAATATTGATATGATATATTATATTATAATCATATGATATCATATGATATGAATCATAATATATATCATATGATATATGATATATTATATTATAATAATATATAATATAATATATCAGGAGAAGATATTTTAATCGTATTGTACCCGAAGCATTTTATTCAGCAGCAGAAGTAAAATTTAAAAATCACGCAACCATAATTTCTGATAGCGCTTAACTTTTGTTTTTAGTTCAAGGAGGAGGCAGGCAGATTTAGTTCGAGAAAGGAACAGAACAGTTTATATATTATCTCCCTATAGTCCTGTTTTATGATCTATTTTATAGAGCCGTGTTGCTCGATCTCGGTCGGACAGAATTCGATGTTTTAAACAATATTCGAAACGGTTTTCTTTCGTGAAACTTTGGCCGATAGAGAACGGTGTACAGCTGTCGCCGCGTCCGTATGCGATATTGGTACACCGCTTACGTACATTACTCTGATAACGCGCTAGATGCACTTGGACAAACTATGGACAAACTATCGCCAGATATGCACTAGGCATTTGCAGTCCGTGCGGATGTTTTTCAGCGCGATACATCGGTATAACCGACCGAAACACGAATATTAGGTCGTCCACTGAATAGATATTTGCGTTTATTTCATAAGAATTTGTTGCACGATTATGTTATTATTCGTTTAATTATCTTGCATCTCTTTCGTCGAAATATGCAAATAATTACCTTTGGAATCTATCCAATCTTTATTATCCAGTCTTTTATTAATAATATTAATATTAATATTAATCTTTATTATCCAGTCTTTTATTAATAATATTAATATTAGTATTAATCTTTATTATCCAGTCTCTTTTATTAATAATATTAATATTAATATTAATCTTTATTATCCAGTCTCTTTTATTAATAATATTAATATTAATATTAATCTTTATTATCCTATCTTTATAATCCCGTCTTTATTAGAATCATTGCAAACGTTTCCTGTAAAATTTTCGTGCAATTCCAATACCGTGAAGAAACCGCGTATATCGAAGATACTTTTTTCCTCGACCGATATCTTTTTTGAAAGATAAGTCATTCGAAACGGACACAAATAGTCATAATTAACTTTTCGCGTTAAAAATAAACTGTTTCACGAATGACGTAAATAATTGTATATGCATATTTGGGGCGAATATCATTTTATTCTCTTAATTTTCCTCTCTTAATTTGTATATCGGAAAAGCTCCTCCGCAAATAATATCGGTTTCAAACCGCACGGATGACCTACATATTAATTAACTTGATAATTTACTCTAAAAAACAAACAGAAATCAATCTTTATATTTATTTGTGTTTTCTTGTTATCAACCTAGAAACCGAAACGCTGTTGAACTAGGTCCAATATTTGTTGCACGAATTATAATAGAATTTATATTATAAATTGAAACAAAAGCATAGAAACTGGAGAAGATATTTTTCGAAACAGAAATCAATCTTTATATTTATTTGTGTTTTCTTGTTACCAACCTAGAAACTGAAACGCTGTTGAACTACGTCCAATATTTGTTACACGAGTTATAATAATATATAATAATATATATAATATATACTATAATATATAATATAATATATAATAATATAATAGAATTTATGCCATAAATTGAAACAAGCATAGAAACTCTGCAGAAGATATTTTTCGAAGTTACTAATTTCAGAAAAGGAGAAACAATGATTTACTGTCGCTTCTGCTTCTGAGCTTGATATTAAGGGATCGTTTTCGGGGAAAGTCTTGAGCCGCAGAAAAAAAAACACCGGAAACAAACGATCGCGAACGCCGATAATTCTGCATAATCCACCAGGGATTAATCGTTTCGCGCCATTTCATTCGACGCTAAAACTTATACTCGAGAGAACATTTAAATAAAATACGACGGTGTATAGCATATTGATTGTATGCGCATGTTTCCGAAGACAACAATGACATTACGGTATCGCACGGCAATGACAACATCGGCAACTGTACTAATATACGTTTAGTTTAACAGAGAGATAAGTACGACTTCTAATGAGACAGCTCCTCGTCACACAACATATACAACGATGGATTTCGATCAAGCGTAAAAATAAACTGAAATAAGTTTTATAGATTTTTCGCAGAACTTCGTTCTCAATATATACACATGTTTCCAACGTATTCGCGCTTTCGTAAACGTAACAAACAAATATTCATGGTAATCGGTTAAATGTGTAACAATGTTTTATCACTGACCTTCTTCGCTTGAAAATGTTCCGGCCGTGAGTTTTCGACGATTTCCTGATCAGGTTTGACGGGCTGAGGTACCGACGATCGGAACCCGTCGAACACACCTTTAATTGTGAACTTCTTCATTACGGACCGAAGATAACACCTAAAGGATCACATGTGCAGCAGCGACACGAATTCAACTCTCCCTAAAGTTCCGTGCGTGCAACGAAATGTATCGGGTGGTTTCTCGGTTCGGCGTGTCCGATCGACAAAACGTAAATAGAAATTTTAGCAACGGCAAAGAGTTTCTGTCACGTTCTATCTACGTGTTAATTCTTTCACGGAAAACTACCGATGACATCTTCCCGTATCAATGGCAAATGTCACTCATCGATATTTCAGTCTTAGGGGATCTCCTCTACATTTTGACAGAAGAACGATGACGTCGACGAGACACGGCACATCTCGATAACGCGGTGTCCTCGTGGAAATAAAGACGCACGCGTTACCGCGTAACCGATTGACGAACGCGTTTTTCCAAACGCTTCGTGACTAGAATTGTTTTCGTACTTGACAGCAATGCAGTGTTGTTTAACCGTGTCAGGATCAATAACTGGCAACAGGCTCATGTGGACTCTCGCACGACCGCGAACGTACTCTGTGCGCAATCGTGGGCAAAACTTTATGGCAGATTTTTATGCCAGGTTCTTACGGTTCGAAAGATGGCGGACATGCAATATGTAACCATTTTAGGGATATTCGCGTGCTGCTCATTCGCTCGACGGTATAGTGACTTTTGTGAATTTTTTTTAATAATCGGTAGTTTTCATATTGTTACATCTTTATTCGTATTTACCGTATACAAAACGACTTAACGTTACATGAAGTTATGCGATTTTAAATAGCGTTCACGTTTATACGAGGAAAATAAATTATATACTAGATTGTGTATAAATTGTGATGCATTTGTTATAACTTTTAAGTAGTAGATGTTGTTACTACTCTGTGCAATTTATCCATGTAGCTAATGATATTTACTTCGCCAATCATAAATTGAGAAGAATCTAGTATCTTTTGGCCACATTTCTGCAACATTGCCAATATTTCGAACATATATACCTGGAGGCAGCATCTACTATTGCTGCATATGCAATCAGTTTGTAGAATGTGATAGACTTAAATTCAGTACAACCTCTTACTCTATTATTCAGAATCGAACAAAGAAGTTTTAGAATCTTGTACCTACATGCTATTTTTCTATTAATTTTCTTCTTAAATATAATTTCATTTATTTATTAATATTTATTTTAATATAATATGTATAATTATAGTATATATATAATTTAGTATAATTATTTAATATAATTTAATATAATATATTTAATATAATTTAATATAATATATATCATATTTTAATTAATATAATATAATATGGAAAAGTTTAAATAAGGTAAACATAATAATAAGTAGATGTTACTACCAAGATATATATGCTCCAAGCAGTATGTACTATGTATTTTGTACCTTGAATTAGTCCACGGTGTATTCTTCTTACACCATGATCGAACTATCTTTCTTCTTATATTCTTTCTTCTAAATTAGCCTTAAGTTTCCAATCACACCATACGCTAACTATTGCCGACGTAACAATGTCAATCGCATGTTTTACTGGAGCGCACAATTTCTGAAAATTGAAGTTTCATATTAAAAAATTATCTCTATGTTTAATTTATTCTAACGTTTCTTAAATAATTATCTTAAATAGCGTGCAATAATTGTACGAAGAAATAATAGCTTTTATAAGTTTGAAACTAGCGATATGATACATACAATCGTTTCTGCAAACAATGGGGTCATTTTTGGTAGCAAAAACGACTTAAAAAAGCAAAATAACAAATAATATTTCGTTTACTTTATTCTACCATCATTATTATTCAAACTGATATTCAAATAAATAAATTTCATATCCTTCTCCCACCTTCACTGCTGACGTTAACTTACAGTCATGTTGGGTTACTTTCTCGAGACTATACCAATTAGTAAATAATATTGTAATAATGCCCAAGAAGTAGTACATAAGTTTTAATTTTATTCTTACAAGGAATATAATTAAAAGTAAGTACATATAACCAATACGTCACAAAATGGCAACTGCTTTAAATTCTTCGAAGGATGAAGCACAAATTAAAACACAAGGTTAGATTACATATTGTTTTATGATTCACCACTCGTAAACATCTGCGTTACTATAAATGTACTAGTAGAGAACGATCGTAAGAAAAATGTTATATATACGTATTTGGAAGAAATTACACTGAACATATTTAAAATGGTTTTACTCAAAAATTGAATTGGAAAGAAATATCATCAGCATTACAATATACACATAATACGTATAATTTTAGTTTTCTTGTAATGACACTGGTATGCAAGTATCAATATTTTGTAATTTTAATTTAAGATGTTCAAGCAATGGGCTGCGTTGGACGTACACAAGGCGATGGTATGGAAAATGTGACAGTGGATAAAGCCGAGGTGAAGCAAACAAAATGCCGTCTTGGTGATGCTTTGATTTATCACCCAACAAATCTAAAACAATTAAGCTCCATTCCACCGGTTACACCAAATGGTCCAATTATAAATTTAGTACCAAAACATATTTCTAATGTTAAAGATGAAAAACATATTTTGAATTCATTAAAATCGAAGGAACCAAAATTTGTTCCTTACGAGCCATACAAAGCTGCAGTTAAACCAATCATTCCACATGATAAAAAAAGTAAAAGATTCCATAAAAGTAGTTTAAATGTAGCGGTTTCTCAAGTTGCTGCGATGAAAATTCATGAGATAGAAGTGCCAGCTGCTGAGGTCATCAAAGGGATGGAAGATAAATCTATAGAATGTGAATGGCTAAATGAGAAGAAAGCATATGAAATAGAAATAAAAAAGCTTAAGGAAGAAAATAGTCAACTTGAAAATCAATTAAAATTTCAAGCACAGGTACTTTTCTTCCTATATATGGATATATGCACTATTCTAAAATTGAAAGTTTTGAATGTTTTAACAGAAATGCAAATTATATTTATAATTTACTTAATTAGGTAAATGGGGAATTGAAGAACTTATTAGTGGCAGCTGTAGGTGAAGACCTTGAGACAAAGGTTCATTTGCTGACTGAAGATAAATTACAACTTGCTAGGGCCCTTTTAAATTCCTCTCAGCACCTTTCAACTCATCAAGAACAAACAGAATGGTTGGCTGGACAATGCGAAGTTTGGAGAAGTAGATTCTTAGCCAGTAGGTAAATGAAAATTAATCAAGAAACATATATGGAACATTTTTATAATGTCTTAATGACTTCAAAATTCATGCTCCAATCATTAATAGAGAAAATTAGGTGTAATTTTTACATTTTCATTTACATTTAACTAATAGTATTATAACTACTTCTTTGGATAGCTTAATGGTGGAGGAACTTGCAAAATGGAAAGCAGCCCTCTGTCAAAGAACAACAGATCTTCAAGAAGCAATAAAGAGACTTCTAGAAGATCGTAATCATATTCGTGACATATCCCTTAAAACATATAGGTATGAATATGCAACAAAATTAGTCTCTTCGTATAAATGTTTATATTATTAAGTTAATTAGCGTACAAGTTCACTTATTTTAGGACCCTCAGTATTCTTCGTGAAAACTTTGATCCTGTTGGAGCTGCATCTTCTAAAAGGCACGAGTTACCAAGTACAAATATTACTGACTTAGCACAAGGATGCTGTCAGCTAGCAGAAATTTTGAAAGTTCAATTGTTAAGTGGTGTAGAAAATATTCACTTACACAAAGAAATTAATATAACAGGATTAGATATGAAAACACTTGCTGAAAAAATGGCAGAACAAGTGAGTTTTTACTTCCTTTAATTCATGTTATGTACATAATCTGCAACTAACCTTATTGGTAACACTTGTTTATTCTATTTTATTTGTTTATTTATAGTTGCTCATGAGTCCGAATTTGCTCATGTCGGGAAGGCAAGATGTTGCTTGTAGTGCAGTGATGGGTGCTGCTGTAGCACTTGGTGGCCAAATATTTCTACCACGAAATGATTCAAATATAACTTGTTGTCCTCATTGCAGTGGTGAAATTAAACAAATTTAAAATCTCTATTTGAGTATATTAACACAATTTATCCAAATGGTTACTAATATTTCTACATCCTTTTGAAATTTATTTTTATATTTAAACTTGTTGATTTAATAATACTAATAATATTGACTGACAATAACAAAAAAATTACGCTTAATATCCACATGTAATCATTGACAGTTGATTACTTGTTAAAATATAGTTCTATGAAAAGTTTAGTTGGTAACCGTTATTTCGAAGTAGTAATATATTTATGGTTTGGTTTTTAAGGAAGATGTCTTTGTTGTAATTTCAAAGTGTGTGTGTTTGAAGTAATAGAATTGGAGTGGACAGCCATTATAACTTCAGGCATTTTTTTCCAAGGAACAGACCATTATTAAAATATTTATATTATTTAACAATAATATTACATGGTCTCCTTATTCATTGATTTACTGAATTTAACCTGAACCAAAGCATTTATATATTTAAAATACTATTATAATATTATGAGAATAGGATATAGTACATACCTATTTGAGTCTCAAACTGCACGAAAGTACAATATTGCATTAGGTTTCTTTTTCCTCCACTCTTCTTTTTTACGCAGTGTTATACATAATTACGGAAACCAACAGATAAATAACAGTTATCTAAATAAATAATCATTAGATAAATGCATATCTCACACGAATTATTCACCTACAGGCAAACATAAACTGTGAGTTGTTAGTTAAATATCTGGAAACCCTATATATTTTTTAAATTTAGTTTCCACGTTTGATTACATATGTATTATGAGATAAGACTTAAGGCCACTCAATGTATTGCCATCTTACATTTCAATAATTTGAAGACAAGATCGACAATTAAATTTTACTTCTTATGTATTGAATACATCAAACATGCTTAAAAAATTGTATATATATTTTATTCTCAGTGTTATTTCACGTACACATCAATCAAGTATGAATATGGACGTGATTAACACCGACTTCCGCTCAATTACTCTGCCAAAGTGTACACTTACGTAAAACGTAATTAAGAGATAAAGGAAGCAAAATATAATTCAAAAATTTTGCAACAATGAATCGTAGTGTATCATTGTATTACATCAAATTAAATACAGTAGAGCTCCCTTTATATGAACATGTAAAGGAACATGACAGATCTTATAACTAGATAGTTTATATATATACATAGATAACTTTGTTTAGCAGAATGGAGTTCAAATGAACGAAGTCCTACTGTATAAAAATAGGCCCGACATTCTACTGTACGAAATTATATAATTGAATAAAATAAAAACTACGAGCAACTCTGCCAATGTGTATTTCTTGCGGACGAAATGAATTTTATTTAAACAGTTTAAAAGAAGTACAAAACATTAATACAAATCTGTTAGTATTAGGAAGATGTTTAAAAACGATTCATAATGAGCAACTATCTAAACAAAGACCAGAACATATTGGTCCATTTAGAGAGTCAAAACTAACAAGACTTTTTCAAACGGCAGTTTCTGATAAAGAACACATGGCTTTGATAGTGAATATCAATCTTTTAACAAATTTGTATACAGAAACACAAAATGTTCCGAATTTTGCTACAATTACAAAGAAAATAGTTTTAGAACAGAAACAAAAAATGTATAAGAAAAACTCCCGAAATAGTTAGAGAAAATATAAAACCAATAACTGATTAGGATACGGCAGAATTAGAAAGTGATACCAGAATCATTTCTGATATCATGATGAATTTTATTTTTCTTCACTGCAGAAGTAATATTTATAATGATATATATATATATATATATATATAATATGTATCTGACCTTGTTGAAGCAACACTATTTCAGCATCTTTCTCCTGTTCTATATCCTCCGCATTTTTCAAACAATCCTCAAATTCCAAGAGTTTATCATTATTTTCATCTAACAACTTTTGCAGACGTTCTTTCTCATTTTGACATATTTCTAAGTTTTTATTTAATCTTCGTTTTATCGCTGAAGTTCCATTACAGTATCGAGAATGTGCTCCAGTTCTATGATTTTTGGAGCATGTACGTCCAAGCACTAGAAAGAAAAATATAGTATAATAACAAATAATAAAAATGTAAATAAATAATAAATGTAATAATTACAAATTCTTAGATAAAAAAAAAGATCTCTCCTCTAATTTCATACAATGAAAGTTTCTTTAGATCAAATGCTATTACAGAATTTAGAAAATACTTTGTAATGAAATTACCATAAATTTGGGTATTAAAGTCTCGTATCCGCCATTTCTTGGCGAATCTCTAGATCACGACTTAATGCAGAATTCGTCAATAATTTTATTACATCTTTTAAATTTTTATTGTACAAAATAACTCATCATAATCCTCAATTTGAACATATACAGGTATATGTAGCATGATTACCACCAGCGTTATGCAATTCTGCCAAGATACATACAAATATAATTAATATAAATCAGTTTGAAATGTATATGCATTTTAACAAATGCAATACCTTCACTTCCTAATTCTGTAGCATCCCAATCAGTTACTGTTTTAATACTTTCTCTATTTGTATAGACTGGGACTTTTTCTTATAAACTTTTTGTTTCTGTTGTAAAACTATTTTCTTTACAATTGTAGCTAAATTCGGAACATTTTGTGTTTCTGTATACAAATTTGTTAAAAGATTGATATTCACTATCACAGCCATATGTTCTTTATCAGAAAGTGCTGTTTGAAAAAGTCTTGTTAGTTTTGAATCCCTAAATGGACCAATATGTTCTGGTTTTTGTTTAGATAGTTGTTCATTATGAATCATTTTTAAACGTCTTCCCAATACTAACAGACTTGTATTAATATTTTGTGCTTCTTTTAATTTATCCCTAATGTTTAATATTTTTTTCAAATGTTCTGAACCAACCAAATTGCAGAAGGTGGATCTGTTATATTTATAAGAACAATTATATATAAAGGAATCATTTTTGGCATAAACATTGTATTTAATAAGAAATACTATTGCATACATGCTAAATTCAACAGTATTTGGTTCATTCTCAATATAATGCTTCAATAATTTGATAATAAATATATAATGCAACCTAGAACTTCTTGAATTTACAGCTGTTACAGTTACTTTTAAATTATACTGTCCAGCCATTAAAATCTGGTAAGGCTCAGAATCAGAATTAACATAATGTGCATCAGTGCATTGACTGGGCCTTATTCCTGACTCCTTTATAGGCCAAGATACTTGGATCTCTTCCAAATAAATATGATAGTTCATCTTGTGTATTTAGATTACAAGACCATCTATAACAGAGTCTAATGTATCATCCATCTATAATAATTAAAAAAATATTAGATATGTTCACTATCATATTAAGCTATAAAAAATTTTGGGTAAAAAATAGAAACTACGTAAAAACTAAGAACATTAGAAAGTTCAAACTGGCCTTGAAAGATGGAGAAAAGTTTCCGGAACATAGTACTATATATATACTCAGTTTCTAATTTACCTTATTTAAAGTGGTTGTAAATATCCATCAAAGTTCAAGATGGGTAGTAGCGAGCATTTTTACCCTATATTTTCGTAATTTTACGAAAGGTTCTCCGCCTTTACTATACAACATCGGATCTTCTAGATGTTTTTTAAGATGAAAACCGTCGAATTGTTGCGTCGGAATGATGTTCAATTCAGACAAATTGAGAAAATATCAAAAAAATCGACGACGTGTGAACAACCAAGCACAACAGTGTACACTGTCTTGCCGTCGCGCGGCTATCACTCGCCATCAACTCTTGGCTTTATGTGTCGTATTTAAACTGAACCAAAATCTACACTACTGTCCCATGGGGCATTATGTATTGGGGCCTAATGATGAAGAAAATCCTTTATATATTCCTCGAAGTCCACTTATTACACTTTTTCAGTAGACAAAATTAAAAAGATCGTGCACAATTCTTATCGTTTTTTAAGAACTTTATACAGACAAGAAATCGTTTCAAGGTAGATGCTTTATGAAGAAAACCTATGAAAAAGTGAAACGCCAACATAAATTAACATTATATGTACATATTTTAAACTCAGCAAACGAATCAAAGCGAAGAAAATTTCTGTGCTTACTTCCGCTAACGGATCAAACTGCGGCCAACATATGTGCAGAAGTAGGACCCATTCATCATACAATTTCTTATACAGCTATATTCATGGTATGGACATGCAACGTTCACGTCTACATCTATCTTAGCTTGCTTAGACTATATTGGTCTAATGACGAGTGACAACTGATTACATACCAGGATTGGTTGTCCTCATTTAAACATCATATTTAATGATGAATTGCATGTCTTAATGTATTGCCTTCTGGATATACAACACGATGTCGATTGAAATCGAGTCTGCTGAGTATGTATTTAACACGTATTATTACAATGCTTTGTTTACCTCGTTCGTTTATATATTACTATTTGTTTTCAGTGTAATTCGTTTAATACAACAATACCTTAAAGAGTCTAATCTCGTCAAAACATTACAAACATTACAGGTATTTAAGTTTTGTTTATAGAGTACAATCTAATTGATCCTGATCCATAATAACAGTAACTTAATGCATTAAATTAATAGGAAGAAACTGGTGTATCATTAAATACAGTGGATAGTGTAGATGGTTTTGTGGCAGACATAAACAATGGACATTGGGATACAGTATTAAAAGCAATACAATCATTAAAATTACCAGATAAGAAGCTTATCGATTTGTATGAACAGGTATGTAATTATAGTATGTTTATTAACACCTTTATGTTTAATCTACACCACTTTTCAGGTTGTCTTAGAATTAATTGAGTTACGAGAACTAGGTGCAGCCAGATCATTATTACGCCAAACAGATCCTATGATTATGATGAAACAACAAGAACCTGAACGATATATTCATTTAGGTGAAGTAAAAGAATGACGATATTTTTCTCACAACTTTAGAAAATGTTTTGGGCAATTTTATATTACTTTCCTATAATAACATTTTATATTTCATTGTACAGAAAATTTACTTGCACGCTCATATTTTGACCCACGCGAAGCATATCCTGATGGTAGTACAAAAGAGAAACGTAGAGCTTATATAGCTACAGCACTTGCTGGTGAAGTGTCTGTAGTACCATCGAGTAGGTTACTTGCGCTATTAGGACAAGCATTAAAATGGCAGCAGCATCAAGGTTTACTTCCTCCTGGTACTACAATAGACTTGTTTAGAGGGAAAGCAGCAGTACGAGATCAAGAAGATGAGAAATATCCAACACAACTTTCGAAACAAATCAAATTTGGACAAAAATCTCATGTGGAATGTGCAAGATTTTCACCCGACGGTCAATATTTAGTTACCGGATCTGTTGATGGATTTATCGAAGTTTGGAATTTTACAACTGGTAAATTTAGGAAAGATTTAAAGTACCAAGCACAAGATAACTTTATGATGATGGAGCAAGCAGTATTATCAATGGCTTTTAGTCGTGATAGTGAAATGTTGGCTGGTGGTGGCCAAGATGGAAAAATAAAAGTATGGAGAGTACAAAGTGGACAGTGTTTAAGAAGATTTGAAAAGGCTCATTCAAAAGGTGTTACGTGTATCCAGTTTAGTAGAGATAATAGTCAAATACTCTCTGCATCGTTTGATACTACAATAAGGTATGTAGATGCAGTAGAATACAAAATTTTATCAGAATTGTGATTTTATTTTTTATACAGAATACACGGGCTTAAATCTGGAAAAACGTTAAAAGAATTTCGAGGACATTCATCTTTTGTGAACGAAGTCGTCTTTGCACCAGATGGACACAATGTAATAAGGTACAGTTTATATCTCATTGATTTTTAAGTAATGTTGATTCAAAGTATTCAATTACTGTTTTTTCATTTTTTTTTTAAGTGCTTCATCCGACGGAACCGTAAAAATTTGGAGTTTGAAAACAACGGAATGTGCGGGCACATACAAATCTTTAGGTGCTGCGGATTTAACTGTAAATAGTATACATCTTTTGCCTCGAAATCCCGAACATTTTGTCGTTTGTAATCGCTCGAATACGGTAGTAATTATGAATATGCAAGGCCAAATTGTAAGATCATTCTCAAGTGGTAAACGGGAAGGCGGTGACTTTGTTTGCACGGTTGTCAGTCCAAGAGGTGAATTTATTTACTGTGTTGGTGAAGATCTTGTGCTTTATTGTTTCTCTACATCATCTGGAAAACTCGAAAGAACTCTCAATGTAAGTAACGTAATTTTGTATTTTATATGTAATAGACACTAGACGATTGTTAACCTTTTCCAGTATTTTTTCATTACCAATACAATGTCGTAAGTATGTTTTTTTTTATTGCAGATACACGAGAAAGACGTAATCGGCCTAACGCATCATCCCCATCAAAATCTTCTGTGTTCTTACAGTGAAGATGGTCTCTTAAAATTATGGAAACCCTAACTTGTTATAAATACACTTACATATTTGATATTACTCTATTCTTCTTATAATATTTATTTCATTTTACTATTTTCTTATGTCATTTAACAATTTATATCTAATATGAATGGAGCAAAATATTAAATAATACTACACATACAGATCAAACTCGGAGTTTTAGTGTGAAAGAAACACAAAGTAAGAAGCCTGGTAATATTGAATAGTTTAATAGTATCTACGTGAGGTGTTCAGATAGGAATGAATATAGAACCATTTCTAGTATGTAAAAAATTATTAATCTTTTTATACATTAATTATATTTATATTTTATATTTTAGTCATCATCGTATACAACACCAACTTGTTTTCGAATCTCGTCCTCTAACTGTGCAATTAGCAAAGAAGCAGCGTGCGAAACCTTTGGACTTTCAATCATATCTAAAATGTGTAATAACAAAAATGAGTAAAAATACACTTTAGAATGTATAATCAATTTTTTATAGTTATCTACTTTAAAGTTCAATGTTATCTATTTTTAAGTTTGGTCATGATAAGTCGCTTTCTAAATTATTGTGCAATGAAGTTGCGTCAACGATATATGTGCAACATTATATATACCTTTCAGAATGCATTTTCGAACTTCATCAGCCTCGTAACTCAATCCAACACTATTGACAAAGTTGAATTTGAGATTAGTCTTCGGTAGTGGCAAGTCCACAACTTTTCCATTTGACAATTCCAATTTTGAAGGGCTCCAAAACTGCGGAATTTTTATCATCCCCTTTGTTCCCAGAACGTAAGCTTCATTCGGCAGATCAACCTTCGAATGGAATAGCATAGTGGCAGTACGATTTCCTTTGTAATGGAAACTTGCCGTTGCGGAAATATCAACGCCTTCTTCGTTGAGGCAACCAGAAGCTTTGACAGATTGTGGTACTTCATGATCAAATATATGACAAGCAAACTGTATTCCATACACGCCTAAGTCTAATATTGTACCACCTCCTAGCTTTTTTAATCTAAGAATAAAGAATAAGTTCTGTAAAATGTTAGTCACCTAGTTTAAACAGTTTGTAAGATATTGGTGATAAACATTTTAAAAATTCGAAAAAAAAGAATCCGCCATGAGAATGTCCAAGACTTTTACTTACTCGAGTCTATCAACGCCTGATAAGTTGAATCCGAAGGATACAAGAACCTGATAAACTTCTCCGATACTTCCAGAAGCAATCTCCTTCTTAATGATATCATAAGCAGGGAAGCATCTACTCCAAATAGCTTCCATCAAAAACAGGTTCTTGCTTTTTGCCGTATTAATTAATTGGCTTGTTTGTTTGTAATTCAGAGTTAAAGGTTTTTCACATAAAACGTGTTTTTTATTTGATAACATTAATTGTGCAACAGATAAATGTGTAGGATGTATAGTCCCAACATATACAACATCTACAACAACAAATAAAAGCAGTTCTTTCTAAAATAAATGTTCATGAACTAATTCTTTATTTGCTCACCAATTTCTTCATCTTTTGCCAACTTCTCGTAACTGTCGTATGCTTTTTTAACATTATGTGTTGCAGCAAAGTTTTCAGCCCGTGAAAGGTCTTGTGCTGCTACTGCAATAACTACATGTTCAGATTTTGGCAGTACATTCAAAGCTGTTACAAAATCATGAGAGATTTTTCCACAGCCTGCTATTCCCCAACGCGTAGCCATCTATAATAAATTAATTAATTTTTAAAAAGAAGATGATGCATGTGACATAACGACTACCTGTAGAATGATATTTTTCATTGACTTATGTGAAAATTTTTTGTAAAAATGTTTCCTGCACACAATATTTCTATAAATTATTCTACATAAAATTATACAGATATCTATAAAAACGAGGCTCGAATAATCGTACTTCCTCTTCCCAAATTGTCCACTTTTGTTTACAAGCTGAGGGACAATTGGAGAGAATTTACTGTACAATTGACATAACCAATGAAATTCAAAACAGTTTGTTTTTTATTTAAAAAATCTTATAGCCTATTTTGGATAATCCTGTATTTTACTCATGGTACCGGTAGTTGTCAATAATGGACACATAATACACATGAAATGTATGCTACTGCTATTACAAATATGTATATATTACATTTCCGCAATGAAATAATACTTTACTTACAGTATTTATGAAAAATGCTGTGGTATAAAAACTCTTTTACAAAAGGGGGTTTTATTTGCTACGCTGTGCGCCGTGTAACTGTCAGAAAAACAATGTTATCGTCCTGAAATTGAACACACTTTTATAAGTTTTACGTGTAATCTACTGATTACGTAAGACCCTCCCTTATCTTGCTATATTTTCTTCATTACGTTCGACTATGTGTACATAAGTGCACGTATTTCATCGAACTAAAGCGGCAAGATAAGAGAAAATATAATTCTCAATCTTACTTATATAATATAATATTATATTTTCTTCGTTATATATATATATATATAAATATATACGGTCGTTTGCGTGTACACACAATTACTCAAAATTGAGCGTGTATACACCTTCTAAAACACAACTTTTTGAAAACTGGGCTAAATGACTTGAATTTTTTTAGATGATAGCTGGTCTAGTCTACTAGACAATGATCAAAATACTTTTTTTTAAATTTTGCTATTACTTGGAATGACAGAAAAAAATAAAAAGCTCTCGATTTTTAACTCTTCTATCTGAGCCTATAACGGAAAATTAAAAAATGCTTCTCGCAGATCTCGATAATTTATATGCGTGCTGAAAATTTGATGAGTTATTTGACAAATTAATTGAGTGATAATAATAAAGATAGATAATTTTTGCCTATATAATATTTGCCCAAATATTCGACATATTTTACCCATTCGAATATTTCCAACAAAAACGACTGACATAGGAAAATAGTAAAATGAAATAAATATTATAAGAAGAATAGAGTAATATCAAACATGTAAGTGTATTTATAACAAGTTAGGGTTTCCATAATTTCAAGAGACCATCTTCACTGTAAGAACACAGAAGATTTTGATGGGGATGATGCGTTAGGCCGATTACGTCTTTCTCGTGTATCTGCAATAAAAAGAAACATACTTACGACATTGTATTGGTAATGAAAAAATACTGGAAAAGGTTAACAATCGTCTAGTGTCTATTACATATAAAATACAAAAATAACGTTACTTACATTGAGAGTTCTTTCGAGTTTTCCAGATGATGTAGAGAAACAATAAAGCACAAGATCTTCACCAACACAGTAAATAAATTCACCTCTTGGACTGACAACCGTGCAAACAAAGTCACCGCCTTCCCGTTTACCACTTGAG